>NC_066624.1:82535761-83735761 GCF_025201925.1 Gopherus flavomarginatus
GCAAAATTGGAGATCAAGACAAGAGGTGGGCCCCACACATATGCTGCAACACTTGTGCAACAAATCTTGGCCAGTGGTTGAACAGGAAAAGGAAATCTATGCCTTTTGCAGTGCCAATGATTTGGAGAGAGCCAACAGATCATACCAGCAATTGTTACTTCTGCATGGTGCCTCCAGTTGGGAAAGGTGTGTCAAAGAAGAAAAAGTGGACTGTGCATTATTCAAACATTCCATCAGCTATACGCCCAGTACCCCAAGGAGAAGGACTGCCGGTTCCTGATGCACCAGAATCATTCTCACTTGAGTCAGACGAGGAAGAGGATGAAACTTCTGGTCCTGAACCATCAATGTCACAGGACCCACATTTTCTCCCTCCTCCTCCTCTGAACCACACCATAACACAAGGTGAACTGAATGACCTTATTAGGGATTTGAACTACCCAAGAGTAAGGCAGAGCTGTTGGGCTCCAGATTACAGCAGTGGAATCTCTTGGCAGGCTATCAGGGCAAATGGAGCCCATCAATGCTTGCAGACTATTGCTGGACAGTGACAAGAGATGCTCCATTAATGAATACAAGAGACACCAAGAAGCACCGAGTAGACACTGAATAGGAACTAAACTGTGTACATAATAGTTTTTTGCCTTTTGTTTCATAATAAATTTTATTGATATAATCCTTTTGCTGATTTTAAAGTGTTACATAAACAGGACAGGTGAAATATTATCATGTAAAGCAACGATAAACACATGAAAAGACCTAGGTTTACAATTTATGATTAAAACTCTACTATCTACACAATATACATAGACATAAATGTAAAAATTAAATATCTTAGAAACAGTAGCCAATCAAATGTTTTAATTGTCATATTTGATTCAGCACATCAAAATACATAATAAATATCACATTTTATCTCTGAAGCAGACGACTTCTCAAAAATTGTAGACCAGCGTAATCTGCAAATTTTGTAAACACATTCTCCACTCTATTATCTAAGTCACTAATGAAGATATTGAACAGTCATGGAGCCAGGGTTGCCAACTGTCTAATCACACAAACTCAAACACCTCTTCCTACCCCTTCTGCGAGGCCCACCTCACTCATTCCATCCCCCTCACTCATTTTCACCAGGCTGGGGCAGAGGGTTGTAGTGCAGGAGGGGATGTGGACTCTGGGCTGGGGCTGAGGGGTTCAGAGTGTGGGGAGGGGCTCCAGGCTGATCCTGGGGCAGGGCATTGAGGATCAGAGCCATCCATAGTCATTTGGGTGCCTTACGCAGCCCCCCCAGGCCTCTCCCTCAAGGATCTGGGAGGTAGGAGCTGTGGGGGGCCACTTTTGGGGGCCCCACTGTCCCAGAGTGACCCAGGGGATTAGCAGGTGGCCTGGGGCAGCCCGCCCACTTCCCTAGCCCTAGCCCCAGCTGTGTCGCTCGGGGGAGGGGACTTGGGGGGAAGGGATCCTCGCCCACTCACTGGCAGCAGTGGGAAGCTGAGCAGCCTGGCCCTAGCCCCCTCTATTCTGCCAGCTCCCAGCCACGACGCTCCACTTCCCTCCGCTGGTGAGAGCCAGGGGTGGTCCTTTCCCCAACCTAAGAGACATGGCTGGGGCTGTGTCTCTCCACTTCCCGCCAGTGGTGAGTGTGGGGGGCGATCCTGGTGGAGTAGAGCGGGCTGGGGCAGGGTTGCTCCGTTTCCTGCTGCTGCTGGTGAGTGCGGGCTTGCTGGGGGAAGGGATGAAATGGGGGCAGCCAGGGGCGGAGCAGGGCGGAAGAGTAAGATGCAGGGGGGAAGGAGTTGTCCGGGGCCCCACACCTCCCTAGGATGGCCCTGCCCCTTGCAGGGGGGGCCAGCCTAGGGATAGGGCTGGTCGCTGGTCTATGTATGCTGCGTATGCCTAAGGACGGCCCTGGTTGGGGTACAGGAGGGGATGTGGGTCTGGGAGGGAGTTTGGGTGCAGGAGGGGGCTCAGCACTGGGGCTGGAGGTTGGGATGCGGGATGGGGATGAGGGGTGTGGCTCCAGCCAGGTGGTGCTTACCTTGGCCGGCTTCTGGTCGGCCATGCAGCGGGGCTAAGGCAGGCTCCCTGCTTGCCCTGGCTCTGCACTGGTCTCAGAAGCTGCAGGCACATCCCAGCGGCCCCTGGGGGGCCCAGGAGGCTCTGCGCTCTGCCCCTGCCAACAGATGCGGCCCCACAGCTCCCATTGGCCACAGTTCCTGGACAAAGGGAGCTGTGGAGTTGGCGCTCAGGGTGGGGAGGAGGGTGCGGAGACCCCTTCCCCCCCCAAGAGCTGCAGGGATGTGTCAGCCGCTTTGGAGAGGGGCATGGAGCCAGGCAGGCATGGAGCCTGCCTTAGCCCTGCTCTGCTGCCAGACTTTTAGTGGCCTAAAAATCTCCCGGTTTGGCTTCAGTAGCCTCTGGGAGATAGAGCCCGATTCCGGGAGACTCCTGGTGAAAACAGCAGGGTTGGCAACCCTATCTGGATCCAGGATAGATTTCCAGTTTGACAGCAAACCACTGATAACTATTTTGTGGTGTGTGGTTTTTTTTGTTGTTTGTTTTTGTTTTTTTTTTTCTTCTCCCATTACACACCCACTTTATAGTAATTTAATCTGCACCAGTGGTTCTCAACCAGGGGTACATGCACACTTGGTGATGCACAGAGGGGTTAAGTCAACTCATCTGATATTTGCCTAGTTTTACAACAGGCAACATGAAAAGCCCTAAAAAGTCAATACAAACTAAAATTTCATACAGACAATGACTTGTTTATACTGCGTTATGTACTAGATCAGTGTTTCTTATTCTGGGATGTGTGTGTGTAACTATTTTATAATGTAAATATGAGAAAGTAAACAATTTTTCAGTAATAGTGTGCTGTGCAACTTGTGTTTTTATGTCTGACTTTGTAAGCTAGTAGTTTTTAAGTGAGGTATGCAAGACAAATCAGCCTCCTGAAAAGGGTACATAGTCTGGAAAAGCTGAGAACTACTGAACTTTGTTTAGTAGACTGTCATGTGGGACTGCGTCAAAGCCTTACTAAAATCAAGATATATCCTGTCTACTTCTTTTACCCTGTCCACCAGGCTAGTGACCTGGCAAAGAAGGGAAGAAGATTGCTTTGGCATGATTTGTTCTTAACAAATCTATGCTGGCTATTACTTATCACTCTATTATGCTCCAGGTGCTTACAAACGTTAATTATTCCAGTATCTTTCCAGGCACTAAAGTTAGGCTGACTGGTCTATAATTCTCCAGATCCTCTTAGTACTTATCTTTAAAAAACAGGAACAATGTTTCCCATTCTCCAGTCCTCTGGGACCTCCATCTATTCTCCCTGAATTCTCAGAGATAATTGCTAATAGCGCAGAGATTGCTTCAGCTAGTTCCTTAAGTACAGCAGGGTAAATTTCATCAGGCCCTGCCAATTTGAAATCATCTAACTTACCTAAATATTCTTTAACCTGTTCTTTCCCTATTCTAGCTTGTTCTCTCCCCTTCCGTGTTAATATTAATTCTGTTAAGCATTTAGTCACTAAATTCTTTAGTGATGATTGAAGCAAAATGGGCATTAAACACCTCGACCTTCTTGGTGTCCCCTGTTAACTAGTGGACCTATATGTGTGGTGGAGTGGGAATTATTCATAATATTTTGGATGAATATTGTGTGTCCCAGTTTCCTCTGTGCAGCATGATTAATTAGGTGGGGGGGGGGGGGGAAGGTTGTTTACTCTTTGTAGAGATGCAATGTGACTGGGGCCTGGCCCCATGCTGTGACCAGTGCCCAGATGTCTGGTACTTAGTGGTGAATGGCCCACCTCTCTGCAGGAAGCCAGCCAAGTTTGATGAGTTGGAGAACAAAGGGCTAGGAGAGGGGGTCAGGTGACAATGTTTGCCTGGGAACAAGAACAAAGGACTGAGGCGGGGCTAGGTGGGGTTGTTAACTGTGGGGCTACTGGAAGCAGAGAAGCTTCTGGACTGGGACTAAGAAGGGGCCAGAGGAGAGCTCTGGGCTCTGAACTGACCCAGATGGCCTAGCTAAAACTTTCTGTTTTCTGTGATAACTAAGGACTTTCTATACTGTGTTCCAGACATCTAATAAACCCTTCTGCTTTTACTACACTGGCTGAGAGCAGGGCCGGATCCAGGCACCAGCAGAGGAAGCACGTGGCTGCGGCGGCACATGCTAAGGGGCGGCATTCCGTCCATTCTTGGGGCAGCATAGTCTGGGTGGCTTTTTTTTTTTCTTTTTGCTTGAGGCAGCAAAAATGGTAGAGCTGGCCCTGGCTGAGAGTTGCTCCAGAGTCAGGAAACTGGGGGTCCATTGCTCCCTTTGGGTGCAAGTCTCTCTCCGGTTTCCTGTGCAGGTGGACTCATTGCAGGGAGTTCATAGCATGAAGCAGGGACGCTGAAGGATCTAAAGTTCAGTCCCAAGAGGCAGTGAACCTGAGGTGCTTACCCCAGTAAGAGTGTGTGAAAGGGGTCCACCTAGGGACTGTTCCTGAGCTGTGCGAGAGCACCAGCCCTATGGATTCGTGACATGTTCCTTCTTCTTTCTCTTGCTCCTAATGTACTTGCAGAACCTCTTGTTGCCTTTTATGTCCCTTGCTAGGGGTAACTCATCTTGTGCCTTAGCCTCTTTGATTCTATCCCTACATGCTTGCATTATTCTTTCATACTCCTCCTCAGCCATTGGTCCATATTTCCACTCTTTTCAGGGCATTATGCAGGTAGCATTATTATGCCCATTATACAGATGGGTAAAGGGAGGTGAAGTAACTTGCCTAAGACAACAGGGAATCAGTGGCAAAGCTGGGAATAGAATGCAGAGCTGTCTCCCAGTTTAGTGCACAGTCCACTAGACTGTACTGTCTCTTTTTAGACAAAGTATATATTTGTGCATGCAAAGCAAGTGCATGCCTATGACCAGCAAGTATATAACTGTCTATTTCCATGTATAAATTCCTAATTAATAAGCATAATTGTGATATTGTGCTTGCAATTGCAGCACTCATCTTTGAAAACCAGGCTGTCAGTTGAAGAGTCCTACTTATGTTGCTAGCTTCCATTCCATTATCATTATGGATTATCATTACCATTCACATGATATAGTGTTATAGAATATAACAAAATGATTCTAAATAAATTAACACTTGATGCTGATAAAATGGGGAAAAAATTTCACAAATTGTGTTGAGGAAATGTTCTCTCTCTCCAAAAGTCAGAATTTTCCAACTAATGCTTTTCAGAATAAGAAATTACCTTTCTAACAGTTAAAATCAATATAATGGGAGTTTTGCCTGTACAGAAATTGCAGGATTGGACCTGGTCTTGCTGTATATTTAAATCTAATCTGAGATTTTCAGCTATTGGGTTTTACCGTTTTAAACGTTACCAGACACAGCATGTCATAATTGTGTGCATCTAGCATTATGTGAACTGAAACTTTCTTCTGATGGACTTGGAAGAGTATACTAACTACAGCAGGGGTTCTCAAACTGGGGGTCGGACCCCTCAGGGGGTCGTGAGGTTATTACATGGGGGGTTGTGAGCTGTCAGCCTCCACCCTAACCCCACTTTGCCTCCAGCATTTATAATGATGTTAAATATATATTTTAAAAGTGTTTTTAATTGATAAGGAGGGGGTCGCACTCAGAGGCTTGCTATGTGAAAGTAAAAAAGTTTGAGAACCACTGAACTACAGCTCATATCATTAGCATTTCTCCAATAAAGAAGGCTGAAAAAATACACAATATTTAGGATATAGGCATGTTTGTTAATCTCTCTTACTTTGAAATGAGTGTTTCACTCAATGAAAATATATTCACAAAGCATATGAGTTGAAATGCAAGTATGGGGTTTTAACAAAACTGTGCTTACCAATAACTCATTAATTTAAACAAAGGGGGTTATTTTAAAGCTATGGTGTTGCTCATTAACTCCCAATCAGAAGAGATCACAGACCTATTTTGAAAAGTTGAATTATTTGTAATTTTATGAACTTGTTATAATGTCCAATGGATTTTTTTTAAACTAACCACTATGCATTTGACTCAATGGCCTAACCAATTTAATCTAGTTTATAAGCGTGTGTGAACTTGATTTCATATCTTGAAAACTGGATTGGTCAATATCCTGCATAGCAGCAATTTTAGGGCCAATCCTGCCAACACTTAAGTGCATGAATAACTGTATGCACAAGAGTAGATAGGGCAGATCCTGTGGTGCAAAGCTACTCAACAAATATTTGCTATAGTTCCGAGACAAATATAACTTTGATTTATACACTTTTCATATGTAGGGGTTTTCAACTTGCAGGATCAGGCCCTAAAACGTCGAACTTAAATTTGAGTGGTTCTTACTTATGTGAGTCAGCTTATCTGAGTAACCAATATGGAAGCAGAGAGGCTATGACTTTCTAGGGAGAGGGCTTCTCGAGAGAGGGTCTGAGTGGTGGGGGCTGATGCTATATCTATCCATCCTGACTAGCTAGGGCCTGAGGGGAAGATACTTTCTTTCCTTCTCTTAGGTAAGTGGCTGTGTGCTGCTGCCTCAGCTTCATGTGGTGATTCTCTGCTGGGCCCAGTAGCCCAATGCTGGCACTGCCCCATGCTCTGCCACTTGCCATTTTCTGCCACTTCTTGTGCTTGAGTTTGGTGTGGTATCTCTCATAATGCAAAGCAGAGCAGAAGACTGATTGATTCAGGTACGAGAGGCAAGAGAGCTGGAATCAGTGCCCTTCCTGATCTGAATTCCCCCTTCCTGGAGTCATGTTTCTCTAGGGGTGAGACTGTTCCAACACTTATCAATAGGTCCAGGTTTTCTTGGGTTCTGGGCCCTTTCTGCTCAGGACTAGGCTCTGCTGTTCAATGGTTCTGTGTTTAATTTGCCATTTCTTGGAGGGCTCATGAAGAGGCCTTAGTTCTGTAGGCTCCTGACCTCATTGCCTATTCTGAGCTATTGATGAGGATTAGCAGTGTCAAGGACCCCTGCGGTCATCCCACATTATATTGCCTGTCTTGGTCTGCGTATTTGTTACAACTTCACAGCTCAGTTAATTGCATGAATATGGGCATTATTATAATGCGTGTGTGACTGGATAAACCCCTGTGTTCATAACCTACATGCTATTGTAATAATGTTTGTACAAAGTATGCCTTGTAAGATATCACTTAAACTCATAACTTGCTGGCAGGGCTGTCCTTACCCATATGCAAAGCACACAGCTGCATAGGGCACCAGGAAATTTGGGGCCTGGGACCCTCTCCTTGCCTCCCCCAACCCTCTGTGGAAGCCTGGGGCCCGCCCACCCGTAGAGGCCTGCCCCCTCCATGGGGAGGCTGCGTAGGGCTGCAGAATAGCTAGCGAAGGCCCTGCTTGCTGATCAGTATTGTTCTGATACAATGAGTTGCCACACATTCTAATGTGAATTTATAAGATTCCCCTGTATGGTGGTGGTAACACATGTTCCAAACTGAGGATGGCAAACAGCTCTGTCTCAAACAAAGAAATGCAAATTAAGCAGAGCACACATTCAAGCAGTAAACAGAGTCATCAAGCAGGGAGGGAAACAAAACTCAAGCAGGTGAGGGAAAAAAACAGCAGGGATCATCCTTCCATATACTCCTTTGACTCCTAGTGCCCATCTGGAAATCTTTTCCAAGAAGGGGACTGAAAAAGAGGGACAAGCACCACAAGGCACCTCTCTCCATCCCTCTCATGCCCATTGCATTCACTTTACCGAAAGAGACAAAGGAAGCATTCATTGGACTCTGGGGGAGAGGTCTTGACTTGAGAGTTTAGTCAATAATCTGCTGGAGTGTGTGGTGATACACTTTGCTTGAATCTAATATAGTTTATTAGGCATTAGTAAATGTTTTATCTTTATGTTTCTTGTAACCATTTATGACATTTATGTCTCATTACTTGTAGTCACTTAAAATCAATTTGTGGCTAATAAACATGTTTTACTGTTTTATCTAATCTGGTGTGTTTTTGAATTGAAGTGTCTGAATAACTTTCTGAGATAATAAGCTGCTTCATTATTCCCTTAAAGGAATAAAGGACCCCAATGTGTTGGGGTCACCCTGCAGTATAACTAAGGCTGGTGAGAGCCAGAGTTTAATCCATATGTGGCTGGCAGGCTAAATTCATAGTGTGGCTTGCATGCAGGAAGGCTGTGAGTGGCCTAGCTGGGTCCCCGGCAGCCAGGCTCAGTTTGCTCTCGGCGGCCAGGGGCAGGGCAGAGGTGATATAGTCAGGGCTGGCTCTACAGTTTTCGCTGCTCCAAGCAGCGTGCCGAACTGCCGCCGTAGGCAGCAGGGGCAGTCCGTGTGCCCTTAGGGCGGCAGGTGCGTTTCCACGGCGGCGGCAGTTCGGTGGCAGCTTCTATGTTTAACTGAAGACGTCCCAGACAGCTAAACATAGAAGCTGCTTCCGAATTGCCCTCACCGCGGAAACGCGCCTGCCGCCCTAACGGTGCACAGACTGCCCCCGCCGCCCGAGGCCGCAGTTCTGCGCGCTGCTTGGGGGCAAAACACCCTTTGCAGAATGCCGCCCCAAGCACCAGCTTGGAATGCTGGTGCCTGGAGCCGGCCCTGGATATAGTCCCCACTAGTTTGGGTTGTACCCTGGTATGTTACAGGGAGACATTTTCTTTTTTCTAAGAGAAACGCTTAAAAGCTGCTGTTTTGAGGGTGATACTTGGGGTCTGACCCCCATAAACTACTCATGTGAGTGCTCAATGTGGTAAGGCTGGCAGGATTAGGCCCTTAGTCTTTATCACAGACTTCTGTCTTTGTAGGGTGACCATATTTCCCTATGCTGAACATGGGACACCTGGTAAAATTACTCGTATTCAAGTGAGTTCAACGGCAATCAGTCAGAACTATGCAGTAAAAACATTCAAATTAACATCAAGTTGACTGAGCTCCTGTTAAAAAGAAATACTGTGTAGTTGGATTCGTTTTATTTACCTTCTTATCTTTAAGGCTTTCAGGCTCACATGGGGAGAGGTGACTCACTCTCACGGTGGGTAATAGACTCTACCTGCCTGGTACTTTCTGCCCTCCATGCCTGGCTGGGTCCCCAGGATGGACCCGCCTCCCCTAGTATGTGGCACCACATGTTCTCAAGGCAACATGTTGGGGGGGGCAGGTTCACATGTCTCCCTCCCCAGATTTTCTGCCAGGGTTCACACCAGAATGTGGCCAGCAGCAGCTTTTGGGCACTGTGCGAAAGGGAAGGGAAGGGACGGGAGCTGCTTCCAGCCGTGGGGGGATGACCTGGCCCATGTCTTTGCAATGATCACTCTTTTTCCATCTATCTCCCCTGTGGCTGGAAGCAGCTTGTCCCTTTCTGCCTGCACAGTGTGGTTTTTTTTTTTTTTTCCAACATCAACTGTTTAATAATAGACCAGAACAGAGCTCCCACCCTTCACCCATCAAGGGGCCAGGCCCACGGCAGGGCCTGCAGCTCAGCTTGGACGCGAGGTGAAATAGTGCCGCTTCTTCACATTGATGCCATACTCTGCAAGCTCTGGCATTAGGTCCTCCATGGTCAGCGTGTACTTCTTGTTGAGGGAGCTGCCAGAAGCTGTGCCTTTCATCTTGCAGTGTTGCAGGGCATCATTGGCAATGTCCGAAATAAACTTCTGGGCAGCCAGTGAGATGAGACAAATGATGCGCGGATCAGAGGCCTCAAATCCAGCTCTGTTGAGGTAGTAGCCTGTGACAGCATCTGGGATCATAGGGGTTATAGTCCTCCAGCTGCATCAGGAAGTTTACCAGGGGAGTGGTGGAGACCACGGGTTTGACATCTCCGTTGGCCGCGCTGGGAGGTACGTAGACCCCGTTTGACAGGGGCCCGTCGGAGGGGGCTGCAGCCACCACCGTGGAGATGGACCTGGGCCCCCGGGCCCCCTCTCGGTGCCCTGCCCCCCACTGGCACAGGAGGTCCCGGGGCCGCGCTGCCCCGGCGGCTGGGCTCGGTTTGCTCTCAGCGGCCGGGAGCGGGGCTGGGTGGGGGGCGCCGGGGCCACGGAGGGGGGGTCAGGCTCTGTGCTGCTGCTCATGGCACTTTAACATCTTTAACATGGAGTGAGACACTCCTCTTGGGTATTCCAGTCTGTTTTGCCACCCAGATGAGTGTATTTCTGTGATAGATGGCCCTTTACATCACAGCAATATTCAGGTTACTCCTGATCCCAAAGGACCACTCACTTATCTCAGGTTAGTTGCACCCAAGGTGCAATGACAGAGGACACTGCTTGTAGCTAATCCTATAGTGAGCTATAACAAGTTTATTAAATATGAACAAGATATTAGTTATGAGGTTAAAGCAAGAAAACCAAGACATGAGTGAGTTAATCATTGGGTTCAAAAGGTAATATAGGCTTCTGTAATCAGCTATATGACCTTTAGGGCTAACCCAGGCTAAGCAGCTGGAAATCTCTTGCTTGTGCCTAGAAATGCCTTGACCCAGAGTTCAAACAACAAAGAAATACCTTATTCCTTTTGTTTGGGATTTTTATCCCTTCCTGCCATGTGCTCTGAACTACAAACTGAGCTGATAGGAATCCACTTGAACGACTCATTCACAGAGAGGAGGGCAGAACAATGTCTTTTAGTTCTTTTGTTGACCAACTCAATCCAGATGTAGGGAGTTTCCAGTTGTAACATCCAGCCAGAATCTTTTGACATCAATAGGCCTCCTCTTTCAAGAGGGGGGAGTGGGCATAATTTCTGGAGAACAGCAGCTTAGTGTCCCTCTTCTGCATGGCAGTTCATAGAGCCAGAGGCTCACAATACAACCACTCCAATATTGCATTCCAATATCGAATACAGATATTACAAGCAAGATTAATGGATGCAGCAGCTCACAATCATTCAATTTCATCTTAATACTATTATAATTTGATTACTTCATCAATATTAACCCACAAATGAGCCAGACGGATTCCAGCTGTATATTTGTTAGCAGAGACATGGAAACTTTGGCATGAGCTGGCACCTGACTGGGCTGCAGGCACCACACTTTGTTCCTAGGGTTGCCAGGTGTCCAGTTTTTTGACTGGAACACCCAGTCGAAAAGGGACCCTGATGGCTCCAGTTAGCACTGCTGACTGGGCCCTTAGAAGTCCAGTTGGCAGTGCAGTGGGGTTAAAGTAGGCTTCCTGCCTGCCCTGGCTCCATGCAGCTCCCAGAAGCACCCAGCATGTCTCTCTGGCTCCTAGGAGCAGTGAGGATCCGCAGGCTGCCCATGCCCCAAGCACCTGCTCCGCAGCTCCCATTGGCCAGGAACCAGGGCCAATGGGGAGCTGTGAGAGTGACACCTGCGTCCCTCTGCCTAGGAGACGGAGGAATATGTTGGCCACTTCCTGGAGCTGCCTGAGGTAAGAACCACCCAGAGCCCTCCTCCCAGGTTGGAATCCTCTTCTGGAGCCTACACCCCCTCCTGCATGCCAACTCCCTGCCCCAGCCTGGTGAAAATGAGCAATGGCAGGGGAGAGCAAACAATGAAGGGAGGGGGAATGGAGTGAGTGGGGGCCGGGTCACGGGGCAGGGCAAGGGTGTTTGGTTTTCTGCAAATAGAAAGTAGGCAACCCCGTATGGTCCTCTTCCCTGCTACAAATCCAGCTTAAGCAAATGTAGCCAGAAGCAAACTCTGTCCCTCAAGTGCGTTTGGCCAGAGTGAAGCACCCTTCCTGGCCAGGATCAGAGGGGGCAAAGAACTGACTTGCTAAGGCTCTGCAGCTTTTTCTCTGAGCCTGCTGGGTTCCAATTGGCTGCTTCCATAATGCGTCGCTAGTCAGGCCAGGAGGACCCACCTTCGCTGCTCCTTTACTGTCACTTCACTGCTTCCTGGGGTGAGGTGTAATAGGACCACGGGACCTCCTATAGGGAATCGCAAAGGCACCCTGTCACACTTCTACTCAGGCAGTTGCTGTGTTAGGTTCTGGATCTGAGGGCAGTCTAACAAAGCACAGAACCTATTTGATTTAGGATATATCTTTGGCTGACATGTTCTCTTGAATTATTACTATATTACTGGTATCAGGGCAACCACTTATTTTAAATCTTGTACCTGGGTTGTTTAGAATTGAATGAAAATTTGTTTCTAGTTTATCTTTGCTAGATGCTGTTAGAGTCAAGAGAAAACAAATAAACTATGTGAGCTTACAGCAGGGATAGGGCCAGATCCTCAGCTGGTGTAAGATAGTACAGGTGACACCAGCTAATGATCTGACCCAATACTATTTAGGAATTGGATTCTTTGTTTAATGATGGAGATGCTTAAAAATCCATCAGCCTTTTGTGTTTGCTTAAAAAATTATAATTAAAATGGTAGGAAGATGGCCCCAAAGTCATAGGGTGACCAGATGAGTGTGGGCAGGTGCCAGGTGGCAGCTGGTTACGTATCTCTGCTGCCCAGCCATCAGCTCTTTATGTGCTCCCCTTCTTGCTGTCCTTTCCCTGCTTTGCTCCTCCATATTCCCCCTCCCCATCCCCCCGCCACACCTGGCAGGGCATATCCCGCCCCCAACACTAGGCGGAGAACCAGCCCCTGGTTGGAGCACTCAGCTCCTGAGCAGCCTGGCTGGCTGGCTCCTTCCTTCATCTACTGCCTTTGGCTAGGCCACCCCCTGGGAAAGCCCAATACCCTCCAGCCTGGGGTGTTGGCTAGGAGGAACTGAACCCTGAATGTGCCAAAGCCCCGCACAGCACAGGCACGAAGCCTCTCGCAGCACCTCAGCTAAACTCTGGAGTGGGTGGGGGGGGTTGGGGGGGGCGAGAGGAGCAATTTCCAGCCTATTCATGACCTGATCCTGCAGGCTCCAGGGCACCAGCTTCACCCATCCCCCTGCCCTGGGGCTTGCACCCAGACAATGCAGGGCTGCTCCATTCCCTAGGCACTCGCTCTTGCTGAGCCACCTCTCTGGCAGGGTTAGCTGAAGTCCCTGCAGTCAGGTTTCCTGGGCCCTGGTGCACAATGCATCCTTAGGGCTCATGTCCTCTTCCTGCCTGGCCTGTAGCCAGGGGACATGAGGCGGCTGGATTATGTCAGTGACCAGCAGCAGCCTGGAGGTGTTAGGTCCCTTTCAACACTATGTGGACAGGAAGGGACAAGCTGCTGCTAGCCACCGGGTAGGGGAGAGAGGAGAGGGAAGAGATGAGCACTGCAAAGACATGGGCCAGGTCTCCTCCACGCTCCCTCCTTCCCCCCGCAGCTGGAAGCAGCTCCTGTCCCTTCCCTCCTGCACAGTGTCCGAAAGCTGCTGCTGGCCACATTCTGGTGTGAACCCTGGCAGAAATCTGGGGAGGGGAAGCAAGTGACTGCCCCCTTCTCCCAATGTGTTTCCTCAGGAAGATGTGGTGCCAGGCACCAGAAGAGGTGGGTTCGTCCTGAGGGCCCAGCTAGGCATGGAGGGCAGAGAGAGCCAGGCAGGGAGGGGCAAGTTGGTCGGTTACCTCCCTCCCTCTCCCCCCGGTGTGAGAGGTGTACAAGTATGTGTGTGATGAGAAAGAGAGACGTCTCCCTGTGTGAACCCGACAGCCTTAAAAATAAGAAGGCAAACAAAAAGAATCCAACTATGCAGTATTTTCTTTAAACAGGGGCTTAGTCGCCTTGATGTTACTTTGAACATTAGTACTGCGTAGTTCTGATTGCCGTTGAACTCACTTGCATATGAGTAATTTTACCCATATTCAGCATAGGGAAATATGGTAACCCTGTAGGTAGGAAGAGGCCCATGGAAGAAGCAGCAACTAACTGAAATTGAGCAATGCATAGCTACTGTGTATAGGTCCTGGGTTGGAACCTGGAGTAGTGGGCAGGCCCAGTTTCCCCTACCAGCCACCATGGCATAAACCCCAAGAAGAGGACAGGGCTTACGTGAGAGCCCAAACAAAGGGCTGAATTTAAAGGGCCCACTGCTGGGACTGGGCACCCTAGTGAGGGCAACAGGACTGTTCATTTATTGAACTCTTCCTACTCTGGAAGGGGTTCATTTGGACTCTAACTTGGCTGGCAGGCCAAGCCACAGAAGGTCCACCAAGGTTGGCTGCCCCCCGCCCCAAGAGGTTGCCAGGGGCAACAGGACTGCAGTACCACATCCTGCTACTAGAAGGTGCTCGAGGTGAGTGCCCCATTACTGCAAGTAACTGATGATTTAAGACATCAAATTAGCTTTTTCTCTAATAAATATAAACAATTGGTTTGTCATAATTTCAGGAGCTTCCTTAAATGAGTGCTTTCTCTGCACTCTCGGGAATCAGCAGAGATAACTCCTTGAAGGATCAGTGTTCCTTGGGCCTGATCAGCTCTCACCTGAAGCCAATCAGATTAATCCCATTGAACGCCTTTCCAGGGGGTAGGATTTTAATTGGGCCTTTTGCAGAGCAGCTTCCTGCACCTGAGGACCTGTGTTTGAGACTCTCCAGGAAAAGTTAATCTGACTTCTATTATTTCAGTTCTGCACAAGTAGTTTAAAAACCCAGGCCCAGTTGCTCAACAGCACAACATTATTAACGAAAGCTAGTCACCCAGGTGTGCAAGGCCCTGGGGAGCTGATAGTGGAATAGCGACATGAGGGAGCCTCTGCGTTGCTCTTGTGTGATTGTGTGCACTTTTTACTCCCTAGAAATACATACAATACAGGGAAAAGGCAGTGGCTGGGAGAGGAAAGTTGAAGGGATAGGGAGGCATAGAGATAGGGGGGTGAATGAGGCAGAGAATGAGAAGTCTGTCAGAGGTGGGAAAGTGACTGACTGAGGGATGTTTAATAAAAGAGGAAGCAATAGACAAGAAGAAAATTGTCATTAAAGTACTCTTCTCCTTCCTACCCCAGAACAGGGTGTGTCTATCGCAGCACACTGACTTTTTTTTCCAGCATGAACACTATACCCAGCCTATGCAACACTACTAAGGTTTAATTCATTGCTTTGTAGATTTTCTAGGGACACTTTGAATATGCAGGCACTATATAAAACCAAATGCTCTGCTGTTGAGTCCATCTCCCAACTGATGAACTTGGGTTTCTCCAGATGGATTGTAAAGTGTAACATCTTATTTTTGAGTCTATAAACCCACTTTCTCTTTCACTAAAATACAGACCTTTTGATGATGACTGTATGATTTAACATGTCGGTGAATTATTGATGTGCAGTTCCTGCAGATTTAAATGCATTCTGAATCATGTTCTGTCAGTCAGGGTTTGACATTCAAAAGCTGCAAGCTACCAGGTCTCCACATGATACAAAAGGGCGCTTTCTCCAGATGAGTCCTTTATAAAAAGGAAAAATCCCTGACTATTATAAAGGTTTCTTGATCAGGAAGGTGGCTCATTGCTGCGCAGTAGGGTTGCAATCTCACAGTTTCATTACTACCTTTCAGGGCACGTCTATATGGAGAGTCAGTGTGCAAATAACCAATCAACAGCATATATGATGCAATGTACGTAATATATAATTTTATTATTTATATAGTTATGGAAAGAAAATAATACATGGAAGAAATGAGAGGCTTTTTTCGACACATTTTTTTTTTTTTTAGTCATCTCTGCCTGCTGTTCGAGTTGGGCCCCGCACTTCCTAAAGCCGGCCCTGTGTGCAACAAGCTGGGGTGCAACAGTGTACTAGCCTGCTGCGCATGAATTGTCTGCGTGGATCCTGCTACCATGCATGACAAGTTCCATGGTGTACTTTGATCTACTGCTGAAGCCTGCTACAGAACTGCCATGTGCAGAAGCAGGGTCTCCAGGGACAGTTAGTGTTCAGCACAGTAGAATACTGTAGATTTATGCCCCAGCTTGCCAAGCCCTCAGCAGTCAGGTGAAAGCGATGGAGGAAGATATAATGGAAGCTTCTGCATTTTCAAGGTTTTTAAAATGTTTCTTTGTTGGAACAGTCAAAGTCCAGTCAGCATCACACCTCTGCAATGTTGCAGAGAGGTATCTACTCTGGGCCTAATACAGTGAGGTACTGATCATGCTTGGCAAGTGAGTATGCTCAGCTCCCACCTAAATCACTGGGAGTTGCATGTGCTCCTCAGAGGAGGCCCTCTATTTGAAGGCAAAATGTTAAGCAGAATAGGGAGGTGGCAGCAATGAAGATGGAGGAAAAGGCGGAGGCATGAGATCAGAGTCACTATCTACTGTAGCTTGGAAAGCTGTCTGGACCAGAAAAGAACAAGGGGAGGAGACAAATCAAGTGCTGTCAAAAACAGTGGCCACATGGCCTTAAAAGCACTAGGATTAAGGGTGGGGGAGAGGAGGAAAGCGGATTCTAAAAGGCATGTCTAAGTATTTAATACCTCCATCCGTTCAACACAGTGTCACACTCTCATCTCCGTTCTAACATATGCTCCTATGCTAATTTCTCTTTAAACAGAATGAAGGATGTTTTGTTGCTCTCTTTAATTAAATTAGCTAGTTAAATTTAAATTTTCATACACTAAGTTGGCAAAGCAGTTTAACATAATAGCAGTGCCTGGCATAGTGAGCAAAGCTCAGCATTCTTTTTAATACAAAAAAGAGCCTCTTCCTGAACCAGAGAGAGTTGAATTTGCAAAAATAATATTGGTTTTATTTTTCATCAGGCCTTCTGAGACTGTGCTTGAATCAATTCACTTTTGAGAACAATGGAAGCATTGTCTCCAGTTCAGTGGAAGCCATTCACATAGCTTTTCTAAAGGAATTTTGTAAGAATCTCTTTGCACAGTCAACCTCTCATACTAAAATATAAAGAAGGGTTAATTAGTGATACATAATGGAGCCCCTAAAAGAATACTTTTAATATATTGGAAGATAACATTCTTCAGTGTGAGCAGCATTTTATTAAGCATGTTATAAAAGTGATTTCAATTTCTCTTAGCAAAGATACAGCAATAAGGAATAACTGTCTGGACATTGACTTGAGATAATTTGCATATAGAATGTTTATTACTGCACTGAAAAGGTGGTTTTAGAACTGTCTGTCCCCATTGTCGTGAACTTGTCCTCCCACCCCTCTGTCAGCTATGCAGACTGCTGCAGCGTGCATCAGAATATGCTACTGTATTATGGTCCCTCTGTAAGACCAGTGATTGACAAGACCAAATTTATATTATCAGGCCTACCTGTGTGGGTTTATTATTTAAAGTCCTTTTTTTGTTACTAATTTGTTTTTTAAGATTATTGTTGTCAAAACCCTTTAGATTAGTTTTGAGAAAAGTGTTGTGAAGAATGCAATGGCTTCCTTCAGGCTGTGTATCTTCTAAAGATGGTATAACATGTATTAGCTGTTTGCACAAATGAGATTAATTCCTGTTTTTATAGCAGAGAATGGCTCAATCCAAAATCTAATTTACAACATGGTTCTCGAGAAGCATTTAATTATCCCCAGGAGAAGGGGAGTGAGACAAGACAAAATGCCATAAAAATGTGTTGTTAAAATCCACAATTCAAACAGACAATATAACAGAATTCTTAGGCCATGGCTACACTAGAGAGTTGCAGCGCTGGTGAAGGGGTTACAGCGCTGCAACTTAGGATGTGGCCATACTTGCAAAGCACGGCCAGCGCTGTAACTCCTTGGTTGCAGCGCTGGCTGTACACCTGGTCGAGCCTCGGGTGTAGGGATTCCAGCGCTGGTGATCCAGCGCTGGTCAGCAAGTGTGGACGCCCACCAGCGCTTTTATTGACCTCCGGGGTATAAGGAGGTATCCCAGAATTCCTGTCCACAACAAACCGGAAGAAAGGGAGAGCTCTGAGTTAAGCCAAACTGCTTATTTAAAAAACAAACACAGCTCCTGTTTGCTGAGCGAGCGGAGGCAGGCAGGGGAATTACTTTGGAATGTTCACAGCTGTTTGCTTGAAGAGAGAAACAGCACTCTCATGCAGCAGAGGGGGAGGGGGAAGTCCGTGTTGAGCAGTTGCTTATCTGGTCTGACGGGTATTTAGAAGTACATAATTTGCATTTAGTGAATGAGAGAGGAGTGGGGGAAGGGAGTTAGAACTTTTAAAATGATTGAAGGTAGGCACTGTGTGTCTTCCAGTCCTTAGAACTTGCAAGGCAGGGAGCTGAGAAGAGTGTCAACTCCAAAAATCCATTCTGTCTATTTCCTCCATGCTCCCTGTCACATTCCACCCCACCCCCCTCTTTTGAAAAGCACGTTGCAGCCACTTGAATGCTGGGATAGCTGCCCACAATGCACCACTCCCAACAGCGCTGCAAGTGCTGCAAATGTGGCCACACTGCAGCGCTGGTAGCTGTCAGTGTGGCCACACTGCAGCGCTGGCCCTACACAGCTGTACGAACACAGCTGTAACTACCAGCGCTGCAAAACTGTAAGTGTAGACATGGCCTTAGTTGCATAGTTTCCCTTGTCTTCCTTTAAGTAGGAAGGGCTCAGTCAACATAAATGTAGGTGTGTTGAACAAAGCTCTTTCATCTCCTGGGCCTTTTACTCAAAGGACTTAAGTAATTTCTGATTCAAATGAAAATCTGGTGTGAAATCTGAATCTACCCAGAGATGGGTGTCTCCCTATCTTGATAAGTTATTCCGTAGTTACTGCTTCCCAATACTGGCTTCTTGTGCTATTGCGATGGACATCTTTTTGGTCACGCAGGTTTGGCTGTCATCTGATACCAGGATAACTCCACTCCAGACTGTGATATCAGAATCGGGTCCTATTTTTTTAAACAGTTTCCTTGCTTTTTATGTTTTCCACAGATGTATAGTGAAATGGACATAAGGATGCATCTGAATATTGACAATTATGTGCACGAAGAAGAGACTATTAGAGTGTTGTAATTGTGCTTCATAGTATACTGTCTACAGAATTCAATAAATGTATTAAATATGTTGCTTACTTAAGATCACCAACCAAGGTGGACAAATCCTGCAGTCCTCACACATTGAAATATCTCAGCTTCAATGAAAGCTTAAGATAATGATTGTGCCCAAGGGAAATGAGGATTTTGAGGAGAGAGAATTATCGGTAATATATTCAATTAATGGAGTTCATATAGGGAAATAGTCCCTTGCCCATTTGATGAATTCTATATATTCTCTTTTCTGATTTTTAGGATTTCCCAAACTTTACTGTACTCAGAATCCCAATCCTTCAATTCTATGCAGTCAAAAAAGTTCAGCTTAATACTGTTATGAGTTGGGTCACACCCACCAGTTTCAAAAGGTTTAACATCTGCCCTTCATTTGGGATTAATGTAAGAAATTATACTCCTTTTATGGAACCAGATAGCTGAAACACTAGGACACTCCACCCAAACCCCAGGCACATGTTGCTGCCCAAAACAAAGGAGTGTGTATGGAGAGGTTTCAGTGTGTGTTTTAGGAGAAGTGTGTGATCAGAAAACCAAGATCACAGCCTGAACAAATACTGTGCACATGGTCCTGAGAAAAGCTGAGAGAGAGAGAGAGGTTTTGGCTGAAAGAGGCTTGGAACTAGGAGCAAAGAAGCTCCCTTGCTGTCTGATTCCTCCTGTGTTCAGGGAAACAGGATTTTGCATGTTCCTTGTAAATCAACAGGATTGCATCAGAGAAATACCTAGCTTCATCATCAATTTGTCCTCCTGTTGTATCATTGAATATGACCATTTATATCATTGCTATTACCACTGTTATACAATTGCAACTAATCTTGTATCAAGTATCATGTAAAGTGTCAATGGAAGAGTTATGCTTGATTATCTTGTATGCATATACTTTTTGTATATGAAGTTATGAGTATTGGCTATGTACGGGCATCATAATGTGTTGTGTTCCTGGGTAACACCAGCCAGGCAAAGATTACATCAGACCCAGACAGCTATGTGTTGATGGCCCATTAAGGACACTTCACTCTAACAATGGGCCATAGAAGAAACTCAGCTCACTCAATAAGCCTTCCTGTGCATGTCTTGGCAAAAGCATGGGCAGTGGTTGCTCCTGTGAGTCAAAGCACGTAAGGACATGTGATATACTCATGTGACCCTAGACTCCATCTTGGGCCAGTAATTTTCCATGCACCTGAGCTGAGAGCCTTGTTTGAGACAATAAATTTCCAGGCACATGGCAGAGGAGATAAAAGGACTCTTGAAACATCTCCATTTGGCCTCTTTCCTGACCTGATTGTCTGGACTATAGATTTACAACTACGAGGAGCATTTTGAACTATGGACTGAAGAACTATGGACCTTCCAGTCTTTTGGAAGATACCAGAGAGACTTTACAAGTTTATTCCATCACTGCTATAAAACTGATATAAGGATTTTCAATTATTTGTATATGATCTATTAACCATTATTAACTCTTTTTGCATTTTATAATTAAACCTTTAGATTTTCATTACTGAAGGATTGGCAGCGGCGTAATTATTGGATAAGATCTGAGTTATATATTGACCTGGCTATGTGACTGATCTTTTGGGATTACAAGTACCCTATGTTCGATGAGTGGTTACCGAAAACCAATTTTATCATGGAGTCCAGCGCTGGGGTGACGAGCCAATGGCTGGAATGCCAAAGGAGATTGCAGCTTTGACTTATTAACTAATGTGGTGAGACAGAAGTTTACTTTTTGTTACTGGCTTGGTATAATCTAATGATAGAATAACCAGCAGGTTGGGGTGAGTCTGCCCTATTTCTCAGCAGTTTGTTCTGAATTTGGCATCCTCAGCAGTGACCCACTGAGGCACGGTGACACCTCCTAGTCAAAACAAGATACAGGACCCTGAATTTTTGCCAACTGCTTAGCTTACAAAGGGATAAAAATATAGTAAATTTACCATGTAAAGGTTTCCTGTGACTGTAACTATGGAATGGAGTCTTGTTGAAATAGCTATGTGTTTACAGACAAGAACTGAAGATGTGGTCACTGTCTTTGAAAGCCCTTCCCTGACGGTGATTTTATGGTTGTGTTTGGAAATAAATGCTGTTCTTTAGCATAGCTGTAAGATAAAGCCAAACTTTGTAGTAGATACCTTCAGGCCACTCAGCGTCATCTCCTCCCTGGGCTGTAAACTGACAAACCTTTAATTCTCTGGAATAAAAGGGCTTTAGAGAATTAACATGGTACACTTTAGGCTTTAGGGTTGAGGTGGGGGATGCTATGAGATAGTTAACAGCTCCCAGGCACTCTTGGACCGTGAATGGTCCTTCCCATGACGCTTCCATCTTATGGGCCTGGAGTGCCTTCAAGACCATAAACTAGTCCCCTACTTTGAAGGAATGTTTATCATACCAAGCTTTTTGCTCTTCTTGAGCCTCTTTTAGGTTGAGAAAACAACAATAAAACTAACATGCCTTGCCTGGCTGTTACATACAAGTTTGAAATATGAGAGACTGGTTCAGAAAGATTTGGAGAGCATGGATTGATGTCTGGTCCCTCTTAGTCCCAAGAGCGAACAACCTCAAAACAAAAAGCACACAAACAAAAGTCTTCCCCCCACCAAGATTTGAAAGTATCTTGTCCCCTTATTGGTCCTTTGGGTCAGGTGTCAGCCAGGTTACCTGAGCTTCTTAACCTTTTACAGGTAAAAGGATGCTGGTGTCTCTGGCCAGGAGGGATTTTATAGTATTGTACACAGGAGGGCTGTTCCCTTCCCTTTATAGTTATGACAATAGCACTAGAGTGGGAGTCAGGGAACAGCAGGAACTGGGTTTAAAACAAACCAATCCAAAGACTGAGAAATAGAAAGAGAAGAGAAATGGACCAATTAAGCTTGTAGCCACAGGCAGAAATATCTGGTTTTGAGCATACCAATTCATTCAGTAGAATCTCCCAGAAATGTCAGAGGAAGCCTGGAAGCTTCAGCAAATACAAAAGATTGTTGCCCTCCAAGGTGTGGTGGGTAGGATGAAGTGATTACACAATGCCTGTGCTCTGAATCAAAAATGGTAGCCATGATAGAGTGCAGGTCAAGGCAGGAGTTAGCTACAACTCACATCTCTAACTGGTCTGAGGCTGAATTACTTTTGATGCATTTTATCACCCTGTATGCCACTGATGGCTTAGATGGAATGGATGCTTCTGCTGTTGGCTCCTCTGATAAGACTACATAGGGCATCCATGTTATGTAACTCATCCAGAGGTTTCTCCAAATCAAAGTGTGGCAGGCTTCAGGGTGCAGAGTGAAAGATGTGTTCTGCTCCCCCTCCACACACACGCCTTTTTATGTGGCAATGAGGCTTTTGCATGAGAAATAATAGTTTTGGAGCAGCAAATTAACAGGGTTTCTCTGTTCCATAGAAATGTTTTAACTATATTTGAAAAGAAAACTAATGCACCCTGATGCTATGACAAAGGGGGTGTTGTAGTGACAAATAGTGATTAGTTTTTAATTTCATATGTTTACTTCCAAACCCCAGTGCTCTACTCCTCCTCCATGGAGCTGGACTGACTAGCGGTTTCCTGATCTAGATCTGAAGGAGACCAACATTAGAATGTAGGGATTGTCTAAACATCGACAGAGTTGTGGATCTTAATTTGGAACCAGAATATGAAGAAATCTCCTGAGAGCAGCTCCATTTGACAGTTTCACCATTCCCCAGTTCTCTAGCAACTGCACAGAGGCTACTGGGAGCTTTAGTTCCAGAGGTGGTCGTGCCAGCAGCATTCTTGTCCATGTGTTTAGTCAGGCTGGCTTCCTTGGACAATCATTGGATTAAGTCAGGAGATGGCCATACCTGGCCGCCTCCAGTACAAAGTATCAGAAGGGTAGCCGTGTTAGTCTGGATCTGTAAAAGCAGCAAAGAGTCCTGTGGCACGTTATAGACTAACAGATGTTTTGGAGCATGAGCTTTCGTGGGTGAATACCCACTTCATCAGATGCATGTAGTGGAAATCTCCAGGGGCAGGTATATATATGCAGGCAAGCTAGAGATAATGAGGTAGTTCAATCAGGGAGGATGAGGCCCTGTTCTAGCAGTTGAGGTGTGAAAACCAAGGGAGGAGAAACTGGTTCTGTAATTGGCAAGCCATTCACAGTCTTTGTTTAATCCTGAGCTGATGGTGTCAAATTTGCAGATGAACTGAAGCTCAGCAGTTTCTCTTTGAAGTCTGGTCCTGAAGTTTTTTTGCTGCAGGATGGCCACCTTAAGGTCTGCTATAGTGTGGCCAGGGAGGTTGAAGTGTTCTCCTACAGGTTTTTGTATATTGCCATTCCTAATATCTGATTGGTGTCCGTTTATCCTTTTCCGTAGCGACTGTCCAGTTTGGCCGATGTACATAGCTGAGGGGCATTGCTGGCATATGATGGCATATATTACATTGGTGGACGTGCAGGTGAATGAACCGGTGATGGTGTGGCTGATCTGGTTAGGTCCTGTGATGGTGTCGCTAGTGTAGATATGTGGGCAGAGTTGGCATCAAGGTTTGTTGCATGGATTGGTTCCTGAGCTAGAGTTACTATGGTGCGGTGTGCAGTTACTGGTGAGAATATGTTTCAGGTTGGCAGGTTGCCTGTGGGCGAGGACTGGCCTGCCACCCAAGACCTTTGAAAGTGTGGGATCATTGTCCAGGATGGGTTGTAGGTCCCTGATGATGCGTTGGAGAGGTTTTAGCTGGGGACTGTATTTGATGGCCAGTGGGGTCCTGTTGGTTTCTCTCTTGGGTTTGTCTTGCAATAGGAGGCTTCTGGGTACACGTCTGGCTCTGTTGATCTGTTTCCTTATTTCCTCATGCGAGTATTGTAATTTTGAGAATGCTTGGTGGAGATTTTGTAGGTGTTGGTTTTCACACCTCAACTGCTAGAACAGGGCCTCATCCTCCCTGATTGAACTACCTCATTATCTCTAGCTTGCCTGCATACGTATACCTGCCCCTGGAGATTTCCACTACATGCATCTGATGAAGTGGGCATTCACCCACGAAAGCTCATGCTCCAAAATGTCTGTTAGTCTATAAGGTGCCACAGGACTCTTTGCTGCTCTCCAGTACAAAGTTTGTTACCTAGCAGCCAGATTGTAGCAGTTGCGCTAGCAGGAGGTATGTTGTAGAACAATGGTTCTGTATGTATCTCAACTTTGAAGCGTGAAGCCAAGGTACCAGCCAGTATAAAATATTTTGTAACAGGTATTGGCCAGTATAAAATAACATATTTAGGGTAGATTAAGAGTATCATCCACTATATAATAATAAAACCATAGAAATGTAGGGCTGGAAGGGACCTCTAGAAGTCAGCTAATCCATCTACTGTGTCTAACATGTTCTTAAAAACCTCCCCTGGTAACCTGTTCCTGTACTTAACTATCCTTATAGTTAGAAAGTTTTTCCTAATATCTAACCTAAATCTCCTTTGCTGCAGATTAAGCTGATTACGTCTTTTTTGACCTTCAGTGGCTGTGGGGAACAATTGATCACCATCCTCTTTATAACAACCCTTAGCATATTTGAAGACTATTATCAGGTCTCCCCTCAGTCTTCTTTTCTCAACACTAAACATATCCAGTTTTTTTTAAACCTTCCTTCATAGGTCAGGTTTTCTAACCTCTTATTGTTTTTGCTGCTCTTCTCTGCCCTCTCTCCAATTAGCCCACAATTTTTAGTGTGGCATCCATAATGAGATGTTATACTCCAGTTGAGACTTACCAGTGCATGCCAGACAGAATGGAACAATTATCTTCCATAGCTTACATACGATGCTCCTGTTCATACATCTCCGAATATTTGCCTTTTTTTGCAGCAGCCTCACATTGTTGCCTCATATTCAATGTGTGTGGTCTACTACAGCTCCCCACATTCTTTTCTGCAGTCCCTTCTGCCTAGTCAGTGATTCCCCATTTTGTTTCTCATTTTTTTACTTCTCAAGTGTAGTATTTTGCACTTGTCTTTATTGAATTTCATCTTGTTGATTTCAGACCAATTCTCCAGTTTGTCAAAGTCCTTTTGAATTCTAATCCTGTCCTCTGGTCCTGCGAAGTGCTTACAGTGCCTCTAAGCTCAGTCTCATCCTCACATTTTATAAGCATACTTTCTACTCGATTATCCAAGTCATTAGTAAAAATATTGAATAGTATCAGATCCAGGGTAGACCTCACTAGATATGTCTTCTCAGTTTGATAGTGAACCAATGATAACTTCTCTGAGTATGAGCTTTCAACCAGTTATGCATCCACCTTATAGTAATTTTAGCGAGACCACACTTTCCTAGTTTGCTTAAGAAAATGGCATGTGGGACTGTGTCAAAAGGCTTACTGAAATCAAGATACGTGATGTCTAGTGCTCCCCTCCACCTCGACTTGGCCAGTAACCCTGTCAAAGAAAAAAAATTACGTTGGTTTGGCATGATTTTTTCTTGACCAATCACTGCTCGCTATTGCTTATCACACTATTTATCCTCCAGGTGCTTACAATTAATTTATTCCAGTATCTTTCCAGAAATTGAAGTTAGCCTGACTGGTTTATAATTTCTTGGGTCCTCTTCGTTCCCCTCTGTCATAAACAGATAAGTCAGAGTTAATAGAACAGAAGTGCTTCATATCTCTTTGCCTGGAAAGGGTTAACAAGTTCAGTAAGCCTGGCTGTCACCTGACCAGAGGACCAATCAGGAGACAGGATACTTTCAAATCTTGAGGGAGGGAAGTTTTTGTGCTGTGCTGTAGTTTTGGTTGTTGTTCACTCTGGGGGCTCAGAGGGATCAGATGTGCAACCAGGTTTCTCTCCAATCTCTCCAACACAGGCTCTTATAAGTTCAGACTAGTGAGTACTAGGTAGATAAAGCGAGTTAGGCTTATGGTTGTTTTCCTTATTTGCAAATGTGTATTTGGCTGGAAGGAGTTCAAATTGGTATTTTGCTGAAAAGATTTTAATTTGTACTTGTATACTTAGGCTGGGAGGGTATTCCCAGTGTCTATAGCTGAAAGACCCTGTACCTATTCCATTTTTTTAAAATTTACAAAGATAATTTTTACTGTTTTTTCTTTCTTTAATTAAAAGCTTTTCTTGTTTAAGAACCTGATTGTTTTTTTATTCTGGTGAGACCCCAGGGGACTGGGTCTGGATTCACCAGGGAATTGGTGGGGAGAAAGGAGGGAAGGGGGAGAGAGAGGCTGATTTCTCTCTGTGTCAGGATTACTTTCTCTCAGGAAGAATCTGGGAGGGGCAGAAAGAAGGAGGGGGGAAGGTGCATTTTCCTCTATGTTTCAGGATTCAAGGAGTTTGAATCACAGTGATCTTCCAGGGTAACCCAGGGAGGGGAAGGCTGGGAGAGGCAACAGGAGGAAAGGGTTTACTTTCCTTGTGTTAAGATCCAGAGGGACTGTGTCTTGGGGGTCCCCGGGCAAGGTTTTGGGGGGACCAGAGTGTACCAGGCACTGGAATTCCTGGTTGGTGGCAGCGCTACGGGTACTAAGCTGGTAACTGAGCTTAGAGGAATTCATGCTGGTACCCCATCTTTTGGACGCTAAGGTTCAGAGTGGGGAATTGTACCATGACACCCTCTTTAAAGACAGGTACTACATTTGCCCTTCTCCAGTCTTCTGGGACCTTACCTGTCCTCCGTGAATTCTTGGAGATAATCACTAATAGTTCCAAGATTGCTTTCATTCATTTCTTAAGTACCCTAGGGTGAATTTTGTCATACCCTTCTGACTTGAATACTACAGAACAACAAGGCCAAGTGTTCCATCTCATCTATAAGGTTACATACTAGTAATATTCAGGGCATTCTGTTATAATGTAGAACTCAATGAATATTTTTTTAGGGTGAATAGTTGGTAATTAAAATGATTTGTCACAGTAGCTGCAAAAGACAAAAAAACGGAGTCCGGGATCATTTTAACTTTTAAAAACAAACTTTCCTCATCTTATAGCAAAGTACTATAATGCAAATGAAGTAAAATCTAATGAACTATTTTGTTCCTGAATGATATACCCGTATATTGGTTGCAATGTCTATTGTTGGCAATGGATGCACAAAGACCTTAGGATAAATCAGTAGTTAAGAGCCAACTTCCTCCCTCTCTGTTTGAGAGACTTTTCTGCTAAGAAGTCCTATTTACAGTTTGATTTGAGTTTTTTATTTATTTGTTTGTTTATTTTTTATTCCTAACTCACTGAATTCTGAGAGCCCAATGAAGTTGCTCTGGTTGCTGCCTGGAACTGTTGACAAGTTTCACAGTGACATAACCTTAGTCCCAGATTTGGACCTTAGCGTCCAAAATATGGGGGTTAGCATGAAAACCTCCAAGCTTAGTTACCTGCTTGGACCTGGTACCTGCTGCCACCACCCAAAAAATTAGAGTGTTTTGGGGCACTCTGGTCCCCCTGAAAAACCTTCCCTGGGGACCCCAAGACCCAAATCCCTTGAGTCTCACAACAAAGGGAAATAATCCTTTTTCCCTTCCCCCCTGCAGGTGCTCCTGGAGAGATACACAGACACAAGTTCTGTGAATCCAAACAGAGTGAATCTCCCTCTCTGTTCCCAATCCTGGAAACAAAAAGTACTTTCCTATTCCCCCAGAGGGAATGCAAAATCAGGCTAGCAATCCAACACACAGATCTCCCCTTGACTTCTTCCTCCCACCAATTCCCTGGTGAGTACAGACTCAATTTCCCTGAAGTAAAGAAAAACTTCAACAGGTCTTAAAAGAAAGCTTTATATAAAAAGAAAGAAAAATACATACAAATGTTCTCTCTGTATTAGATGATACAACACAGGGTCAATTGCTTAAAAGAATATTGAATAAACAGCCTTATTCAAAAAGAATACAAATCAAAGCACTTCAGCACTTATATTCATGCAAATACCAAAGAAAAGAAACCATAGAACTTACTATCTGATCTCTTTGTCCTTACACTTAGAAACAGAAGATTAGAAAGTAGAACTACTTCTCCAAAGCTCAGAGAAAGCAGGCAGCCAGAAAAACAAAGACTCAGACACACAATTCCCTCCACCCAAAGTTGAAAAAATCCGGTTTCCTGATTGGTCCTCTGGTCAGGTGCTTCAGGTGAAAGAGACATTAACCCTTAGCTATCTGTTTATGACACACAGGGAACCATTTATTTCCCTCTTCGGCATGAATGAGGGTTGCTGTGCTATGTGACTGTTGGGGAAATGACATGGTGGGTGGCAGAAATGGGAGAATCTGGCAGAACTCCTGCTACAAACATCAATAATGTGTATCTTCCTTGAGAAACTCCCCTCAATTTTTGCAGCCTCACTTTGTAAAGCCACCCTTTGCTTAGTCACTGCACCTCTGCCAAGTAAGCTGTAGGGGAAAATTACATTTAGTAGAGGCCACTCATATTTTAGAGCCACCCTGAGTTAACCCTTCAAGGTAAAGCAAATCAGTTGAATAGAAGCCACAGCTATTAGAGGAATGAAGATACATAATTATTACCCAATTTTGATAGCATAATAGGGATTCCCATCTGTGAGATTAGCAGAGGTTACTAGCACTGCAGAAGTAGCCCATTGTAAATAAAAACATTGTAGTGCCTAAGGCCCTAGTCATGGACTGGGACCCCATTGTGCTAGGTGCTGCTCAAAGTGTTCTAGCGTAGCTGCACCTTGAAGGAGAGGGAAGTGCTTGGTCTGTTCTTTACTATGTCCTCAGTACTCAACTGACTGGATTTCGAGGTGCTGCCCTAGAGCTTCCTGCCAGTTGCTGAAGTCTCAACTCTCACTGACATCTGTGAGAGCTGACCGTATTTGGCACCTCCCAGGATCAAGCCTTGGGAGCCTGATTTTCCTCTGTTGCTGGTGTAAATCAAGAGAAACTCCTTTCAAATCCACAGTTATTGACATGTAAATCTGGTGAAAGTGAGAGGAGATCAGCCTTTTCCTTGAAGATAGGGCTGCCTGGGGCTGGGCAGGCGAGCGGGGGGGAGGGGGGAGCAGGCAAGTGGGGCAATTTGCCCCAGGTCCTGGGCTCCAAAGGGGCCCCCACAAGAATATAGTATTCTATAGTATTGCAACTTTTTTTTTATGGAAAGGACCCCAAAAATTGCTTTGCTCCAGGCCCCCTGAATCCTCTGGGTGACCCAGCTTGAAGATAGGAGCTGCTGCCATGAGGTGCAGTAGTGTGTGGGTGATCATGAAGAATGGACCAGGACATGACTGAAGAGGCAACATATGAGGGGACTGGTGGATCATCTCTACTGAAAGGTAGACTAGCAACGTGTAGCACGCAGGTAGTGGAGGATGAAAAGGAGCTAGGTAGCAGAGTTAATATGGTTTCTCATTTAATTTTTTGATGGGGATGAAAGGCTGTCTGCATCCATCTTATTTTTCAGACTTCCTTGTGTAATCTGCAGGCACTTCCTCCTTTTCCACTGTAACTAGGAGAAGCTGGCATTCGTTGTTACTTCAGGTGATGGGGAGCAGGAGGGATTTATAATGGTAAAGCGAAAGGGTTTGAAGTCTGTCACAATTTCTCTAATCAGAGCCGTGGAGTTAACTTTATTTTCAGATCATGTGGTGTCTAGTTGGCAACTTTCCATCGATCCCAAGTGCAGACACTGAACAATCCATAATACTAGCCAACCCCCCTACAGAAAAACCTGGAAAAGGCAAAGAGTGAAGGCGCACCTGCTGTTGAATTAACACTGGCAGGGGCAGGAGAGAGCATCTATTGATCTGCTTCACGTAGGCATTTCTACAGCTCAGATCGCTGCATTAAGACACAATAGCAGGTGGAGAAATGGTTGAACATCAGGAAAGCAGGCACCTGCCTCTAATGGCTATACACAAGGGTAAAGCAGCTTTTAAAGTAATGCAAAGTAAAGAGTCTGGGCCAAATCCAACTCTGCTCTGACCCCTCTGACAAAGAGACATTATTGTGGCTGGTGAAATGAGCTGTCAATATAGTGGGTCTCAGGAGAGAGAGAGGCTGGTGCTGTAAAAGTTATTGCTGGCTCCTTGCACTGATCAGGTACTATAAACACTGCAAAGGATTCTGTGTTTCCAGCAGTGCCAAGAGGAAAGACTGTTTATCCTAATGAGTGGGAAAAGCAGTGATGGGAACGACAGGTTGCTATATATTCACCTATAGGAGCCATTATTAACGTGGGGAAATAATCCGTCCACTGCCTGGAAAAAACAAACAATAGCCTCACCAAACAAATGAAAACATTGTCAGATAGTGTGTCTGTCCTCAGGGACAGTAATCTAAATGATAGAGACTAGGAAGAACGGCTGCAACCAGCATGAGGGATGGAAACGGAGTAGCTATAGCACCTTTGTTAGCGGTCTTTTCTCAGTTGTTATAACACAGCTATGGAATCTGAAGCCTGGTTGGTGCTGGAACGGATGACCTCTAACAAACAACTGCATGTTGCAGGAAGCAGGGCTGATGGTGCCGTCAGCGGCTCTGTCCCCTCTGATTCAGTACTATGCCACCATGGGGCTAGAGGACACTGTGCTGTCATTTGGCTAAAATGTAATCCTAAATCCCTGGCTACTTGTGATAGTAAAAGTGCCCATGCTTCTTTTGCAGCAGGGATTAAGGTGTGGAGTGGGTCAGCTTGTTCAGCAACAAAACAATAGACTGCTGGAAATGAGATTTGTATGCATGGCTTTGCTCTAGCTCTTAAGTGTATCTGAGTTACAAGAAACCACACTCAAAAGTTTGTAATGAAACAACTGGAAAAACACCCCAGTTCCCTAGGAAACTCAGCTAGTTTGGTTCAGGCTGTGACATGGCATTCTGTATTCTTTATGAAAATATGTGTATGATATGAATGACATAACTGAGAGACTCTTTTTGCAAGATAGCTCATGTGAGATATCATTGGAAAGGTTATAATTTACTGAATGTGATTATCCAGTGCATATGCCTGTATCCTTTCTGTATCTGAAGTTAGGAATATTGACTATGTATCTGTATTTCGACTATGCGGCTTTGGCTGATGCCCACTGCTAACACTTCAGGTGCACAAATGGAAAAGCCAGATAGGGCGGATGGCCCATCAGCGAGGACAATGAGCTCTGAAGAGCTTGGCCTCCCTGTGGACTCTCCATAGGGCCACTGACTCATGGACACTGTGATACTACAGGGTCAGGTGGTCTTGTCACCTGATACTAAACCATTACCTGGGACTTTTTGTAACTTTCCACTGTGAGTGAAGGGTGGGAGGGTCAAGTTTGGGAAACAAGGGATTCTCACCATATGTAAATCCTATTTAAGGATGGGGAGGAAGGCAAACGAGACTCCTCTTCTCCGTGGCCTGTCTGCAGGGCTGGCTCTAGGTACCAGCAAACCAAGCACGTGCTTGGGGTGGCACAAGTTCAGGGATGGCATTCCGACCACCTTTTTTATTTCTATTTTTTTCACTTCGGCAGTTGCACTCCTGGATGTTTAATTTTTTTATTTTTTTTTGCTTGGGATGGCAAAAAACCTAGAGCCGGCCCTGCCTGTCTGCCCAAGAAGAAAGACTGCAAAAGGGATGGCAAGGGGGGAGTCCAGACTGAGATAGGAGTCTAGTCTGAAAAGGAATATAACTGGAACTCGGAATCACAGAAACTTTGCAAACTGCCTGCAACAATATCTAGGGTGAGAAATACTATTTGTAACCAGTTTCTTTAGTGAAACGAGCTTAGTTTGCATATTTGATTTCATTTGCTTAGTAAGCTGCTTTGTTCTGTTTGTTACCTCTTTAATCACTAAAATCTGCCTTTTATAGTTAATAAAATTTGTTTTGTTTATTATTAAACCCAGCTTCTGTAATTTCTGATAGGGGAGGGGAGATGGGGAGAAGTGTGCACACCTCTCTCCACATTGAGGAAGGGGGTGAATTTCATAATATATCTTTGGGTCTGCACTCCAAGGGACATGGACATCTGAGTGCTGGAGCAAGTCCCTTAAGCTGAGTCTTCCCAGAGCTGATCTGCAGCTGGGTGTGGCCCTGCGTGTGTGTGTGTGTGTGTGTGTGTGTGTGTGTGTGTGTGTGTGTGTGTGTTAGAGAACATGTTAAGAGCCTGGCTCAGCATGACAGGTTAAAGGGGGCCCATGCTGGCAGAACAGGCAGACCTAGTGGTATCTCAGCACAACAGGTGGCTTCCCCAGGGGTCCAACCCATAACACAGGCTCTAACCGAGTTAACTATATTTAGTGTTGACTAAGAGGATGGGTATGTAACAAGCCTTCAAATATCTGAAGGGTGTAAATGCCAAGAGAGAGAGGGGTTTTATTTAGCTGACATAAAGGTATAACTAGGAGCAATAGCTGAAATGAAGAAAGAAAAAACATAGGCCCAATATCATGAAACACGGCCTGTCAGCGAGATCTATCTGTGAAATAATCTCCCACAGTAAAGGATGGAAACCCCATGGCACGTTTAAAACCAGTCTGGCTAATACTCTAACAAATTGTACAATGGCTAACAGTTCTGCACTAGCAGGTTGATGAACCAGATGACTGAATAGGGCTCTTTCACATCTAGATCCTATGCTTCTATGAAGGGCCGAGACCTGCACTTTTAGTTGGAGACTGAGTCCATCATTTTTGACATGCCTTCTGCTCTCTGCTGGCATTCAAGGTAGAAATACCAAGGTCATTTCAATGTCCTCAAGCATCAGAAAGTTGCAATGCCTTCCAAGCTACAAGGCTTTTCAGGCTTTAACACCAGCCTTTAGCAGATGTGGGCCAGTTATGAAATAATGTATCTTGAGCTTCAGAATGAGCACCCCATTTGTGCCACTTACAACTTTTTAAAAGGATAAAAGGGTGATCCTGAGAACCCTAAATTGCTGATACTTTCTTCTACTTCAGATCTTAGGAAATAATTTAAAACAGAGTTACAATCAGAGGTGGGACAAAATGGGAAGCCAAAACCTTTGCAAGTTTTTTTTTTTTTTTTTGTCTGGGGGGAGCCAGGACCAGCGCTAGGGGTTTGAGCACCCTCGGCGCACGGCAATTTCGCCGCCCCGCGCGCTGGTCCCACGGCTCCGGTGGAGCTGCTGCAGTGGTGCCTGCGGAGGGTCCGGTGCTCTGCGGCTCTGGTGGAGCTGCCGCAGTCGTGCCTGCGGGAGGTCAACCGGAGCCGCGCAAGTAGCCGACCATCCACAGGCACGACTGCGGCAGCTCCACTGGAGCGGCGGACCAGCGGACCCTCCACAGGCACCACTGCGGCAGCTCCGCTGGAGCCGCCTGCCGCCCCCTCCGGCAAAACGGCGCCCACCAATTATTCTGGCGCCATAGGCGATTGCCTAGGCTGCCTAAATGGTAGCGCCAGCCCTGGGGTAGCAGTTTGGATCTGAATTAGTTCTGGGAGGAGCCTGCTTGCTATTCTGCTTCAGATATGACTGAAATCTCATGAGATCATTGATTCTTGTGAGATTAGCCCAAAAGGGGAAAAATATTACAAAATAATCTGATTTCATGCTCCCATTATCTAAGGCCAAAATTTACTGTGAGTAGTGTGCATGATGTCAGAATCATTGAACATGAACCTGTAATCTCACCTTGATTCAGCTCCAATCCAGGTTCAGATCTGAGCGCTGACTCCTAAATCTACTTGTACGTGTAATGACAAACTAACATGGCTTTTGGAAAAGTAAAGAGATCAGATTGTCTGCCATCTATCTCTAATTTTTCTCATAACCACTGTATCTAGCACCTATAATCTGTAAGATGTCATTGAAAGTGTTGTTAAAAGAGTAAGTAAAGGAAAATCCATAACTTCGATTTATTTAGAATTTCCGAATATTTTGGATATTGTCTTACTTGAGGCAATTAAGGAAACTTAGTGACCTGCCACCGATCTATTGTCTAATTAGGAGACAGAAAACAAATATTAGGGCTGTGGTAAATAGCATGTTTTTTGTGATGACTGGGCTATGTCAGTGGGCAACAAACAAAACATTAACTAAACAGAGCCTGTGTCAGAAAATTCTTTATTTTTTACTATACTACTATAACTTATATCAACTGTATAATGTAATACCCTGAACAAAATGAACTACATCACTTCACTCTTATGATGCCCTGGGCTCCCATCCTGGCTCTGTAGAAAAGGATGTACAGCAACCTCTCTTATAGTCCAAATTCTTCTGTACAACAAAGTGATTGGGTTCAGCTAAGGACAGGCACGTTCCTCAGCAGTCCTACCAATGAGGTCAGACAACCGATGCAACTCTCTGCAGGGGTTTAATTTATATAGGCTACTCACTGGATGGGGCCTTGCTACTCTGTACAAATTTATGAGCAACATTCTCACTTAAAACAATACTAAAGATAGTGTCAGTTTAGTCATCCAGGTCCAAAATATGAAGGAAAGCTTTAAAGTGATGGGCAGAGAGGGATTTTGCTACGACTCCAATTTAAAATTAAACTGCAGCTAAATGCTTTGAAAATGCATTCTTAATAGCATTTTCAATCAGCCAGGAGCCTCCGTGGTTCCTCAAAATAAAACTCCCCCAAAACTGTGTATCTAGTCAGGACTGGCTTTATTTCCCCCAGATAACAACAATTCTATCAGCATATTAGAATGATGGGCTGCACTGACCATACATACTCTTTGTTCAACCCTTCAGATTGCTCTGAAACCTGCTCTAGAATTTGCACTTAAGATATTGATGCAGGACAGAAGAGAAGCAGCTCCACAAAAGATGAAACATTTGCAGCATAATTGCTCTTGATTGCAGCAAGTTCATCCCTTAGAACAAGAACTTTTGACATTGAAGTTAGAGTAGATTTAAGCCTCTGAGACATAATGAAATCCTGCTGCCTGCAGTCAGGAGTGGATTAAGATTATACTGGGCTTGGATCTACCACGGCTTTGTCTGCCCACTCTGCACCACCAACAAAAAAATATCCGGACAGCTGGTAGTGTCACCATGCCTTCTAAGCCCGCTTCTCTTAGGCTACACGGTGGGCTTTGGGAGAGGGACCATCATGGATCTAAGGTATATCTTCTCAGCTGGGTCTTGCAGCAACAAGAAGTGGCCAACTTTTGCCAACCAGCTGTGTGCCTTGTTATCTACTGCTCACTGGCTTCCTGCTGACTAGAGGGGTGTAGTCTGGTGACATGACCAGGGTGTTGGAAGTCAGACAGGTCAGTGTTCTAATCAATACTCTGCTAATAATTCATTGTGTGGCTAGGGCAAGTTGCTTAACTTACATTTCCCCATCCGTATAATGGGGTGACAATATTTTCCTACCTCACAGAGGTGTTGTGAAACTTCATTAGAGCAGAACGTTGTTGATATAATGAACCCTGAGGGTTTGCCACTAAAACTACAACAGGTTGAAAAATGGCTATTTTGAATAAATATTTTTTGTGAAAAATATTTCTCATTTGAAATTTCCAATTTTTCAGCAAATTGATTTGAAATAAAAATTTTCCTACCTAACCAAATTGAATGGAAATTAAATGTTTTTTAAATTAAACTCCTTTCTCTTCCTGTTGGGGTGAAAAAAAAGGAAAGGGATGGAGGAAACGCCCTCAGATAACAAAAAAATGTTTAGATTACATTAGAATCAAACTATTTTTTTTTAGAAAGATGCAAAATGAAAAATTTAATTTCAAGTCACTCAGTTCGCCAAAAGGTCAGAAAATCTGAGGGAAAATTTTTTAACAACAAAAACACCAGTCCAAATTCTAACAAAGGTGATTATAGTGTAAAAGGGACTCGCACACTCTAGCTCTTCAAAATGTGAAATAGTTTTTCTAATATTTATTCAAAATTTTATTATTGATGTCTTACTACTGCTTTAATCTTACTCTATTTCCCTTTGATGCTGAGGGGCAAGTTAGATTGAGGATAACTGAAAATGTCTGCTCTCCCACTCAGGGGTTAACATGTATGTCTTTGCTAAGTATACAGTTTATAAAAATGAACGTTGATTTTATTTTTTAATAGAGGATTCAGTCTGCTACTGTCATAACCTTAGTCCCAGATTTGGACCTTAGCGTCCAAAATATGGGGGTTAGCATGAAATCCTCCAAGCTTAGTTACCTGCTTGGACCTGGTACCTGCTGCCACCACCCAAAAAATTAGAGTGTTTTGGGGCACTCTGGTCCCCCTGAAAAACCTTCCCTGGGGACCCCAAGACCCAAATCCCTTGAGTCTCACAACAAAGGGAAATAATCCTTTTTCCCTTCCCCCCTCCAGGTGCTCCTGGAGAGATACACAGACACAAGCTCTGTGAATCCAAACAGAGTGAATCTCCCTCTCTGTTCCCAATCCTGGAAACAAAAAGTACTTTCCTATTCCCCCAGAGGGAATGCAAAATCAGGCTAGCAATCCAACACACAGATCTCCCCGATTCCTTCCTCCCACCAATTCCCTGGTGAGTACAGACTCAATTTCCCTGAAGTAAAGAAAAACTTCAACAGGTCTTAAAAGAAAGCTTTATATAAAAAGAAAGAAAATTACATACAAATGTTCTCTCTGTATTAAGATGATACAACACAGGGTCAATTGCTTAAAAGAATATTGAATAAACAGCCTTATTCAAAAAGAATACAAATCAAAGCACTCCAGCACTTATATTCATGCAAATACCAAAGAAAAGAAACCATAGAACTTACTATCTGATCTCTTTGTCCTTACACTTAGAAACAGAAGACTAGAAAGTAGAACTACTTCTCCAAAGCTCAGAGAAAGCAGGCAGACGACAAAAGACTCAGACACTCAAATCCCTCCACCCAAAGTTGAAAAAATCCGGTTTCCTGATTGGTCCTCTGGTCAGGTGCTTCAGGTGAAAGAGACATTAACCCTTAGCTATCTGTTTATGACAGCTACATGGAGCTGGGCATATAATTCAGAATGAATAGTTATTGTGACAAATTTCTCCTCTTTTACTATTCACAAATTATTCTTGTCAAGTTCTTTTTACCTTAACTTCAGACTGAACTCCAGTCTACCATGTCTTTTGCTGAGGAATATATTAGTGTGTATTTCTCCTTCCTTAGTGTGAGTTTCATTTTTTTTTTTAAATATAGGTGTGACACTCGCTGACCAGGTCATGTTAGAGCGTATTCAGGTCAAGTCACTTCTGTATTAGATCAAAGTGATTGTAAATGTATAAGTATTTTGGGTGTTAAAACTTCAAAAAACAAATGGGATGTTACTTGTACTGTGCTCGCTTATCTGGTCCTGTATAATGCAATACAGTAGAACCTCAGAGTTACGAACACCTCGGGAATGGTGGTTCTTTCAAAAGTTTACAATTGAACATTGACTTAATACAGTTTTGAAACTTTACTATGCTAAAGAAAAATGCTGCTTTTAACCATCTTCATTTAAATGAAACAAGCACAGAAACAGTTACCTTGTCAAATCTTTTTAAACTTTCCCTTTTTTTTGTAGTTTAACACAGTACTGTACCATATTTCCTTTTTTTTTTGTCTCTGCAGCTGCCTAATTGTGTACTTCCAGTTGCAAATGAGGTGTGTGGTTGACCAGTGCATTTGTAACTGTGGTGTTCGTAACTGAGGTACTACTATAGCAAACATTTACATTTTGTATACTCGGGTAACTAAATTACCCTTCAAAGAAGTCTTGTGAAATGCTAATGAAGGACTTAAGACCTTTAAAAGAAAATGCTAATTTTAAAAGCAAGTGATCATTGTGTGTGATGATCGAGGTCAAGGACTTTGAATGCATTCCTCACTATCTATCCTCAAAGAAAAAGTCCTGTGGGTACAGACACTGTCTTTGGGGTCTTTGAAGCTAACTGACAACCAGCTAGAATTCAGCGACTAAAGGAGATACTGAGGGCATGGCTACACTTGCAGATATAGGGTATGTCTACACTTACAGCTGTACAGCGCCGGGAGTTACAGCTGTCTTCGTACAGCTGTGTAGGGAAAGCGCTGCAGTGTGGCCACACTGACAGCTACCAGCGCTGCAGTGTGGCCACATTTGCAGCACTTGCAGCGCTGTTGGGAGTGGTGCATTGTGGGCAGCTATCCCACAGAGCACCTCGTCCCATTTTGGCGCTGTGGTTTGTGGGAAGGGGAAGGAAGTGTGCGGGTCTTTCCGCTTCCTGTTCCAACGCCCCGTGGTGCTTTGTTACACATTCCGAGCACTTTGGCAGCATTGTGATTCTGCAGCACTATTTCTGAGATTTTTGTTATAAATGGAGCCTGAGCTGCTGAGGACCTTGCTGATGAATGTTGCCAGCACATCACGCATGGCAGTGGAGCTATTCCTTCAGCTGCAAAGTGACAGTGAGGAGTCAGACGATGATATTGAAACGCCTGACGCTGAAGACACTCAATTGCTTGTGGCAGTAACAGACGTGCTCAGCACCGTGGAACGGCACCTTTGGGCTCGGGAAACCAGCACTCAGTGGTGGGATCACATCGTCCTGCAATCCTGGGATGACGAGCAGTGGCTGCAGAACTTTCGGATGAGAAAAGCCACTTTCATGTCACTGTGTGCTAAGCTCGCCCCTACCCTGCGGGACAGGGACACGAGATTGAGAGCTGCCCTGCCAGTGGAGAAGCAGGTGGCTATTGCAGTCTGGAAGCTGGCAACTCCAGACAGCTTCCGATCGGTGGCGAACCAGTTTGGAGTGGGAAAGTCCACCGTTGGAATGGTGCTGATGCAAGTTTGCACAGCCATTAATCGCACCCTGCTAAGAAGAAATGTGACTCTTGGGAACGTGCAGGACATTGTGGATGGCTTTGCAGAAATGGGTTTCCCTAACTGTGGAGGGGCAATAGATGGGACGCATATTCCTATTCTGTCACCACCGCACCTGGCATCAGAGTACGTTAATCGCAAGGGGTATTTTTCCGTGGTTCTGCAAGCGCTTGTGGATCATCGTGGGCGTTTCACTGACATTTACTCAGGATGGCCTGGAAAGGTGCACGATGCACGCATCTTTCGGAACAGTTCCCTGTTCAGGAGGCTGAGGGCCGGGACTTTTTTCCCAGACTGCAAGATCACAGTAGGGGACGTCGAAATGCCCACTGTGATCCTTGGAGACCCCGCTTACCCCTTAATGCCATGGCTCATGAAACCGTATACAGAGAAGTTTGACAGGAGCAAGGACTGGTTCAACTACAGGCTGAGCCGCTGCAGAATGACTGTGGAGTGTGCTTTTGGCTGTTTGAAAGCCCGCTGGCGTTGTCTTTATGGGAAGCTAGATTTGGGGGAAAGCAGCATCTCTGCTGTTATATCCGCGTGCTGTACCCTCCATAATATTTGTGAAGGGAAGGGGAAAGATTCAGTGAGGAATGGACCTCCGAGGTTCGACGCCTAGAGGATGAATTTGCACAGCCAGAGAGCAGGGCTACTAGGGAGGCCCAGGAAAGGGCTTCAAGGATTAGGGATGCTTTAAGGGAGCAATTTGATGCTGAGAACCAACAGTAATGTTTGGTGCCTTTGCTGTGCTTTGTTCTACCTTGGGGTACAATATTTACCACTTCCTGCAATAATAAAACGTATTGAAAAAGACATAAAATCCTTTATTCAACATACAGTACATAAAAGGCAAGGGGGGTTAGGGTGGTGGACTGTACATTCAGAGGTTTGAATATGTCCTATTTGGATTACTGTTCAATGTCTGCTGCACTTCAGGATTACTATGCTGCAGGGTAATGGGGGTGGAGTGCACAGGGTAAGAATTATAGTTATCAGGGCTGGTAGGTGATCGTACAGGTGTTGGGGGCAGATGGGGGTAATAAGAAACTGGCTGCTGGAGAAAGGTGTTTTGTGCAAATACTGGGGAACAAGAAAGAGAGCTTTGGGAGGGCTGTGGGTTACCACGGTACATATCTGCCTGCATGGCTACGAGAGACTCGAAAGATTCAGTTTGGCGAGCCAGGAGGCTTATCATCTGCTTTGAGGTTTTTTTGATAGCCAATTCCTTTCTCCTGCTTTCTGTTTGCCTCCACTCATGCATTTTCTCTCTCCATTCATACATTTTCTCTCTCCATTCCTGTGTCTTCCTACTTTCTCTGTTGTAGTGATTCATAACTGATTTGATCAATTCTTCTTTTGATTTTCTGGGATTTCTTCTCAAGTTCTGCAATCGATGTGAGGCCGGTGATCCGGCTGCATTAGTCAAGGTCACTAGAAAAAAGAAAGATAGATCCATGTAATACACAGAGGCTACATTGTTTATTATCACACAGTGAAGGAGTTTTTAGACTTTTGGTAGCATCCTTCGCATATACCTCACATAACACAGAGAGGCCAGGGAAGCTAAGTCATGGCGAGCAATGGGGTGAGTGTTTTTCCCCCGAGTTCCCCTTGGGAGGGGGAATTGACCGATGGGTCACTGGGGTTTATCTGCACTGGGTACAGGACGTAGCTGGTGTCCTGCACAGGGGACAGTAGTGAACAGGAAGGTGGCGAGCTGCTGGCGGGGGGGGGGTCCGCGTTAATGCCGTCCTGCTGGTGAGGGGGGGGGGGAAACGCACAGCTGTGCTGGCTGCCTGCTGGGAAGGGTAGGGGAACACCGGAGCGCACCGCGATGCTGGATGCCTGCTGGGAGGGGAGGGGGAGACCGGAGGGCACCGCGGGGCTAGCTACGTGCTGGGAAGCGGGGGAGGGGAGACCGGAGCGCACTGCGGGGATAGCTACGTGCTGGGAGGGGGGGGGAACACCCGAGCGCACCGCGGGGCTGGATGCCTGCTGGGAAGGGGGAGGGGAGACCGGAGGGCACCGCGGGGCTAGCTACGTGCTGGGAAGCGGGGGAGGGGAGACCGGAGCGCACTGCGGGGATAGCTACGTGCTGGGAGGGGGGGGAACACCCGAGCGCACCGCGGGGCTGGATGCCTGCTGGGAAGGGGGAGGGGAGACCGGAGGGCATCGCGGGGCTAGCTACGTGCTGGGAAAGGAGGGGGGTGACCGGAGGGCACCGCGGGGCTAGCTAAGTGCTGGGAAAGGGGAGGGGAGTGACCAGAGCGCACCACGGGGCTGGGGGGTGGGACCGCGAACCTGACGCCCTCCACTCAAGTATCCCTAAATTCTCAACAGGGTTTCCTACTGCCAGATATATCACTGCTGCGTGTTACCTGGGAAGAGAAGGAGGGTCTTCTACAGCAATGTGGATTCCGCTCTGGCCCCTATGCAGTTTGCCTGTGTGCAGCCATGGTCCCCCCACCCCTCGCTGCACAGTGGATTGGACGAGTTAGCCTGACCGGGACAAGGACCACGGTGGCTCTCCCGATCAACTTGAGAAAGCAAATTGCAAACGCTCTGGCTGCAACTTTTCAAGAGATTACCGAGGCAGATTACAGAGATGTGATAGAGCAAATCAATGGGCTATTCCACGTTTAGGCATGCATGCAGGCAGCCATAACCCAACCTCTCCTCTCCCAAAACATAAAAATCTACTTACCCCGAGCACGCTCCTCAGTTTCTTCCTCACCAGCAACTTCCTGCTGCTGCGACTGGCTAGCCTCCTCCTGATTGAGAAGAGCTCCTGGCTGCATGCCTCCTGGGACTCCGGGGTGTCTCCCTCCACGCCAGTAGCCTCACTGTCGGCTTCCTCTACACCCTCCCCACTTCTCCCTGCTGTGAACTCTCCATCGTGGTCTTCGGATTGGCAGTGGGGTCACACCCAAGTATGGCATCCAGCTCTTTGTAAAAATGGCAGGTTGTGGGGGCAGCTCCTGAGCGGCGATTTCCCTCACGGGCTTTGCAGTAAGCACTCCTCAGCTCTTTTATTTTGACCCTGCAACGCGTCCCGTTCATGGCCCCTTCTCAGCAAGGACTGCGATATCTGCCCATAGGTATCATAATTTCTCCTTCTGGAGCGCAGCTGTGCTTGCACAGCCTCCTCACCCCAAACACTGATGAGGTCCTGCAGCTCTGAATTGTTCCATGCTGGGGCTCGTTTGGGGCGTGGAGGCATGGTCGCTGATTGATTGAATGAATGACTGCACTCCACACCTGGCTGAGCAAACAGGAAGGGGATTTTTAAAATTCCCGGGGCATTTAAAGGAGGGGTCAGGTGAGCCCATGGCAGTGGAGTGTGCATGATTACCAGAGAGGCTTCTAAGGTATGCTGGGATACCTCCTTATGCCACGGAGGTCAATAAAAGCGCTGGTGGGTGTCCACACTTGCTGACCAGCGCTGGATCACCAGCGCTGGATCCCCCACACCCGACGCTCGACCGGGTGTACAGCCAGTGCTGCAACCAGGGAGTTGCAGCGCTGGCCGTGCTTTGCAAGTGTGGCCACATCCTAAGTTGCAGCGCTGTAACCCCCTCACCAGCGCTGCAACTCTGTAGTGTAGCCAAGCCCATAGAGTGCTTTGAGTTAAACCAGCCTTCGTAGAGTGCAGTAGGGAAAGCGCTGCAATCTGTCCACAATGACAGCTGGAAGCGCACTGGCATGGCCACATTAGCAGCTCTTGCAATGGCCACAGAGAGCAGCGCATGGTGGTAGCTATCTCAGCATGCAAGTGGGTGCAATGTGCTTTTCAAATGAGGCGGGTAGCGTGGAGTGTGACAGGGAGTGTGTTGTGTGTATGTAGGGGGAGAAAGAGTGGGTTTTTTTGGGGGCTGAGAGCATGTCAACATACTGTCTTGTAAGTTCAGATAGCAAGAGACTCCCCCTGCTCCCCTGCCTCTTTCTCTTTCTCAGACACAGCATTCCACAGTAATGGTTGCTTTGTCTCGGAGCAGATAAGCATGCCGGCTGTCAGAAACGAAGCTTTCAAAGGGCATATTGGTATGCCTGCAGTGATTCCAAAACAATGACAAGAGTGGCCACTCAACTTAAGGATATTATGGGATGTTCTGGAGGCTGATCAGACTGCAGTAATGCAACACCTTGTTCACACTGACACCTGTTTTCTTCTCGCCGAGGTGGAGTATCAGGAGCGCTCTAGCTCTGGACTCAGAGCACTTTATGTGCCTTGCCAGCATGGAAGATTAGTGAGCTAGGGCTCCTGGGGCTGCTTTAATGCGCTCTAACTCACAAGTGTAGCCAAGCCCTGACATTTGGAATAGCTGACTTTGACAAGTCCATAGTTTTGTGGAAATGGTAAGCCACTAAACTAAACTGTGTTTTAGAAAAAATAGAAACACTGTAGAAGACAGTAGTGTATATATATATTTATTTTATTAGTGCATTTAGAGTCTAAATAGTTAAAATTACTGCACCTATTGAACAGAATAGCTGCTGAATGTTGGGAAATTAATTTCAACTTGGTGAGCATGTGAGGACCCTGAAATAGATAGTTGTAGAAATTAATGCCAATCAAGGTCCAGAAACTCCAGGGAGAGAAAAGGAGGTCTCAACTGCAAAGAATAAGGAATTGAATCAATTGATATTATTATACTACAAAAGACTATCAGGTACGGTATCACATAAAAACAGGGGAAACACTGGTCATGCTTGTCATTGTACAATGTGTGTACGGATGGCATATAAGGAGTTATGTATGGATATATGCTGGATAGATGTTCCTAAAATACGTTTTGGGGACAGACCTGATAAGCAAACCTTCCTTAGACAAAGGAATGTGGCTTGACCTGTCTGGATCAAGCTTTGTAAGCCATAGACCACTAAAGTACATATACATATAAGATGGTAAAGCAACCAAGCTAACAAGTGGCGGAGGAAACAGCTAGATGAGCACACTGGGGGATGCAATGGAATCTGAGTCCCCCTCGGAGGTCTTCCTGGCTCTTGAAGGAAAGATAATGGATTTTGGGAAATATAAGGGGAACAAAAGGCATTCTAGTTATCCATCACTCAGGGACAAAAGGCACAGCGCACTGATTTTGTGGATATTGAATCCTCTTGACTGGAGAGCTGGAGATGCGGGTAACTTGATGTCAAGTGGGAAACCATGTTAGACAAGACATAGCTTGCTTAGTACTGTACTTTTAGGTACTAAAAAGGGTGATTTGTTTTTTTTGTAAACATTTTCTGTTTGTTATCTCTGCTTAGTTCACTTAACCCCCTTTCTTATTATTAAACTTATTTGTAGTTCTAGAATTTATAGAAGACTAGGGTTGGAAGGGACTTCAGAAGGTCATTGAGTCCAACCCCCTGCTCAAAGCAGGACTAATCCCGGACAGATTTTTACCCCAGTTCCCTAAATGGACCCCCTCAAGGATTGAACGTGCAACTCTGGGTTTAGCAGGCCAAAGTGCAAACCACTGAGCTATCCCTCCCCCTATTTTACTATTAAACCATCTCAGTGCTGTTCTATTGAAGTAAAGAGGGAGTCCTCAGTTAAACCAACAGGCTGGCGTGTGCACTGTCTCTTTGGAGGAAGCTAACGTAATAATTTCTAGGAGTGTCCAGTCAGAGAGACGTCTCTACGGAGCTTGGGCACTGGGGTTCATTGTTTGTTACCTGTAACACAAGGTTAAGACTGCCAGTCTCAAAGAGTTTGCTGGTGAGGTAGACAGACAGGTGTGGCAGGAAGCTAACACACAATTCAAGCTCCAGCACAGCTCTCCCTGGCAGAGGCGGAGGGATAGCACAGTTGTTGATGGTTCTGTGTGACCTGGGTTCATATTATTTATAATCAGTAATAGATTTACTATTATTAGTAATTAGTGATATTTGGTAATAGGTTTGAATGTTACTTGAATGTTGAATGTTGGGTTTTGTTAGCAGCTCCATAAATTATACAATTAGAAATGGGAGAAATCCCTTTGAAAATACAATGGGGACATGTTGGAGTGGGCTCCTGGGCTGACCTGTGTCACTGAAGATGTGGCACTTGCAAATGTCAGCTCTGCCTCTGGGCCAGCCTGTACAGATCATTGAGTAGGAGAAAAGGTGCAGCACCCAATGAGCCTTGCCTCTCACAGTGCAGTCACTGCACTTGGAGTGCAGGGAATGGTCATTCCATGCACTGCCAGGGCACATAGAACTCACATGGGTCTGAGGGAGGATGGGGAGCAGATCCAGTATAGCACAGCAGCTGTGCTTCACCTGCTACCAGGTAGTAGTGGCAGGTGCACTCCTCCTGCACACCAGAGTTCATGGAGGAATTCTCCACACACCGCACCACAAAAACACTAAGCCAGGAACCAATCCCTGTAACAAACCCCATTGCCAACTCTGTCCACATATCTATTCAAGGGACACCATCATAGGACCTAACCGCATCAGCCACACCATCAGAGGCTCATTCACCTGCACATCTACCAATGTGATATGTGCCAGCAATGTCCCTCTGCCATGTACATTGGCAAAACTGGACAGATTCTACACAAAAGAATAAATGGACACAAATCAGACATCAAGAATTATAACATTCAAAAACCAGTCAGAGAACACTTCAACCTCCCTAGTCACTCAATAGCAGACTTAAAAGTGGCCATTCTTCAACAAAAAACTTCAAAAACAGACTCAAACAAGAAACTTCAGAACTGGAATTAATTTGCAAACTGGACACCATCAAATTAGGCCTGAATAAGGACTGGGAGGGGATGGGTCACTACTAACAGTAATTTCCCTCTGCTGATACTTACACCTTTTTACCAAGTGTTTGAAATGGGCCACCTTGATTGCATTGGTCTCATTAGCACTACAAAAGTGATTTTTTTCCCTCTCTTGGTATTCACTCCTTCTTGTCAACTGTTGAGAAAAGGCCACTTCCACCGTAATTGAATTGGCTTGTTAGCACTGACCCCCGCACTTGGTAAGGCAACTCCCATCTTTTCATGTGCTGTGTATTTATACCTGCCAACTGTATTTTTCCATTCCTTGCAGCTGATAAAGTGGGTTTTAACCCATGAAAGCTTATGCCCAAAGGTGCCACAAGGACTCCTCATTGTTTTTGCTAATCCCCAATTTGTTCCTGAAAGAAAAATCTCAGCCACTCTGCACTGTCATCTGTGAACTCAGCACCCAGTATGTCTTAAAGTGAATAGTACATCAATGCTGTGTTTTGTGACTGCTGGGGAAGTGTATGCTCTTTCTGTTTAGAATTTGGTAGAACAGATGGTGAATGCTTAGTCTAAATAAACACTGTCTTAAACAGGGCTTTCAAACAAGTAAATCCAGGATGTTAAAACCTCAAGGAATCCTAGCTGCAGTCATTGCTTTAGCCCTCTCTACAAAGCACATCTTTAGCTCCATGTTATGATGTTTCTATATTTGCAGCTTCTGAGGAAAATCCCCATCAACTCAGATTGCTATGAGTAACAGGCCAAATTCTAGTACGGCATGTGCCAGAAAACCTGTGTGGAAAACTGCTGCAAAACACTAGGTTTCATACCAGTCCTGGCTCCCCTGCGCAGTGGCAGGGCCTGTGCCACATGGCCTCAGACATTAGTCACAGCACAACCCAACCGAAAATGGAGGTCACTGGGCTTGCCTTGCATATTTATGTATATGTACTTTCTCTTCTCCTCCTTTAAAAGATAACTCCATTTTAACAAACCAGTGCAATTAATATTATAAGCAGGGAGTTCCACAAGCATGTTCCCTTTATCCTGTTAAATCCCCATTTACCAGGTTACATAGGGCTGCAGTCAGTAGGGGCACATGTCTAGGGAATATGTTGATTTGTTTTCAAGTGTTTTCCAAGGATAAAAACCCTTGGCGAACACTTGCATTAAATCATTTGCTGGAAACATTCATATGTGTGCCTGAAAAGTATCACCAAGTATATCACTCTTCTTTGTTTTGTGAGGTTCCCACAATGTCCTAGGGACTGTACAAATACAAAGGAAGCCTCTGAGGAGCTTGATAGCACACAATGTAATTTGTACCTGTGGATGCAGGAGTCAAAAGCCTTGTAACAGGGGTCTGGGGTGTGTTCTCCCGTGGGGAGCTTTCTGGAATGGACCTGAATGCACCAAAGGGCAAGTATTTTTAAAGCCCCCACAGCCCCAAATGCTCTTCATGTATTATTGAGCCCCAGTGACAAATCATTTCCCACAGTGATGGTTTAGTAGTATCAATAAAAGGGGATGAACCGCACCAGAGATGGAGAAATGACCTCACACTTCCCTTCAAGAGTTCCCACATATGCTAATCTCCTACTCAGGCTATTTAAATTTTAGAGATCAGCACCAGACCACAGCCACTCTCCACTAAACTAGGTCAGAATGAGAACTAACTGGTGCCAGAGCATCAGTGACAGTAATCAGTTCTTTGTTAAGGGTCTGAGTTGTAGTGGGGGCCAAGCCCCCACAGCCATTCTTCAGTTAGTGGTGGTCAGGTCCTAAGCACTCATTTGGGAACTGGTTGCAGGAGCCATGCAAACTGTGAAGTTATAAAGCAAAGGTGAAAATTGTTACACCCTGCCCTGCTGGTACACGCGTTCATAAATTGAATGAGTTTGCCTCAACCAAACATCTTTCGCTCTTCCCCAGTGTGGGAAGAATGCTCCACAAACCTCTCAAATCACCAACAGCAGAGAACAGTCTGGAATGGACCAAGGCCGCAGCAGTGGGAGGACCAGCAGGTCACAGGTGGCAAGCCTCCTCCCCTACTAAACTCCCCCTGTTTTAGAGCCTGTGTCTACTAGAACCTTGACTTCACCTAGGTTTAGAGCTCCCTCTAGGGAATCTATCTGAGGATTTTATACTGAGCCCTTCTAGGTCAAATCTATATCAATAGCTAGGACTCACAGACATTAAGGCCAGAGGGGACCATCATGATCATCTTCGTTGACCACCTGCAGAACCTTACCCACCCCTCCTATAATAGATCCCTGACCTCTGGTTGAATAACTGAATCTTGATTTAAAGACTTCAGGTTACAGGGAAGCCATCATTTAGTCATTAGTGGACTTCATGGAGTCTCTGGCACTTCTCCCTTCTTGGGGTAAAACCTCTGCTTGAGGTAGGATTTTTGTTCTTGATTTTTAGGTTTTATTAATTTTTTGGGGTGGGGCTGGTTTATTTTTTGTTTTTGTTGGTTTTCAGTCTTGTGAGTATAATTCTTTTGGTGGAAAGGCTATTCTGAAGAGAAAGGGTTTGCAGCATTTCCTAAAGACAGTCAGACTCTGGAGTCACCTGCCCTCCTCTGGAAGATTTATGCATAACTGGGTCCTCTCAACTGAGAAGATCTTGTCCCCAGCTCTCATAGATTTTATGGCTGGGTTTTATGATTTATGTTGTTTCAGAAGAGTGTTGCAATGGTACATGGACTGAAATTCAGTCTTGTAAGTGGCTGGGCTTGATCCGTTAATTTGGCCATTAGAACTAAAGCCTTAAACGGGCATCAGAAATTGCCAGTGGCCAGGCTTGAGGATGGGTCATATGTGCCTCTGGTAGCCTAAACTGTGCAGGTTGAGACAGGTTCTATACCATCTGGAACCAGTGCACTGAAGGTGCATCCCCCAGCTAGACAGTCGCTCCCTACCTCCAGCTTCCATGGACTCCGGAGCCCACTCAGCTGAGCATGCTCACTGTAATATAAGCTATCCAAGTAAATTTGAGGTCCTTTCCCCTACAGCTCAACTATTATACCATGCATCTGTCAGCCCGTGGTGCCTCCCTGCCAGCCAAAGGGCTCTGGCTAGTAATTAAACAAGCTTCCCCTTTCAAATTAAAAGCAAAATAAAAGGGATGAGAGTAGTGGGTGCCTCATGGTGACATCGTTAAGCAGCAGGATTCTTGTGGGGAGTTGGGGGGAGAAAGAAGGAAGATTGAAGAAACTGATACCCTCAATGTGGTTCTCACACTTCCTCTGAAGATAGCAGACTCAGGTCTCGTATACAGTACAAATGCTTTGCTAGAATAGCCATATTGGCAGAGCCCCCTAAGACAGACACAGCTTATGACAACTGAAGGGGTTTTTCTGTGAGTATGGTAACACCACTTCCTTCTTTCAGTATCATAGTTGCATATATGCTGGGGGGCGGGGTTGCCAACGTAGCTGTGTTGGCTGCAGGTATGATGCTGGTAAACCAAGTGTCAGTTCTGGCCAAGGCTGTAGGCATTACTTAAGAAGTTACAAACTCGTAGATGGAAACCAAACCAGTTCACCCAAATGTTTTGTTCAAAATAGGTATTAGTGTTATAAGAATATATTTAGTGTTTAGACTCTGTGAATGCTTGTCAATTGCTGCATGCATTAATCTCAGCTGTAATGTCTGTATTCCACTCTATATGAAAATATATAAGTTTTGCTTTATAACCCTGAAAATGTTTGCTCTGAACTGGTGAACTCAGGAATGGGAATAGTATCCTCTGCCCTTTAAGGAGTCCTGTCAAGATTAAACAGGCCATTAAGGAACATTGTGAAACAAAGGATTGGTGAATGGCCTTATCACCCCTTGGAAAAGCTATGTGTAAGGGAGCAAGACTCATAGATGAAGACCAAATGGAAAAGATAAGACAGGGTCACAAGAGAATTTTTCATCTCTTTGCTGTTTGAACTCTCAGAGAGCCAGACACACTAAACTAAGGCCATGGCTACACTAGAGAGTTGCAGCGCTGGTGAGGGGGTTACAGCGCTGCAACTTAGGATGTGGCCACACTTGCAAAGCACCGCCAGCGCTGCAACTCCCTGGTTGCAGCGCTGGCTGTACACCCGGTCGAGCCTCGGGTGTAGCGATTCCAGCGCTGGTGATCCAGCGCTGGTCAGCAAGTGTGGACCCCATCAGCGCTTTTATTGACCTCCGGGGTATAAGGAGATATCCCAGAATTCCTGTCCACAACAAACCGGAAGAAAGGGAGAGCTCTGAGTTCAGCCAAACTGCTTATTTAAAAAACAAACACAGCTCCTGTTTGCTGAGCGAGCGGAGGCAGGCAGGAGAATTACTTTGGAATGTTCACAGCTGTTTGCTTGAAGAGAGAAACAGCACGCTCACACCGCAGAGGGGGAGGGGGAAGTCCATGTTGAGCAGATGCTTATCTGGTCTGATGGCTATTTAGGAGTACATAATTTGCATTTAGTGAATGAGAGAGGGGTGGGGGAAGGGGGTCAGAAGTTTTAAAATGATTGAAGGTAGGCACTGTGTGTCTTCCAGTCCTTAGAACTTGCAAGGCAGGGAGCTGAGAACAGTGTCAACTCCAAAAATCCATTCTGTCTGTCTCCTCCATGCTCCCTGTCACATTCCACCCCACCCCCCTCTTTTGAAAAGCACGTTGCAGCCACTTGAATGCTGGGATAGCTGCCCACAATGCACCACTCCCAACAGCGCTGCAAATGCTGCAAATGTGGCCACACTGCAGCGCTGGCCCTACACAGCTGTACGAACACAGCTGTAACTACCAGCGCTGCAGAACTGTAAGTGTAGCCATGGCCTAAGGCAGAGATCTCCAGGGGTTATCCAGGGGTCCATCCCTAAGACATTTTGAATTGACAGATTACAACGTGTCTGTCATCTTTACAAACTTTAGATGGTAACTCATGTGCATATTTCCTTGCTTAATTTAACCTGTAAATAACTCTCTTTTTCCTAGTTAATAAACCTTTAGATAGTTTTTTACACAGTTGCCTCTAGACACTGTCTTTGGTATGAGATCTAAGCGACAAATTGATCTGGGATAACTGACTGGTCTCCTGGGACTGGGAGCAACCTGAATACTTTGTAATTTTTTGATATAAGTGACCATTTATCACTAAGTCCAGCTTACCTGGTAGCAAAATAGACTGGAGAGCCCAAGGGGACTGTGACTCCATGGTAAGACTGTTACAGAGATCCAGGAGTTCACATTTGTTACTGTGTTTGTGGAAGCTCATTATAGAACATACCACCAGCTTGAGGTGTCCGCCTGCTTTTTAACAGTCTGCCCTGAAGTTGGCACTCATGGTAATGAGCCATTCCAGACAGTGTGACAGCAGGTGCATTTTTTCCTCACACTCATGACTGACACAACTATGTCGACAAAACTTTGTAGCATAGACCTGGCCTGGCATTGCATCCACTGCTCCACTAACTGCCCTACATAAAAAGTAGTCTCTTAAATTTGGGTCTTTGTTTTCATTTGCTTTCAATCAGTCAGCCTGCAGACTTCTGTTCTAGCTCCTGTAGGCCTGTGGAGTTCCTAGTGTTTTACAGCACAGGGCTGGTGATCAGTGACACTTATTTTTTCAGCATTAGTGTTTGGTAGTGTTCTCAAACCAAATTCTTAGGTTGTCAAACTACTGGCAAATAATTCATTTGGGCTTTTAAGTTTGCAATCAGTGCTGAATCCTTTGACCTCTTTTAGGTTGCTCATCTCTCTGGCATACAGATTCATTTTTCTCCATCATTCATGTATTCCCCTTTGCCTTTTCTCTTTCTCATATTTTCAGTTCCAGTCAGCTGTGTATTCTAAAGCACTGGGTTCTATTTAGTATATATCCTACCTCTGGTATAAGAAATCTCATTATGCTTATGGGATATTATTATCCTACTTGAACTCACTTGTGTATTACTTGTCTCAGGCAAGTGTAATGCCTAATATCACTGTGTGAGGTTTTCTTTTAGAGTTTAGCTCATTAGACATGCTGCTCTCTCATTTGAAATCCTTATTCAATAAAACAGCAGTAGTATTTTATTTATGTCCATCAGCCTTCATAGTAACATACATAGAAACAGACAGTTAAACAATAAGAACGATGTAGAACAGTGGCTCCAATATACATTCATTTATTCCCTAGGTTTCTAGCATCGGAATTTCAAAACTCATAAGGTACACAAGGAAGGTGAAACTAATCTATCTTGCCCAGGTTTAGAGCCATCTAGGACCTGAAATGATGGTGGTCTCATCTGTACCTAAGACCTGCTTTCTTCACTTGCTGGCTAGGTGAGTGAATATTGCCACCACTCTGATGATACTAAGGATTGCCTTTATTGTCAAGAAGACTTGATTCGTAAAAGCATCATTTCCACTCCCTGGAACATGTGTAGGGCTGTCAGCATCCAGAATCCACACTGGTGGGAGAAGATGGAGTCAGAGTGGTTCAGGGGTTAAGAACTGGGTTGAGATGCTCATTACCTTCTCCCGAATCCCCGGGAAATTAGTTGGAATAATTAATACAGCCCTAGACTGTATCAATTTATTCGTGGATCTTCAAAGAGGGTCTGGGGCTGCCATGGCTGCTGGGGGAAGGTTCCAGCAATGCAGCTTCAGTGAGGCCTTGCTGGCAGGAAGGCCACCAAGGGCCAGAGCCAAAGTGTGTGTGTGTGTGTGTGTGTGGGGTATACTGGTGGTCCTTACCATGGGGCAAAGATTTCCTCATAGAAACATTCTGGTGTTGATGCTTTTCATATTGGAAGAAACAACCTGGACCACTGACTGGTTCCACATGGCTTTTGCATTGCTTCGCCTTACTTTCATGAAGAATCTGTTTTTCTACCACATTTAATCTGATGGACTAGTTTGAGCCTGTTGGCTGGATCTGCTTCGCCAGACTGTTGAGGGACTATTTGCTCTTCTGACATTCATTATCGAATCAGGCTCTCCTATCTCTTAAACTCTTGAAATGGAGGAATGAAGCAGAAAAAAACCAGTATTATCTTGGCAGACTTAGTTTGCTTTCATATTGTACATAAACTGGCACTCATGTATTTGATCAGGTTTCTGTTGTAAATTGATTTAAATATACCAAAAAGGGACAACATTAGAAGAAAAAGATTTCAAACAAAACGTATTCAGGTATTTCAGCTAATCCCCTTGAAGGGCAAAAACTGCCAAGGAAGCTAACAAAAGCTCTAGATCAACTCAATGTGAGCTAACTTCCTGAGGAGATTTCATTGATTGGAATGGTTCACTTTTAGGACCAATACAAGGGGTTAACTCAACTCACTGGTTGATTCCTGTTTCCAAACAGAGGATTTTCTGGTTCTGAAAGAATTATTTATAAAATAAAAATGTTGACAAGCCCTTCACAGCTGACTAGCTGGGATTCATGTCTGTTGGGATTATACTGGTAGAGATGAGCTCGTGTTATTTTAGTTATTTAAAACTCACTGAAGTGGTTCATTGTAAGACGTTGAAAAGGCTGTTTTTCATTTTGCTAACAGGAAATAGAGGAAAAAAGTCTTTCTATTTAGAAGCAGCACTTTTCGGTGATGCAGAATGTTAGTTTCTACTAATGTTCAGTTCTCAAGTGGCAAATTAATTTTTCTCTCTTGGGCATTTTCGGGATTTGTGAGAACATAGGAGGTAGCATTTCAAAACTGCACGTATGTGCACCTAAGCTGTGCATGTGCACGCTGTGATGCTTGTGCACCCCTGATGTGTATACAAATCAGGACTGTGTGTATGCTAGAGACTCAGTGACAGCTGCTGTCTATTAACTTTAAAAAAGAAAAGAAATGCACTACGGCATCAGGGTGTGAGTAGCCTATTGGCTCCCGTTGGCTTACATTTACGCACTTGGTTAAGTGCTTTGCTGGACTAAGTAGCTGTTATGGAAAAGTCTAAGTTTGTTATGCAGAACAATGTGAATGTTTGCTCATAACAGCTTGTCCTAGGTTACCAGATGTTGCACTTCTCAATGAATGTTATCACAGGAACCTGATAACCTTTAGAGCAGTTTCTTTTTGAACTGGGCTCTCCTTCACATCCAGGATCCATTCATGATACTTCTAAAACCTATCTAAACATACGCTGCAGTTTAATATGGAATCCCAGTTATTGCTACAGGAAATAAAATAAGAGTTTAGTAACAGCAGAACAGACCACATCTTCTCTACCATATTGACCTTAGTATTGAGTATGCAGTCACTATATTGTGCCTAGGTATTTGATGTGTCATTTTCCAAGCAATGTTTTATTAGATTAAATCAAATAGGAAGAATAGCTCCCTATTTATCATGGTAGTGAATCACATGTTCAGTCAAGCACTGCGTTAAATTAAGTAGTTTAAATGTTCAGAGTACAAATTGAATTATAACATAGAGGCCTCTCTCACCTCTCTGTTTAAATTTTCATGTAGAATTACTAGACACTAGTTCCCAGTATCTCTTATGGCTGAATACAGCACATATCATCATGCTATGTGTCAGTATTCCACCGGTACAAAGCATACTTTAAAATTAGGAAACAAGAAGGATTTAATAATGCAATGGACAGCAATAGGCTATAGACCCTTTTACCACTACTAGAGATTTCTGGTAGCCCAACTCTGTAAAGCTAAAAGAATCTAATTCAGTCCCAGTGGATAGGTGTCCACCCCACAAAACACTGATGTTCCTTTCCTGACAATCTCAGCACGAAGAGCAAGGACTGAATGGCCATGAAGACTGAACTACTTCTCACCCTAAAAAGCAGTTATCCTTCCAAAGTAAGTCTTAAGGAATATTGGCATGCCAGTGTGCAAGATCTTTCCCTACGGTACTAGTCTGTGGTTAAGCAGAGGACATCAGCCTAGGCCCTTAGTATATCCCATTTAATGAAACATGGACACAGCCACAATAAATAAAATGGGGAAGAAACACAGAGGATGCTCCAGTGGGGGGTGTATTTGAGAACAGAACATTTGGCAAAGAGAGTTTGAGTCACTTCCAGCTCTTGGGGAGGAGGAAAAAAGCTTAACGCCTTCCTAATAATATTGCAAGGATTTAGTTAGTTCCACCATACATCTAATCATCTCCAAGCCTATCTGGAATTGTTCTTTTCCAAGGAATACAAGGAGCATGGGGCTGCTTACACAGTACTTTTAAAGGTTGAAGGCAGTAGCCCTAGCTACTAAATTCCTGACTGAGCTACAATACCCACTATCATATGTATAATAACCCACTATATGTCACTGAAGGTTCAGCTCTCCTCTATGTGCCTCTAGGTGCTCGTCGCTCCTTGTGCTGTCAATCCTGCCCATCTTGTGCCCCACAGTGCACAACTCCATCCTCCTTTGGGCCACTCAGGGCATAACACCATGTTCCTTATTTCTTCTTCTTTCTCTATTCCTTCATTCTTCCTGAGTACACAGCTTCCCCCCTTCTCCCTCAGCTAGATTTGTCAAGACGGGGAGTTGCAAACCCGACACTTTTCCTCAGGATGACCTAATATAGAATAGTCCCCACCCCACATGGGGACTAACATCCTTTGAAGTCACTTGATTAATGTTTTTGGGGGAAAAAAGGCCAATTTAATCTTCTGATGTTTCAGAATGCGCATAGGACTCCTGTGTTAAATTTATGCTTAGAGCAGCTGGTCTAGTTTTAAATCCAACCAGCAATTAATTAGCCTGGAAAAGAATGACTAAAACTGGATTATATTTAAGTTTGTGTTTCAGTTTCCATCTGTGATGGAATCAAAACCCATTCAGCTTTATGGTCATTCATCATTTTCATTGGGATGACTTGATTCCACACACCCCCTTCCCCATGGCTTAGAAATGTCTTGGTTAAGAATGACCTTGTTCAAAACTCGTGGTTCTCTTGTGGTTTAACTTTCATGGTAGGAACACTTTCAAGCAATGCGATAAGCAACTTATGCTGCATCTGAGCTGAAACTCCTGTTCTGAGAACATACAAAGCCAGACTTTAAATGTTAGAGACATGCCCCTGTGCACATGCATTCGCAACACCCAATTTATGTGTGCAAATGCCTGATATGGGTACATCATGATCCTTTAGGTGCGTGTCATAAACAGATAGCTAAGGGTTAATGTCTCTTTCACCTGAAGCACCTGACCAGAGGACCAATCAGGAAACCGGATTTTTTCAACTTTGGGTGGAGGGAATTGAGTGTCTAAGGTCTTTGTTTTCCGTCTGCCTGCTTTCTCTGAGCTTTGGAGAAGTAGTTCTACTTTCTAGTCTTCTGTTTCCAAGTGTAAGGACAAAGAGATCAGATAGTAAGCTATATGGTTTCTTTTCTTTGGTATTTGCATGAATATAAGTGCTGGAGTGCTTTGATTTGTATTCTTTTTGAATAAGGCTGTTTATTCAATATTCTTTTAAGCAATTGACCCTGTGTTGTATCATCTATATACAGAGAGAACATTTGTACTTATTTTTCTTTCTTTTTATATAAAGCTTTCTTTTAAGACCTGTTGGAGTTTTTCTTTACTTCAGGGAAATTGAGTCTGTACTCACCAGGGAATTGGTGGGAGGAAGAAATCAAGGGGAGATTTGTGTGTTGGATTGCTAGCCTGACTTTGCATTCCCTCTGGGGGAATAGGAAAGTACTTTTTGTTTCCAGGATTGGGAACAGAGAGGGAGATTCACTCTGTTTGGATTCACAGAACTTGTGTCTGTGTATCTCTCCAGGAGCACCTGGAGGGGGGAAGGGAAAAAGGATTATTTCCCTTTGTTGTGAGACTCAAGGGATTTGGGTCTTGGGGTCCCCAGGAAAGGTTTTTCAGGGGGACCAGAGTGCCCCAAAACACTCTAATTTTTTGGGTGGTGGCAGCAGGTACCAGGTCCAAGCTGGTAACTAAGCTTGGAGGTTTTCATGCTAACCCCCATATTTTGGACGCTAAGGTCCAAATCTGGGACTAAGGTTATTACATGAGTGGCAGCTGGTGGGAGATAGACAGAACCCAGAAGCCAGTAGAAATATTATATTTTTCTTTTCTCTGCTAAGGGCTTTTTAGCAGAGAGAAGCAGTTGGTTTTAAAAGGGAACCAGAGAGAATTTTTTTTTCTGCTCTCTCTCGCAGTTTGTGGCTTGCATGTTAAGGGTCTTTTGTCATGCAATAGCCCTCCCATTAGGAGGCAAGTACCGGCACTTATATGCATGCAAATAAAGTGGTTTTTCTGGTTTCCCTTCATTGAACATTAGCTAGAGAGAGAAAAGGAAAATTAACTAAAGGCACTGTTGCTAGGCAGACTTCAGGAGGCAACAGAGAACCTGCAGTTCAGAAGATAACCACCGGAGGGCACCCCAACACAAGAAAACAGGAACCATGACTTCTAAGGCAAAAATTGACGCCGAAGAACAAATCAAAGAAGCTGAACACAGGCGACAACTGGAAATAAAACAAAAAGAGATGGAGATGAAAGAAAGAGAAGAACAGATCAAAGAGGCAGCACACAAAAGAAAACTAGAAGAAGAAGAGATGGCCTACCGAAGGAAACAAGCAGAAGATGAGTTGGCCCACAGAAGGAAGCAAGAAGAAGAGGAGGCGGCCCACCACCGAGAAATGGAAAAACAACAAAAAGAGAATGAAGAGAAGGAAAAACAGAGAAAACATGAACTGGAGTTGGCAAAAGCTGGGCTGCCTGTGCCAGCCAACCCTAACAACCCGGCACCAAATATTGCTCCACAGCACAGAAAATTTCCCACCTACAAGGCAGGTGATGACACCGAGGCCTTCTTGGAAAATTTTGAAAGAGCCTGTCTTGGGTACAGCATTCCCGAAGACCAGTACATGGTAGAATTGAGGTCACAGCTCAGTGGACCTTTAGCAGAGGTGGCAGCTGAAATGCCTAAGCACCAAATGAATGACTATAAACTTTTCCTAACCAAGGCCAGATACAGGATGGGGATAACCCCAGATCATGCCCGTCGGCGCTTCAGAACCCAAAAGTGGAAACCAGAGGTGTCATTTCCCAAACACGCCTACTACATTGCAAAAAACTATGAGGCCTGGCTAACAGGAAACAACATTCAAACCTTGGAAGAACTGAACCTCCTCATACAAATGGAGCAGTTCTTGGATGGTGTTCCTGAAGACATCACACGGTACATACAAGATGGAAACCCCAAGAATATCGCTGAGGCGGGGGAGATTGGAGCCAAATGGATGGAACTGGCAGAAAGCAAGAAAGCTACTGTCAAGGGGAACGATTACCCCAGGGGGCACACAGACCATAAACCCTACAACCGAGGACAGCCAAAGACCCCACATACCACCCAAGTAAAGCCACAGATACCCTACCCTTCAACCTCACCAGTCTCCAGTAACTCACCTCGGCCCAGTGACCCATCAGATGGAAGATGCTTTAAGTGTAATGAACTGGGACATATCAAGGCCAAGTGTCCCAAGAACACCATGCGAGTGCAATTCATTACACCACCATCACACCAAAGATCCCCAGGCCCGGATGCCTCTCAAATACCCTTGGAGCGAAGGGAAAATTTGAGAGTGGGCGGAAAGAAGGTTACTGCGTGGAGAGACACGGGGGCACAAGTGTCAGCTATCCACCAATCCTTCGTTGACCCCAAATTCATCAACCCAAAGGCCAAAGTTACAATTTACCCCTTCATGTCACAAGCTGTAGACTTGCCTACAGCTCAACTGCCTGTCCAGTACAAAGGCTGGTCAGGAATGTGGACTTTTGCAGTCTATGACAATTATCCTATCCCCATGCTACTGGGGGAAGACTTGGCCAACCAGGTGAGGCGGGCCAAGAGAGTGGGAATGGTTACACGTAGCCAAACCAGGCAAGCTTCCAGACCCATTCCTGTTCCTGAGCCGTCCACAGAGGCCCCGTCTGTGTTACCAGAGACCCAGACAGAGGTAGTGGACCCGGATTCCATGCCAACCACTGAAACAGCCACAGCACCTCCAGTCCCAGGCCCGGAACTGGAACAGCAACCAGCACCAGCCATTGCAACCCCATCTTCAAACTCAACGCCAGAGGGCGCCAGCGAGCCAAAACTGGCAGAAGCAACAGACAGCCATACCCAAAAGGCTCAGCCAGAGCCTGAAATACCCTCAGGTGCACCAGCGGAGAGCGGTTCACCAGCAACGGAAACAACCCCATCACCTACATCGCTTCCAGAGGGACCAAGCCCAAGTCCACAGTCTGAGGAAGAACTGGTGACCCCAGCCTCAAGGGAACAGTTCCAGACTGAGCAGGAAGCAGATGACAGCCTTCAGAAAGCTTGGGCGGCGGCACGGAGCACCCCACCGCCTCTCAGCTCTTCTAATCGATCCCGGTTTGTTATAGACCAAGGACTTTTATACAAGGAAATTCTTTCTGGTGGACACCGGGAAGAATGGCAGCCGCAAAAACAGTTGGTGGTTCCAACTAAGTACCGGGAGAAGCTCTTAAGCTTAGCCCATGATCATCCCAGTGGCCATGCTGGGGTGAACAGAACCAAAGACCGGTTGGGGAAGTCCTTCCACTGGGAGGGGATGGGCAAGGACGTTGCCAAGTATGTCCGGTCTTGTGAGGTATGCCAAAGAGTGGGAAAGCCTCAAGACCAGGTCAAGGCCCCTCTCCAGCCACTCCCCATAATTGAGGTCCCATTTCAGCGAGTAGCTGTGGATATTCTGGGCCCTTTCCCAAAAAAGACGCCCAGAGGAAAGCAGTACATACTGACTTTAGTGGACTTTGCTACCCGATGGCCAGAAGCAGTCGCTCTAGGCAACACCAGGGCTAACACTGTGTGCCTGGCCCTAACAGACATCTTTGCCAGGGTAGGTTGGCCCTCTGACATCCTTACAGATTCAGGGTCTAATTTCCTGGCAGGGACCATGGAAAAACTGTGGGAAACTCATGGGGTGAATCACTTGGTTGCCACCCCATACCACCATCAAACCAATGGCCTGGTGGAAAGGTTCAATGGAACTTTGGGGGCCATGATACGAAAATTCATCAACGAATTCTCCAATAATTGGGACCTAGTGTTGCAGCAGTTGCTGTTTGCCTACAGGGCTGTACCACATCCCAGTTTAGGGTTTTCACCATTTGAACTTGTGTATGGTCACGAGGTTAAGGGGCCATTACAGTTGGTGAAGCAGCAATGGGAGGGGTTTACGCCTTCTCCAGGAACTAACATTCTGGACTTTGTAAGCAACCTACAAAGCACCCTCCGACACTCTTTAGCCCTTGCTAGAGAGAACCTACAGGATGCTCAAGAAGAGCAAAAGGCCTGGTATGACAGACATGCCAGAGATCGGTCCTTCAAGGTAGGAGACCAGGTTATGGTCTTGAAGGCGCAACAGGCCCATAAGATGGAAGCCTCATGGGAAGGGCCATTCACGGTCCAAGAGCGCCTGGGAGCTGTAAACTACCTCATAGCATTTCCCAATTCCTCACTAAAGCCTAAAGTGTACCATGTTAATTCTCTAAAGCCTTTCTATTCCAGAGACTTACAGGTTTGTCAGTTTACAGTCCAGGGAGAGGATGCTGAGTGGCCTGACGGTGTCTACTACGACGGGAAAAAAGACGGTGGCGTGGAAGAGGTGAACCTCTCAACCACTCTGGAACGTCTGCAGCGGCAGCAAATCAAGGAGCTGTGCACTAGCTTCGCCCCATTGTTCTCAGCCACCCCAGGACGGACTGAACGGGCATACCACTCCATTGATACAGGTAATGCTCACCCAATCAGAACCCCACCCTACCGAGTGTCTCCTCATGCCCAAGCTGCTATAGAACGGGAGATCCAAAACATGCTACAGATGGGTATAATCCGCTCATCTACCAGTGCATGGGCATCTCCAGTGGTTCTGGTACCCAAACCAGATGGGGAAATACGCTTTTGCGTGGACTACCGTAAGCTAAATGCTGTAACTCGTCCGGACAACTATCCAATGCCACGTACCGATGAGCTATTGGAAAAGTTGGGACGTGCCCAGTTCATCTCTACAATAGACTTAACCAAGGGGTACTGGCAAGTACCGCTAGATGAACCTGCCAAGGAGAGGTCAGCATTCGTCACCCATGCGGGGGTGTATGAATTCAATGTCCTTCCTTTCGGCCTTCGAAATGCACCCGCCACCTTCCAGAGGCTGGTAGATGGTCTACTAGCTGGACTGGGAGAATTTGCAGTTGCCTACCTCGATGATGTGGCCATTTTTTCAGACTCCTGGCCCGAACACCTACTACACCTGGAAAAGGTCTTTGAGCGCATCAGGCAGGCAGGACTAACTGTTAAGGCCAAAAAGTGTCAAATAGGCCAAAACAGAGTGACTTACCTGGGGCACCAGGTCGGTCGAGGAACCATAAACCCCCTACAGGCCAAGGTGGATGCTATCCAAAAGTGGCCTGTCCCAAGGTCAAAGAAACAGGTCCAATCCTTCTTAGGCTTGGCCGGATACTACAGGCGATTTGTACCACACTACAGCCAAATCGCTGCCCCACTGACCGACCTGACCAAAAAGACCCAGCCAAATGCAGTTAAGTGGACTGATGAGTGTCAAAAGGCCTTTACCCAACTTAAGGCAACGCTCATGTCTGACCCTGTGCTCAGGGCCCCGGATTTTGACAAGCCATTCCTAGTAACCACAGATGCATCTGAGCGTGGTATAGGAGCAGTGCTCATGCAGGAAGCAACAGATCACAACTTCCATCCTGTCGTGTTTCTCAGCAAGAAACTGTCTGAGAGGGAAAGTCACTGGTCAGTCAGTGAAAAGGAATGCTATGCCATTGTGTACGCCCTGGAAAAGCTACGCCCATATGTTTGGGGACGGCGGTTCCAACTACAAACTGACCATGCTGCACTAAAGTGGCTTCATACTGCCAAGGGGAACAACAAGAAACTTCTTCGTTGGAGTTTAGCTCTCCAAGATTTTGATTTTGAAATTCAACACATCACAGGAGCTTCTAATAAAGTTGCTGATGCACTCTCCCGTGAGAGTTTCCCATAATTCAGTAGTTAAAAAGTGTTCTTAAAATGTAGAAGTCTGTTAGTTATATACTTAGGAGTATATGTAAAGGTGTATGTGTTGTATTAATCTGTTTATTTTCAAGTTCTAGAAGGAAATCGCCGCCAGTGAGCTTCCCCACTGTCTGCAATTTGGGGGGCGTGTCATAAACAGATAGCTAAGGGTTAATGTCTCTTTCACCTGAAGCACCTGACCAGAGGACCAATCAGGAAACCGGATTTTTTCAACTTTGGGTGGAGGGAATTGAGTGTCTAAGGTCTTTGTTTTCCGTCTGCCTGCTTTCTCTGAGCTTTGGAGAAGTAGTTCTACTTTCTAGTCTTCTGTTTCCAAGTGTAAGGACAAAGAGATCAGATAGTAAGTTATATGGTTTCTTTTCTTTGGTATTTGCATGAATATAAGTGCTGGAGTGCTTTGATTTGGATTCTTTTTGAATAAGGCTGTTTATTCAATATTCTTTTAAGCAATTGACCCTGTGTTGTATCATCTATATACAGAGAGAACATTTGTACTTATTTTTCTTTCTTTTTATATAAAGCTTTCTTTTAAGACCTGTTGGAGTTTTTCTTTACTTCAGGGAAATTGAGTCTGTACTCACCAGGGAATTGGTGGGAGGAAGAAATCAAGGGGAGATTTGTGTGTTGGATTGCTAGCCTGACTTTGCATTCCCTCTGGGGGAATAGGAAAGTACTTTTTGTTTCCAGGATTGGGAACAGAGAGGGAGATTCACTCTGTTTGGATTCACAGAACTTGTGTCTGTGTATCTCTCCAGGAGCACCTGGAGGGGGGAAGGGAAAAAGGATTATTTCCCTTTGTTGTGAGACTCAAGGGATTTGGGTCTTGGGGTCCCCAGGAAAGGTTTTTCAGGGGGACCAGAGTGCCCCAAAACACTCTAATTTTTTGGGTGGTGGCAGCAGGTACCAGGTCCAAGCTGGTAACTAAGCTTGGAGGTTTTCATGCTAACCCCCATATTTTGGACGCTAAGGTCCAAATCTGGGATTAAGGTTATTACAGTGCGTGACTGACCATGTGTGAATTCATATGCTGAATTTATGCAGACACAGCTGGTATTACAATACCTAAATCTTTCTCTCATTTGTCTATCTAGGTTTTACTATCTTACTTATCACTGTAATAGCTAAGTGCCAAATATAAACGTGTGATTATGCACACGTCGCTTTGAAAAATCTTATCTTAAAAAGTAAACTCTTTTGCAGAACTTGTGTGTGTGTGTGTCTTAACACACACACACACACACACACACACACACACACACACACACACACACCCCAAACAAAATAAAACCCAGCCCCAAAAGAAGCTAAAATCAAAATACAAACTGTGAATGTTTTTACACAAAAACATAAATTGTTCCAAGCACACAAGCTGTGTATAAAAACCTATTGCCAAGCTCTAGCAACAAATGCATTGTGGGATAAGTGTAATTGCTGTATTCCATAGTGATCATGATCAATCAAAATAATAATAAAAAGTTCCATTATTGATTTATTTAGCTTGAACAACTAATATAGCAATGCCCAGTTTTTGTGTTCTGAATTAACCCTCTGCAGTTCGGGGGTGAAACTTATTTTTGCTGAAGCATCCATTGGACTGACTGTCTAGAAAATGCCAAATGCTATAAGCATTAAGTGGGAGTCTTAAACATTTGTAAAGAGTAAGTAGCTGCCCAAAGTTTGCATTTGTACAAAAGAAATTTCCACCTGTCCCATGGGTGATATGTCTGCCCAGGAGCAACTTATTACAAAGTTCTATGATCATCTGAGCATGATCGTGTTAATCAAATATCTCTCCTCCTCAGCTGAATTAATTAACAAAGAGAACAACATTCAGAAGTCTGTGTGTTTATGTGCGCGTGAAGTACAATCGACACTGTGAGTGCATCTGTAATATGCCTGTAGCAGACGGTGCCTTCAATTTCATTAATAAAAATTGCCACTGTCAAAACATTAAATGTAGTTGTATAGCATATATGGATGACGATGATGATGATAAATCCTCATTTCTTCAGGCACCAGAAGATACATTTGACAAGGTTTTGATTCTCTTCAATATATGCTTTTAATACATTTTCTAGCTTCTTACCAACACTGCCTCATATGTTTGGCTTGTATTCCTTCATGTTCCGTGCATTTCTTGTGATTACATTTGCACTGCTCATGCCAGTGAATTCAACTGGGTGTCTGCTGGAGTGTGCTCAAGCTGGAGTTCACATCCTCCTAATCCAAGGTCTCCTTCATGAATGTTTTCCTTGCCTGGAGTCTGGGGTGAGACTATTCTGGCCTGTGCCGGCACTGGAGCAGGATTGGCGTCTTCATAATTTACAGTCAGTTCATCGTTATTCACGATACAGTCCATGTCATCGTCCTTCAGCTGCTCCTGTGTTTTAAAAAGGAAAAGGGACCCTAATCAGTGACAACTGCCCAGAAACAAGCCTGATGGGATTCCATTTTAATATTTTCAGTGTCGATGATTAATATCAACTATTAATTACAGTGATCTCACTTTGATTTTTTATCAATTTGAAGCAAGTGGCTGCCTACAGTCTCCTGCTTCTGCGTATCATTGGAAACCAGACCTTAGGCCACCCAAAAACGCACCGCACTAATAATCAGTAGCCACTTCTGAAAATGTGGCCGTACTTTTTCACCCCTATGACACTACGGCCATATAGTTTCTAGTCTTGTTAAAGGCTTGATCCAAAGCCCATTGAAATCATGTAAACGCTTCCATTAACTACAGTGGGCTTTAGATCAGGTTCTAAATGCTATTCACAAAGTTTAATGCACACACAATATATATACTTACGCCATATGCTCTAGGGCTGGTTAGCAGTCTGGCAATGGGATTACACCATTCAGGTAATGTTGTTGTAAGCGGTGGACCAGCGTGGGTTAAAATGGGTTTCAGATATCTGTGAAGTCTGTCAAGGAATGTCTCCAATAATATGTATCTTGATGCTAACAAGTTTCTCTATTAAAATAGATAATTTTATAATAAAGCAGAAGATAATCATGGAAGTAAATGGAAATCTAGGCGATGGCTTGTGTTTAGCATCCACCAGTCCATACATTCAGCCATCATCTACTTTAGATTAGTGTGTCTACAAAGCCATTGAGAGCTTGTCAAATATGGCACCATACTAGCTTAGCTAGACACGCCATGACATACATGAGACAAGAGGGAATGGGAAGAGGGGAAACGTACAAGAAGAGCTCCATGTTTAGCATTTTCAGCTAATGTCTGTGATATTGTGAAAATCTTTCCTATGCAAAAGAATATACAAAACAATTTAAGATTCAGCTGCGTGAGCCACATTGCATAGAAGAGCCAGTGACAGGGAGTTTTCTGTCATATTGAAATGGCACACTCAGCCTTTTTATAAACTCAGTGCCTCTCTTCCCCAGGCAAATGTATTTAATCAAACATTAAGCTTCTTTACAGCTGGGGAGTAAGCAGAATTTGTTTTCTGTAATGCTTTATTTTCAGTATTCAGCACATTCATTTTACACTTCATACATCAATGCTCCTTTATATAAAATTATGTAAATAAGATTGTAACAGGCGTTTTCTATTGTATTGCTCCTGTCTTTCCAATCTTTTCATCCAAAAGTGCTTTATTGAGATAAAAGAAAAACCTGCTCATCTTCAGCAATTATATTGTCCTTATATCTGCCACTAAAGATTTTCCCAAGAGCACTACAGGTTGACTTATCTCCTCTGCTACTTTTGCTCACAGTGTAATTTTCACTGTTTTATGGGAAGCCAGTTATAGGCTATTTTCTCTGCTGAGGAAAATCTCCTCTTCTGGATTGCTAGCTATTTTCTTTTGTTAAAGCTTCTAGGAAAGGAAGGGAAAGGAAAATAAAAGAAACAGATGTAAGGCTACTGTCCATGAGCTCTATAGCAGTATCATGGAAGTACTGAACAAACTAGTGACAAAATGTGTTTAGGTTAACTCTTGCAGTGCCACATGCATCCGACGAAGTGGGTATTCACCCATGAAAGCTCATGCTCCAATATGTCTGTTAGTCTATAAGATGCCACAGGACTCTTTGCTGCTTCAACTCCATTAGTTACCTGTTTAATGCTTATAGGGTGTTCCACAGTGTATAACACACAAAGCACAGGCAGTCTATATTCTGAAGAACTTATAGGCTGAATAAAGCAGACTTAGAGATGTAGTCATATATTAATTGATTTTTAAGACCAGAATGACCCATTCAATCATTTGGTCTGCTGTCCTGTATATCACAGGTTGTAGAATTTAACCCAGTTACCCCCATCTAACTTGTTCGGCTAAACCATATATGCCAAAAAGGCATCTAGTCTTGATTTGAATATATCAAGAGATGGAAAATCAACATTGGAACCTCAAAGGAAGGGGATGGCTAGGATTTTTTTTAAAATGTTAATCTTCTTCCTTTAGTAGGACGATCTGAGTTCTGTCCTCACGAGGATGTTCTGAGAAGCCATGTTGTGAAGCATAGTAACAATTTGAATGCCCTTGTTTATTGTGTGATTGACTGTAGACTTTGAGAGGTAATTTATATTTTGCCTACAACAGCAAAATCCTTGGAGCTAGAAAAGGTGGTTGCAGCTCTGAAATACCTGCTGGACAGCTCCCATGGGGCCTGTAGAAATACAGGCCCACATTAGGCCAGATTGAACTATGGTTTTAAATTGAGTTTGGACTTTAGCATGAGTGATAGGCCCACAGCCTATGATTAAAACAAATGAAATTATGAGAAAGAAAAGTTGTTTGTGTTTAACTTGTATTGGTTAGGGTAGAATTGGTAAGGGTGCTTTGTCGGAGCTTTATTGTACCCCTCTGGAGTCACGCCATGATGGAGGTGTGTCTCCTGGGCCTGAACCTGTTTGAAGTATACTCCATATCTGTATTGTTTCTAGGGTTAGAATATATGTGTATATGGATATGTGTATATTTTGGATGTAACCAACATTAAGTGGCTTTTGAGACTAACAAAGGAATGCTTGTATGGAAACGGTGTCAGGGTACACCTTAATCCTATTAGGAACATTATTTCCAGCAGAGCCCTACAAATCCTGTATATGGCCAGAGGGAGAGCTTCACTTTTTCCCTTATCAAAGAGTGACGATTCTAGGCCTCAAGGCAAACACGGTTCCCCAAAGACAAAGAAGTATCATTTTATGCAACAGTTATTATTAAAACACCCCATAAAATATGGAACTCTTTTTCATACCATTCAAATCCTCTTTCAGTCATTTTCCAGGAAAAGTGCAGTGTTCCGTGGCAAAGGCAAGCCAGGCTGTAAACATACATTGGTTAATAGTGTGGCATTTCATATGCAAGACATTGCTGCATTATATAATGAAATTTATGTCAGAGGCACAAATCCGTGGAAGTGACTGTCAACACTCCCTGGAGCTTTGCTTTGCTCTTTTGCAGTGTCTCTAATGTTTCTGGTTTGCAGCTTTTTAGTCTACAGTGTCTCTTTTGTTAAGACTCCTATTTAAAGCAGACTTTGTAAGTTATGATTATGTCACAGAACTGAGATAAAAGCATAGGCTTTCTCTTTTATAATCGATGAGGAAACACTAGTAAGAGACATGCAAAGAGAAAGATATCATTCCTACATGTTCAGAAATGTGGTTTCCTTAAGTACAAGTTATCTCAGTTCCTTGTTAGATTTTCACTTTGGCAAAGAAAGCAATTTTGATATATGGTTTATGCAGAGCTAGAGAAGAAGCTGTTCCATTCTGAATGTGTGTGTGTGTATTTCTGTGTGTGTGAGTGTGTCACTTATAAACCAACATACTTTGTGCTGAGCATGTGGCTGAGAGCTGGTGCATGGCTGAGCTGCTGTCAACAGCTGACTGGGACTGTTTGGTCACTGTTCTATGAGCGCCTGTGTGTGCCCACCTAAGCTGGAGAGGCGATAGCCAGTGACCTCTGGGGGTATGAATACCTACATGGCGGATGTGTCCCAGAAAGGAAAGGGAAGTTTTTAGAGAAAATTTTCCTTCTATTACTTGTAGCAAGGAATTCTCTTCAGAGGACGGGGACCTGCCTATGTTGAGTGGGTCAGGGCATGATGGTAGGAGATTTAATTATTACAATTGTACACATTTCTTTTTTTGGTAAGTACCATGAGAACCAAGCAGTGACTTTACTTCAGATATCAGATGCCATGAAGAAGATAATCAGCACTGTAAAACAGTGATGAGAAGGAATCCACGACTGTGGTACATATTTCATAAATTACAGGTTCCAGGACCTCTCTGATATTGCCTTGAGGGCCAGATTCTGATCTTTGTTTACTGAATTTTTAATCTTAGCAATGGAGATGAGCATCCTGAACTTAGACTGCTAAATAGAAAGTTTATGTCTAGAGCCTCTCCTGTAGCCTTTTCAGAAGTGCGACCCCTGTTACACACAGAATCCTCTAATTAGAAAACCAACAAATCTCTTGTGGGTTTGAGAAGGTGATGTAGAAAGAAGGGCTCCAAATCCATTGGGCACTGGAAAATTCTGCTTTTTGTTGGTGCCTTCCTGCATGGGGATGGGCTCTATCCTACCCATGAGCGAACCAGCCCGCTGGCAATTAAAACAAATAGCTTTCAGAAGGAATATTTAAACTATACGTAGGAGCTGCTGAGGGATGCTCAGGATGGGTTGGTGGGCACCATCAATATTTTGGACTGAATTTGTTCAGAAGTACTGAATTTTCACAGCTAAGGAAAAGAGATGAAAATGAAGCATGGCAGAGGTCCAAGCAAAAACAAGATTTTCACTAAAGAGGGATAATAGCAATGGCTGCACTGCTGGGAATTAAAAGCACAAACCTCTCTATGCTAACACTCGGTGCTTAAAACTCAGAAGGGCACAATGGAAAGTCTGGTTTGGAACCAGAGGCAGTTTAAAACTGAATTTCTGTGCTGAAAGAGCCCTACAATCTGCTGTTTGTTCAGCATAGGAACTACTGCTATCTTAAGAAAATATAGCATTGGGTGTCCTCTTCCTTCCACTCCTTCCTCTTAAAGGATGGGATTCCTTACCCCACCTCTCCCACCATAGGACAGAGGGCTTTTCTGTTAATCCCTGGACTGCCAGGAAATAAGCATTCCATTTGAAAGGCCTCCAGAACTCTGAGCTCCATCTGTCTTTTCTCTGCCGGGTGCTGCATAGCATGGCTCTCTCATTATGCTAACAGAAAAAATAGAGAGAAGTATGCTGTGGGTGGCTGCTAAGGGCAGGGTGAGGCGAGCAAAGGGAAGGCCTGAAAGCCATGTAGGGGAAAAAGCAAAGATTTCTGTAGTGTGCACGTTAGTTATATGGCTTGAGTCAGAAGTATGGCAGGACAACAGACGGTAAAAACAGTATGATTTAGCCTGGAAGGAAGAAGATTTAAAGGGGACCTAATTGTGCAGATGTGCAGTGTTCCAAATTATGAAGGACATAGTGAGAACATCTTTCCTTTTAAACTGTCCCATAACAAGAGAACATGTGAACACAACAATATTAAGCAGCACTCAATTTAGAGCAAATAAAAGGATGTACGCCATTAGATAGCATATAGTTAGCCTGTGACATTCATGGCCTGACTAGGTCATGGAGTCAAATATTGTAGCAAGTTTTTTCATAAGGGAAGGATAATCTCATAAACACAGCAACATTTACAGTTGTGCAAGATAACAGGGGCTGCCTCATCTCATCCTTCAGGCTACCTGCAGAGGTCAAGAAAGGACCCCTTCTCCCTGTGTACAGAACTGCCCACCCAAGAAGATGTACTTGAGCTATTTTCTTTCCTTTATGTCTAAAACATAAGCCTCCGGCTACTGCGGGAGGGCACTAGACGAGTCTGCCACAGTACAGTAAATTCAGTGCTTCTGTAATGTGGTTATTGCTGTGTCTGATTAAAGTGTAAAATGCCATGGTAATTTTTTGTAATGGATTATTTCAACATGCTATTGGAGATGTAGATATTAGTCAGGCATCGGATTCAAAGAGTGTAAGACAATTTCTTAATTCCTGCCTACCTCGTGTATCACAGTTCATTATGTTTCCAATGATGGATTTTGAAAAAAGAGATTCTGAAAGACATTTTTGTTTTAATTTAGCATCTTTATCTTCTGTTTATTGGTGCAATACACTGCACGCATGTACCAATGCAGACATTAATAGAGATAGTGGAAAAGTACAGTTCAGCTTGAATGAGCACAAGGATTTTTCATTCTCAGTGTTCCATTGTTGATAGAGAGGTCAGCTATCAGGGGTCCAATCATGAGTGATTCATAATACAAACCATAGAAATGGCACATGAACTGTACAGTCATTTCATAAATGTGATCTATTTAGGAAATTTATATCATCACGATGAACATGGCTTTTGTTTATTCTTCTTACCAGATGTGCCTGGACCAAACCCCAATCCAGACCTGATTTCAAATCCCAGCTTGCAGGTCAAAACTCCCACATAGTGGGTCAGATCTGAAATCCTAAAATTTGGGAAGGTTTAGACTATCATCCAGATTTCAAAGTGCCAGGTCTGGAAGGGTTCAGTTCCATCATTTTGATTCAGACTCATCTCTTAATCTTTTTCCCCTTGAAACTTCATAATGACTCTATTCAGTCACCTGTTCTCTTTTGCATAGGAATGGGTTCGCCAATTTCAAATCCAATGGCTAAGGTGTTGCCATAACAGTCCCCAAGAATCTGCCTGTTGAACCATTAGATTAGATTGTGACATTTAGCAATAGCCCTGAATATATGGTACTGCACTACCCTAGGGGATACTGAGGTGGGGATTTTGCCTCTTGGAGGCACACTAACTTCCCAAGTTCCTTTGTCTGCAGGGTAGACATGTTTAGAATGGTGCTGCTTCCTTCATCCAACATTCTTAGACAGCTCCACAGGCTGATGCAAAAGTTAGGCAGATTCTGAGTCATAGTTATAGAGTTTAGGGCCAGAAGCAACCACCCAGGGCCGTCCTTAGGCATACATAGCATATCTGGCTGCTTAGGGGACCCAAAAATTTGGGGCACCCCTGGGTCTTAGTGTCCACCCCCATGCCTCTTCCTATCCCTGTTCTGACCCTTCCTGCAGGTTTTCCCCACAGCTGGCTGCTGCAACCTGGTGAGACTTCCTCCAGAGGGGATCTAGTACTTAAAAGTGAAAAGGCCTTCCAGCCTGCCAGACCTTTGACAACATTGAAACTGTTAAAGAGCCATTCAAGTGGTAATGAAGCCATTTAACAAGGCATTTGCCAACTCCCAGGTATATACTGTCAGTTTCTGAATTTACTGACAAAAAAAGTTGTGCATTATTGTAATATTTACTCAGAACATATTAGTCTACAGGACCTTAATTTAAAATTTGCTTTAAAATATTTCATTAGTGTGTTGCTGAAGATTATAAAATCACATCTCTAAAAAATCCTTGCATAGATTTTTAGATACACAATCTGAATATTCATCTTTAGCCTTAAATGCTTGGATCTTCAGACATATAGTTTTTTAAATAAATCCTTCAAAAGACCACCCTTATCTAAAATACACATGTGAGCCCATGCTGCTGTTAGGCATAGGGGCACCAGTTTAATAATACTGCATAGGGTCCCATAAATCCTAAGGATGGCCCTGGGACCACCAGATCATCTCATCTGTAAATATAACACATGAGCCCTCCCCCTGCTCTTCTGAATGATTTTGATTGTCCTTGGCCTTTAGGTGGGACCTGCAAGATGGGGAGCAGGCATGTACCTAGACGAGGACCATAGATAATTTGACTGATCTCACTTCTTTCTTCCTCTTAATTGAATAGGTAGAGCAAATCTGGGAGAATCAGAATGCAGCAGTGCAGAGGACAGATAAAGAGCAACTGAGAACTGAAACTTGGCCTCTCAAGGCACGTATCTTCAAGGATGAGGAAGCGGTTCACCAGGCAGTTCTTTGGAATAGAAGTAGGTATATGAAACAATCCCTGCTAATTATAGGAGTCCTTGTGAGTAAACTTCAACTATCCTGAGAGTTTGTTAGGGAGTGAAAACTTGGTTACAAAACAGATTATTTGGATTTGTCCCCCAGAATTGGCTTGGAAATACATATACTGTGATGCAGCCAGCATCTTTCTGACTGAGGACTGGATCATTCACTTGGGAGCCCATATAAACTACCTCTATTGGCCAGATGCATCACAATTATGCAGTTCCTCACAGGGAGCAGTGTAAAATAGTCCCTTCATGCTAGTGAATGCCTGCTCCACAGTGCCCCAGGCCCCTGCTAGCTCAGGGATTTTGTGATTGAGACAGCAACTGACTCAGCTGTAGGTTTCCTGTACTACAGCATATAGCACTATTGCTAGGTCACTGCATGTTCATTAATACTCTGCATGTTAGGTGCCAATGGCTATCTATTATTTATTAGCTGATAGTAATCCTTTTGAAATCCTTTGACTTGGCCATTAAAACAATATTCAGAAAACACCACAGAAAGCTTGTTTGGTACTTTAAAGACTTGCTTCTAAATCTACCTGCTATGGGTAGTAGTTATGATTTGGGGGTTTTGTTGAATTTTCTTTAACACTGAAATGCAAAGAAAATTTGCTTCGACATGTTGACTTAGACAGCACAGAACTAAATGTACTAGAGGACTAGACAAATGAAAGACTAAAGTCAAATTATACTACAAGAGTGAGAAAGAAAAGCAGAGAAAGGAAATACCAATCTGGAAGTAAATATAAAATCATTGCAATAATACTATGGAAGACACAAAGACGAGAGGAGTGGTAAATTATTATGTGGACTGGGCAGTCACTCAGTGCAATCTGGATCACTTGGTAAACTGGGCCTGTTGAAAGAAAATGTGTTTTAATATAGCCAATGCAAGTTATACATCTAGGAACGAATATCTACAGAATGGGGAACGGTATCCTGGAAAACAATGACTCAAAAGGACTGAGGGGTCTTAGAGAGGACAAACTCCCAATGATATGCTAATGTAGCCTTTGAATATATAAATGGGATTAGCGAATAGAAGTAGAGAGGTGACTTTACCCCTGTACATAGCATTAGTGAGAATGATACTATAATAATGCACACAGTTTTGGTGTCCACATTTTAACAAGGATATTAAGAAATTGGAGATGATACAGAAAAGAGCCACAAATATGGTTGAAGGGATGGAGAAAATGCCTTACAGTGAGAGTTAAAGAACTTAATCTGTTTATTTTATTGAAAAGAAGATTGGAGGTGACTTGATCAATACTTCATAGGCAGAAAAAACATGGTACTAAAAAAAAGGCTCTTGAATCTAGCGGAGAAAGGGGTAACAAGAATCAATGATTGGAAGCTGAAGCCGGACAAATTCAAATGAAAGATGAACAACCTTTTAACAGTCAGGGTGATTAACCACTGGAACAACTACCACGGGTAGTGGTGGATTCTTCATCTCTTGATGTCTTCAGATTAAGACTGGATGCCTTTCTCAACAACATGCTTTAGCCAAACACAAGTTATTGGGCTCAATACAGAGGTAACTGTGAAATCTAATGGCTCTGTTATAGAGGAAGTCAGACTAGATGATATAATGGTCTCTTTTGGCTTTAAACTTAAACTCGATGACTCTATGAATTAATTAGTTAACATCTGAAAAGCCCTTTGAAGCTAGGAATCCTATAGAAGTGCTAAGTATAGTTATTTCCCCCTGGAGATAGGGTACATTCTGTACTTAAGAATGTATCATCTTTAATCTTAGCTTGGTTTTTAGAACAATTTGTCTTGGTATTTCTTCCTTTCTTGTGTGGCCAGTTGTCACGTGTTATGCCTGGGTGACTACATTTGCTAATGTCTGTCTATCTTCTGGTTATTTTGCTCTGCTTGACTTAGTTCAGTAACATTTTTGAAAGCACATCCTCTAAGCTCCTCTCTGTTCTATACCAATGAAATAAATCTTTCATTATCTTTGTGAATCTGCATTTTCTGAATGAGTCTGAAAATGCTCTGTTGCCTTCGTGCTCAATTATGATCATTAGCTTCCAGTTTGTCAACAACAGAACGGAGAGAACACTTAACTCATTTAGGATGTCATAGAGTTTGCTTTGGGTAAACCATTTACAAAGATTTTAAATTAGTTTTGTTTCTGTTCCTGCATCTAACATACACAAGTGGTGCAATTAGGGCAATGGACCATTTCCTCTTCTTTCTGACATTGGAAAAATCAACTCTGAGATCCAGACTGAGGATTTTGATTCCAGTATGCTGCTCCCTCCACATGCACACATGTAATTAGAATATCTTGCCCTTACACACTAGAATGCACAAGGGAAGCACTGTACATTGGCTAGGTAAATTAGTCATGGGTGAAGAGTCACAAGTTCACTTCAATGTTCCAACTTCAAATATATGTCTGAACCTTTATCCAAATGAATGGAACTGCTGTCAGCACTACCACTGGGAGTGGTGCCCAAACTGCCTTTCCTCAATCCTAGGGGAAGAAGCACTTGGGAACAGCCTCCTTCTCCAAACAATAACATTTATACTGGCCAGCAGCACGACCTTCAGAGCTGTGACATCACCACCACAACTTTTTTCAAAAGATAAATTAACTCTTCCTGAGAGCATCAGTAAGGGAACCCGTCCCACTTTGTGGGCATACCCACACAGGCATAAATGTTCACTATGATCCACATTCTTGTTACCATCACACTAGATGATGATAATTCTCTGTATCAGGAAGTAATTTGTAACAGAATGTGACAACCTGCTGCAATGGTGCAGGTTGTTGTGAGTACATCACCAGTGTACTCCAGTCCCCTCACTGGCTCCAAATTAGTTTCAAGTCCTGATTTTTTTTTTTTAAAAAAAATCTAAATCTGTCAAGACTAGAACTGGTCAGAAATTTTTTTTCATTAAAATTTTCAATTACAAATTTCAAAAGGTTAAAAAAATATTTTTGTTAGAATTTTCCATGGAAATTTTCTACTTTTAGGGAAAAAAATTGGAAACCAAAATGTTTTGTCTGAAAACTAAAAACCTATGATTGAAACCCCAAAGATGTTACTTGTAAAATGCTGCTGTAATGCCTCAGGGGTCTTGCAGTGTGGGTACCTCATGCTCTCATTCTCTTTTATGGGCTGAGGTCCTTGTTGGACTACATCTCCTATAATAGATCATGTTCTCCCCTCTTGCTGGGCCCTGGAGATGCCTACAGAGGAGAAGAGGAGCACGAGGCACCTAAACTCCCAACCGGAGCATTTACAAATGGAAATGTTACATTTTTCAGCTAGAAATGTGTCAGTTTTGAGATGTTTTTGTTTTTCACTGAAAAATCAAAATTTTCTGTAAAAGCAGACACTTCTTTGTGGAAAAAAAAACTTCATTTAGTCAACAACTTGGTTTTCTGTTGAAAGTCAGGCTCCAACTCCATCAGCAATCCAGAATCTGTTAAGGCAGCAGCCCAGGACAAAGGACTCAAGAGTTGGATATAAAGCGTTGCTAGTTGACTGGGCTCAGATGTGGAAGTGGCTACCAGAGGAGACTAGAATGATCCAGAGTCTGGCTGCCTTTAGAACACACTGAAAAATCCCCTTAACGATGAAACTTTCCCACAATAACTGGTAGATTTTCATATGTAAAAATCACCAACAACCCACACTGAGCTGCTGAGAACTTGGGAGGATAAAGAGCAGAATAATCCATGAAATCCACTATGGGCCTCAGTATGCAGGCCCACTTTGTCTGGGAAATTCTTAGATACAGAGGAGATGGATTTTACAGAAGACTTAGAGAGAACTTAAAAAAATAGGATTTGAAATCTTGGAAGAACAGGGTTCCCATGGTGTTTCCTGTAATTCCTGCTTCGGGTCAGGCTGAATACACAACAAGAGCAATGTTGCTCATGGTATCCAGAGGCATAAACGCACAAACCTGATTCTCCTCTCACTTATACCAGGGCAAATCAGAAGTAATTCCATAGGGGAAAAATGAAATTATATCAGTACAGCAGGTGCACTGTACTTTCAGCCAGGGTAATAGCATCAATACCAGTTATCTGTGCTCATTGAATGGAGAATATGCTCCTAAATTCCAGAGACAAGAAGTGGAAAAGCATGTGAAAATCAAAAGAAACAGGAAATAAGTTAACAAATGATTTTAAAGTTCAACTGTGTTTAAAGTTAAAATCTTAGTTGTTTGTGTCTGTTCTTATTTTATCCAGATTGGTTTGTCCAGTCTGTGGCAGAGCTCTGACCTTGCTCCCGTGGGTCCTGCACTTCTAGGCGGTTTATGCTAGCCTCAGTGGCTCACTGTGACCCTCCATGTAGCCCTTCTCTCTCTAGGGCCAGGGTTACAGTCTACTGAGCCCTTTTCATCATAGGCCCGCAAGGAGGTTGGTGAGAGAACTCCCACAGTCTCTGTTGTCCCTGGGAGCTTATTTCAGAACAGTTTACCCTCTTGTCCTGATAGGGGCCTGTCCCGTCCCAGGAGATGTTCCTGTAGTGGTGGGTTGGGGGGAACCCGGGCCCGCCCTCTACTCCGGGTTCTGGCCCAGGGACCCTAATGGTAGCAGCTGTTGGCAGCCAACCTTTCACTGCCAGAGTTACATTTCCCTGGTCCACTTCCTCACAGCTCTCCTGCGTCTCCCTTCTTCATCTTTACCTTAGGGCACCTTAACGATGGTTTGAGGGTCTCTTCATTAACCAGCCCTTCAGCCACACTTCCTCTCCTCTGGCTCCCTGGCTTTCCTCTGCCTGACTGGAGTGAGCCCTTTTTATAGTATCAGCAGGGCCTTAATTAGAGTCAGGTGGTCACATTAACTTAATGGCCTCACCTGACTCTTTGCAGGTTAATTAGAGTCAGGTGTTCTCATTAGCCTGGAGCAGCCCCTGCTCTGGTCAGAAAACTGTTAATCCAGTGGCCAGTATATCTGCCTTCTGCTATTCTGCTGTACCCAACTGGCCTGGGTCTATCTCAAGTCTCTAGTCACAACACTAATTTTACTTCAGAAAACTTCCATTGTATGCAATACATTATATGTTTTTTTATATAAGTAGTCAGACATTATGGTGACAAACACCAACCCAGACCAGCAGATTTTTTTCTAAATGGAGAAATTGTAAAATATTATCCTACTTTGCATTTCTATCATGCATTTCATAGGAGTACCTCAAAGTGCTTTACAAATACAAATAAACTTCACAACATCCCGGAAGCAGGTTAAATACCACATTAGTATCCTTGTTTTATGGAAGGGTAAGCTGAAGAACAGAGGTTGTGACTTACCTACATGGCAAGCAAATACCAAAGCCATGATTCCTGCTTCCCATTTCCTTCCTTCAGTCACTAGATTAGTTTACAAACTGTTCTGTTTCTGAGAACTTGTAAACATAGTTCTCTCTTTAGTTCTCTTTGGTTTTGATTACAAATACCTGTAGGAAATGGTTACCTGTAGAAAATGGATTTTCCAACGTGGGTTCTGAATAGGCTCTTACATAATAGCTATTCACCTAAAGAAGTTGCCTGATTTTCAAAAGTGCAGCACACTTCAGTAGCTCCTGCTGAAAAGCCCAGCCACTAATGTTAACTATGACTAATTTACATCGCTCTTATCCATCGGATTGGGGGCTAAGGGATGGGGCAGAGACCTGAGAGGGACCATTCTTCTTCATTGTTTTTTTTTTTAATTGTGATTAATTCTTTGCTTTTGAGTGGCAAGGTTGAAAGAGACACCAGCCTTAATTAGGCTGAGTTTTGTGAAAACACAAACAATTATGGATAAAGGGCTCTATGCCCTTTCATTGTGAACTTCCTGTAGCACCAATATCAGTCATATGTGCTTACTGAGTGGAGAATATGCTCCTAAATTCACTTCATTCATCACACTTTTACATTCTGTGAATGCAAATAACTTAATCCTAAACCAATCTGTTGGGAAGATGGCAAGATTCACTTTCCATTAAACCCCCTGAAAAATATTAGCACAAACAAATGTGACCCGGTTATACCTTTTCATTAAATACAGTCCCTAGACAGCAAATTAAGCTGTGCTTCATAATAAGATTTTATCACTGAAAAATAAAATTCCTTGAATCAAGTGTGTGAGTATCAGCAGGGTGTGTGGGTGTAGAAGCAATGGAATGATGCCAGCAGCTTGACATTAGCTGCAGCAGCTACTCTGCTGGCTGTGGAAAAGGAAAGGACAGGAAAGGAAGGTAATGAATCATTCTGTAATTTCACTCTTACATTAAACCTTCAATTTGTCATGATGATTTACTGTTGCTTCATTAGTGTAAGAGTTCAGCTGACATGTGCTTTGAGCCCCTTTAAAAGTGACACAAATGGTACTTTGATTTTTAAATGATGATTATTCCTTTGACTAACCGAGTATTGACAGTGTTGTTGTGTGTACACATTGAAAGGACCTGAGTGAAACCAGGGAATGCATCTAATGCTCTCTTGTCTGCCTCCAAATTAAACCCAGTTTTTATAGGAATCATCCCACTGGTTGGGAAATAAGAACTGACCCAAATGTTCACTGCAAACTGGAAATGAAACTCTTTGCTTGTTTGAAAATGTTCAGCTAAGATTTTATTCCCTGATATTTGTTTGTGATCACATGTATCTATACTTGATGAAAGCAATGCCTTTCACATGCATCTCAAGGAGAAAAGTCCATCAAACAAGCCATCAGATAGTGATGACTTAAATGTTACTAATCCTCAGAACTGTTGAATTCCTGCTCTGTGTCACATTTTACAATATTGGAAGATTTTAGGACTCCACTGTTTTTCATGCAGATTGCCACATGTTAATAATTTATCTAGGTCCAGTGCCTATCACTATGGTATCTGATCCTTATCTGCACCTGGAGACTGGAGCACAGTTTTTCTATCCAGGCTCCCTCTGTAGTCATCTGACCATAGACCTGTTGGAAAAGTCTTCCAGTACTGGAGCACCGTTGCCATTTTATCAGGGAATATGAGGTACCTACTTTCCCTGTGTCCTAAGAGGCAGACTCCTGAGTTAGTTCCAATGCATAAGACTCTTCATTCTCTGACTCTTAAATTAACTCATGTAGCTTTTTGAAGGCTAATGGTATTATTGTAAATAGATATAAACCTTTATATGATCCAGGTGAATTGGTTATTTAAACACGTTTCCATTGCAAATGACTGTATTATCACTATATATTGGATTAAGAATGCCAAAATATTATCTGTCTGGTATAACTCTTACACTGTATCTGCAAACAATTTTAAAGTCTGCTCAATGTAGGGCTATTAGTGATACAGATTTATATCAATACTGATTTCATTTCTCAGATTGGGACCAAGATGAATAAAGAAAAATTAATCAATAACCAGCAGTTTTAAATGGCAAACAATTGCAGAATGTTCACTTTTGCCAAAGAAGTTGGGACGGCCATAACAGTGCTTAAAAAAGGGACTGTCCCGGCCAAGACGAGCTATACGGTCACACTACACATGGAAAAATTTAATTGCAGGCATCTGCTTGGACATCATAACTTTATTTGAAAGGAGCATCTCTTTGGAACATTATCTTATCTTGTGAGGCAAGCAGAAAACTTTTCCTGCAAGAAAAGAATGACTACAGATCATTTCTTACAACTGTAAGGCAGCCCTCTGTCAAAGGGTAATATGGAAGAGTGCAGTACTGTTATACCACCTGGACCTGACGCCACCTGAGATCCCCATATGTCATTTTCAGAGAACCCAGGATGGATCTATAAAAATAAGGATTGCTTGTCAGGAAGAGCCCTATTTTTAATTGTTCTTGCAGCTCAGAGCCACTCTGAGCACTGAGTCAACCAAGACAACTTAGCCCCCACATCCACACTCTGCTGAAATGTATTATGTTCAGATTCCATCCCTAGCATCTGACAGTCTCAGAATAATTATTCTTTGGTCCTGAGGTTGACATGCAGGTCACAGATAACATTTTACCATGCCACATTGCTCTGTTTTGCTTTCTATTGCATAGCCTTTACTGGGGAGTTTTCATTTTTAAATAAGTGAAGGTTTGGCAACAGAAGTAAAACTGTTGTCTGTGAACAAAAACTGTAAGCTTGGTAACACTGGCCCTCTAAAAGACAGCAGGGCAAGTGCACCTGTGCCACATCCGCTGATCCACACTAGGCTTTAAAAGAAGGCACCTGGGCCTGGGGACGAGTGAACACTATCTACTTAGTCAGAGTTAGGAGCAAGAGCAGGACTGCTGGGGATGGGAGGCAGTGAGACCCTGAACCGAACTGTTGGGAGAAGGACCTTCAGTGCAAAAAGCCCTGGGGTGGAGCTCAGGAACAGAGCACAGGAGCAACAGGACTGCCAGAGTCCCTGGGAGGGGGAGGAGTGTCATCCTGAGAAGCGCAAAGGGGAAAAATCCTCTGGGAGTTATAGTGCAGTGTGAGCTGAAGGACTGTTTTTGTTTGTTTTGCTCATGTTGGAGAAAAAAAAACTGCCAGAGGCTTTTCTGGGAGCAGCCCTGCCTTGTTACATATGGCATTGTGGGAGCAGCGCAATAGGCTCAGCATGGGTGAGGAAGTCAGCTATAAGCCTCCAGTACAATTAATTATCTGTATTGCAGTACTGCCTAGGAACCCTAGCCACGGACGAGGGCCCCAGTGTGTTAAGCGCTGTATTGCAGTCTGCCATGTGTGTTGGACTAAAACATATTTCCAGGAAATTAAATATTTACGCTGTGGTGTATATACAGTAATAGACCAAGTCACATTAGTAAAAAGTGCTATCAGCAGGCGTCAAAGTGCTTTACAGACTACAGTGAATTTTGTCTCACAATGCTCCTGTGTAGTAGAAGGTAGCGAAGGTTGTTTGAGCTGGTAAAAAATAAAATTCAAATTTTGAACACTTATGGAAAAAAAGATGAAAACTTTTGCAACTTCCCTCACCCCGCCCCATCACCCATTTGGTATGACTAGTTCTAATCACTATCTGTATTTAGCAAATAGGTAAACTGCAGCACAAAAGTGGTTTAGACCCTGATCGTGTACTATTAAAGTCAATGGGAACTTTGGCATTGGGAGCTTGTTAGGGTTGCCAACCCTCCAGGATTGTCCTGGAATTTCCAGGAATTAAAGCTTAATCTTTAAATAAAGATTGTCATGTGATGAAACCTCCAGGAACATGTCCAGCTGAAACTGGCAACCCTAGAGATAGTATGGGGGGAGGGAGGGAAAGACTGAGATCAGATGAGGAGCGTGGGGAGGGGAGGAAGACTGGGTCTGTCTGTGCAAGGAAATTTGGACAGAGAGTCCACAGAATGTGGGGGAGGGGGTAGACTGAGATTGGGACAGAGAGCCCAGGGGGATGCGAAGGAGTGGGCTTAGGAGCCAAGGAAAGGAGAAGACTGGTACTCAGACTGGGAGTCCAAAGGCAGATATTAGCACTAGGACATGGAGTCGGGGTGGTGGAGAAAGGACAGGTAAAGGGACATTCTGGAGGGGACATGAGCAGAAGGGGATCAGACTAAGGGTTCTGAGGGGGGAAAAACAGTATGTGGTCATGTATTTAAAGATTTATCATAATGCACAGATATAGGGGTGTGGGTGTGTGTGAGAGAGAATTAAAGTTTCACAGGCAACCTTAATTATAGCATTTCCTAACTTTTGAGTGCTTCACTTTGCAACCTTAATAATATTCCTTTAACATAATTTTTGTGTGTGAAATTATGATAAAGAATGAGATCCTTTACATAGGTTTTTGAACTACCTTCAGAACATAGTACCTGCTCTATCATTGCATGTTCAATCCTAGCAGATGGTTGAGCAAAATCTATAAAAAGGTTCTCCTTTTTTGTTAAATACTTAGGACTTTCCCATAAAAGTACTACTGCATGTATTATAACCCTTACGTATTTTAAAAATACTTTAATATTCACATTGCTTAATTAGGGCCTATTTAAAGCATATGTAAAATTGGTCTTAAAACACAAATACATGTGCATTTTTTTGTTTTATATTGTTATATTTTAATCAAACCTGAAATCAGCAAAGAATTTTTTTAGAAAGAATAATTTCCCAAGAATTAGTAAAGAAATAAAATGTTTTATTATTTATTTCCATTAATTTTGTTGTCACTTGAATTTTCCTTATCTGAGACTTCTTCTCTCTGAGAGAGAGAGAGCACACTTCAAAATGAATTTCCCTTTCACTTCTGGGTATTAATGCACTGATTTTCCTTCTGTTGCTCTATATTATCTGATATTGAAGCTGGTTGCAATGAATTTTAGTATGTCACTGTCAATCACAGCAGCTTATCTGAATTTTATTTGGGCTGAAATTGAAAATTTCTGAATAATGTGACACTGGGGCATAGGTTGGTCTAAGAGGGGCAAATCCTTCCTCCCTTCCTCTGTGGATGTAGTTGGCCATACATGTAGATAAATTGTTTGCATTTTGATGCTTGGGGTGAGGGGTGAAGGATCTGTTCATCAGGGCCGTCCTTAGGCATAGGCAGAATAGGCAACGGCGTAGGGCCTCACACTGCCTGGGGGCACCACTCTCCAGGCAGCCCAGACAGTGTAGAAGCAGGGCTGCTGGGTCCTAGAGAAAGCCAAATGCAGCACAGTCTGAGGAATGGGATTGGCTGCTGGGGTCTCTGGGAAGGGGAGGGGGTGGGGGTTGGGAAAGGAGCTCACCTGTGAGTGTGACTCTTTCCCCCTGGCTGAGGTCAGGTGAGGCTGTGGCTCTGGAACCAGTATCCTTTGTTGTCTCCCATAACATCCATTCTTCTCCCTCCTGCCCCACGGAGCACCCCCTCCTTTCTCCCTCCTCCCCAGGAGCACCCCTCTCTCTCTCCTCCCTCCCCTCCATCAGGGCTGGGTTGGGTGAGGTGCTGGGGGCTAGGTGGGGGGAGGGGAGGCTGGCTGCTTGCTGAGGAATGAAAGTGAAAGTAACTCACTTCCTCGGCAGGCAGCCAGGATTGGAATGTCACACAGGGTTTGGATGGAGGTAGCCAGATGTGTGACAAATCGGGATTGGGGTAGGGTGAGCAGATATCCCTATTTTATAGGGACAGTCCCAATTTTGGGGTCTTTTTCTTATATAGGCTCCTTTTACCCCCCCCCCATCCCTGTCCTGATTTTATACACTTTCTGTCTGGTCACTCTAGGTGGGGGTAATTGGTGCCTATATAAGACAAAGCCCCAAATATCAGGACTGGCCCTATAAAATCAGGACATCTGGATCTGGCCACCCTAGCTGGGGAGCGCCTCTCCCCCGGGCTGGCAGCTGCCAGCTATCCATCTCATCTGGGGCGAGCTGCATAGGGCAGGATGAGCTGCTGTGGCTCCATGGGTGCCCTGTCCCTGAGATCAGATGCTGTGCTAACTTCACCATGGTCCATAAGGCTGGTGGTGGTGCCCATTGGCGTGTGATTGGACCTGAGGGTTTGCTGCTGCTGTTGCCACTTTGCACCCCAAGAGGTGGATTTTGAGGTCCTGCAGTTTTCCACCTATCTCCTCCTCTACTGCAGCTGTTGGACCAGCGGGCTGGGGGGTGAGCCAAGCATGAAAGCAGAACTGTGTTGCCATTTAGATTGTCATTTAACAACTTTGTTTGCCAAAAATTCTTGCTAACAATCCTGAATCCAATTTCAATATTATTTTTAAAAAAAATCAATATCTTAGCCAAAAACAGAAAATTAAGTTGTTGACAATTATTAGTGACTGGTTTGGTTTGAGGCAGGGAGTGGGCCAGTTTTCATCAGAGAAACAAAAAATGTTGACTGACTTTCCTATAGCCTGTTACTCCTGATAAGAGCCCTCCAACAACTGTAATATGCTCATATCCTTACTAGCGTATAAAGCAGGGGTCGGCAACCTACGGCACACGTGTCAAAGGTGGCAGGTGAGCTGATTTTTGATGGTATGCAGCAGCAGGCTGAGCGGCTCAGCCCATCACTGCTCTGGGGTTCCGGCTGCTGCCCTATTGCCAGCTGGGATACCAGCCATACGCCCCACTCAGCACCTGCTGCTGGCCTGGGGACCCCCAAGGAACCCCAGGCTGGCAGTGGGCTGAGCAGGCCAGCTGAACCACTCAACCTGCTGTCAGCCTGGGGTTCCATTCACTCAGCCGGCAGTGGGCTGAGTGGGCTGGTGGCGGGCTGAGCAGGGCCGGTGGGGGGTTGAGTGCTCAGTCTGCTGCCAGTCTGGGGTGCCAGCAGCACTCAGCCTACTGCTACTCCAGGGTTCCGGCTGCCGGCCCCTTGCCAGTCAGGAGCTCAGCCGCCAGCCCCACTCTGCCACCTGCCAGCCTGGGTGAGCAGAATCCCAGGCTGGTAGCGGGCTGAGGGGGGATTGGCGGCCGGGATCCTGGCTGGCAGGAGTTGGTGGTCAGAACCCCAGACCAGCAGCGGGCTGAGCAGGGCCTGGGATCCTTGTCTAGGGTTCCAGCCACCAGCCCGCTGCCGGTTTGGGGTTTCATTTACTCAGCTGGCAGTGGCCTGAGCAGGACCAGTGGCCAAGACCTCAGATAATAACAATAGTTTGTTTATATAATATAGACATAGAGAGAAACCTTCTACAAACATTAAAATGTATTACTGGCACGAGAAACCTTAAATTACAGTGAACTTGGCACACCACTTCTGAAAGGTTGCCGACCCAACCCCTGGTATAGAGTGACCATATGTTGTACTAAGATTCTCCTGCTTTTTTTTTCCCTGTGAGTCAGTATAACTTTTGCCAGCCCAGAAGTTCGGCAGCCAATGTTTTACGTTTTCACAATGTTTTCTCCAACTTTCATAAAGTAAATACATAGTTAATATGAGTTAAAAAGGCCAGGGACACTTCTTTGTGAAGAATCTGTACAGCAGATCATGCCCATAGACGATCCAGAAAAGAAATTTGAGGTTGAATTTTTTAATGTTGTGATGGATAAAGCAGTATCTGCTGTTGATGAAAGGTTTAATACCTTGCAAGTACACCATGAACAGTTTGGATTTTTGTATGACATAACTAAATTCAACAAAATAGGAAAACAAGAGCAACTAATGACAAAGTGCAAGAACCTAGAGAGCCTCCTGAAGCACGGTGATAGTTTTGATTTAAATGGACTTGAACTGTACGAAGAATTGAGTACACTGTCATCAATGTTGCCACATGCAAAATCGGTGATGGACATTGTACAGTTTATTCATACCCGCAAACTTGTTGACATATATCCTAATGTGTACATTGCCACTCGTATTCTACTGACAATTCCTTTAACAGTAGCGTCAGGAGAACGGAGTTTCTCAAAACGAAAGCTCATTAAAAACTATCTCCGCTCTACAATGAGTCAGGAACGCTTAACTGGTCTTGCTATTCTTGCAATCGAACAAGACACGACTTTGTCTTTGTCATACGATGACATTATTACTGATTTTGCAGCCAAAAAAGCCAGAAAGATTGCTTTTAATTAAAAACAAATCTTTGTTTCAATACCTCTTCATATAAATTTCCAATAAAATTTTGATAAATTAAAAAAAAATTTGCATCATTCTGTCATCAGAATTTTTTCTATAGTGCTGCTTCTTTAGTGCTAGTCCATCAGCATTACAGTGTGCTTAATTAAGTTAAACTGGTTTTAATAACGTGAATGTGGCAAGTTTTCCAATACTGTAAGCTTATGTTTGTGTTGCTAAGAGCAGATCAGGCACAGGGGCACCAGTTTAATAATCTCGCCTAGGGCACCATAAATCCTAAGGCCGGCCCTGCTGTTCATCTCATGTTCAGCACCATGAAGCCTGTCCTGGCAAAGTCTCCATGTGCATCAGTGTCCAGGGAATGAGTGGGAAGGAGGGAGACAGGAAGTATTAGGAATAAAGACAGAGTAACTACAAGAATCCCTCAGCCATTCTTCCTCAAGGAAGAAGAATGATGTAGCTTGGGGCTATAGCAGCCCTGAAGGTACCACAGTGCTGTAGAGTGGATCTGTTGCTGTTCCTTATTTTGTCTCCCCCATACACAGCTCAAGTAACAAGTTTGTGCGATGGGTACTGGGTTGGTTTCACAATGAGATGTTGGAATGACTTAAGTGCTCAGATAATTGTCATTCAACTAATGGCTCCTATTAATTAATTGTGTTGTCTGTCAGCAAGGGCTGGTGTTTACAAGGGCATTGTAACCTTTAATCTGAAGTAAGTTAATGCAAACCATACTGGGAAGGAATGGTGAAGAACAAGAAAGTATGAAGATTTCATAAAAAGATGATGGGAAGCTAGTTTGTAGAAACGTATAGACTAAAACAATAATGCAGTTGAAGCAGTGATACTGAAGTAGGGCACATTGAAAACAATGTTTTTCCTCAACCTACGTTACAAAAGTTGGATAAAAACAATCAATGTACTATTTATTTTCCATTTAATCTGGGTGCTTCTGTAATGGCACATACTACACAACAAAGTCTAATATCTGGCCAGCTAAAGTATGGATTTGTGTTGCTTCAGGTTATACTTAAACCACAGGCAAAACACCCTCTTAGAAAATTGTTTTATGCAGCCCCTGTAAAGGTAGGATGCATTACTTTTTTTTTTGTGAGGAAAGAAGAATGAAAGAGCATATTCTGTAACTGATATCAATTTATAAAACACCAACACTAGCTCAAGATTCCATTCCCTAACAAGGATTTTCTGTCGAACAGAAATGTGAACTGCTAGCAATTCTGGCGTACAAGAGTACTAATAAGTTTGCAAAAGAAAAAAGCCTCCAGAAATTTAGCTGAGCAGAATCGTTCTTCCCCATGCTGCATAAGAATTTCAGAATTGGTTCTATATTTGCATTTCTGAGTGAATAAACTGTATTATAAAATGGGATCAGGTGTGCGAGAAGAAATAAAAGAAACCCACATGCCAAACTAAGTGTGATAACACTCGTAACGTAGATGAACCAAGGAAGTCGTACCTTTTCATGGGGCAGTATGCTGGTTTGGCAAGTGTGTGAAGTATTCCCATTAACTCTTATAGGAACAGGGGTGGCTCCAGGCACCAGCATGCCAAGTGCGTGCTTGGGGTGGCAAGCTGCAGGGGGAACTCTGCTGGTCACCGTGAGGGCGGCGGGCAGGTTGCCTTCGGCGGCATGCCTGCAGAGGGTCCGCTGGTCCTGTGGCTTCGGTGGCCCTCCCGCAGGCGTGCTGCCGAATCCACGGGACTGGGACCTCCCACAGGCAAGCCACCAAGGGCAGCCTGCCTGCAGTGCTTGGGCGGCAAAATACATAGAGCCGCCCCGTGTAGGAAGTCAGTAGGAACTGCCTGTGCATATCTGAGGTCATAAAATAGCTACTAGTTAGGCTTGGAAGGATTAGATATTTATTAATAAATGTCAGTAAATGATGATTTCATTGCATTCGCACAAACCAATGAAAAAATATTTCCATCTATAATAATCAAAATTTACAGACAGGAAAGTTTAAAAAAAAGCTGTTTAAGAACTTATTAGAGTTTGATTTCACTGTATTTACTTTGCCACCTGAGGCTGATAATTTGAGTCTTAATAATTATAAATCTTTAATGTTTGGAACCTCAATATTTTCTGTCCTTAAATAATTGTCTGCCCCAACCCCCCATTTTCCCACAATTGTGAAAATTTAAATAGCTAAGAATAGAAAAATGCTTTAAAAATAAGCATTGCTATTATCTGTCAAAATTATATATATATAAAAAATTGAATTCTGCCTATTAGCACACATCTACCCACTAACTTGTATGTGGAGAGATTATTTCAGTGTAAAAGGCCAGATTCATTCCATTTAAATCACATACATTGAAATCTGTGTTTTACTATCAATATAGGCTTGATCTTTACAGGTGCAACCTTACCCTCATTTGGAGTCCAGTTGACCTTAATGGGGCTCCGTATAGGGTTGGGGGGGGCCTTCACATGGATCACATTGCAGGATCAGGTCTATACTTGGTGTACTTTTCAGGAGAAAAATATGAACATTTCCAGGGAAATGCACTGACTAAGAAGTTGAGTGATTCATTACTTGGTTATTGTTATGAGGAAGTGTTCTCTCATTTAAGAAAAAATAAACTAATCTATTCCTCAGTCCTTCACCCTTCTTCTCTGTGGGTGCATGCACTTCTAGGACATGGGGGTTTATCTTTGTGGAAGCCTTTAGTTAAATTCTGGAAGCACATCACTGATGAACCAGAATCATCAAATGAGAAAGTAGGTGAGATACTTTTTGTTGTTTGAAATCTTAACGGTAAAATTTAACCTTCCCCTTTGCTAATGATATAGTTTTAAATTTTAGTAAACAGTTTGGTGAAAATGGCCACACTTGATTCAGAAAACATCAATACCTTCTGTTGTTTGTCTGTTACAGCTATCTCCCTATTCCATTTTGTTTCTTACAGCTGTCCCCATACTCCATTTTGTTTTTGTTCTCCTCCTGTGGCCGCCCCACCCTGGCTGTTAAGTTGTTTACCAGGGCCACTGCCCTTCTCAAAGGGAGGGCCCCTTAAGTTGTTTACCAAGAGCCATTGCCCTTCTCAAAGGGATGGCCACTTGTGCTGCGTGCTAAGTGGGACCACTGCCCTGTTCAAAGGGTTAGTCCTGTTATCACCTCGTTGAACCTGGGCTTGGTGTAGGGCAGGCAATGTCCAGAGCTGCAAGACCTACTGTGTTTTTAAGATCCTGGGCATGAGTCATAGGCCTCATATGCTTTTGAGTCACCTATTGCACAGGACTCTGCCCAGGCATGTCTCTGTGCTCACCTGCAGTTTTTTCCTTGTGCCTCCTCCCCTGTGACAGAGGGAGCCTATCAGGATTACTGTCGGGAAACTGCCTAAGTTTGCCTTTAAAAACAGACATTTTTGAAACAAACATCAGAAAGGTTCCTGCATTGCTGCCTGGTCTGATCAGCCACGGGTTTTGGGGGGTCCTTTCTCCGCTCTCATTTTATTTTTGAGCGTAACCCCGGTTTTTAACCCACCCCACACGAAGAACGAATTGCTGCCTGAGAGATCTCCTGATTATCAAGACCATACCGAGCCCTCCTTGCTTCTTCTGCCTTTGCTGCTGCCTTGGGGACTGGTAAGAATCCCTCTGTAAAACTTTCCATACTTTTATTTTATTACTTTAGCTGCTGGCTCTGTTCCCCTAGCACACAGACTCAAGCTAAACCTTGGTCTGTGTCTTAAAACCTCTCTTTAACTCCCCCACGCTTTGCTGCTAAAAATAAACTTGTGCCGCTGATAAGCTCTGCTCCCTGCTTTCAGCTGTATCCACTGCTGCAGCCACCATCCCTTGGCATCCTTGGGGGCTGCCTTGGGAGCTGTATCCTGGGCACATACCACTCTGCCCTTTGTAACTTCCCCATAGCATAAGGTGCACCGTAGGTTTTGCTTTTCAGTTTAATAAGTCATAGTTTGCTAAGATTGTAGAGCTTGTAAGTTTCACCCGCCTTGTTATAGTTTGCTGTTTTGTTGCTCTGTATAGTTGCTTGTTATAGTTTGCTTATAATTGTAATATTTGTTGTTTTGCCTAGTCGTTGATTAAGATAGATTTAAAAAAGCCATTGCCTGGTTGTATTCTGTACCTGTTTTATTACTTTGTATAAGCTGTTTGTAATTTATATAAGTTTAATTAAGTTAGAGGATAGATAAAGTTTTTACTGCTTGAATTCGTCTTCCCGCTGTCCCAATCTCTCCCTGAACTTTCCCGTGTCTGTTTTTCCCCCGCTCCAATCTCCCCCTCTGTGTACTTCTCCGTGTCTCCCTGTGGTAACCCCTTGCTGCCCCTCCCCCCGTGTAACTTCCCAAACCCTTTGCCGCTTCTTTCCCCTTTTTAATTGGGTGTCCCTCTAGCCCTTCTTTACACCTCTCTGCTGCCTCTCCCTGTATCCCCTGTGTTCGTGCCCCGCTCCTCCGCTGCCCCTCCCCTACCGAAGATCACCATCACACTGCTCCGCAACTTCCCTGAAGTGCTCTCCGCTGCTGCAACCTGGTTCTTCCCTCAGCCGTCTCCCCCATTCTCCACGTGCCTTCCCATCGCTTACACGTTCAGCGCCCTCCCCTCTTGCTGCTCCCAGACTCCCCTTAAGTGCGCCCCAGCTGCTCTTGTCTCCCGTACCTCCAGCCCGCAGGCTCCTGAAGACTGCTGGTCTGGGCTTCACCCCACAGGGCTTCAGAGTCTCTCGCTTTCACTCACTCCCCTTCCCCCTCTCGCTTCTTGACCCAGCTTTTAGGTACACTCTTGCTATCACAGCCTAACAAATTAAGTCAGTAATTTTCTACATTGCATAATTTTACTTATCACCCATATTGTATTATTGCACAGTGACTCACATTTTACTTGTGGTTGTAACACCCCATTAGTTGCCTCCATTTTTCTAATATACTTTGTATACCATTTTTATATAGAAGCTACCATTTTATTTTGCATTCCACACTGTATCTAGAGTTGTTCCCATATAAAGTTGAGTTGCTTATTGACTGTACTGTATCCCATTGTCCTGAACCCCACTTACTGTACTCCACTGTTAAAACTCCCTACACTGTTCAATAAGAACCCCCCCTTATCATTGTCTATTGTAAACACCTTATACACCCCATCCCATCGCATTTCATTGTTAAATTCCCACCACTTCCTTTTTCCTTTAATAAAGAAATTAATTGGCACCCCACCTGTGTGGTAATTGCTCCCCAAGATCCCATGTACCTGCAGGCAGGGACATTGTTAAGGCGGCACTTCACTGAGTTGTGTTACCTATAGTATCTATGTGTCACTTTCTTAGGGTATGTCTACACTACGGGATTATTCAGATTTTAAATAAACCGGTTTTGTAAAACAGATTGTATAAAGTCGAGTGCACGCAGCCACACTAAGCACATTAATTCGGCGGTGTGCGTCCATGTACCGAGGCTAGCATCGATTTCTGGAGCGTTGCACTGTGGGTAGCTATCTCGTAGCTATCCCATAGTTCCCGCAGTCTCCCCCGCCAATTGGAATTCTGGGTTGAGATCCCAATGCATGATGGTGCAAAAACAGTGTCGCGCGTGATTCTGGGTAAATGTCGTCACTCATTCCTTCCTCCGTGAAAGCAACGGCAGACAATCATTTTGCGCCCTTTTTCCCTGGATTGCCCTGGCAGACGCCATAGCATTGAAAAAAGTCAAGAAACTATTTTTTTCCCTTTTCTTTCATGGGGTGGGGAAGAGGGGGTAAATTGACGAGCTATACCCTGAACCACCCCGGACAATGTGTTTGACCCTACAGGCATTGGGAGCTCAGCCAAGAATGCAAATACTTTTCGGAGACTGCGGGGACTGTGGGATAGTTGGAGTCCTCAGTACCCCCTCCCTCCCTCCATGAGCGTTCATTTGATTCTTTGGCTTTCCGTTACACTTGTCACACAGCACTGTGCTGTGGACTCTGTATTTTTTTCAAATGCTTTGGCATTTCGTCTTCTGTAACGGAGCTCTGATAGAACAGATTTGTCTCCCCATACAGCGATCAGATCCAGTATCTCCTGTACGGTCCATGCTGGAGCTCTTTTTGGATTTGGGACTGCATGGCCACCCATGCTGATCAGAGCTCCACGCTGGGCAAACAGGAAATGAAATTCAAAAATTCGCGGAGCTTTTCCTGTCTACCTGGCCAGTGCATCAGAGTTCAGATTGCTATCCAGAGCGGTCACAATGGTGCACTGAGGGATACCGCCCGGGGGCCAATACCGTTGATTTGAGGCCACACTATCCCTAATTTGATATGGTAATACTGATTTCAGTGCTACTCCTCTCGTCGGGGAGGAGTACAGAAACCAGTTTAAAGAGCCCTTTATATCAATATAAAGGGGCTTGTTGTGTGGACGGGTGCAGCGTTAAATCGGTTTAACGCTGATAAATTCAATTTAAAGGCCTTAGTAACAACTCAGTAATTATCACTAGAACCAGTCTGGGCCCAGTTTTCAAACCTGGGCACCATAGCACAATGGTCTTCTGCCACACTTGGATGGTCAGATTGACACATCATCTCCTTAATACAGATGGGTCCAAAAATGCCAAAAATGTCACATCAAATGGCCCAGTTTTGCATTTTGCTGAAGGCCTCCTAGGAGCTCCTGACCCCTCAATTTCCACTGAAGACTGAAGTGTCTCAGCACCTTGCTGGATTGGGTCCTACAAATGGGGTAGGTGAATCATCAGTGGTCTAAATCAGTGTAGCTCCATTGATGTAATGGAGCTAAGTTGATTTAAACCAGCTGGGGAAAGATATTTTTTAAGGTAAGCATTCAAATAAAATCAAACTCCTGAGGTGCATTTCAGACACTCACATATTGTTCCTTTTACAGTGTTTTCATAAATATCTGCTAGCAAGCAATCCTTTGCTGGTAATGGATATTTTTGCTATACAGTAGTACTAACAGCTGGCACTTAGGCATATCTCTAAACAGTGTAAAATTCCCAGTTTAGATTTAGAACAGGAAGGCAAACTTCTGCTGTCAGAACTGCATAGTGATAACAAATGATATTCCATAATGACTTTCAATTCAACACATGAAGGGACAGCAGAATATCAGCAGAAATCAGCTGTGCTGATATGAGAGCAGAATTTGTCTCTAAGCGCAGATGTACATGGTCAAAATTCACTTAGAAAATGGGCTGTTTTTAAAAACAGCCCATCCTTCAAGTCAACATGCAAAACATGTACAAAGAACAAATGAAGGGATTTATTTTACTTTGTAAAATCATATGTTCCTCTGGTGCTCTTAATTTTTTTCAAAAAACCAGCCCTTTCCAAAGCTACTCAAATCTAAGTAAACACATACATACATTTTCAGTTCCTTTTTTTAATACATGACCACTGTTTTCACTTCCAGAAGTATTAAACCCCATTACACTTACCCTTGTTTTAACAACGCTTTTTCATAACACTCCAAATACTCAACTCCCAAGGACAGAGCTTCAAAGAGAGGGGCTACGTATGTGAACTCCACATGCTGGCTTCATAGCCACCCACATCCCAGTGTGTATCCGTTATGTACTGAGTTTTCTTTATGAACCAGAAGAGAAACCCACACATTTTCTATTGTACATGAAAATTCTGAATCTTTTATTTATTGTTGATCTGAAAACTTATTTCTTTGTGACAAGGGATCTGAGATGCTTATTATGTCAGCATTTGGCTGAAAAACTATTTTCCTGCTACGTATCTCAGAAATGTGGAAGAAATGGAATGTGTGCACACTATATTATTAACACAAATACTTGCCTGGGCACTGAGAAATGAGATCCCTGTGTCAACTCAATCACACGCAAGCAACTCCCACACTCAAATTCACTGCACACCAGTGTCTTACTAGGAGGGGGCCGTTTAAGGCATAGGTCTGTGTTGAAGGCTCTGTAAAGTTGCACTTCCCTAGCAGGACCTGTGGGAGGTATTGTAGCTGAAGCAGGCAAAATGCTGCTTGGTGCTCGAGGCAGTGCAGATGCTATTCTACTACTTAAGAAGGTGCAGCATCATCTCCTCTGTGCCTGAAGTGCTCTGTCATGGCTTTCCTGCCCCTTCTCACCTGCTAACTTTGGGGAAGGCAGCAATAGCAGCGGCACAAGCACCACCATGTGCCTGACACATGCGGGGGTGCAAGTAAGTGAGATACAGTGGCCTCACTGGGTATGTGTTCTTAAGAACTGATATAAAGAGCTGCAGAAAGATGGCCATCTGCAATGCACGTTTTACTGGGCCTACAAAACCCAGGAACTATGCTGCATATTTTTGAGCATCAGTTACTGTCACCTCATCTATTAATGACATATAGACAGACCTAGAAACTCATAACAAATGTGTGCTTATTAATTAAGGGAATGCTTGAAAGTGCTCCTTAATAGTACCTCCCAGGCTGTTCAGTAAAGTCCATTTGCTGGACTTGGAGCCCCTTACTGGAAAGTAACTAAGTGCACCGGAGAATCTGGGGTATAAAAACTGCCACTCTCTGTATCCTTCCTTTAGAAGAATTGGTCTGTTAAACAAACTACTGTGACTAGTGCATATAACTGGATTGAAAGTACATTTATGTTACTCAGAATGATTTTTTATCTTTCTGAGACAGTTTCAACTTCCACAAGGGGAGAGAAATCTCTTTCCTCATTAAATTACAGCCCATGCAGCCAAACATCGTCTGGTCGGAAGTATTTAAAATAATGGATAATTAAACTCCATCCAAACAATTACAGAACTAAAAGTTAGTGAAGCCTCTTTCCTTTTAGGCAGAAGAAGAACTGTGAGCCTAGTGTTGCAAAAAGAACAGGAGTACTTGTGGCACCTTAGAGACTAACACATTTATTTGAGCATAAGCTTTCGTGGGCTACAGCCCACTTCTTCGGATGCATGCAGTTGGAAAATACAGTAGGAAGATATAGATATATACACAGAGAACATGAAAAAATGGGTGTTACCATACACACTTGTCATAAACAGATAGCTAAGGGTTTGGGGGGCGTGTCATAAACAGATAGCTAAGGGTTAATGTCTCTTTCACCTGAAGCACCTGACCAGAGGACCAATCAGGAAACCGGATTTTTTCAACTCTGGGTGGAGGGAAGTTAGTGTCTGAGTCTTTTGTCTGTCTTCCTGCTCTCTCTGAGCTTTGGAGAAGTAGTTCTACTTTCTAGTCTTCTGTTTCTAAGTGTAAGGACAAAGAGATCAGATAGTAAGTTCTATGGTTTCTTTTCTTTGGTATTTGCATGAATATAAGTGCTGGAGTGCTTTGATTTGTATTCTTTTTAAATAAGGCTGTTTATTCAATATTCTTTTAAGCAATCGACCCTGTATTGTATCATCTTAATACAGAGAGCCCATTTGTATTTTTCTTTCTTTTTATATAAAGCTTTCTTTTAAGACCTGTTGAAGTTTTTCTTTACTTCAGGGAAATTGAGTCTGTACTCACCAGGGAATTGGTGGGAGAAAGAAATCAAGGGGAGATCTGTGTGTTGGATTGCTAGCCTGATTCTGCATTCCCTCTGGGGGAATAGGAAAGTACTTTTTGTTTCCAGGATTGGGAACAGAGAGGGGGAGTCTCTCTGTGTAGTTTCACAGAGCTTGTGTCGGTGTATCTCTCCAGGAGCACCTGGAGGGGGGAAGGGAAAAAGGATTATTTCCCTTTGTTGTGAGACTCAAGGGATTTGGGTCTTGGGGTCCCCAGGGAAGGTTTTTCAGAGGGACCAGAGTGCCCCAAAACACTCTAATTTTTTGGGTGGTGGCAGCAGGTACCAGGTCCAAGCTGGTAACTAAGCTTGGAGGTTTTCATGCTAACCCCCATATTTTGGACGCTAAGGTCCAAATCTGGGACTAAGGTTATCACAACACTATAAGGAGAGTGATCAGTTAAGGTGAGCTATTACCAGCAGGAGAGAAAAACACTTTTTGTAGTGGTAATCAAAATGGTCCATTTGCAGCAGTTGACAAGAAGGTGTGAAGAACAGTGTGTGTGTAGGGGGGAAATAAACATGGGGAAATACAGTGAAACCCCATTATAACGCGATGTTTGGGGTCCAAAAATATTCCATTGTGATAAATGCAGGGTCACAATATAGCGGGGTTTCAAGCCAGTGAGTTTAAGTCAGTGGTCCCCTAAGGTGGTGCATTGATGTGCGCCACCTACTGCCTAGTGCCCCTAGTGCCTAGTGGCCAGCAGGGGAGAGAAGCCGCGGCCCCGCGCCTGCCGGGGACAGAGGGCACTGGTGCCCGCAGCCCTGAAGTTCTCTGTCCCCAGCAGGAGCAGGGCCGCAGTTTCTTTCCCCCGCTGGGCACTAGGCAGGGGCACATCAATGTCCCAGCGGGTACCCTGGCATTGGGGACCATGGAATTAGGCCTTAAAGGGGAGCCAACTTATGATTGCGATATATGCGATTTCGCATTATGGCGGGGCGCGTTATTGTGAGGTTTGACTATAGTTTTACTTTGCGTAATGACCCATCCACTCCCAGTCTTTATTCAAGCCTAATTTAATGGTGTCCATTTTGCAAATTAATTCCAATTCAGCAGTCTCTCGTTGGAGTCTGGTTTTGAAGTTTTTTTGTTGTAATATTGCGACTTTTAGGTCTGTAATGGAGTGACCAGGGAGATTGAAGTGTTCTCCAACCGGTTTTTTAATGTTATAATTCCTGCCATTGATTATAAAATCTATTGAAAAAAATTGGACTATTTGTCTGAATAAGAGTTTGCAGGAATAGGGCCTAGAAGTTGAGACATTCATCTTGGCCAGGAAACCTCATGTGTTTCACAAAGAGACTTTTAGGGTGCACTTTTAAAAGTACTCTTCATATTACATTCTAAAAACTCCACACAGACCTATTTGCAAAAACTGTGTTTGTGTACATCAACCTAAGTTACAATGTATAGCTCCAGCTCTGGAGAGAGCCTGTCTTTCCTAGTCTTCAAGAGTGTTTGGATTTGGATGATGTCTGTTGGATGATGAGATTTTGGTTTGGCCTGCAGAAGCGATTGTAACCAACTACAGTGCTTGGATCAAAATCTGAACTTCATCAGAGTTGGAGACTAGGAACATAAGGGACTTTGGTCAGGGAAAGCAGTACCAATGGGTTAATTGAAGGTTGATTTTAACAGTCTTTACATAGTCACCTTAAAATGAAGGTACTCAGGTTTTCTTGTGTATCTGAGATCTTTGTGTAATGGATAAAGGGCTAGGTTCTGCAGCCCTTACTCACACCAATTATGTCACTAAAGTCAATAGGATCACTCACTTTTGCAAGCACTGCTTGACATAAATGTTTGAGAATCTGCTCCTAAACATAGACCTATCCAGGCACTGAGATGGACCTATCATAATAGCAGCTGCGAGCCTAATGTCGATAACCTTTTGTTTTTTTTAATTCTTTTTCTTTTTGGACTGTTGTGATTGTGGTATGGTGGAGGTTTTTTTTTTTTAAATCAGATTCAACTGAGTGCCCTGAAAGAGTGCCCTTGACTTCAGTGGCTGTATTATTTTATTCTAACCTTACCCTATAAATCAACCTATAGCTATTATATGAAACAAGATTACAGTCCTAAATACACTTGAAACATAATTTACACTTTAGTTTTGCTCAGCGGTTCTCAAACTTTTGTACTGGGGACCCCTTTAAAATAGCAAGCCTCTGAGTGCAACCCCCCCTTATATATTAAAAATACTTTTTTTATATATTTAACACCATTATGAATGCTGGATGCAAAGCGGGGTTTGGGGTTGAGGCTGATAGCTCACAACCCCCCCTTGTAATAACCTCGTGACCTCCTGTCAGCAAATACTCAAAAACATGTAATGAATACCCTTAGATAACAGAATAAAGAGAAAATTGAAAAGTACCCAAGGAAAAATAATAGAAAAACAATATATAGTAATTAAATATTCTAGTACCTAGAATTAGAAACCATTTACTTGCAAAATTATATACCCTAGTGTATGTACTTATGGAATTTCCTTATTAACATTCTCAAATTAAGGATTAATTTTATCATACAAACTACTACATTTTTCCTCACTTTGGGTGTTGTGAATTGTACCTCCCTTTCACCCACACATTTGCTGCTGTACAGCCCAAGCCTGAGAGGTGTTAGTGTCTTTTGCAAGGCACCTCATAGATTTGGGCCCTCAGGCAGAAAGCTTTACCTTCCAGTCACACTGAGTGTTACTGAGTTGAAACAGCAAGAGTGTGGAACATACATCTTCTGAATTAAGTGGCTGCTTTTCTAAGTCTGTAACTATCTGTCCCCCTGCTCCCCCTTCCCCCAGTTCCCAAATAGATGCACCTGAAGCTGAAAGCTAAAATAGTAGGTTGGTGAAGTCAGCAATACAGGATTTTCTAAAAAAACATGTACAGGAAAAATAGAAGTTAAACAAATATTCTGAAAAAAGTCAACCTAACAAATGAATGCTAGAGAAGTTTGAGTTGGTTGGACTATTTTTTGTTCATTCTCAGTGATGTAATTGTAACTTAAGTTCACTTTAAAAATTAGGCAAAGTATTGAAACTTGGGTGTCTAAAGTTAGGACCATAGGCCTACATTTTCAAATGTGACTCTTGATTTGGCATGCCTCTTAAACTGCCAAATTTAAGACAGTATAAAAGGGCCAGATTATCAGAACATGCTGAGCTCCTGCCCTCTATTTTATTATGGTGGCTCAAACTGGACACCTACTGGGGGGTCCAGAATCGCAAGTTACTTTTTAATATGTATGCCATAAATCCAAATTAGGCAAAGGTACTCTGCACACAGCTGACCCCCATTGACTTCTATGAAAGCTGCGAATATGAAGCACCTCTGAAAATTGGACCTCTTGTTTAGGTTCTTAAATGTAAGCACTGAAGTTTGAAAATTTACTCCCATCTCATGTAATGTTAGCTACATCTTTTGTTATAATTCTCCCATAGAATGCAGGCACCAGTGAGCATGAGGAACCTCTTGCTCTTTACATTACTGTAAAGGAAGCATATTTTCTCTAAAAAAAATACAGATACCCTTGCCTTTCATTTTCATAACTTGTTTTGTACATCAGACAAGTAACTAACTATAAATTAAGGAAAAATCTGAATGGGCAAATGGCTGAATAGAGCAAACTATCCCAATGCACAGGAAAGATAGGTAGGGTAAAAGACCACTCTAGCAGAACCAGGATATCTTCCTACAAAAAGAGGAAAACTAGGTCAAATTATGAAGGATGTATTTGAAAAAACAACACAAGCATGCAGGGCCAAAATTAGAAAGGCCAAGGCACATAATGAGATTAAACTAGCTAGGAACATAAAAGTAACAAGAAAACTGTCATGGTATAATTCCCCACTCTGAACCTTAGCATCCAAAAAATGGGGTACCAGCATGAATTCCTCTAAGCTCAATTACCAGCTTAGTACTTGTAGCGCTGCCACCAACTAGGAATTCCAGTGCCTGGTACACTCTGGTCCCCCCCAAACCTCACCCAGGGACCCCCAAGACCCAGACCCTCTGGATCTTAATACAAGGAAAGTAAACCCTTTCCCTCACTGTTGCCTCTCCCAGGCTTCCCCTCCCTGGTTTACCCTGGAAGATCACTGTGATTCAAAGTCCTTGAATCTTAAAACAGAGAGGAAAATTCACTTTTCCCCCTCCTTCTCTCTCCCCCTCCCAGACTTTCCCTGAGAGAGAAAGTAATCCAAACATAGAGAGAGAAAATGAACCTTTCTCTCCCCCTTCCCTCCTTTCTCCCCACCAATTCCCTGGTGGATCCAGACCCAGTTCCCTGGGGTCTCACCAGAATAAAAAAACAATCAATCCGGTTCTTAAACAAGAAAAGCTTTTAATTAAAGAAAGAAAAAACAGTAAAAATTAGCTTTGTAAATTTAAGATGGAATATGTTACAGGATCTTTCAGCTATAGACACTGGGAATACCCTCCCAGCCTAAGTATACAAGTACAAATTAAAATCCTTTCAGCAAAATACAAATTTGAACTCCTTCCAGCCAAATACACATTTGCAAACAAAGAAAACAAACATAGGCCTAACTCGCCTTATCTACCTAGTACTCACTATTCTGGACATATAAGAGACTGTATCAGAGAGATTGGAGAGAAACCTGGTTGCACATCTGGTCACTCTCAGACCCAGAGAGAACCACCACCAGACACTAACAGCACACACAAAAACTTCCCTCCCTCAAGATTTGAAAGTATCCTGTCCCCTGATTGGTCACCGATCTTGTTAATACTTTCCAGGCAAAAGAGACATGAAGTACTTCTGTTCTATTAACTCTTACTTATCTGTTTATGACAAAAACATTTTGCAAATACATTAGAAACAAGAGGAAGATCAAGGACAGAGTAGGCCCGTTACTCAATGAGGAAGGAAAGACAATGACAGAAAATGTAGCAATGGCTGAACTGTACTTTTTTGTTTCAGTTTTCACTAAAAAGGTTAGCAGTGATCAGATGGCTAACACAGTGAACATCGGTGTAAATGGCATAGGAACTGAGGCTAAAATAGGGAAAGAACAAGTAAGAATCACTTAGATAAATTTGATATCTTCAAGTCAGCAGGACTTGACAAAATACATCCTAGGATACTTCACTTCAGAAAGCTAATGGAGCAAATAATCACACAATCAGTTTGTACACACCTAAAAGATAATAAGGTGAAAAGTAACAGTTAACATGGATTTGTCCAGAACAAATGTCAAACCAACCTAATATTCTTCTCTGACAGGATAACAAGCCTTGTGATTGCGGAGAAGCAGATGATGTGATATATCTCCACTTTAGAAAGGTTTTTCATACTGTCTCATATGACCTTCTCATAAACAAACTAGAGAAATATAGCTTTGATGAACTTACTAAAAGGTAGGTGCACAGTGGAAAACTTTACTCAGAGAGTAGTTATCAAAGGTTCACAGTCAAGCTGGAAGGGCATATTGAGTGGGGTCATGCAGGGTTCCATCCTGTGTCTGGTTCTGTTCAATAGCTTTATAAATGATTTGGATAATAACATAGATAGTACAGTGAAAAAGCTTGCAGATATTACCAAGCTGTGAGAGGATGAAGGCGCTTTGGAGGACAGGATTAGAATTCAAAATGATTGCGACAAATTGGAGAAATGGTCTGAAATAAATACCATAAAATTCAATAAGGACGAATGCAAAGTGTTACACTTAAGAAGGAATGATCAATTGCACAAATATAAAATGGGAAATGACTGCCTAGAACAGAGTACTAAAGAAAAAGATTGGGGGTTATAGTGGATCACAAACTAAATATAGGTCAACAATGTAATGCTGTTGTTAAAAAAGCAAACATCATTCTGGGATGCATTAGCAGGAGTGCTGTAAGCAACACACGAGAAGTAATTCTTCCATTCTATTCAGCACTGATAAGGGCTCAGCTGGAGTACTGTGTCCAGTTCTGGGCACCACACTTCGGGAAAGATGTGGACAAACTGACTAACGGTCTAGAAAACCTGACGTTGGAGGAGAGATTGAAAAAACTGTTTGCTTAGTCTTGAGAAGAGAAGATAGAGGAGAGACATGTTAACAGTCTTCACATATGTAAAAGGTTGTTTTAAAGAGGAGGGTGATAAATGGTTCTTCTTGACCACTGAGGACAAGACAAGATGTAATGGGCTTAAATTGCAGTATGGAATGTAGGTCAGACACTAGAAAAAGCTTCCTAACTGTTAGTGTAGTTAAGCACCGGAACAAATTACCTCGGGAGGTTGTGGAATCTCTGTCATTGGAGGCTTTTAAGAACAGGTTAGACAAACACTTGTGTCAAGGCTGAATCCCCAGTCTGTCACTTCAAGTGCAGAAGGTGGGGGCCTTCAAGGATTCTAAAAATTAATACTGGCCACTCCGAGCTTGTATAAAACTCCCAAGGTTACAGCTTTCTCTGACCTTGACTTGGTAAACGCTTCCACCAACCAAATGCAAAAAATCCCCTTGGACCCAGGAAGGAACACTTGGGAATTCCTCTCTGTGGGGTACCCTCAAGCCCTTTCACCTCCTCTCCATGGAAGAGCTGAGAAAGAAAACAAAGGAAATTAGCTGTGGCTACCAGCTAATCAAACAAAATATGCACAAACCTTTTAAGACACCAAAAATCTGATCCTGTTCTTAAAAAGGTAAATTTTATTAAAAACAAAAAGGAAAAAATACATCAGGAACTTAGGCTTTTGCTAGATTTTAAAAAGAGCAATCCCAAAAATTAAGTACCCAAACTAGCTTTCTTGGGGGTTCAGCTTAAAGGTTACAAGCAAACCGAAGCATCTGGGGTTAGCACAGAGGAGATGCACAAGCCAAAATAAATAGATTCATAGATTCTAGGACTGGAAAGGACCTCAGGAGGTCATTGAGTCCAGTTCCCTGCCCTCATGGCAGGACCAAATACTGTCTAGACCATCCCTGATAGACATTTATCTAACCTACTATTAAATATCTCCAGAGATGGAGATTCCACAACCTCCCTAGGCAATTTATTCCACTGTTTAACCACCCTGACAGTTAGGAATTTTTTTCCTAATGTCCAACCTAAACCTCCCTTGCTGCAGTTTAAGCCCATTGTTTCTTGTTCTATCCTTAGAGGCTAAGGTGAACAAGTTTTCTCCCTCCTCCTGATGACACCCTTTTAGACACCTGAAAACTGCTATCATGTCCCCTCTCAGTCTTCTCTTTTCCAAACTAAACAAACCCAATTCTTTCAGCCTTCCTTCATAGGTCATGTTCTCTAGACCTTTAATTATTCCTGTTGCTCTTCTCTGGACCCTCTCCAATTTCTCCACATCTTTCTTGAAACGCGGTGCCCAGAACTGGACACAATACTCCAGTTGAGGCCTAACCAGCGCAGAGTAGAGCGGAAGAAAGACTTCTTGTGTCTTGCTCACGACACACCGGTTAATGCATCTCAGAATCATGTTTGCTTTGTTTGCAACAGCATCACACTGTTGACTCATATTTAGCTTGTGGTCCACTATAACCTCTAGATCCCTTTCTGCCGTACTCCTTCCTAGACAGTCTCTTCCCATTCTGTATGTGTGAAACTGATTGTTCCTTCCTAAGTGGAGCACTTTGCATTTGTCTTTATTAAATTTCATCCTGTTTACCTCAGACCATTTCTCCAATTTGTCCAGATCATTTTGAATTACGACCCTATTTTCCAAAGCAGTTGCAATCCCTTCCAGTCTGGTATCATCTGCAAACTTAATAAGCGTACTTTCTATGCCAATATCTAAGTCATTGATGAAGATATTGAACAGAGCCGATCCCAAAACAGACCCCTGCGGAACCCCACTTGTTATACCTTTCCAGTAGGATTGGGAACCATTAATAACTACTCTCTGAGTATGGTTATCCAGCCAGCTATGCACTCACCTTATAGTAGCTCCATCTAACTTGTATTTTCCTAGTTTATTGATAAGAATATCATGTGAGACCATATAAAATGCCTTACTAAAGTCTAGGTATACCACATCAACCGCTTTTCCCTTATCCACAAGACTCGTTATCCTATCAAAGAAAGCTATCAGATTGGTTTGACATGATTTGTTCTTTACAAATCCATGCTGGCTATTCCCTATCACCTTACCACCTTCCAAGAATAAACCTGATTGCATTTATCTAAATGTTTCCTATCCAAATGATTCCTTCTAGGTATGGAAGACAATTTTTCATACCTGGTTCAAACTTTACACAGCATTCCTAATTATAGCATTGCTGCTCTGTCCCCGCTTCTTTGGAGAACAACAGACAAAGGGACAAAATTCTTTCCCAATTTTACGAAGTTCTACCTTCCCATTGGCTCTTTTCATCAGGTGCCCAACTCCTTTTCTTTTCCTTTACTTGGGGGATTTTTTAACCCTTTACAGGTGAAGCAAGTAAAGAACAGCTACCAAGAGGGGTTTTGCTGGCTGGCTGGGTGTCCATCAAAGGGAGCTAGTCCTCCTCCCCCTTCATGTATCACAACTTGTCAAGCATGGTCTACATAATATTTAGTTCAGCCTCAATGCAGGGGACTGGACTAGATGACCTACCAAAGTCTCTTCCAGTTCCACATTTCTATGATTCTATGGTTAGTTGAGGAGGAGGAGGTGATGGCAGCAGTGTATTGCAATTGAGAGCACAGAGGGGTACTGTGCTTTGCTTTGGTACTTGCTAAGGAGATTGAATAGTGCTCCACAGGCAGTGCTATGGTCTAACCATGAACTGAAGTGGCTATCTGCTCTTTATGAGCTGTCTCGCCTGAACTCTCCTCCTATTGCTCCCTCACCACGAGGTCTGCTCCTTGTGTTCTGATCAGGGCTCTGCTTCCACTCTATGCCCGTGCTACATCAGAAGGGGACGAGCACAGCGGGTGGTGCGGGTGACATTAGCTGGATCATAGACAGAGTTGGAAGGATCATGTGGTGTTTGGACCTTGATCCCTCTGTTAGTCAGTTCATATTATCCCCCAGAATTCAAATCAATTTGGAACTCAACTGTTGTGGGTTTATGAGAATGAAATCTGGTTACCAGATTAATCCTTGCCAAATGAAAAACATTCTGCCCCTTTAATTCCAGAAAAAATACTTTTTTTCTATCTCAGGATATCTGGAGTTTAGTTTTTCTGATGTACTCATAGGAATCATACCCATTTTTTCATGTCCTCTGTGTATATATATAGTCCTACTGTATTTTCCATTGCATGCATCTGATGAAGTGGCTTTTAGCCCACAAAAGCTTATGCTCAAATAAATTTGTTAGTCTCTAAGGTACCACTAGTACTCCTTGTTCTTTTTCCTTTCGCATCATCTTGTCCAGGTGTCTCCCTTCTTCTTCAATGACTCACCGTCACACATGGACTGTAACCCATCTCCTCCTTTTCACATTCAGAATTACAGTCATGATTTTACATTCAGAAACTTAATACTATTAGTTACAATTTGGTAACGGCTGTCCTCCTGTTTCTTCATTTCTCTGCACAGCTAAACATTTTAAGAATTGTTTTCAATAACAATAGTGCCTGACTTTTGTATGAAAACAGATGCCACAATTCAATTTCGAGATTTTTGTTATATTCTTTGTTACATCAGTCATGCACTATGATTGAATTATAGCTGTGTATTACTTTTTTAATTTGTTCTGCGACACTGAATACAAGTTGTTTTGGTAGATTAAGGTTACATTTACTATAGTTCTCAGGAGAACAAGAATTAATGGCATTGTTCGATATCAGGCAAAATAACTAGGGCTGTTGATTAATCACAGTTAACTCATGAGATTAACTTGAAAAAATTAATCACAATTAATCAGATTTAATCACACTGTTAAACAAGAGACTACCAATTGAAACGTATTACATATTTTGGATGTTTTTCTACATTTTCATATATATCTTGTATTCTGTGTTGTAATTGAAATCAGTGTATATTTTGATTACAAATATTTGCATTGTTAAAATGATAAACAGAAGAAATAGTATTTTTCAATTCACCTAATACAAGTACTGTAGTGCAGTCTCTTTGTCCTGAAAGTTCAATTTACAAATGCAGGTTTTTTTTTTTGTTATACAACTGCACTCAAAAACACAACAAACAATGTAAAACTTCAGAGCCTACATATCCACTCAGGCCTACTTCTTGTTCAGCCAATCACTAGACAAAGAAGTTTGTTTACATTTATGGGAGCTAATGCTGCCCACTTCTTGTTTACAATGTCACCAGAAAGTGAGAACAGGTTTTACATGGCACTTTTGTAACCAGCATTGCAAAGTATTTACATACCAGATAGCTAAACATTCATATGCCCCTTTGTGCTTCAGCCACCATTCCAGAGGACATGCTTCCATGCTGATGACACTCATTAAAAAAAATAAAAATGCATTAATTAAATTTGGGACTGAACTCCTTGGGGGAGAATTGTATGTCCCCTGCTCTGTTTTATCTGAATTTTGCCATATATTTCATGTTACGGCAGTCTCGGATGATGATCCAGCACATGTTGTAGTTCGTTTTAAGAACACTTTCACTGCAGATTTGACAAAACGCAAAGAAGATACCAATGTGAGATTTGTAAAGATAGCTACAGTGCTCGACCCACATTTAAGAATCTGAAGTGCCTTCCAAAATCTGAAAGGGATGAGGTATGGACCATGCTTTTAGAAGTCTTAAAAGAGCAACACTCTGATGCAGAAACTACAAAACCTGAACCACCAAAAAAGAAAATCAATCTTCTGCTGGTGACAGCTGACTCAGATAATGAACTTGTATCAGTCCACACTGCTTTGGATGGTTTTCGAGCAGAACCAGTCATCAACGTGGACGCATGTCCCCTGGAATGGTGGTTGAAGCATGCACATCTGACAAGTAAATATCTTGCAACACTGGCTACAACAGTGCCATGAGAACGCCTGTTCTCACTTTCAGGTGACATTGTAAACAAGAAGCAGGCAGCATTATCTCCTGCAAATGTAAACAAACTTGTTTGTCTGAGCGATTGGCTGAACAAGAAGTGGACTTGCAAGTGCTAACATTTTACATGGTTTTATTTTTGAATGCAGCATTTTTGCACATAATTCTATTTTTGTAAGTTCAACTTTCACGATAAAGAGATTGCAATACAGTACTTGTAGTAGGTGAATTGAAAAATACTATTTCTTTTGTCTTTTTACAGTACAAACACTTGTAATCAAAAATCATTATAAAGTGAGCACTGTACACTTTGTATTCTATGTTGTAATTTAAGTCAATATATTTGAAAATGTAGAAAACATCAATAAATAGTATTCTATTATTGTTTAATCACTAATTGCACGATTAATTTTTTTAATCACTCAACAGCCCTAAAAATAACAGCAGGACATGTACAAGTTTTTACTACTAGATTTGCAAGTACACTTTAGCTATGATCTAAAACATACTTAATGGTAATGCTCTGCCTCTTTCGAGCAGAATCCCTTCATTATGTAAAATTGCTTAGTGATGTTCTCATGTTTACAGATGTTCACTACAGTCTGGGTAAATCATTGAGATCTATTTTACTTTTATAATCTAACCTGGCTTTGAACTCAGGTAGTCAGAACAGAAAGATCTGTGCATTAGCCAATTGCACCAAGGCTCACAGATTTTCTATGATGATGTGTGTGTGTGTCATAGTATTGCCAACCTTTGTGATCGTTCCAGCAGTCCTTATAAGATCACTTATATTTTTACTCATTAAAAAGACCAAAATAATACATTCACTTACATATATCTTCATAAAAGCCATAGTATTCTTAAGGATGAAGAATAATTATCTGCTATTCTGCTGTGGGGAAAAAAAGCCACCTTCATTCCGTATCAATGCTTTTGTGGAGATAATGAATTGGAAGTCTTTCATACTTGTCAAAGTAACATAATACTAATTTTTTCATGGGTGGCAGACCTACTACTAGAGCTGGTTGAAAAGATTTTTACAAAAGATTTCTCCATGAAGAAATGCTGTTTATCATAAAGGTTTCTCAGGTACAGGATTGAATTTCTGGTGAGAGAGAGGCTCAGGCCAGAGGTGGTAATCTAGGTTAAGTCCTCTTTCTGCCTGATTTGGAGCAGACAGCTTGAACCTGGGTCTCCCACATCCCACAAGTGCTAACCGCTGGGCTTTTCTCTCTTGCTCCCTGGGGTTGGTGAGTAGAGCTCATATTTTTTTTTTCCTGATATGGAACAAAAACAATTAAAAAAACTTGTTTCATTAAAAATAAAAAAACAAAAAAAACCCCAATGAGAATTCTTGTTTTCTGGTCAGCCTTCGTTACTACAGTGACAGACAGGGCTCTATGACATACACCATATGGTACATCATCCTCAAGAAAATTGTTGAACTGGGGGGTGGAGCGGAAGTTTGCTTCAAGAATATCTTCCAGAAACTGGTCTGTAAACTTAACAAGACCTCATTATCATTTAAAATTGACAGTCTCAGATTAGTGGACAAATTTTTTCTGGCTCTCAACAATCTAAGAAATTAAAGAGGAAGTGAAGATGTGACAGAAGGTCAGATTCTGATCTAAGTTACTCTGGTGTATTTAGGGTGATGCCAATAATGCCAAACTTAAGCAGGAACCAAATCTGGCCCAGAGTGAGGATTCCAGTAGGTTCACAGAAGACAGGCATATCAGACTATATGATGATGTCAAACAACTCCATGGCAGACTGTCTAAAAGAAATCTCTTTTAGGAATTGAATGATGCCCTGATGACATCCTGCTGAAAATGTGGTTTAAAAAAAACCAACTAACTGACCCTTAATTATAACGTCACAAACACTGTTAGCCTATTAGTATATTGAAGGATAGTGAATTGATTTGGCCAGAAAAGGAACTATCCAGAACTTTTGCTCAAACTTCAAATTAATCACACCCACCCTATTTTGACCTCTTGGAGCAGTTCACTTAAGCCCTGCCTCTTTCCTGTGTTGGGTTTTTGGTCCTTGTCTTTTATTATTTGAATTACAGAAGCACCTAGAGTCCCCTATGGAGTCAAAGCCCCATTGCGCTAGGCATGGTATATAGAAGTACATAGCAAGAGACCGATCCTGTCCCAAAGAACTTGTAATCTAAATAGACAAGACAAAGGAGAAACAGACAGACACAGAGATGAACTGACTTACTTGAGGTCACACAGAAAATTAGTGGGACAACTGGGAACAGCACCTAGCTGATCTGATTCTCAGTTCAGTGCCCTATTATTAGCCCATACTGCTTCCTCCAGGCCTCCACTGCTTGACATTTGAGAATCAGAATGTGCAGGGACTCTGGGAATCTGCATATCTTGGGCTCTTTGGCATTTGGTTCCTCTGGTGCATGCATGGATGGGCATCACTACAGAGAGAATCCCAGAGTGCCTGCTAAGTACAGCTGGTTGCATAATGGACTGGATTTTGCTTTTAATTGCACCAGTTGGATTTACACTGGCATAACTACGAACTGCTTTTTGCCCAATAGCCATGAGTAATTTATTCAACACATTTTCTTCTATCAAATGTTGAATAAATTACATGTGATTACATTTTTTTTTGCCATTTGACCAGCTTTTTAGGTAGTTGGACAGTATTAATCATATACATGATTTGCATTTTCTCCCTCTCAAAAAGTGAATAATTTATTCACGAAATAACCAGTATTCAGCCCTCTCTCCTGCTAAACATGAAATACACAGCACTGGAAGTGGTACTTCCACATACTGCTGCAATGGGGAGTGTCATGGAGACTTCCGGTGCATGCACTTGCAGGGAGGGGACAGATTCATCCCCCCGAAAGGTTCTGCTTGTGGCACTGAGAGCTGCAGATGCTTCAGCTGAAGAATACCACTGCTCTGCTGCCAGGGTAAAAGCCTATTCACAGCAAAGTATGACAGTGGGTTACAGGAAAGAGACTCTGTCCAGATGTTCATCCAGTTCAAACGAAGACACAATCTTTTATAGGCTTATCTGGACTGGACTTCTGATTCTTTTGCGGCTCACCCATAACTAATTGTAACAAACAAATAATTGTACCAGTATGTGACCTGTCTATCAGGCAGCCTTTTCATTAGTTCTTGGGATTGTGTGGGGAATGAAATGTAACATTCAATTTTGTTTTATTATTCAACATGTCCTCAGCAGGGAGCTAATAGTCCGGTGTTTTGAGACAAAACAGAAAGGTGGGACACTGCAGAAAATCTCACAGAACTGGTAGTGAATAGCAACTAATGATGGGCTATGACACAAATCTGAATGTTTCCCCCATAGCGGGTGGTGTTTAGATCCAAGGTCTGGACCTATTTGATTCAGTTAAGAAGTCTCTATAGACAGCATGATGAATGTGATAAATCACATTTAAAAAAAAGCAACATACTGTCTGAGAATCAATCCATTTAAAAAAGCATCAGCAGTGAGGACTGGCAAAGACACGCTATAGTTTATCTTTTCAGTCACCTGACTAATGGAAGATGCATTTTCTTCCCATTTTAGTAGACATGTTACTCCAAAACCAATTTCCCCTAAATTAGATTTCTGCAAAGATAAGTGGCATCACCTGACAAGAACTGAATTAAAGAAATCCACAGCAACTCTCAAATAACCATATGTGCTCATCTGGATCTCTCTACTGAGAATATTCAGTGAACAAAATGTTGGCAATTCAGCAACAGAAACAGTGAATAATTTTCTTTGAGAGAACATCTAAATCAGTTTCTCGCTATTCTGGACTCAATTGTCAAAACTGATTCTTGTTCATGAGTGTTTCAGTTTTGGGGCACCCGTAATGACTAGTCACTTTTGAAAATGTAAGTCTTTGTGCATAAAATTAGGTTACAAAGTAAACATGAAGAAAAGGTTAGGATGGACAATAATAAAGGATTTTTTTAAATATTGGCAAGTATTTTTGTGTATAAGAAGGGCTAGATGCTGTCTGCATTACTCACACAAGGAGTCCCACGGAAGTCTAGGATTACTTGTACAAGTAGATCAAGCAGGATTTGGCCCCAACTTCTTAATTTTAAGTGTAATCTGAGATGAAACCTACACATATCACTTCCAGCAGGTTACCCAAAACCCGATCTCCATCTTAAGGTTTCCAGTACAATTTTGTTTGACTTTTGCTTAAACAGCCACTTGTGCTCAGCAATTGAGTGTCACTTAAGATGTATTTCGCTGTACAAGTCAGTCAGTCAGTCAGATGTCAAAGAAAAGGGTTTCTTGTTTGGTTATAGATCCAGGGTGAAATCAGGCTCCACTGAACTCATTGGGAGTTTTGCCATTGAATTTAGTTGATTTGGAATTTCACTCATCTATTTTTATTATATCTTTTCTCTTCTTCACTCCTTTTCTGTGCTGAATTACAAAAGCATTTCTTTGATAGAGTAACATATACATTTGTACATATCTAGCCCCTTTACTATTTATGTAGCAACATTTGTTAGATTTCTATCAAATCATTTGATAGAAACGATATTTTAGTGTCCCATTCACTGCCATATTTAATTTTTGTGTCTGCTTAGATATGTAAAATTATAGCTAAGTACTCTTCTGGAAAAAATTGTTACTTTCTCTCTTTAAAAACAACAACAACATTGTTGGTAGGAAGCAAGAACACAACTGACAATGCTGTACCTGTCAACCTCCTACCTCGTCTACAGATAGCAAGTAGATAGCATAATGAGTGCTCAATAGGCAATTTTGCAGATTCTCTATAATGAAAGCAAATGTGGTTAGCCACTGTATACATGCAAAAGCATATAATGAGAGCTGTAGAATGAAGGTGATTAATGTTCTTGAATCATATTCATACAGTTTTGCCTTTTTTAACAGGATGATTCAGGACTATTTCAGAAATTAAAAGTTTTCTTTTACAGACTCACAACAGCACTGAGTGACCCAGAGTGACATTTTGAGAAGTTTACAGGCCAATCACTGTTAATGAATAGGCAAAGTACTCTCATTCTATCCTGGAGTTTTATAACACCTCCAGCTCTTACGGCAAAAGGTAAGCTTCTTGAAACAAGTTCTATCAAGTTTGTAATCCCCCCCCCTTTCAGTTTTGTCTGGGGGCTATTTAATATAATACCAACATTTTCCACATCTATTGGTAAATATTTATTATATTCATAATCCTTGTCTGAAAAATTGCCCAGGAAACGCATGAATCAGCTGTGATAGTAAAGTTGTAAGCCTAAGTTTATTACAAGTGCACCGGTAAGAGTGGAGGCTTTGTTTGAAAATTAGGACCGTAACCACTGTGGGTTGCAGTTTATCCATCAAATGGGAATGGTAGTATTTACCTCATGGGTAATTTCTAAGACGATGAGTGTTGGTGCACTACTTTGAGACCCGAGGATGAAATCAACGTTTGAAATGCACAGTGTTATTGAGGTGTAGTTTCCAAATCAGGCCATAAGGGCCTGATACTGTATCCAGTGAAATCAGGGGTAAAATTCCTATTGACTTTGGTGGTAGAGGATCAGGGCCCAAATGACTTGTCTAAGGCTAACACAGCAAGTCAACGTCTACACTACAGCATAAAATCGAAATTACTAAAACCGGTTTTATAAAACCGATATTATAAAATCGATTTTATGCGTCCACACTAGGGCACATTAATTCAGTGGTGTGCGTCCCTGGTCCTAGGCTACCATCGATTTCCGGAGCGGTGCACTCTGGGTATCCACAGTAAAAGAATGAGACCAATAACTTCGATTTCCGTCCACACTAAATCGATATAGTAATATCGATTTTAGGGTTACTCCTCTCGTTGGGGAGGAGTACAGAAATCGATTTTAAGAGCCCTTAAAATCGATTTAAAGTGCCTTGTAGTGTGGACGGGTACAGCGTTAAATCGATTTAACACTGTTTAAATCGATTTAACTGTGTAGTGTGGACCAGGCCTCAGTGGCAAAGCTGGGAATAGAGCCCAAGAGCACTAACTTCTGGTCACGCCACTAGACAGCTCTCCTTCCTCAGGGAGTGATTTAGAGAGGCTCAAAATGTTCACAATGAAACTTGAAACTGGAAGATTTTTTAATTTACCTAAATTTGACATTTGGGTTTCTTTTCATGAACGTTTTACACATTTTCATGGGCTTATTTGTGACTGAAAATGTGTAATTTTATGTTTTTTGTTTCATGACCAAAACAGCATTTTCACAAAATGTGACTTCCGTACATTATAGGGGCATGAAAATTGATGCCATGTCCCTATTATGATAACCATGGTATGGCAATTCCTCACAGGCCTATTAGTGATATGGAGCGATTGCTGACACATGGTTATTTTCTTCAGTGAAAGTTTTATATTCAAGTGCTAGTGATATTTGCTTCCATTGCCGCCTGAAATATGAACATTGTGAATCAATGATAACCTATTTTTTAAAATTACATTTGGGACAAGAACGGTATCAATCCAGGCCAGACTGTAACTTCCTTCTAACAGTGAGAATTGCCAGCTTTCCTTATCACAACAACAAAAAGTTGTTTATAGAAGAAGCAAATCTAAATAAAGGAAAATGGGGAATTTGTGGAGGAAACAGCCTATATGCCCACATAGAGATTTCTGATAGAAAAAAATGTGCCTTTTGATCCACCAGACTTCCCCCCACCCTGCCAATTCTATATGAATCCACTATTGTTGCTCAGTAGATGGTCTACTTTCTGATAATTAGCATGTCAAGAATCATTTTTTACTAAAACAGATTTTTTTGGGCCATCCCTTAAAAGGAAGTTGCAATTTTTTTTCATATAAAAATCACATTTGTGTATGCAAAAGGATATTTGCAAGTAGAATCAAGCTATACTGCACCCCTCCCTGCCCATCTGTGTAGGCAGCAGTCCTTAGTTGGCAAGCAGAAATGTGAGATTTTTGTAAGGGCATTTGCTGCCTCTTCCTTCAAGATCTGACCTCACAAATCCGAAATGTAAATGTCTCATTGTGTCCTTTGCCATATGCAATAGAGTAACCAACAAACTGTCCTCAAAAGTACAGGTCAACCAGCAATACTGCACTTTAGTGTCTGTAACATGATATTCAATGTTCTCAACTTTTGAAGTTTATGGGCCAGTCATTTGAATGGGTTTATTATTTAAGGCAAAAGTAAGAAGTGTATAAATCTTTGATATTCTGGACATACTGCAAAACCTGTTTCCCTGGTTTTCGAGAAGTAGTTGTGTTATGGGGGGCGGGAGGGAATGTGTGTTGAATGAGTGAGATATGAAGCACATAACTTGTTCGTTTATTTTGTTAGCTTTGAAATGCTTTTAGAGTGTGTGTGTGTGTGTGTGTGTGTGTGTGTGTGTGTAGTGATAACAATAGATATTTTAATAATGGTATTAAATACATATACAAAAAAATTACTTTGTTTTGTAGACAACGAAAAAGGAGTTATCTTATAAAATGATGGATCGCTATGAATCTTAACTAATGCATTATTTAATTTAATGTTCGTAAAGTGCACTGAAGATGAAAGGTGTTGTATAGAAAACAAGGTACCACAGCAACGGAAGCCAAATGAATGCTTGTAAGAACAGGTGAGGTAGTATTGTTACTCTGTACCTCCACTCACATGACTGAAAGAGAAGCAAATGTGCAAGAACTGTCACAGCCATCAATCTGATCTAGTCAGATATAGATTATAGAACATAGTCTCATCTGTTAGTGGGTGGAGCCGGGGTAAGGGCTCCTTAGAAGGAACATTTTCTGGGACATTATCAACAGCATCTGTGAATCACAAAACAGGCAGTGATTCACACAGGATTATCCATTTGTCTTCTCCAATGACGGCTACTCGCAGTTGGTGTAAATTACAAGCTCCTAAAGGGAAGACACACTACTGGCAAATTTAAGTGGAGCCTCTGACAAGACCTGAGAGAATTGTGCTTGAACTGGGAGGAATGGCATCATTGGAAAGTCTCTAAATAAAAATATAATCTATTTAAGGCCTTGCTACATCAAAGGCAAAAGCCTGCTCTGCTGAAATGGAGATGGGAGACAAACCCCGTTCCAAAGCCTAATGAGGATTTCAACTACTTCAAATTTTCACAAATTAACAAAATGCAATTTGCTAACAAAGTAACAAGCATCACTTCACCTTTGCTTGCAGGATCAGTTTCAGCTAGCACGGCAGAGAAGGTAATATGTTTTTAATCAAGCAGATTTCTCCAGGTGCTACTGCACATGGATAATACTGAAGCATATTGCTTTGAATCACTTTTGCCTTTTTTTGCATTGTGCAGGCTCAAAAATCGAGATCTGGTTTTAAAAATCTGTCCCTATATCTTCCACCTAAAGATCATCTCACAATGAAGCACTTTAAGGGAAAATGACATTAGCCCCTTGGTACAGATAATAAAAATAATGGTAGTCCCCAGATGTAATTAGAGATTTGCTGTTTTAACATTGATAATGCCATCCAGAGCCTTTTAAATGAAAGATGATACAATATTATCATTTATGCAGGATAATACTGTACCAAGAATTACAGATAGAAAATTGCAGAGTCTAAGTAAATGGAGATTTAAATGACCTAATCTGGAGCTTCATTATATTGCATCTGGTTTACATATTCAGGTGAAAAGAGATGTAGTGGGATCAAAAAATAAAAAGCAGACCATAATCCCACTATTAAATAACATTTTGGTGGCATTACATTTAAATAGAATCTATTAGTGTAATCCATATCATTCAGCACATTTCCATATATGGAGAAGTCCCAAAATAAAGTTTATGGGATGTGTAGTCAATTGGAAGATCTGGACGGATGTTGCTGTTACAACCATGTGTTGCATGAAGCATCATTTAGATCCTTGGAAAATACATGCAACCATTTTGACTCCGAAAATGGATTATTCCAATATCACCCACTGAAGCTGTGGAGATAAAAGATCTTTAATCACCATCAGTTATTAATTTATTTACAAACTGGAGAGGATCAAAGCACATATGTAGAGTTAATAACTTTTGTCTGATCTTAGATTAAAGTAAGAAAAAAATCCTGCAGGAAGAAATTAAGGAAGAGCAGCAGGAAAGGATGTTAAATGCACCTGATCAGTCTGCTAGAAAAGCATGACTGACTGGAAGTGTTTAAAATTTTACACTGGTTTTATTGGACTCCATCCAGACTTTTCAGTAAAAGATAACTGCCCAATGATAACTGTCAAAGGTGTCAGCAAGAGGCTGGAGATGCTTTCCATATCTTAGGTCATGTTGAAATCTCAATCACTTTTGGCAGCAATTGATTAATGTACTAGCAGATATTCTAGGCCATAGACACGACAGATGGTAATCCTCCAGGATTCAGCAGCGATGCTGGGTTTCTCTAATCCTAACTGGAAGATAACGAGGCTATTGTGAGGTAAGTGATCATCAGAAACCTACTGACTCTCCAGTGATAACAGACTGCTACACACAGATGTTAGAACAGCAGCTCAAAAGCATGTAATCTCCTCCCTAAAACTGACAGAATTCCTCACACCTGCTACCGGCATAGGGTGGCCTGGAAAGCCCACATGGGAGAGCCAGTGGAGTGCTCACTCAAAGGGAGTTTGCACACTTTCCATGCTATGAAACAGCTATGCAGGGAATGTAGCCAGCAAGGGTGAACTGGAGGGAGGGAAGAAAAGCAGTGATACACTCCAAAACTTCACCTGCTTGAGAAACCATTCATAGCAGCATGTGCAGGTCCTTAGTGTGATGAAAGAGGCAGTTCAGTTTTCCCAAGCCTATTATTTTACACTGTCTTCAGACTCATTGCATTGGTTAGGCTCAGTTTATCATTTGCAGGTTATTTTAGCAATCATAAGGAGTAAAGACTTCTTGGCTGCTTTAAAACAGCGCAGCTCCATTGACATAAATGCAGATATGCTGGTTTATGCCATGTCAGGATGTGGCCCTAATGTAATTATTTTTAAATTACATCTTAGATGGCAGCCTTCCCTGCAAATATCCCAACTCTGGCTCTCTGGCCCAGTTCATTGCCTGATAGCCAGTGAATCTGCAAAACTATGGATCCACTAGCTAAAACCCATACAGAAGGGCATATGTGCAGTGGCCAGAGAGCTGCTCTATGGGTGCCTCAGACTGCCTTCCTTTAAACCTAGTTACTTGCAATTTGCTTAGGAATGAAGAATTTGGCCCTAAATGATAAATAAGGTGAGTATACTTTCTCCAGGGCTGCCTTTTGTCATAACAGGTCCACACTGGATAAGAACTGACTATGCTGGCTTCTCAAATACCTTCTATGCTAGTCTGCTTTTTTTTTTTTTTTTTAAGAACAAAACCCACTCATTTTATTATTTATATTTACATATATTTATCTGTGTGATAGGTCCAAAGATGATTAACTAGTGTAATGAAATTCAACATTCAGTTAATTCTAGGTGAAAAAATTCAAACCAAATCTCTCATTATATACATGACACCAAAAGCATGGAGCAGCTCAGACCCCAACACAGGCATGCATTTTACAGTGACTAAAATAGAAAATTTAAAGGTTTGTATTTAAGATAGAATTCATTTCCTTGCTATTTGACACAAGACAATACATAAAGATTGAGTGACACGCTATGGTAATGCTTAGATGGATCTTGTTATAGCTTTTGGTGTGTTTCCCCTGCCCCTTTTAATCTCAGTATGGTATTTGGGGATACTGGTCTTGATTCTGCAACCTTCAGTCAAGTCTCCACCCATTACTGTTACATGTGATTTTACTTTTCAGAAAGGAAGACAGAGTTGGGCCACTTCCTATGCTCAGTGAAAGTAGTGCCTAGCATACACGAGCCCCAGATGAAGACTGATTGATTTTTCAATACATTAGTGATAATCAGTCTTGAACATGCTGCTATATATTTTAAAGGCTGTTGATTTCTTGAGGGATATTGAAGCTAAAAGTGAAGTCCTCTTAGTAGCATCACCATTAACTACTTAGCATCACACACTCTCTGATGAAACATTCTGCTCTGAGTGGAACCGCACCCACTGACTTCCACGGGAACTAAATTTGGACAGTTGCCCCCTCTTCTCAATGCATAGGCCAATGGGGGTGGGGGTACATTGGCCAAGGCAAGCTGTTCCCTCAGCTACCCTAGTGTCGATTTGGAATGACTCTGCCTAAATCTTTGGAATTGCATTGGATGTACACCAACGTAATTGGTGGCAGAATTTGATCCATGGACTGTGGCTCCCAGGAAGAGGGTGGGGTTAAGCAACCATATAAGATACCCTAAGGCGCATTCTGCTCTTACCCCCAGGGTGCAAATAGGTGATCCCTGGGTGGAGTCAGGCAGAAGGCTCCACAACTCCATCCATGTTTGATGTCAAGGAAGTGCCAGGGACTGGATTTAGCATTTAGAGAGTATGGATCCAAATTCTGATCTAGATTCCACAGCAATTCATTGACTCCCATAGATCTATTCTAAATTTATATAGCAATAAATTAGAACAGGATCTGGTCTGATATTCATTTGTGTTGTTTTCTGTCTTATGGATATCAGTACACAATGGCAATGAATAAGTGTGTTGTACTTGCATGTAATGTAGCCATATACTTGCTACATGATATATCCATTTTTCATAACACTTACACATAAATGCAATTTTAAACTAAAATAGAACAGAACATAGCCAGTTCCTGTGTAGCACAGAAAGAAGCAAGTTCCACATTCCTATAACGCAGCGCCTAGAAATGTAATTAATGCACAGTCTAAAGGGACTAGCTGAAATACTGTACAGGATCATTATATTCCATGACCTTCCAGGCTCTCTATCATTTGCTGTGAAATTTGCTCCTAGAAGCTTTTACCGCCTCTGTTTTGGTTTCATTTCAAAGAAATGTATGTTGCCTGGCAGCAGCCATCAAAACTGCAAGCATTAGGACAAAGAACAGGGGCAGAGGAGCATATAAAGAATCAAATTATCTCCTGAATGTGATAGATGATAGCTGTTTAGAATTAGTTTTAAGTATGGTTTGATAGTTTCAGTTTTGCATTTAAGATTTTCTTTTAAAATGCTCATTGTTAAATCATGTATTTTCTCCTCTGTAAGCACCCAGAATCCCTTATTAATAATAATGAGAATGGATCATACATCAATGAGGAGAACAGGCTGCTAAAAAGTCATTTTTCTCCAGGAGCAGCAGTATCCTTGACTCTGTTAGGAGATAGAACACATACCTTAGGAAATCATTCCTCGCTGGTTAATTCTAGTTGAAATGTCTCAGGAATGTTTCTTGCAAGTATTTTGATGGAAATTAGAGTGAAGGATATGAGACAGTCCTCTGGTATTTCAGCTGGAGCTAACACAGGCAGGCTCTTTCAAAAAAGAACAGAGTGAAGAGGCACCACAGCTCAAATGCATTAGTATCCAAACCAGAGTAAAACCACACTACTCTGCAGAAACTTCAGCAAAAAACCAGAAGTCTGTTAATAGATCAAAAGTATTTAACAAATGGAAATGAGTAACCAGCCCTCCTCTTGGGCATTCAGAAGGGAAAGTGCACGCAGAGATTGGAGCAGCATAAAATCTTACAACAGACAGCAAGCAAGAGCACATCAAATGCAAAGCAAATAAGAATTTTAATTCAGCCCGTCACAAAATAATTAGAAACAAGCTTATTAAGAAAAAACCTAACAGATGAAATATTAGTATGTTAATATGGATTTCTGTTCTGTTATTGTTTGTGATTAACTGAATCATAACTGCTATTTGCTCTGCATTTGGTGTATTGCTCTATAGTATCTGTAGTATCTGTATGTTCCACACATCCAAATCTTGGCTGGAGACATCTATTGGTAGTGGGGGAAAGAAAGAAAGTAAGTTCTAACACTTCTAGTCGCAAAAAATGACGTTGACAATATAAGTTGATGCATGGTTATCTTGTTGAATCTGCAGCCATACTGCCTAAAACAAAAGCATACACCGGTGTGAACTTATCCATCATCTTAATAGGATATTAACTTGAAGTGTAATTATCAAAGCTTCTCTGGGCTCATGGAGTAGGCTGGGCAATTTCATACTGGCATGAATACAGTGGTCATAGAAAAACCAGGCTGAGAGACCCCCTCCAGTCTCTTAATCCTCTGCTGCTGCTGACCTACTGGGCCCCTACCACAAGTGATCTGATGCCCTCATGAGATTAGCATCTAATTGTTGATCCACTTTGCTCCTCTGCTTATCCTCAACTTCTCCCTCTCCTTAAGGGTTAGCTCACTGCAGATTCATCTCTACCATTCCCTTAGCTGTGGCCAGTGGAAAAGAATAATAAAATAAAGGCCTGTTTTTAATTCCTACCATAGGCTACCAATGGAGCTCAGTCCTCCAGGGCAAATGCAGTGCTATGTGAGGTAGCCAGCTTTGCTACAACTTCACTCTTGGTGCCAGCACAGGAGGAGGAAAATCTATTCCCCTCTCCTAGTTAGTCTCCTGAATGAAGTCATAGTCCAACAACAGGAGGATCCAACTGTAACAATCTGCTGGGGAATAGTTATCTTTAGTCTTGCAATTTCCCAATGTAGTCATCTTGTTAACCTAGCAAGACACTATGTCTACATAACTATGACCATTGACATACAAGCATTGAAACAATGATAATCTGTGACAGAAGAAAAAAAAGAGATGGTAGGTAACTAGAGTGCTGATGCCAAAAGCAGCAGAGGGGTTAGATAGGTTGAGTCAGGGAATTCCTACAGTTGTGCAGATTGGCCTTGGAAGGAACTAAGATGGGGAGGGACTATTTCTCCATTGCCATAGCAGCCAATAAATCATACTCAGCAGTATTCTGAACTGCCATCCGTCTTGCAAACTCATGTTTAAGAGCAGAACATGGCTCAGAGATTACACTAGTTGCACAGCAAAACACTTCCCCTAGCCATGGAAAGAACAATACTCAGACTACTGGATCTCACATCTGCATTCAGCACATTTGCTCATGAGACACTACTGATTCCAGGGTGAAAGGAATGCTTGCAGCTGGCTCTGATATTTTTTTCACTGACTAATTTCTAAAGAGCCTAATAGACCTTCAGTCTCCAGACTCTCCCCATGCAGCAGGGCCAGCTTCAGGCACCAGCCCAGCAAGCAGGTGCTCGTGGAGGCCAAGGGGAAGGGGCAGCATGTTGGGCTCTTTGGTGGCAATTTGGCGGCGGGTCCCTTGGTCCCTCAGAGGGAAGGACCGACTGCTGAATTGCCACCGAAGAAGAAAGCGGCACAGTGGAGATGCTGCCGATCGTGACTCCCCTCCCCACCCCCTGCTGCTTGGGACAGCAAAAACCCTGGATCCGGCCCTGCTGTGCAGTACCACCAGTCGCTATATGCTCTCCCTCCGACACACCTGTAAAGCTGCCAAGAGCGCTCATGAAGCAGCACTACACCCTCCTTCATTTGGCCTAGGGCCTGAGTACATTAGACCCTGGATGACAAGCACTTGGCTGAAACTAAGTCTGCGTAAGATGGAGGTGGAAACAGTTTGAGAAACTAGCTAATGAGCCACTTTCTAATGAGGACATCTGCCCCAGATATTCCTGGACCCCTTATTGCCACTAGTTACTCAGACCATTAGAAACTTCATCATGTGTCTATGATATCATCTCCTAGCTAAAGTGAGAATAAAATCATGGCTTCATGCAATACACAGTTCCTAGGACTGAAAATAGGGCTTCTGAGGCTATGTCTACAATACCGCAGTAAGTCAACCTAAGTTATGCAACTCCAGCTATGTGAATAAAGTAGCTGGAGTCGACGTAGCTTAGGTCAATGTATTGTGGGGTCTACACCATGCTGAGTCAATGGGAGACACTCTCCCATCAACTTATCTTACTCCTCTCATTCCCGGTGGAGTACCGGGGCCGACTGGAAAGTGCTCTGCCGTTGAATTAGCAGATTTTCACTGGACCCACTAAATCAACCCCCGATGCATCAGTTGTCACAGCATCAACACTGTGGTAGTGTATACATAGTCTTAGATGCTCTAGCTGGCTGACAATACAGCAGTCCAACACAGGCTAGTGCTACGGGCACTCGACTGGTTCTTCAATGACTACCAGATCAAAGTCCAAGTCATAATATCCGAAGTCCTGAATTGAACAGGACTATATGAATGATTTTCTCTCTTTCTGAGGTGAGAACCTGTGATTAATCAGGAATAATGAAATTGTCAGGAACAAGGTTTACACTCACAGGAACAGGGCAGAAAACTGTGTGTGTGCCTCGCCCTTGGCTATGGATCTCCTTCCATAGGGATGACTGCAAATGTTAGCATGAAACCTGTCTATTCATTTCAGCAGAATGCCAGTAAGAAAACCCCTCTAAAGCGCAGTATATCTTCTTGTAAGCAGAGAGGGAATCAAGTGAAATAACTTATTGGCAATGCATAATTTTTCTAAGATGCTAAGACACTCCTGCGATGGGTTCAGTATGAATGTCTAGATAGTTGGATGAATGAGCAAAGAGTAAACAAGCAATGTAAATGTTATTTTTATTTTGTCCCACACTTTTCATAATCTAAGGCACTACTGGACCAAGTATCACACATAAGGAAAATTTAAAAAAATCTATATCCTATACATAAAGGGATAGTGTCCCTTTAAACTTGAACAGCTACCTGTGGCACAAGCAGATTCAGCATTTGCTTTATCTGGGTCATTAACATGCAGCATTTCCTGCAAAACACAAAGTATTTTTCCTCTGGCCCAGCTAGATGGTGTTACAGGCCCTACAGCCTAATCACACCTTTATTCACTCAACTTACCATTTAAATCCAGCTGCTATAGCAAATATTGATACTAATTTAACTGCTTCATATAATATATTTTTAAAAACTTACTTTTAATTAAATGTGAATGGACATGATACACAGTCATTTATGCAGCAAGTGTAATCATATTTTATGCATTTGAAACTTTTGGATGCCTGCACTACATGAAAAGCACTTTATGAGTACTTGCATTATTGCATATTTCATTATAATTTAATTCTATATTAGATATTCCATTTATGCACAGACCAAAAATAGTTTCTACTCTGTAGCAATGCAAATTTCAGTGACTAATCCACAAGGAATTTTAAAGGCTTAACCGTTTGTGACATACACTATTCTGCATCTCTGGTGAAGAATGAACCATTGAATAAACTTCATCATGCATTTGATTACTGCCTGTTGATTGAGACCCAAGTTACTGTATTTTCCTCATACTTGTATGAAATAAAATTCACTTTTGTGAATGTTACTTGTGCCTTTCAGTAAATTCCATCGAAGCATGGCAATCATCATTTGTTACCCTATCACACTGCATATAGTTGTAGTTCAAGTGGTAGAAATCCAAAATCTGTTTTCTAGATATCATAATAGCAGCTCATTTGTAGCTCGTGTTTATATTTTCTCAGGCCCTACTTCCAGTTCACAGGAAGGTGGGACCTGCTAGAGCAAATGACATACAAGTAGTTTCCCAGCAAAGGCCAGGCTGGGACACTGCACTAGATAAAAGATAAGTCTGTCACAACAACCTTCTTCCCCTAAGGGTTCAGCTTAGGGGGTCAAGGCTGGAGAGCAAACATGTTGCGCTGATTTGGAAAAAAGCTGGACATCTTGGGCCTTAATTAATAGCGGGTGTCTGGTTACACCAATGTAAGTGAGGAACTCCAGGGGCCACTCAGAGGTGGGTCTAATTGAGTCTAGAGGGAGGCTAAGGAGGTTAGCTTTGCGACTCATGGAACTGATTCCTCTTTCACCCTAGTGAAAATTAAGAGCGCTGGACTCCACTGAAAATCAACAAAATTACATCAGCATAAAACGAGCATCAAGTGAGAGGAAAATAAGACTCCCTCAGACTTACTTTGACTCATCTTTGAATTTGGACCACATCTGCCTACCAACATGTAATTTAAAACATGAGGAGGGAAAGAATCTTCCCCTCCGCAGCCATTGATCACTGCATGTTGTGAGAAAGCAAGTGAAAGTCACAACACTGTTGCAGTCAGTACCAGGGTATGCTGGCAGCTGTCAAATGGTCAGTTCAGGGGAAGGCTTTTCAAAAGTGGCTACTGGGCTGCTGGCCAGCTGACTGCCTTCCTCCTTGGGTTGCTTCTTTCTCTGTCTGATGTATGCTGCTATGTCCCTCTTCAAATGCTGGGCAGTTTGGCTCTGCACAATCAGCAGCAGGTGCTTACCTCCCCTTTGCTCACACAGCGGGGAGGGAGACATCATCTTACTTACTTCGGTGTCCCAGCATGGCTGCTTTTGTAAAATTGTTTTTGTATATCTGATCTATTTCACCCATCAATGTTATCACTAAGTGATTTGCAAGCAGTGATGGCTGAGGCTAGGAAAATACAAGTTTTTAGATCATAGATGTTATGACAAAAACCAGGCCCCCAGTATTTTAGTGAGTGTCTGTCTGGGCATAGCTCATCACTGGCAATGGGATGAAAAAAAAATTAACACTAGTTCCCAAAGAGCTGGAATACACAGCTAGGGCCAAGTTCATTCTGTGGTGTAATACCATTTACACTTCAGTCATCAGGGATGAATTTGGCCAAATTAGTCTCAGAAAAGTCTGCCTAATGTCACTATTTATGACATAATTAAAATTGCAGCTGCATTTTTCATTTGTAACCAGCAATAACAAATTACTGATTAAAACTTGTGAAGATGAAGTTTCAGCCTCTGGATAAATGTTTTGATCCACTAATTAAAAAAAAACAAAACCAAAAAACCCCCTTGTCCATTTAAAATTGATACAATGTTAAAACAAACAAACAATCTATTTTTGTTAGTTCCTTTTTGTACTTGCACAACTAAAAAACCCCCTATTTTAAAGTCCTGCAATATGGCAAGAAATTAGACCAGAAAATGCTCTATTTGCTTTAGTATTTTGAAGATAACAAGCCCCACAAATTTCTAATCAGCACAGATTATGATGTTCAAAAATCAGTCAGCACCTGGCCAGGAGCTTTAAAGAATGTTTCTTGAGAGCAATTTTAGCATGCTTAGCACATGTTCCCAATACATATTTACATGAAAACCCACAAAGGTTCAAGAGGAGCTATCTGCTCTACTGCATAAATAATACACCCTTTACAATGATTTATAAATACATATTTAACAGCTTAGCTCTTCCTTTCCATCAGGCATAACACTACATCTTAAAACAAAATGACCATAAACTCACCAGACCAGGACAGCTATTTCATTCTTTCATGCAATATGCATAGCCTAACATTCCATGTAAATGTTGTTTGCTCTTAGCAAAGTGATTCCAGGATTCTGGACACATAAAATTCAGTTGCTATCTTCTTTTTAAAATAAACATCTATAATACAAAGACATTATTTTATAATCTATTATTTTCCTGCTCTGCCCTTCCTCCGCTAGCAAACCAATCATGAACTACGGGGAAAACTTGTAAGAAACTTGCAAATGTCCTACTCCCCACATCCCCAGGCTACATAAAGGTTCTGTCTTAGCAGCTTCTCCTCCGCTGCTAAACTATAGGAGTAGATCTCTCTTTTTTTAAGGGAGGCAGACTGAGCTCCTTGTCTGGAAACTGAGTGAATCATACTGGCCCACTTTGGGCTGATGACCAAACCCTCAAACTAATAAATTATTCCTATTCTTATCCAGTAATGAGAAAACACAGACTACTAGGATTTGTGATATTGATGCTGCTATCAGAAGTAACAGTACTGGTGTGTACAGTTATTGCAACTGTAGTTAATGCAATTTTCTGTGTGTCTTTTACCATCTAATATGTGTCATAAGCTTGTACTCTTTATGTTTTATGCTGTCAATGACTTCAAAAGGGCTTTGCATCTAGCTGTTAGAGTGTGCTGTGGGATGCTTTGATTCAACAATTTCTAAGAAGTGATAAATCATTAACATGTCCTTTGGCATTCCTGAAAATGACCTTAATCATGCTGACTTTCTTTATACTCACATTCTGCTATAGGAATTCCACTATAATTAAATTATTAATGCTAAGTCCTTATTAGGAAGTATTACCAATGCCTTGCTTAGGTAGTTGTGTAATTAGCAATATCACATGGTGACAACTGCCACTATAAAAACAATTGCCATCTGCAAGTGATACTAGATATACCAAATATGCTGCATACAAATGGAAGCATTTTAAAATGTGCTAACTGAAGAGAACTGAGTGAAAGATAAACATGCCTAGGAACTCTCAAACACTGTAGACATAACATAAGGTAACTTCTTGCACATGCAGTGCTGTAAATGAAATAATGAGACTTGTGAGAGATTCTGAGGCATGGCTGATTAAGTCTGTGTTATAAGCTTTCAGTACTGCTGTATCATATTTAAGTCTCCTGGGCGCTGTTAAGTATTGTGAGCCAACAAACTATAATTTCATGCCTGAGTGGACTAATACAAGCCCAGGCTGCTGCTTCTTTGTCTGTACAAACTGCACAATGCCCCAATAATACAGTGAAAAGAAAATAAATAAATAAATAATACAAACCACATTGGATGAAAACTTTGTTTCACATACCTAGAGTTAGTGCCTGTCAGTCAATGCTGATGCCATCTGGATTAGAGCCTCATTGATTGCCTGTCAAAATCAGTGGAAAGACTCCTGGTGACTTCAACAGGCTTTGGCTCAGCACCTTAAACTTCTTTATTTTGCCCGCTACATCTGCTGGAAACTGATGGAGAGCTGTACTGGGAATGAAAAGGGAGAACTGGCAAATGTTTTGCTTTTTCTAAAGTGCCAAGAATTTTAAATGTAGTAATTTTTCTGGTTGCCTTTTTCTCCATACAGGAACATTTGGCACTGGGTCAATATTAATGTATCAGCTCTGTAGGAAACATGTCTGTGAGAAGAATGGAGTGTGCTTTATGCAGTCTTGTTACTGTAGGTGCCAAATCTCTCTTCTGCTTTACATTTTGTCTCTGTCCAAATCTAACATGCTACCATTGTGAATGGTGGCTTAATAAAGCCACACAGTGATGTGAAAAGAAAAAGAAAACCTAGTGAGGGTCTGATTCTGCCATGTGTTGAGTACCTCCTGGCAAGTGGTGTGTGCCCTTATTGGGAGCTGAGAACAGCCATCTCTCTGATCAACAACTTTCAGGACTGGGCCCTGAATAACCCATCAGTGTGAGATGTGGTTGGAATTTCTCAGCTCTGCTATATAGCAATGAGGTTCTAAAACTGTGCAGACCATCAGTGGTTCACAAAGAACTTGGTGATGGCCTGAAAAGAATGCCTTAATTCCAGCAGCTAAAACATGCTAAAGGAAATTACAGTTAGAGCAGGTCAGAAATTTTCAGATGGAAGGTTTTGCTGTTGGAAAATGTGGATTTGTTGATATTGAAACAGTCCATGGTTACGTGTTAGTTCAGAGAAAATTCCAGCGGAAACCAGGCTGGGTACCATTGGGACAATCTGGCCTGGTTTCCTGTCAGTTCACCAGATGGACTGCTGGGGAGCCCGGGCTCCCAGGTGGGCTGTCAGGAGACCGGCTCCCAGAGCTTCCAGTCTCCTGGTTCCTTGGAAATGCAGGTTCCCAGCACCTCTGCAGCCTGGGAACCAAGGCTCCCTGGCTTCCCAAACTGCCTAGCTCCCCTCCCGAGCAGCCTTGGTAATATTTCAAAGTGATATTTCTATTTTAAAACAAAATTTTAGAATTCCCATTCTGTGTGAAATTTTGAAATATCATTTTTTGTTCTGTTTCTGTGGAATTTGTTTAGAAATTTTGGAATTTCCTGCAAAATGGGAATTCTGGTTTCTAGCCAGCTGTAATTAAAATGTTATATTATACTTCCCTGATATTACTATAGTTACCGCAAGAATGTTATGAAGCTGCAAACAGAAGGTGGACCACACAGTTGTGATCTGAAGGGGAGAAGTCCCTTAGACAACTGCTGTATACAGAAGTGGTCTTTGTTTGAGAACGCCTTATATAGCACAAGTAGAAGATGCTCTAGCTCATGGGAATCATATTGTTAAATAAAAATTCTAACTATTGGACATCATATTGTCTACTACAGATTGTGGGTCAAATTCTGCTTTCAGTTACCAACATGCAACTCCGTCTGAAATCAGTGGACATCCACAAGGATTTGAGGATAGTATTTGGCCATACCTGTCTCTTTAAGATGATAGAAAAAGTTCAGTAAAAAACTTTAAAAGCTTATGTATTTTCTGACTCTTCTATGAATTTCTTTTTAATACAAAAACATGCCCGGCTTTTAAGAACCCAATAATGATGACTCAATTGTCCTTTCCCACCTGTCCCATGTCTGCAATACTCATTGTTTATTTTGAACATTGATTTTCTTGAAATCCAATAAAGTTTTCCCCATATGTCCCTTTATTTATTCCTTCAAAGGCAGCAGCACTGCACATTACTATGAAGACTTTAGAGTTCAAGAAATTCACTGTAATGGCTTTCTAGCAGCAATGTAAAAGTCTTCAGTCTGACAAAGTCTACTTCAAGAATAACTTAATTTTGGTGGTATTTCATATAACCATAAAAGGATAGAAATTAGAAATGGAACAGATCTAATAGATCTAGTCCCTTCTCTTGCCAATGCAGGTTTGTTCTCTATAACATATTTTTTTGCTATTTTAGTCAGTTCTGTTTTAAATGTACAAAACAATTGGGCTTCCAGTTTGCCATGGGAGAACATTCCACAGTTTATTAAATCTTTCTGTTAGGAGTGAGAGACTGACAATAAGTCTGATTTTTTACTTTTTTAACTTCATCTCATTACTTCTAGTTACAACCTCTTGTTCTAGTCTAGTCACTCCTCTCCTTCTTTGATTGTGGAAGCCTTCCCTTTTTTATAACTATTATGTCCTCCATTCATTTTCATGAAATCACTAATGTTTAATCTGTCCTTTTAAATTTGTCACCACAGCACTCTAATATTTTTTTCTCGTGTTTCTATGAGCTTTCTTCACATTGGCAGTATCTTTCTGGGAAAGAAACTCCCAAATTTCTTTTGTGATAAATATGTTTACTCTTAATATTTTCCCAAAGGTGATTTTTTCAGTTTGAACAAAATCTATTTATCTGTTTCTGTATATTGAATTTTTTCTTTTTTGGGCCATGTGTCAGCAGCTGATCTGATTATGCAAGGCTTTATTCATGAATGTTGCATGCTAAATGTAGGGAAGTGGCTTGAACCAAACTGAAAAAGTTTCATGGTTTAATTAGGAATTGGTGAATGATATTGGAGGCAGGACCTGGGGGCTCTCGCAGAAATATTTCCTGACTGAGCAAAAGTAGAAAGTACCAGAAGCCCTCAAGAAAGCTCACTCTCCTGGGATTTCCAGTTTAAGTTTGCTTACCCAAAAGGTTTAGATAACTATTATAACTTTTGAATATTTGTGTGACCCTTTGAAAGTTTTATTACTTCCTCCATTGTTGGGACTCCATTGTGAATATTACAAGAACCATGTCAGACACTGCCAATGGATTTTCTGGCGGAGGGTGGGGAAGTCTTCATTGGCACAGATACGGTCAGATTATTTATAGTAGTTCCCTCTCTAAAACTAACTATCAAGGGTTAGGTTTGCAAAAAATCCTAAGTAATTTTGACTGGGCATTATGTGTAATATGCCTATGCCTATCCCAAAATATCACCTATTTCCACAGATTCAAGGAACTGAGAATGAATTCTAGACATCTTTACTGAATATTATGTCTAATCGGTGGTGGTTTTGTGCTCAGATTTTTGTGGCTCTCCTTGCTATTCAAGTACCTGGACATAGGCCAGTCACTATAGAAAATGCACCAAATGTTATGGCGCAGGTACCAAAGACATACTCTAGTTTCTATCCCTTGTCCCCTACAAGACAGCAGGGAATTTATCTGAAAATGTCAGCAACCCTCAGGTTCTCAATAATGGCAAACTAATCATAATAAAAACACCACCATCTTCAGTGGGAACACTAATATTGTTCATGCCCTTACCTCTGCTTCTTTGTTTGCTAAGACTTTACAGCTCCACTCAGAAGAGAGAGACAGACCTAGGAGGAAGTAAGAATGATGGGTAGTTTGGACACCCAGAGAAGGAGAGAATAAACTTGACTTTAATGGCTTTTTTGAAGTCATGCCATTCTTCTCCATCCCTGTCTCCCCACACCCACCCTTTTTAAAAATTCTTACTATTATAGGGACTAGATAGTTGCAAGTTTTGGTAGCACTGAAAAGTCCTCTTGCAGCTTCCTGTTTGGGGTGCATTTGTATCTGTGAGCTGGTTATTAAGATATGGGGTGGGGAGTTGGAGTTCTTATTAAGAAATTAACAGATGAGAAATCAAAATGAATTTGCTATATGGAACACACAGACACACTGAAACAACTATATTAAGAAATACTGGTTTTAAACTACAAACATGTATAATCCCTAAATGTTTTCTATTTAAACATGCCCTGTTGTCTCCTTATATCTACTATATTGCTTTGAGTGAAATGCTAGTATGGTTGGATGCAGTATGACCGCTGAAGAGTTACTGACTTTTTGGGCATGCTTTCCAAGCAATAACTGCGTACACTGCAATAGCAATATTACAGGGGACATGCAATCTTATCTACACAAATCTTTCTTATGCTTTAAATTCTGACTCAGTCTGCAGACTGAAAACAAAGTTTAAAATAAATAATGTCCTCAGTTTTCATACATCACACTGAGGACAAACTAATTTGAAAAAAAAGTTGTACACCTCTACCCCGATATAACATGAATACAGATATAACACGGTAAAGCTGTGCTCTGGGGGGTGGGACATGCACTCTGGCAGATCAAAGCAGGCATATAACGCGGTTTCACCTATAATGCAGTAAGATTTTTTGGCTCCCGAGGACAGCGTTATATCGGGGTAGAGGTGTACTTGTTATGCAGGAGAAACACCTTGACGGTTAAAAGTATGTCTCGTACAATGCAATACTGTTCCCCTCTCTTGTCTATGAGACTATCAGGATGTAAACAGATTGAGAACTGACACAAGAGCAATTTTGTAAATGAGAACTCTTTAGCTTCATATTCAATGGAGAATTGTTTATCCCAAATTTCTTTTTCCCAAATGGTGGACAAACTGAGATCACTTATTATTTGTGTTAATCATTATCCATGTTTATTTATTAAGTTAATTTGCAGGACCTCTACGGTCTTGTGTCCTTGAAAAGGGCCAGGAGATGGCCCCAAATCAGATCTTCTGATTCTCTACACAACAACGAAGAACAGAGTTTTCACTGTCAGCTTTTTAAATCCAGATTGCGTGTCCACGAAGAGGTTGTTGAATGAATTCTGAAGCAAGTTAAGAGCTATTTCAAGTGTTGCTATTAATACTATTGTTTCTGGGGGCCCTATGGAACCCAAAGCAGACTCTGCAGATCCTGTATATGAGAAAGTTCTATGATATACTTGGCCACTGCAATTGCTCAGTATTCGAGGGGTCCCTTCTCCTTGGTGACAACCACATAAAGCTTTACACAATTGCTCTCCTTTTTCCTAGGGACAGCGCTTCCCTGACATCCATGCAGAGGATGAGTTCTTTCTGGGTTGGTTGACAGCCTGCTAAGGAGAAGAGTGAAAATGGTTGACCATTCCAAAGATTATCTCACAGTCTGCAGCTCACTTACAGAGTTGGAGCTGCTAACAAAGAAAGAAGAGGTGTTCCTCAACCCAAGGAGCTATCACCATGAAAAGTAATCATAGTAGTTATAGAGAGAGGGAGAAAGAAACCTCACACCGATGGTGGCAGGAGCTCCCATTTGACCTCAACTACAGTGACTGGCATTGAGGGAGGTCCATCTCCTTTCCTGCACCCTGCACCATTCAAGATAAGAGAATAGACCATGTCTCTCTTGCTCCTACAGGGCTTCACAGTCCTAGGGCTACTGTAATGTTCCCAGACTGAGGGAATGGGATGGAACAAGAATATTCAGTAATGCTGCTCAAAGAGGCAAGGAACTAATTTACATGAGCTCCATGAGCAGCCAGCTGTCAGTTCTCTTCGCCAAGATCCAGCCACACAGCAGGAGAATGTTCCACTTTCACCCTGTACAACAGGCCAACCCACTCTCTGAATAGGTCAGTCCACTGTGTGACTATTGCCAGCAGACTTCTGGGACTTAAAGAGCTCCAGTGGCCAGATTTCTTTGCAGCTGAATAGGTCCCTAAGTCAGTAACAAAACTAGTTCTCCAGAATGATGTTATGCAGCAGTTTGAAGTTTTAAGTGCCACCTGGAAGGAGAACTGAAAGCAAAATCCTGACCACTTCAGGCAATTAAAGGTCTTAAGATTCTTTTTGCTAGAGCAGACATGTTAGACCTCATATCCTGGTTCTTCTTCGAGTGATTGCTCACATCCATTCCAGTTAGGTGTGCGCGCCGCGCGTGCACGTTCGTCGGAAACTTTTTACCCTAGCAACTCCAGTGGGCCGGCAGGTCGCCCCCTGGAGTGGCGCCGCCATGGCGCCCAATATATATCCCTGCCGGCCCACCCGCTCCTCAGTTCCTTCTTACCGCCGTGTCGGTCGTTGGAACTGTGGAGCGCGGCATAGCTGTCCTCCACGTCCCTAGCTCTCCTTGTTTTCCTATCGTTATCTCTATTGTAGTTGTTAATTAGACTGTTAGTTAGATAGTAGTAGTTAAGTGTTAAGTAGTTGTAAATAGTTTTTCGCCGGGGGCTTAGCCCTTCCCGGCACCCGGCACCGGGCTCATGCCTGGTTCGCCGGGCTTCAAGCAGTGTGCGGCCTGCAAGAAGCCTATGCCCACGAGCGACCCCCACGACGCGTGCCTGAAGTGCCTGGGGGAATCGCATAGATCCGACAAGTGCCGCATCTGCAAGGCTTTTAAGCCAAGGACTAAGAAGGAGAGGGATCAAAGGCTCCGGACTCTCCTCCTGGAAGCGGCACTTGACCCGGCGGCTTCGCAGGCCGTGATGTCGGCGCCGGCACCGGATCGCACCGGCACCGAGAAGACTCCCCGGCACCGACCTTCTCCGGCACCGGGGACAGAGCCTAGGCCGTCGAAGTCCACTACTCCGGCCAGGCACACCCGAGTGGAGCGCCCGGCCTCAGTATCGGCCGCGGCGCCGCCGGCACCGTCGACTCCGGGCCCGGCGGGTCCGTCGAGTCCGGTGCCGCCAAGCTCCCCCATGACATCTGGGGTTGAGATAGTGGTGCCATCTACACCAGAGGCCTTCGCCTCGGCACGGGACCTCATAGCCCTGACCGAGCCCACGCAGCTACCACCCCCGGTACCTCCGGTGCGGGTTGTGTCCAGAGGCAAGCCTATGATGTCGGCACCGTCCCGGGACTCTCGTTCTCGCTCCAGGTCCCGACGTCAGGGTCGCTCCAGATCCCGCCGCCGCTCGCAGTCCCGGCACCGCTCCCCTCAGCGGTACCGGTCGCACTCGCGGCGCCGGTCGACACCGAGACGATCGCGGTCGGACTCCAGCCGCCGTTACCGGCACCGCGAGTCCAGGAGCCGATCCAGACGTTCGCCGCACCGGTCGACCTCCCGGCGCCGAGCTGGTGGCAGGTCCCGGTCCCGGTCGACCTCCCGGTACCGAACCGGTGGCAGGTCCTGATCCCGGCACCGAAGCGGCGCCCGGTACCGATCCAGATCCCGGCACCGTGGCAGAACTCGGTCCCGCTCCCGGCACCGTTACGACTCCCGGCACCGGTCCCCGGCACCGAGACGATCGCCCGTGCCGGCCCGCGCGGACCATTACCATCCAGGGTCCGCTCCGCCATGGCCCTCGAGGCAGCCGTCCGTGTCTTCGCTGGCGGACAGTGGGTACGCGCTGGGCACCGACCGGCAGGCGGCGCTGTTCAGCGAGCCTCCACAGCAGGACGCAGCCCCACAGCAATGGGGTTTCTGGACACCCTGGGCGTATCATCAGGCCCAGGGCCCCCAACAGCTCCCTGCTAGGCCGCCGACTGCAGAGCGCAGGGCACCTGAGGCCTCGTTGTCTCGCCCCCCTCCCTCCCCGGATGGGGAGGAAGGATCCAAGCAACAGGACTCCACTTTGGCTCCTGAGGCAGAGGCGAGGGCCGAGGGAGACCCCCCTTCAGACACCCTCTTGCCGGGGGTCTCCTCATCTTCTTCCCCTGATGAAGCGGTGGCTGGGACCTCCTCCAACAGCCCCCCCCCGCTGGACCTCAGGGCGCACCAGGACCTCCTCCGGCGAGTAGCCCAAAACCTGAGTCTACAAGCCGAGGAGGTCTCGGAGGTAGAGGACCCTATTGTCACCATCCTCTCCGCAGACGCTCCCACCAGGGTCGCCCTGCCGTTCATACGGACCATCCAGGCCAACGCCACCACCATCTGGCAGTCCCCGGCCTCCATTCCTCCCACTGCGAAGGGCGTCGAGAGGAAGTACATGGCTCCTTCTAAGGGCTACGAGTACCTCCACGTACACCCGACTCCGTGTTCCCTGGTGGTCCAATCTGTCAATGATAAGGAGCGTCATGGCCAGGAGGCTCCAGCCCCCAAATCCAGAGAGGCTAGGCGGATGGACCTCCTCGGCCGTAAGGTGTACTCGGCGGGGGCGCTGCAACTCAGGGTCTCCAACCAACAGGCCCTGTTAAGTAGATACGCCTTTAACTCCTGGGTGGCAGCAGACAAATTCAAGGAGCTGTTGCCACAAGACGCTCGTCAGGAGTTTGCGGCCATCTTAGAGGAAGGCAAGAGGGTCGCACGCACGTCCTTGCAAGCCTCTCTGGACGCTGCGGATTCGGCTGCCCGTACCCTCGCGTCGGGTGTAACAATGCGTCGCCTCTCCTGGCTGCAGGTTTCCGGCCTTCCGCCGGAGCTCCAGCACACAATACAGGACCTTCCTTTTGAAGGCCAAGGGCTGTTTTCGGATAAGACAGACCCTAGACTAAAGAATCTAAAAGACAACCGCGTCATCATGAGGTCACTGGGGATGCACACTCCAGTGACGCAGCGCAGACCCTTCCGGCCGCAGCAACAGCAACAACAGCGCAGGCCGTATCTCCAGTTCCGCCAGCGGCAGGACCTTAACAGGCGCCGCGGCAGGAACGGAAGGCGCAGGCATTCGGGGAACCAAGGGGGCCAAAACCAAGGCTCCTCTAAGCCCCCGCCTGGTCCCAAGCCTTCATTTTGAAGGTGCGCCCGAGGGCGCAGTAACAGTTTCCCCATTGGATCCTGTCCCCCCGTTTTCCAACCGCCTTTCTTTTTTCCTCCCGGCGTGGTCCCTAATAACATCAGACCGCTGGGTTTTACGCACGGTGCAGTCGGGATACCGCCTGCAGTTTGTTTCATTTCCTCCTCCCCGCCCCCCTTCCTCGTCCCTCTTCAGGGACCCCTCTCACGAGCAATTCCTTCGGCAGGAGGTGCAGACGCTCCTCCGCAAAGGGGCTATAGAGGCGGTGCCGGAGAACGAGCAAGGCAAGGGGTTTTATTCCCGCTACTTTCTGATCCCCAAGGCCAAGGGAGGCCTCAGGCCCATCCTCGACCTGCGAGAGCTCAACAAGTACCTGGTGAAGTTGAAGTTCCGCATGGTTTCCTTGGGGACCATTATCCCATCCCTGGATCCGGGAGACTGGTACGCCGCCCTCGACATGCAGGACGCGTATTTCCACATTGCTATCTGGCCACCCCACAGACGTTTCCTTCGCTTCCTTGTGGGGTCTCTGCATTACCAATTTGCAGTCCTCCCATTTGGCTTGTCCACGGCCCCGAGAGTGTTTACGAAATGCATGGCAGTTGTTGTGGCGCAGCTTCGGCGCAGTCGTATCCACGTGTTCCCGTATCTAGACGATTGGTTGATTCGGGGTACGTCGGAACAACAAGTCTGCAACCATGTCCGTGTGATCACCGACATGTTCGCCACTCTGGGCCTCTTGGTGAACACAGACAAGTCCACCCTGGCCCCCACACAAAGGGTGGAATTCATCGGGGCCGTCCTGGACGCCACTGTGGGCAGGGCCTTGCTGCCATTGCAGCGGTTCCAGGCCTTGTCGGCAATCGTGCAACGACTACAGACAGCCCCCCTGACGTCAGTGAGGACGTGTCTAACCCTGTTAGGCCACATGGCGGCCTGTACTTTCGTGACCAATTACGCTCGGCTCCGCATGAGGCCACTCCAGTTGTGGCTCATCAGTCATTACAGGCCGACAAGACAGCCGCTAGATATGTTAATCACGATCCCCCAGAGGGTCTTAGATTCTCTCGGCTGGTGGCTGGACCAGTCAGTGTTGTGTGCGGGTCTCCCCTTCCACCCATCTCAGCCCTCGGTGTCCCTAACAACAGATGCCTCAGATCTCGGCTGGGGGGCCCACGCAGGGACCCTGAGGACGCAGGGCCTGTGGTCCCAGGAGGAGGTGGGGCTACACATCAACATGCGGGAGTTGAGAGCGGTCCGTCTTGCTTGTCAAACGTTCTGTCATCAGCTCCAGGGTCGTTGTGTTGCGGTGTTCACCGACAACACGACGACCATGTATTATATCAACAAGCAGGGCGGCACCAGATCCTCCTCCCTGTGCCACGAGGCGATACGACTCTGGGACTTTTGTGTAGCCCACTCCATTCACCTCATGGCTTCCTTCCTCCCCGGAGTACGGAACACGCTGGCGGATCGATTGAGCAGATCCTTCCTGTCACACGAGTGGTCCCTTCGCCCGGACGTCGCCCTCTCCATCTTCCGGAGGTGGGGTTATCCCCGGGTGGACCTCTTCGCGGCCAAGGGGAACAGGAAGTGCCAAGCGTTCTGCTCCTTTCAGGGCAGGGAACCCGGGTCGTTAGCGGATGCCTTCCTCATCCAGTGGTCGACCCACCTGTACTATGCATTTCCCCCATTCCCGTTGGTCCACAGGGTCCTTCTGAAGGTGCGCAGGGACAGGGCTCATGTGATCATGGTAGCCCCGGCGTGGCCCAGACAGCACTGGTACCCCATGCTGCTGGACCTGGCCATAGCCGACCCAGTTCCCCTGCCCCTTCATCCGGACCTGATTACCCAGGAGCACGGGACCCTCTGTCACCCGGACCTGCAGTCGCTGCACCTAGCGGCGTGGCTCCTGCGTGGCTGACTGGCTCTGAGCTGCGCTGTTCCACGCCGGTGAGGGAGGTGCTCTTGGGCAGCAGAAAGCCGTCCACAAGGGCGACGTATTTGGCCAAATGGAAGCGTTTCTCCTGTTGGTGCGTGGAGAGAAATCTCCGCCCTATGGAAGTTTCAGTAGCCAACATCTTAGACTACATTTGGTCCCTCAAAGGGCAAGGTCTGGCCATATCGTCGTTACGAGTCCACCTAGCGGCTATCTCCACCTTTCACCCGGGTGCGGATGGTCACTCTGTTTTTTCCCACCCGACGGTGTCTAGATTCCTTAAGGGGCTGGAACGTTTATACCCTAACGTCCGTCCCCCTGCTCCAACCTGGGATCTTAACCTGGTGTTGTCCCGACTCATGGGGCCCCCCTTTGAGCCGTTAGCTACTTGCTCCCTGCTTTACCTCTCTTGGAAGACGGCCTTTCTAGTAGCTATCACCTCAGCTAGACGGGTGTCGGAACTCCGGGCTCTTGTGGTAGACCCCCCATACACGGTCTTCCACAAGGACAAGGTGCAGCTGAGACCACACCCTGCTTTTCTCCCCAAGGTGGTCTCAGCCTTCCACGTCAACCAAGAGATATTCCTCCCGGTTTTTTTCCCGAAACCTCACTCCTCAGGCAGGGAGCAGCAGCTCCACTCGCTTGATGTCCGTAGGGCTCTCGCGTTCTACGTGGAGAGGACCAAGCCCTTCCGCAAATCCCCCCAGCTTTTCGTGGCAGTAGCGGACCGCATGAAAGGGCTTCCTATCTCCTCCCAGAGGTTATCCTCTTGGGTAACGTCCTGCATCAGGACCTGCTATGACTTGGCCCACGTCCCTACGGGCCGTGTGACTGCGCATTCTACCAGGGCGCAGGCGTCGTCGCTGGCTTTCCTCGCCCGTGTGCCCATCCAGGAAATCTGTCGGGCAGCGACCTGGTCATCGGTCCACACCTTCGCGTCCCACTACGCCCTGGTCCAGCAGTCTAGAGAGGATGCGGCCTTCGGATCTGCTGTGCTCCATGCCGCGACTTCTCACTCCGACCCCACCGCCTAGGTATGGCTTGGGATTCACCTAACTGGAATGGATGTGAGCAATCACTCGAAGAAGAAAAGACGGTTACTCACCTTTGTAACTGTTGTTCTTCGAGATGTGTTGCTCACATCCATTCCACACCCGCCCTCCTTCCCCACTGTCGGAGTCGCCGGCAAGAAGGAACTGAGGAGCGGGTGGGCCGGCAGGGATATATATTGGGCGCCATGGCGGCGCCACTCCAGGGGGCGACCTGCCGGCCCACTGGAGTTGCTAGGGTAAAAAGTTTCCGACGAACGTGCACGCGCGGCGCGCACACCTAACTGGAATGGATGTGAGCAACACATCTCGAAGAACAACAGTTACAAAGGTGAGTAACCGTCTTTTTTCAGCCTGCCTGAAATTTTCAGTCTATCCATGTTTCTTATACTGCACCCACCTCTGATATATGAATACCTGAATCTTGTGTAAGCTGCAGCTGGGTAAAGGGTTCTTTGCTTCCTTCCCTAAATTCCTGTTTTGCATGGCTGTGAAGTTTAGTCAGCTAGGTCAGTGGTGAGAATGAGAGAGGACCTAAACCAGGTCACCATCACCCACTTGTTAGATTTTCAAACAAGCATCTTCAAGCTTGAGATTTCCTTCATGGAAGCATCTGAAAAGCTACGTCCTCCTCCAAACTCCTCTTTGCCATGATGCCTACAAAAAACTTGACAACGGTTAGGCTGCTTGTGAGCTCAGACCACTGCCAATCATGCTGACCAATATTGGCTCATTGTTTCCTTGTACTCCCTTGTCAGTTTATATTCAGTTGTCTCTTGTTTTATACTTCATTTGTGAGCTCTGAGGTAAGGGCCATCTGTTTCTGTGCTTGTACAGCACCTAGCACAATGAGATTCTGGTCCCAGACTGAAGCTCCTAGGCACGACTGCAATTCAAACAAATAATAATAAAGCAGTCTGGTGTCATTCAGATTAAAAAGGTGCTACATAAGTGAAATATATCACCACTATCTAACTAAAAATGTTAGTAACTAGGAAGCCCCTCAATTTCTATCTGGAAGGAGAAATTTATATACAAGAGACATTGCTATAGTAACTCCCCATCTCTTTCCAAAGCATCTGTCTCTGGCATGACAATGACAAGTAATCATATAGGGAAGGATCAGTTGAAGATCATAAGATGATGAAATTCCCTTTGGCTGTCAGTTCTCCCTCCTTTGGAATGCATAATATTGCTTTTGGTAATCAAAAGAAAGGCTATTCTGCGTGCTCACAACTTCTCAATCACACTTCTAATGACTGCCTATGAAGTAAAAATGTACCGTTAGCCTATACGCAAGCCATAGCGAGGGATGAAAAAGAAAACAGGATCTACTAAATTAAACAGAATAAACTTTGAAAGCCTTTAAAATCAATGCAATTCCTCTCAGCTGATTCAAGGGGAGAGGGAAGATGATAAATAACTTTCCTTTAGACTCTGAAAGGATAGAATCTGATAGAATCATCAGAATGGTGAATAATTTCAGAAATACTCAAGTAAGCTTTTCCATGAAAAGTTAATTTATTCAATTAGTGTTCCTATATCTATGCCTGAACACAGCTTCCTTTGGCCTAATAGGGAATTTGGACCCTCAAATTCAACAGATATTTGTAAAGGAAGAGATCGTGGCTCCTCCTCCTTCTACCTTCAATACAGTATGTGTAAGAGAAACTCAGAAGAGAAGGCATTTAAACCAGGCTCTGAAAGGAATTTATGACTAATTTCCATTGAAATCACTAGAGTTATCTCAAGAAACAGATGGGCCTATCATTGAATCACCACAATCCCAGCATTCACTGCTCCACCAACACACATCATCTCAGGCTTTTGCATATATTTTGTAATTATCTTCCTGTTGCAAATGCTCACTCATTGCTTCCCCTCCATAACATTTGAGGCAGGAATAGCGGATGCTCTGCTCTATTGTCCAATGTGGGAATGGCACATCAGGCTCAGCCACATCCCTACGCCTTTGTCAGGAAAATATCAGTCCTGGCTGTAGGCTGAGTCTGAGACCAGGTCCATTACATGCAATATCTATTACTATGTATCCCTTGCCTTTGGTCTTCCTCCTCTTTCCCTTCTTATTGGCTTCACTCCATTCCTTCTATGGAGTCTCAGGGCATCTTTTCCTCGCCTTGCAGTATCGGTTGTTCCTCAGTCTAACTTTTAACGTGTTATGTTGACAAGAGAGCTCATCTATTAGAAGTACAAAGTATGCATTGTATTGGTATATTAACATGTATTATGTTCTCTCTCTTTTCTTCCCCTTTAAAACACTCCATTCTTCCCCTCAACCATTCCTTCACCTTCACCATCACTATGTCCTTCTCTTTATGTAGTGGGTTACAGACACTGATAAGCCTGTATTCTTCTTCCAGAGTGAGGCCACAGAATGGGTAGTGAGGGTCATTGTGAGCACAGAGAGGGCAAAATGATCTCAGTTGGGGAAATGGCAGTTACCCAAACATAAGAAAAAAGAAGGACATTTTAGTGGATAAAGAATCTGCTACAAGACTGTTTAACCCAAATTGATTGGTTAAGTTGTATGTATCCCCAGTGGTAATTGAACAACAGGGAAATGTTCTTTGTAAGTCACTACTCTAAAATGTTATCATTCCTTGGGCTAGATTGTGACTTGCACTGTATACCTCCGTAGAGGGGAAAGAACCCCCTTTCACTGCTACACAGGCTACCCAGACCCGAAGTAAGTGGATGTGGCAGACCTGCATGCTACCTTTTTGAAGCAAGTGATTAAGAAGTGGGGAATGGGTGGAGCCATGGTAGTTGGGGAGCTGATGTGGGTACCAGTTAGCAGCAGACTACTACCACCCTGGAGCAAGAACACACCAGGATGGTTCCTTGAGTCACAGTTCCTTTCCTGGTATGCTCCTGGAGTGAACACCTTCACTCCAACCTTTCTGTGGACTGAGTCCTCATGTGCTAGTGACCCAAAATGGAAAGAATCAAAAACTCCACTTGCACTTCTATTTTTTAGTTAAATCTTGCTATATTCAATGCAAATACACTGGCTGCCCTTGAAGGAAACTGAAACAACCATAATAGATCATGTACATGACACAGTGCTGGGACATTAATTCTATTACCTCAATAAATATTCTTGAAATAGTTAGTATTTCCCCTCGCACACACCCACTTTTCTTTCTCATCAGTTTTTAGTATTATATTACAGCTCAAAATGGTGATACACTCCAAGCTATAAAAACATGAACACAGAGACAGACTCTCAGACATTTAGCCACATTAAGATACCAAATGTTTTGTCTTGTTCTTTACTTACCTCAGCGTTGAAATGCACGATTCAGTGGGAGTATCCAGATACTCAAATTATTTCTTCTTAATTTTCACTGTTCTGATATTAATGTTACTTTGTCTTAGTGTTAGAGAGAGACGTATTTTTCTTAGAGATCTAGGACTAGATCCAACGTCAATTAGAGCAAATGAAAAGACCTGTATTGATTCAAACTGGCTTTGGATCAGGCCCTCAGTGGCTGAATTTACAATGTTGTCCCTAAAACATTCCCCAAGTCAATGTAGGAAATCTTTCAGAATGACAGCAAGAAATAAGGCAACTTTTGATTGCTGCAATTGTGCCTTGTCGCATGAAATAAACAGACATTGGGATGTTATTACCAGAAGAGTGGGTGTTGGTGCCTTAGAGCAAGTGTCAGGCCACAGAAATGTCACAGGCATGGACTCTTCTTAAGTGTGTAACCAGACAGATGATTACTTTTCAGCACCTTTTCTTTGAACGCTTTATCATAATGTATTGTGCAATCCTGTACTAGGCATAAATACTGCACTACATGACAATTGTATTAATTTCTTCTTTTAAATTCAGCAGCACAACTTTGTAACATTGCTAAGAGAAGGACACATATTGAAGAAAAGTTTGGTTGGATAATTTGTCTCTCTCTCTCTAAGGAATAGGAACATATTTCAGAAGCAGAATAGTGACTCACACTGCAGAAAAGCTCAGAACTGTCAGTCCAAGCATTAGTGGGTTGAACCATCCTTCTCCACAGGGATTTGAATACAAGTCTTCAGCATAAATAAAAATGTAGAAGTCATATTTTTTAAAATGAAAATATACCTGTAGGATAATGGCAGGGCTGCAGTCTTTGAAAATGAGATCACTGGAGCAAGATTATTACCAGACTAGAAGACAGATTGCTACTTAAGATGTAAATTTGCTTTCGGTTTGAGAACCCCTCCAAAAATTCACTTAGAAACACAATGTTTTCTTGAAATGTAAACACCTTGGAAGTCAAACTTTTTAAACTGAGCAGAAAAAAAGGGCTATTGTCCTGAATTGGAGATCTACAAGGCTTCCTCCTTTGGGATTTCTATATTATGCAGGGTATCTCCAAAAAGAATGGTGGAGGGGCTTGCTCTGCTACTTCACAGCAACCTGGACTATAGATTCAACTAACCTCTCTCCTGTCCCACCATTTTTTCTTTCTCTTTCTCTCCACTATTCCCTTCCTTTTTTCCCACTGACCTTGTCCTTGTTTCTCCTAAAGTCCACCTTTCCCCTAGCCCTTTCCTTCCCTTTGGTCTGTCTTCTGCTCTTTTTACATTAGTTCTTGCTTTCTTCCCCTTCTATCCCTACCCTATTTCCCCTTTATTTTGTCTTCCTAGTTCCTTTATTTTCTTCTTTTCCTTCTCTTTCACTCATCCCTCTTCACTTTCTTTTCCCATTCTCTCTCCCTTTTTCTTAACCGTCTCCTTTTCTGCCCAGTTCTCCCTTTCCTACTGATGCATAGGCTCTTCTTTCTGAAGGAGTGGGATCAGTGCGTATCTAAATCAAGCAACGACGGCATTTAGTATTATTTTTTAAAAACATTCTTCCCCTTTGTAGTGCATTGCATGTGCTATTTTCCGCTGTGCCTGGAAAGTATAAAACTGTGAATTTAAGCCTGTTCTAGTGAAACATTTTAATTCTAACTTCTTGGTCCTTAGAACTGCCTGGATAGATAAACTAGGGGCTGTATATTTATATTTCTTACCAAAAGAAATTTCTTACCAAATAATCTTGCCTATTGGAAGACTTTTTGACAGATAATTTCACTGGAGTTCTAATAAGAAGCTGCATTGCTATGGAGTAACACTTTATCAATTGTAATATGTTCTCATCCAAGTTTGCTTGTGCTCACACCAGAAAAACACACAAGAAAATGTATGGCATGAATGTTTTTCTGTGCTCCAGTATGGTGCAACATGATGGAACAGCAGGAGTTTGGCTGGCAGCACTGCGGTACATTGGTGGTGTTACCAAATTAGTGCCTGATCCTGTATCCATGGAAGTCAACAGAATGATTCCTGTGATCTTCACTGCATTGGTACCTGCTCTATAACACTGATTCCCCCACTGTTTTGTATCATGGGGTACCACTGAGACCTGTGCAAAGTGCATGTAAAACCGATACCAAGCCAGCATGATAGCTTGTTACAGCCACTTTACACAGGTGTTGGTGAGATACAAGGTGCATGGCTGTGGAGAATCTGGCTCGGTGGGCTCTAGTGTGCAGCCTGTGTGGAGGCAAAGTGGCCCTGCTCTGCCCCAGCAGGAGCACCAGCAGCCATTATTTCTTCGGAAGGCCCACTGTTTCTGGGAGCCCCTCAGAGAATGTGCCCACTGCTACCCCTCCCCCAACAGGGCGTGTGGAATATGCACCTCTGGATGCCTGCTGGGGCGGTGTGACCAGGGCCAATGCGTCACCCCTTCTGCACCTTCTCTGGCATGGCTACTGAACCAAGATGTACAAGCAGACAGTAGACTCTGTGCCCAGGGGAGTACAGGGATGGTGATTGTGGCTGGACTATGTGCAGGGAGACTCAAGGGAGACTTCATGGGCCCTTGCTCACTTGCATATGGGCCATCCACAATCAGGCTTTATATGGTCTTAAATGTCTCACTTTCCTGAGCAGTGAATTCACTCCCAAGTTGGAACAATAACATTGTAGCTGGCTCGTTGCTGCACATTTTATATCCTGGAATTAGACTAAGATTAATTAATTTTAATACATTGATGAAACTTTGATCTGGGCAGGTGTTCCCAGCCTGATTCGCTCTCCCTCCCTATCACCTCTTTGGACTCTTATGCGGAGCACATTGGAAAAGCTTAATGAAGCTAATGTCCATGGTTTATACGAATAAAAGGATACTTATGATCAAACCCATACCATATTCTGAACAGCCACGCACTCTCAGCCTTGGTTGTGTTCTTATCCGCAGTAGTTGCTCTCTGCAAAATAAATACATATATAAAATCAAAAGGGTTTTCAAAAACATAAATAAAACAAAGTTTTGATATTAAAAATACTTGTCAAACCAAATTACATTTACCTGCATTTTTTTTATTAAAAAAAAAAAAACTGTTTGGCTCAGATTTCATCTCAGTATGTGAATCCGTTCATGGGCAAATCAGATCACCAGCACATTTCTCTTGGCTGTGCTGGTGCTCGAGTGGAATAAATCAGCATTTACTTTTATTAACAATTCCAATTTTATTAAGCAGCTGAGAAGCACTATATTCTGAGATCAATAAAAATGATATTTCTGTTAAATTGCTGTAGTGGGATTACTTCAGTTTACTCCTGTCAAGCTCAGATGGTATTTGTTCATGGCTTACAAAAAGGTAATTCCAAAGGGAGCATAATATTCCAGTAATTATGATACTAGTTTCCTTTCTATTTTTTCTCTTTGCTTGATAAGAAAAAATAAAAATCACCCAAAAACTGAACCACCACTGGGGACTACAGATAGTTTTCAGTATTTTCCTGCACGGATTCCAAACATTGGTCTCCATTCTGCAAGCTGACTTCAGCCGGGCTCTGCATGGGCACACGGGTCTGCCTCCTACAGAACAGCTTGCAGGATCATGGCCACAGTCTGGAATTATATATTTACAACCTCCTCATTTACTAGATGGGTAATTAGTTACACTTTGGGTGTTATGTGAAAAATAGCATAAAAATTAACAACAGGTTGGGAATAGAAATGGGAATGGGCATTCCAAATAGCACACTCCATTACAGTTTTATTCCTCTTTGGCTTTAAGTTTGAGGTATATATTGTGTTTTTTTTTAAAAAACTTCATTCTCCATGGTATGCTTAATAGGAACATTTTAATTTCTGCATTTTCAGTTCTATTTATTTCATTATTTCTCTGTTTTAAGCTAATAATACAAACACCCTCGTCCCTTATATACACCATGATACGTATAAGGTTCATAATATTAGGGTTGCCCACTGCTAAGGCCTGATCCAAACCCTACAGAAGTCCATAGGAATCTTTACATTGATTTAATTGGGCTTTGGATAATACTCTATAGGGTATGGCTACTCTGCAGCTGGAAGCCAGTCTCTCACTGCAGGTAGACAGACTTGCACTAGCAGGGCTTGAGCTAATACACTATAAATAGCAATGTGGTCATTCCAGCTTGGACTTGACTCCCGAGGCTTCATATCAGCAAAACTCCCAATGAGGTCTGTGGCAGTTTTGTCAACACTAGAACTGCAGGATTGAGCATGATAAACTTACATCTGTAGCACATGGGACAAAATGTATTCCTGGGAGCTGATTCAGCTCCCATTGAGTTGAGTGGAAGGATTCAGTTTTAACTTGTGTGGCTTTCGCTCGTGCCATAAAATCCTTTTGGTGCAGGGAGGTCTCATGGGGAATGATGGTGGCCTGGGGAATTCATCGTAGCCCAGATCCTGTAGGAACGATACTATCAAGGGATGGTGGAAAGGCAGCAGGGGCTGTGGATGCTCCTGACCTCTGGTGGCTCCTCGGGGATCTGCAGGTTTAAAGTCTGAACCTACAGCTTTTCCTGCAGGGTTGGCTAGTGGCAGTGGGGGGCACACTATGCTAGCAGTCTGATGGAAAAATAAGAGGATCTCTGAACTGAAATTGGCAGTGCTTCCAACCCCTACACAGGAATAACCCATGTTTTTTCAAAAAGTCACTTGCAGTTCCCCAGCAGGCCTGCATGAGAGGCTAGTAGGGAGAATTGCAGTGTAGGAGCACTTTCCTTCTCAGGAGCTAAAGAAATAATAGACAGTTAAACACATCTTTTTTCTGAACTTTAGTTTAGCAGGTGAGCTATTCATAGTTGTACAGTAAGCTGCTTGGGCTTCCCCTGAGACCTATAACACGCCTAAAGCATTCTTCCAAAATATTTCCAGAAAATACATTCTTTCACATAGTCTCTGTGGAGATGCACCTAACGGGATAGCTGAAACACATAAATCAGCTGAATAAAAGCTTTTATCAACTATCTTTGTTTTGTGAGGAAATTAATTAGATCCTTGTTAAAAAAACTGCAAGAAAAAGCTTTGTCTTTTTTGTAGTAGACTGGCATTGCAACTCAGCTTAATGACTATCTATCCTGTATGCCTGGTCATCAGAATTAGCTTAGTGTGTTTATATTCTAATTGTGTAGGATATGCAGTGGACTGACTGCATTCATTTATTTCTACACATTATTGATGGCCTTTCAGAACTGAGTTATGAAAGCCCATCAATAAATGAGTGGAAATAAATGAGCTAACCTATTGTACGTTCTGTTTTTGCAAGAGGTTTGATGATAAATGCACCTGAGAAAAGAGAGAACTAGGGAAGTAAAAAAGAAACTGAGGAGGGGATCCCTGATGTGGCTAGTGTACAGATCAGGGCTCTGCGAAGTCCAGGTGGTGATTACGGACACAATCTGCCAATAGCTGCTATTTTGAAGCACAGCTTCCTGTATCTCCTCCTGACAATGGAAGTGATAATCCACAAAAGGAGTATCTGACCAGGATGGAATTGGGGTTATTTTTCTCCTCATGGACAATGAGATTTTCTTAAGCTTCAGAAACTGGATCACTCTTCTTGCCCCAGAGGGAAATATGCATCACTGTTAAGAAAAGCTAGTGATCTACTGGCAATATTTAATTAGTGTGGCTCCAGCATGTAACAGTAATGCAGTAAGACTACTCAGCCCATGTTTCTGGTGGTGGCGAATCTAATTTGTGTGTCCTACTGTCCTGGGTTGAACAAAACCCATTGCCAACTCTGTCCACATATCTATTCAGGGGACACCATCATAGGACCTATTCATATCAGCTACATTATCAGAGGCTTGTTCACCTGCACATCTACCAACGTGATATATGCCATAATGTGCCAGCAATGTCCCTCTGCCCAGGGCCACCCAGAGGATTCAGGGAGCCTGGGGTCTTTGGAGGCGGGGGCCTCAGCCATCGAATTGCTGCCAAAGACCTAGCACTTCGGCGATGGGTCCCAGGGCGGAAGGACCCCTCTGCTGCCGAATTGCTGCTGAAGACCTGCCGTGGAAGAAGCTCCAGGGGCCCGGACTCCATGAGAGTTTTCTGGGGCCCCTGGAGCAAGTGAAGGACCCCATTTCAGAGGCCCCAAAAAACTCTCGTGGGGGCCCCTGCAGGGCCCGGGGCAAACTGCCCCCACTTGCCCTCTCCTCTGGGCAGTCCTGCCTCTGCCATGTACATTGGCCAAACCGGACAGTCTCTATGTAAAAGAATAAAATGGACACAAATCAGACATCAAGAATTATAACATTCAAAAACCGGTTGGAGAACACTCCAATCTCCCTGGTCACTCCATTACAGACCTAAAAGTCGCAATATTACAACAAAAAAACTTCAAAACCAGACTCCAGTGAGAGACTGCTGAATTGGAATTAATTTGCAAAATGGACACCATTAAATTAGGCTTGAATAAAGACTGGGAGTGGATGGGTCATTACACAAAGTAAAACTATTTCCCCATGTTTATTTCCCTACTGTTCCTCATACCTTCTTGTCAACTGCTGCAAATGGACCATTTTGATTACCATTACAAAAAGTTTTTTTCTCTCCTGCTGGTAATAGTTCACCTTAACTGATCACTCTTGTTAGAGTGTGTATGTTAACACCCATGTTTCATGTTCTCTGTGTGTATATATATATATCTTCCTACTGTATTTTCCACCGCATGCATCCGATGAAGTGGGCTGTAGCCCACGAAAGCTTATGCTCAAATAAATTTGTTAGTCTCTAAGGTGACACAAGTACTCCTGTTCTTTTTGCGGATACAGACTAACACGGCTGCTACTCAAACAAATGGGAAGGTTCCAGTCATAACTTGCCCCTTATTGTGACTGTGCTTCTTGAACTATTCCGTCATGTCTCCCTCTCTAAAGCAGTAAATGAAACAAGTCCCTCTCTAAAACAGGTATGAAATTCCCTCTGGTTTGGAAAACCAGAGTCAAAGGTCTAAATCTCGACAGTGGTGACTTTGCCAGCCTTTCATCCTTTTGAATTTGATAAAATAGATTCTACCCAATGAACCGTGAGTCATATTCAGCTGAACACTTAAAAATCAAGGTCTTAGCTGCTCTTCTTGGACATTAAGGATCACAAACACTTGTCACAGTAGTATGAGGTTTGTTTGTACCAATCTCCTTAGCCAAGTGCACGAGTGCCACTTCCCATCCTTGAGCTTCATGCTGTGACATGTCCTATATGACTGAATAGTGCTTTAAGGTTCTTTCAGGTGAGAGTAGTTATTTAAGTAGAAAATATGCCCCTTCTCCAAAAAAAAATTCCTGTAGTATGAAAGAGCATAGCACATATATGAAGAAAACTGAAAGTTAATATGGAAGATATATTAAAAAAAAAAGTACTTCATGTCAGAAGTTGTGTGAGAGAAAAATAGAGAGAAAGAAAATGAATGATCTGAAACAAAAGAAGAAAATAAAAGATAGATATTGATGGAGGAAAAGAGAAAAACTTTAAAGAAACAATCTGAAAGAAAAAGTGAAGAACAGTCCATAGTACTAAATTAAAAAGAGAAGAAATGCACAATGAAATAGAGAACTGTATTAATAAAATTAATATAACACATTTAATTGTAGCTCTTAGAGAAATGAAAATAGTAAACATTTAAAAAGGAAATCAGAGCAACAAGACTACCTAGCTAGCTAAAAATAATTTACAATAAAGTATGCTGATTTAGATATGATTGGGGGTGGAATGTGTGATATTTATTCACACCTACTCTATTGTGCTGCTGAGTTTTGCCAATAGAACTAGGTGCTAATTAACAGAACACAGTTTAGCTCAGTAGGTGCCTTATTGTTATTCACAAATATGTATTTCTCATTTTTAATAGAAAAAGGAAGAAAATTAGAAGTCCTATCTACTGACGTCTAGTGCAAGCACATTTTCACTATCTCCAACCCCCTGAAAAAAAAAACAACCCACCACAATTAAGGTGAAATAATGTTTACATTGTACAATGCAATATAATTGTTGATGTTGATCAGTATGTCCTAAAGTGCTGTAAACTGGAAAAGATACTGCTGTCTATATTGTTAGTGTAGCTGCAATGTAGGTAAAACCAGATTTCTAGAGGAGAGGAGAGTGGAAAATCTCCAGAAGGGGATCAAAGAAACAGAGGTGTTAGTGAAGGCCTTTAAAAACACAGCTGCAGAGAAGTTCAAGGAAAGGAAGAAGAGGGAATGCTTCCTCAGTGAGAGGGAATCTTTTGAGTGCTGGACCAGTCGAAATTGAAGGAAGCTGGCTGTCAGGGTTAGACAGGAGGCTCCACAGTCTGGTGGAGAAGTCATGAGCTGGAGGAGTGAGGACCTGGAACTCTGAAAGGACACTGACAAAATCCCAAAGACTGTTCAGGAGTGGTGAGGAAACTGAGGCAGGGAATGATACACAGGTGTTTTATTGGATTGCCTAGACCTGTGCATGTGCTGTCTATGAGGAAAGCATGTTTTGTTTTAGAAATTCCTCTGAAAAGTCAGTCTATTTGCTTCTACTATCTTGTATCTCTGAAGGGGTAAACTATAAACCAGAGTGCCCACAAGGGTGACATTCTGGGAAGGTTGTGTTTAAACTACTGGGGAGTCTTGGAGGTTCAGCACTGGTCTTGGGGCCTAGGGACCAGGAGGTCCCACTTCCAAGGAGGGTCTCTGCCCATGCAGTCAGCTGAGTAGCCAAAGTAAGAGAGAGTGCCTGGAGCCGCTCAGTTCCTGGGGAGCTCAGAAGCACACAACTCCAGTGTATGGGTCCAAACCTGGCACCCTAGTGAATGTCCAGCAGGGGAACCTGACTGTGGTTGGGACATCACATAGTGCTGTATTTTAAACATTTTCAGACAAACACTGAAAAAGGCAGGGACAATGGGGTGACAGATTAGCACATTCAGTTTCTCAAACAGCCTCCTTGGTCCCTAGTGGCCTATAGTTTTTTTAACCTGAATGTACGTTAATATATGGAGATATACCTATATCATAGAACTGGGGGACCCTGAAAGGTCATCGAGTCCAGCCCCCTGCCTTCACTAGCAGGACCAAGTACTGATTTTGCCCCAGGTCCCTAAGTGACCCCCTCAAGGTCTGAACTCACAACCCTGGGTTTAGCAGGCCAATGCTCAAACCACTGATGGACTAATGTACGTTGTCAGCAACCTGACCTACCCTGATGCCCAGAGTCGAGAATTTAAGTCATGCATAGTTCCTTTGTTTAATCCAGGGAACTGAGCATTGTTCTGAAATCTTTTGTTTTCATAAATACAGTTGATAGCTAATTCAAGATTCAGATTTTAGCAGCAATTCCACTACTGTTTTACTAATATTTCATCATGTCAATATTTATTTGCAACGCAGTCCTCAAAACCCGGTATTAGATAAAGTTATTCTGGTGCCCCAGTGAAACTGAAAAATGTACTGTATGTACCTGTCCTCTGAATAAACAGTTACAAAATATGTGAAGCTCCTACTATTTTGTACTTGCATATTCTGCATTTATAGCAGAGATAACCCTGCTCTAAAGATTTTCAGTTACTACACGGAGAAACATGAACTAAACATGACTAAACATTATGCTAGTCAATACAGATATATCAATAGCTGTAACTTGCCTGGCTTGCAGTTTCTGCTTTCACATCTTCATCTGGATCTATGCCAACTCTGTTAAAGAAAACAAGACACATGGTGAATGACTCAATGCAGATTAGATGGTCACGTGTAGAACTGTTTCTTTGTGCCACATCACTCAGTCTCAAGTAGGTAAGAAATGTGCAGAAGTGGCAGAACATTATAAGATCTCTTCCCAAATCAAAGGAGTCCACAATAAGTTTGCAGGAAATATGAAATGCTTTATACCTGGTGCTCATAATACCTGGGCTGAGATCCTCATCCTCACTCCAACCCTTGTGTGCCAGCTAAAAGGGTCAGAGTGTCAAAAAGGAGCCCTAGAAAAAGATCACCACCACACATCTGGGCAAGGAGGATTCCCCTGGTGCAGGAATTGCAGAAAACAGCTGTATGGCTGCCCTCTGAGGACCCCCCTTGCATTGGTGTCACGCTGGGGGCAGGAGAATTGTGTTGAGGAGGAGGCTGCAGTGCACAGTTCTCTAGATATTCCAGGCAGTACGCAGCCCATAGACATTCCTGGGGAGGCTAATATAACTTAAACAGGCCTCCAGGGCATAGTCACGCCAGGGGCCTCTCCAGCCCATGGACCAGCTCAGTGTGGTGGAAAGTTCAATGTGGCTTAAATCTGCCTTAGTCCCCTCTTCCTTTGGGCTGTGAGTTTTGTGCTGTGGCTCTGAGAGACTCAGCACAGAATCTCACCCTTGGCAAAAACTAAGATATGCCACTGGTCTTTGCTTTTTTGCTTCAACAATTCTTTCTCAACAGCCTCTCCTGTTCCACACATCTATAACATTGTGATGCAAGCTGACACTATTATTTTTATTTGCATTACAATAGATAAGGCCAAAATAACAGACCAGGAAGATGGTCTTAGCAGCAGCCTTTTGAAAGGACTTGAATGGGATCAGTTGGGTAGCTGGGAGGCAAGACTGAGGGAAGGAGGTTTCCAAGGAGGTGAAAGATGTGAAGGCCTGGGTGGGAGTTCTTGTTGTGTGGTGAGAAAGAAAAGTCTGGATATTAAAGATGATATGTAGAAGAAGTGACAAGATTTGGGTTTGGCCTTGATGGACAGAGCTAAAGAGAGGGGTGACTCAAAGATGATACTCGGGTCCATAGTCTGATTAACATGGAGGATTGGGGTGTTCATAGAAGAAAGGTAGAGCAGTAAGAGAAGGCTAATGCAGACAGACATTCTCCTCACTGAAATCTAATGTCCAAAGAGAGGGTGACCAGCTGTCCCAGAAAGCTGACAAGCTGCCCATGTAGGCGTTAGATCCACTGAGCTAGTGCAGAATCTACTGATGCAGAGAAAATTTATTCTTTCACCAGATGTTCACGTAAGGCTGCTTTGTCATGTGCTTAACAGTTTTCCTCCCTGTGTATGTTTTTTTCTGTCTGTTATAACATATCACAAATGCATTTTTAAAATCCTATTTAATTTTAGCAATTACTTGCTTCATTGGTCTTTACTGTAAATGCTATGCAGACATTCTAACACATCCTGAGACAATGACAGGAACTAGAAGCAAAGTGGATACTTTTATATGTAAATCTTGAATGGAAAAGAGAAGAAGCAGTTTGTTTCTATCCCAACTCCCTAATTTAAAAAAATTGGAGTCCTCCATGCATAAATATTTCCATCTTTGGATTAAGAAAAATGATCCTGATGCTGACTGAAGAAGGAGATTAAAAGAATGAATAGATGTTTATTTCTCACTGTACTTTTTCCTAGTGACTCAAAGGACAAAAACTGCAGAAGATACTAACCTATTGATTATTTTGGAGTAAATCAAGTTGTTAGATCTTTTCATTTAATTAAAAATATGAACAGTTATGTCTGCAAAAGTTTCACTCTCAGCCTGCCATTAGGCTTATTGTAGTAGTGCCCAGAGGCCCAAAAAACATTAGGCACCCTTTTTGTTAAATAAATATAATAAGAAAATGTTCCTGCCCTGCTTCCATCTAAAAAGAAGGGAACAAAAGCACCAAATGCTGATGTGAATCACCCAAGGTCACATGGCAAGAGCAGGAACAGGTCTTCTAACTCCCAGTCTGGTGTCCTAGCTTCTTGGCCATCTGCCTTCCATAAGTAGGTTCTCTCATAACATGCATTCTACTGCCATCATGGGGAAGCACTGGCAATACAATAGTTAAGTGCCTTTACAGTTCTGGTTATGATGGAAGCAAAGTCTATTTATGCATGATAGGTGCAGTTCAAGAGGCTGCAACACAAACTTCTCTGCACTCTCTTCTCCTTAATGAGCTTGACCTGGCCTCAAAGAATCAGTCTCCTGAGATAGAAGTAATTTAGACTTTGTGCAGTTCTGAACTTATTGGAGCTGAGAAAAATGCCAGTTGTGACTGATTATGTGTGGTGGAGTTGTGATGTGTTTATTATGGAATGAGCTAAGACAAGGGAAAACATTTCACGTAGGCCCAGAAGAACTGTAATACCAAATGTGAAAAAGCTGGGAAATGTAGCCAATAGGAACCAGAGTTCATGATTGCAATATCATTTCAATAACAGTGATATAATCTGCCTAATCAGGGACAACAGGAGTCTACAGGCATAGAAAATCTTAGGGAGCTTTCCAGATTTTCCTGAATTTTGCAGAATTTAAGCTCCCCTGTACATATAATTTCCTATCCTTGTAGTTATGAAGGTAGCCAGCACTATTGCCTTGTTTATTCTGTAGACAATAGATGTTACAATATGGCACAAAGGCATCCGTATTATTCTTTATTGGATTATTACTTTCAAAGCCTGAAAAATCACCTCTTCCACAAAACCCACAATAAGCAAATCAAATATATTCACTGTCTTGAATCTTCATCTTCCTTTGATATTGTACATACCACCACAATGAGTACTTTCCAGTGTGAATAGCCATGCAATCACATTGCTGTGATCCACATCCCTCCTTGCTCAATTCCTCACTCATTGATTGATGTCAGACATGTAAGGCCTAATTCTTCCACCCTTACTCTCACTGAGTAGTATTTTACTACGTGAGTAACCCCACTGAAATTGTTGGGGACTACATGTGTAGTAAGGTATTGCTCATTGTGAGTAGGGATGGCAGAATCTGGTGCACAGATTGGAAGCCCTTCAGGGCATGAGCTACATCTTCCTTACTGTTCTATGAAGCATCTAGTACAACTTTGGACACTACAATCAAACCACCACCAACACACCCTGATTTTTTCATAACTTGAATGTTAATATTTTTATGAAGCATATCCTAAAGAGAACCACGTAGCTCAGTGGGAGTGTCTGGCCACACCACACTTTTGAAAATGAGGCCACTTATTTAGGTGCCTAAATATAGACTTAGGAGTCTAACTTTAGGCTATTACTGAAAATATTGGGCTATATAATTAAGTCTGATGTATTTGAGAGACACTGGAGTGCAATTTTAAACTGCAAGAATACAAAGCATCACAAATGATGTGACATAGTCAAAAAGAATGAAGTTAAGCATGCTTGCACAATTTAAGTTCATACCAGATCTCCTGCAGATGCTTGTACCTTGCCATTCTATTGCCAGTAAAATTTGCAATCTTAGAATAACTCTTCAGTCTTGTAGCTGGGTTGTATGCTAGCTAATTATGAAAGAAGGGGCCTGATTCTACTTTTACCTGTAGAGTGTTGAGATTTCACAACTAACAGCAGGGCTGAAAGCAAGGACTTCTAATTATGGTAGGTGAACAAACGCAGAGTGACTCCTAGATTGCCTTAACCATCTGGTAACTTACCATATACATTTCTACAGTAAGGCTGATAAAGTGAGGATAGAAATGTACAGTCAGTTTTTGTACTGAGGAGGGGAAAGCTCTGGTATAACCCCTTCAACTTTGTAACCTGATGAACCCAAAGATCTCCATAAACAACCTCTTGTTGATACCAATCTAATCCCCCTCCACCCCCCTTTAAGATTCTTCAGTTTCCCACTTTCTGCCAGAAAGTATTATAAAACACAGGCACGCAAAGAGAAATAAAACCCATTTTCCAGCCTTAACATCTTAATTCTTTTCTCTTGTATTCTCCTTCCATCCTCACCCCCACATCTTCCTTCCTTACTGTCTATTTTGTTTTTCTTATTATTTCCCTCCTCTCTTCCTCTTGTTGTTCCACTTTTCTTTCTTCCCACCTGCCTGACTCTCCCACTACTCTGGTTGTTCCCTGTTCTCGGTCCCTCTCTCATATTTCTCTTCTCTTCCCTGGTTTCAACACATCTTTTCCCTCCCACGGTGTGTAAAAGAGTAGCTGAGTTTTCTGCTGACCTCATGTGCAGCTCACTTAGTGCTCTTTCCACTCACGTAATTTAATCTCCCCTTCTCGTTTACGGTAACCATCTCTCTCTTGCCTCATAGCCAAAATATCCATATCTAAATTCAGTATGCTTTCCTTTCCATTGTTTGCACAATTGCATCCAAGACATTACAAGTTTAGAATGACCCCATAACCAGCCCTGTCTAGAAGGAATACCGAGAAAAGACGGTTACTCACCTTTGTAAGTTCTTCGAGATGTGTTGCTCATATCCATTCCAGTTAGGTGTGCGCGCCGCGCATGCACATTTGTAGGAAAACTTTTACCCTAGCAACTCAGTGGGCCGGCAGGTCGCCCCCTAGAGTGGCGCCGTCATGGTGCTCGATATATACCCCTGCCAGCCCACCCGCTCCTCAGTTCCTTCTTGCCGGCTACTCCGACAGTGGGGAAGGAGGGCGGGTGTGGAATGGATAGGAGCAACACATCTCGAAGAACAACAGTTACAAAGGTGAGTAACCGTCTTTTCTTCTTCGAGTGATTGCTCGTATCCATTCCAGTTAGGTGAATCCCAAGCCTTACGCAGGCGGTGGGGTCGGAATGAAATGTGGCAGAATGAAAACTGCTGAGCCAGAGGCTACAGCATCTCTTAACTGTTGAACCAGGGCATACTGCGAAGCAAAGGTATGGACCGAGGACCAATGGAGCTGCGCGACAGATCTCGTGGGTAGGAACACGAGCCAGCAAGGCGGCAGATGAAGGCTGAGCCCTGGTAGAATGCACAGTGATGTGGCTTGGGGAAATATGAGCCAAATCATAACAAGTGCGGATGTACGCCATCACCCAAGATGAGATCCTCTGAGAGGAAAACAAGCAAGCCTTCCCTTTCGTCTGCTACCGTGACAGAGCTGGGGCACCTTACGAAATGGTTCTGGCAGCGCAATATAAATGCGAGCACTCCACAGATGTCCAAGGAGTGCAATGGTTGTGCCCATTGCGTTGAGCTGTGGGTAACATGAAAGGCCGAAACCACCTTAGGGAGGAAAGCCGGGTGCGGTCATAACTGCACCTTGTCTTTGTGAAACCTAGTGTACAGCGGAACCACCGTAAGAGCTCTGAGCTCGGAGACTCATCTGGCCGATGTAACAGCTACGAGGAAAGTTGTCGTCCAAGACAGGCATAGCAGAGGGCCGGTCGCGAACGGCTTGAATGGGGGAGACATAAGTCTGGTTAAAACTAGGTTGAGGTCCCAGGTTGGGGCTGGGCGGCGCACCCGAGGGTGCAGGCGCTCCAAGCCCTTGAGGAACCTCGAACCCATAGAGTGTGAGAACACGGAACGTCCACCTTAGCCTGGCTGGAAGGTAGAGATGGCTGCCGAGTGTACCCTCAGCGATGATACCGCCAGGTCCTGCCGCTGAAGGCCAGAGGCAGGCCAAATAGAGGGGATCGAGACCTCAGTAGGAGCAAGATCGAGCGTATTGCACCTGTAGAAGAAACGCTTCCACTCGGCCCGGTACGTTGACCAGGTGGAAGGCTTCCTGTCACCCTGGCTCAGTTACGCAGCAGCCACACCGTGAGGCGAAGAGGTGCAGGTCCGGGTGACGAAGCCTGTCGTGGCCCTGAGTGATGAGGTCTGGGTGGGGTGGCAGGGTAATTGGGTCGGTTATTGACAGGCCGAGCAACGTGGTATATCCGTGCTGCCTGGACCACGCTGGAGTGATCATGATGATGCGCGCTCTGCCCCTGCGGAGTTTGAGTAGGACCTAATGAACCAGTGGGAACAGTGGGAAGGCATAAAGGAGTTGGCCTTTCCACGGCATCAGGAATGCGTCCAAGATCGATCCCGAGGAGAGACCTTGGAAGGAGCAGAACATCTGGCATTTTCTGCTCTCGCGGTGAGCGAACTGGTTTATGTGAGGAAAAATCTCCACTTCTGGAAAGCAGAACGCCTCACATGGGGAAGAGTGACCACTCGTAAGACAGGAAAGACCTGCTGAGTCAAAGCGCCAAGGCTTCCCGAACACCTGGGAGAAAGGACGTCACCAGCTCCATCGAGTGGGCCATGCAACAGTCCCAGAAATGGATGGCCTCCTGACAAAAGGGGGGAGGACCATGTCCCTCCCTGGTTATTTATGAAGCACATGGCCGTTGTGTTGGCTGTAAACACCGAGATACCACGGCCTCGCAGCTGCCGCTGGAACCCCTGGCACGCCAGGCGGACTACTCTCATTTTTGGGGCATTGATGTGGAATGCCAGCTCCCAAGAAGACCAAAGGCCTTAAGCTCGGAGGTGACCATGAGCACTCGAGCAGAGAGATGACGCGTCCGTCGTCAGGGGCAGTGAGGGCTGGGGCGAATGGAACCGCATCCCTGCCCACACCAGGGAGGGAGTTAGCCACCACTCTAGGGAACCTAAGGTGCTCGAGGGAACGGTGACTACCATGACCATTGGCTCCCTGTCTGGGTGGTACGCTGAGGTGAGCCGGACTTGGAGAGGACGGAGGCGGAGCTTGGCGTGTTTGGTTACAAACTTGCGGGCAGCCATGGACCCAGGAGACTGAGACAAGTGCGAGCCGAGGTCATTGGGAAAGTCTGCGGACCTCGGATGATTGTTGCCATCGCCTAAAACCGCAGTTGTGATAAGCAGGCTCCGGCTAGGTCGGAGACCAGGATAGCCCCTAGGAAGTCCAACCTCTGCGTGGGAACCAGAGTGGATTGCTCTATAGTAATCATCAGGCCTAGACCTGTGAATAAGACCGTGAAGATGCCCACGTGCTGAGTGGTTTGTGTCTCGGAGTCTCCTCGGATAAGCGAATCGTCCAGATACGGAAAAACGCATATCCGACATCAGCGAAGGTAGGCGGCGACTATGGCCGTAAGCCAGAAGTACTGACGGTTGGCTAGAAAGCGGAGGTATCTCCCGTGCGGAGGGAAGATGGCGTTGCGAAAGTACGCGTCCTTCATATCGAGGGCGGCATAGTAGCCCCCAGGAGGCAAGGATGGAATAATGGTTCCCAGGGATACCATGCGGAACTTCAACCTTATCCTAAACTGGTTGAGTCCGCGCAGGACTAGGAAGGTCTGAGACCTCTGTTCGAGTGGGGGACTAGGGCATAACGGGAGTAGACCCCCTTGCTCCTTTTGTCAGTCGGCGTCTGCACCTCTTGTACGAGGAATTGCTCGTGAGAGGGGTCCCTGAAGGGGGACAGGGCTGGAACAAATTAGAGGTGGTACCTATGCTCCACCGTGCGCAGGACCCAGCGATCTGAAATTAACTGGGGGCCACGCCAGGAGAAAGCGGGATTGGGATCCCGGCCTGTGACTGGTACACCGCCCTCAGGCGCACCTTGGAAGGTTCGTCTTTGGTCCCAGTGGTAATTGCGAGGGACCTTGACCTTGGCTCTTTAGGGGTCCTGACGCTCGTCTGCGACCACCTTGGCCTCGCTGTTTGCCAAAGTCCTGTCTCTGGCTAGGCACAGAGTATGGCGGCTGGGGACAGAAAGGCCTGCGTTTGGTTGCTGGCATATGCATGCTGAGAGAGTGCATTAGGACCCTATTGTCCATCAGGCTTCGCAGCCTGGGGCTGTCTTTGCCGCGAAGAGGCCTTTACCAACAAAGGGTAAATCCTGAATGGCATACTGCAGCTCCGGCCGGAGGTTTGAAACCTGAAGCCATGAGATGCACCTCATGGCGACACCAAAGGCCAGAGTCCTGGCTGCTGAGTCTGCTGCGTCCAACGAGGCCTGGAGGGACGCTCTGGGTACCTTTTTCCCCCGTCCTCCAAGACGGCAGCGAACTCTTGGCGGGAGTTTTGAGGAAGAAACTCCATAAACTAAACTACCTTCACCCAGGTGCTATAATTATAGCAGCTAAGCAAGGCTTGTTGCTTTGCTACCCAGAGCTGCCGGGCCTCTGCAGAGTACACCTGGCGGCCAAGTAGGTTCATTCACCAAGCCTCCTTTGGTTTCGGGGCTGGCGCCCGCTGGCCATACCAATACCTCTCCTTAACAGACTGAAAGACTAGTGAGCAGAGAGGAGAGCGGACAGACGAGTAGTCGTACCCCTTAGAGGGCCCCATACCGGGTCCTCTATCTCTGGGACCTCCTCCACCTCAGGTTGTCGGGGGGCGTATCAGAATCGTGGTCCTGAGCATAAGATCTGTGCATGTGGGATGACACGGATGAGTGTCTGGATGGCCATGGGGGTACTAAAAAAAAAAAAAAAAAGGCATGGGCAGAGTCTCTGACTCTATTGGACCTTGCCCAACTCGGCGCCGGGGACCGGCACCGGGAGGCGTACCGGTACCTGGAACGAGATCCAGACCTGCAACCAGAACGGTGCCGGGAGGTCGACTGAGATCTCGAGGCTCAGGGAGAGGCTACGGGAGTCACGGTACCTGTCACGGTGTCGGGAGTCGGAACGGTGCCGATAGTAGCGGGTCGGCGAACGGGATACCGACCGGTGCGGCGAGTGCGACCAGTACCGATGAGGAAAACAGCACCGGGACTGCAAGTGGTGTCGGGTGTGCAGACGGGACCGTGATCATGAATGGTGCCGCTCTGCTGTGCTGACAGAGGACGGTCATATGAAGAGACTGTATTACCCGCACTGGCGGTGCCAGGGTCAGGCAGCATTGACTCTGTCATGGCAATGAGATCCCTCGCCGTTGGTAATGTCTCCGGCGTGGAGGGAACAGCAGGCTCAACCACAGTGCATACTGGGGAGCTGTCAGGTACCGGATTCGACGGCCCTCGTGGGACCGGGATCGATGGTACCGAGGTCGTCAGAGCATCGGTAGGTGTCGGTGCCGGGCTATCCGACTTAGACGAGCTCTCTGGCTGCGGTGCAGTCGGCACGGAAGCAGCAGGAGCAGTAAGCTCAACCACGGCGCGTGCCGGGGAGCCGTCAGGCACCGGATTCGACGGCCCTTGTGGGACTGGAATCGACGGTACCGAGGTCGTCGGTGCCTCAGAGGTGTCGGTGCCGGGCGATCCGACTTAGACGAGCTCTCTGGCTGTGGTGCAGTTGGCACAGAAGCAGCGGGAGCAGTAAGCTCTACCACGGCGCGTGCCGGGGAGCTGTCAGGCACTGGATTCAATGGCTCTGGGGGACTGGAATCGACGGTGCCGATGTCATCGGTGCCTCTGCAGGTGTCGGTGCCGGGCAATCCGACTTAGACGAGCTCTCTGGCTGCGATGCAGGTGGCACGGAAGCAGCAGGAGCAGGGGGCTCAACCACGGCGCGTGCCGGGGAGCCATCAGGCACCAGCAGGAATTGTAGGCTCTCTCGACCTCGGAGGAAGGGAGCGGTGCTGAGTCGACTTTGGTGCCGGCGACGGCCAGTGCCGAAAGGCCTTGGCAGTACCGGCGGGGTCCAGCCGCTTGATCATCTGCCAGCCGCTTGATCATCGCTCGGTGCCAAAGGTGGAGGGGTAAGTGAAAGTCCCGCTCCTTTTTGTTCTCGGCTTAAAAGCCTTGCAAATGGGGCACATAGCTGTCAAGTGTGATTCCCTGAGGCACTTCAAACAGGAGTCGTGTAGATCTCCCTTCGGCATCGGCTTCTGGCAGGCCGAGCCCATTTTAAAACCCGGTGAGCCGTGCATGGGCTCTGGCACCGGGTGCAGGGAAGGAGCTACTTCCTGAACCCTGCTAACTATTACTAAACTAACTATGTTAGCAAAGAAAAAACATATAACTATACAAATATATATATATAAAAGGATTATAACTGCATAACTATATACGAGAACTACGAGTAGCTAGGGAAGTGGAGGTCAGCTAAGCCGCGCTCCACTGTTCCAACGACCGACATGGGCGGTAAGAAGGAACTGAGGAGCGGGTGGGCCGGCAGGGGTATATATCGAGCACCATGACGGCGCCACTCTAGGGGGCGACCTGCCGGCCCACTGAGTTGCTAGGGTAAAAGTTTTCCGACGAATGTGCATGCGCGGCGCACACACCTAACTGGAATGGATATGAGCAATCACTCGAAGAAGAACATGGTTTTTTCTGTGAAACAAACAAAGCAGTTAACAAGAGGCTTGCTTTCCCCATTAAAAACAACAGTACTGTTGTGATCCTCATCATTTTGCATCTTTAGGAAGACAGTGAAATATGACCAGAGCTTTGGTCTCCGTACGAATCACAATAGCCTTAGATGATGTTCAGTGCTTTCTTTTTTTAGAGAATGGTAGGAAAATAGGCATTGCATGAGGAAATAGCATTAAATACTAAGAGAAAGAATGATTGATTAATACCTATGTAGCCCAGTGAGGTGCTGAGCGCTCTCAACTCAGTGGGAATTGAGGATACCCACACTGCACAAAAGAGGATGCCAAGCATGGAAATGACAAATTCAAATAAGGAATAAGGAACTCAGTGTCAAACATTTGATTGAGGAGTCCTGAAATGCTAAGGAAAAAGGTAGTTTGATTAATTTTAGTCTTACAATAACAACACTGCAGGTGGAGTCATTGCAAAAGTTATTTTTATGTTTTGATGAACTGCAAAGAACATGAATTATTACTTAGTGGATTCCAGACTCCCTCCTCCACCATGTAATTTTAACAGTGAGTAAACTGAGAGGCTAACACTACTGATTAAAGTCAATCATTGGTGCTATGTAAGTTTTCCCTACCCAGATCAAAACATGGTATCTGCTTTCTCCCGTTATGTTGTTAAGACCTTTCCTGCATTTTGACTGATAATCAAGATTAATTATGTGGAGGTTGTGTTATGGGTAAATGGTCACTTGTGAACAGAGTGAGATTAGACTCATTCTACACTACATTGAAACTCAAGCATTCTGGGATGAAAGATTGGTGTATTAGCTTACTGTGCTACCCATGTTCCTTTGCTTAGTAATGCATTTGGTTTATTGTACTTGGGTGATTATTTGAGATAGGACCTTTTCATACCTCAGATCAAAATCCCCCAAAATCTAGAAGTATTCAAAATCCAAACTCAGAACCAAAATTTTCAAGTGTCCTCTTTTTATAATGGGCTGAACCAAAATTCTGGATGCCAACATCATTGAACTTTGGTGTATTCAAAATCTGGATCTGAATTTCGTAGTCTGTAGCAATTAGGGATTATTGTTACCAGGAAGTATGCACTATTCTGCAAAATTACCCCCTTAAAATTAACGATCTTGTTTAAATCCCTTTGTGCCATTAGACAACACTTTTTCAGCAGCAATTGTAATGTGTCTGATAGACAAAAGAGGAATTTTTTACTGAATACGAAGCAGTGGTCTGGAGTGAAAACAGATGGAAAGATAAGTTCCAAATTGTCAGGGGAAGGAGAAGTAAGAAATCTGAAGACTGGAAACCAACTGAAATGCTGACTCATAAGATATTGTTTGGACAATTATAACATAGTTCTACCTGCTTCTCTCACTTCAAATCATTGCAAATCTAAGGCCATGGCTACACTTACAGTTCTGCAGCGCTGATAGTTACAGCTGTGTTCGTACAGCTGTGTAGGGCCAGCACTGCAGTGTGGCCACACTGACAGCTACCAGCGCTGCAGTGTGGCCACATTTGCAGCATTTGCAGCGCTGTTGGGAGTGGTGCATTGTGGGCAGCTATCCCAGCATTCAAGTGGCTGCAACGTGTTTTTCAAAAGAGGGGGGTGGGGTGGAATGTGACAGGGAGTGTGGGAGAGACAGAGAGATTGGATTTTTGGAGCTGACACTGTTCTCAGCTCCCTGCCTTGCAAGTTCTAAGGACTGGAAGACACACAGTGCCTACCTTCAATCATTTTAAAAGTTCTGACCCCTTCCCCCACCCCTCTCTCATTCACTAAATGCAAATTATGCACTCCTAAATAGCCGTCAGACCAGATAAGCATCTGCTCAACATGGACTTCCCCCTCCCCCTCTGCGGTGTGAGAGGGCTGTTTCTCTCTTCAAGCAAACAGCTGTGAACATTCCAAAGTAATTCCCCTGCCTTCCTCCGCTCGCTCAGCAAACAGGAGCTGTGTTTGTTTTTTAAATAAGCAGTTTGGCTGAACTCCGAGCTCCCCCTTTCTTCCAGTTTGTTGTGGACAGGAATTCTGGGATACCTCCTTATACCCCGGAGGTCAATAAAAGCGCTGGTGGGGTCCACACTTGCTGACCAGCGCTGGATCACCAGCGCTGGAATCGCTACACCCGAGGCTCGACCGGGTGTACAGCCAGCGCTGCAACCAGGGAGTTGCAGCGCTGGCCGTGCTTTGCAAGTGTGGCCACATCCTAAGTTGCAGCGCTGTAACCCCCTCACCAGCGCTGCAACTCTCTAGTGTAGCCATGGCCTAAGATGCTGTAGATTAACATGTTACAGTGGAGCAGTAGGAAACCTCAGTGTCTGCCTAACTGCTGAACTGCATATCTCAACTTTAATCAGTGGAGTGAAGCCTCAAGATCTGCTTTTATATGCTGATTCTCTGATGAAGCTCATAGTATAATGGGCAAAACATCAGGCTTGGGAAGATTTACAAGGGAAACAGTCTCTTAATGTGAGAAACACACTCTTCCCATGAGATATTATCTACATGATTTAAGTATGGATACTGACAATGAGCACACAGCAGATGGCACATGAATTTATGGAGCTGTCAGCTTAGAGACAAAGGAAATTCAAGAGATGTAAAGTTTGCAACATGCAGGAAACTAAGCAACATTTGCAGGATTCAGGCAATGGAAGAGGTTTTGCAGAGGTGGATAAGCCATTTAGAATTCAAGAGGAACAATAGTCTTGGGGCTAAGGCAATAGATTAGGACTCAGGAGATCTGGAGTCAATACTCAACGCTGCCACAGACTTTCTGTATTAACCTGGACACTCTCTCTTTGCCTCATTTTCCTATATGTAAAATGGGGATAATAATACTCCCTTGATTCCACTCCCTGTTTGTCTTGTCTATGTAGATTGTAAACTCATATCGATAAGGAACTGTCTCTTACTATGTGTCTGTACAGCACCTAGCACAATTGGGCCTTGGTTTTGGCTGGAGCCTCATGGCACTACTGTGTAATAAACAACAGTAATGGCTACTTTCCACATTGTCAGGGGTTTTAAAGGAAGAACCAACCTTGAGAGCGCAATAGCCTCAGCCTCTAAATTCTGTCCCAGTATAACAAAAGCTGTGCATGGACCCCAACCTGTATCTGAAAAAGTACATCCTCTGGGAAACTTTTTTTTTTTTAAATAAAAGATTCATAACCCAATTTTCAAAGATGGCCATTAAGCCACATTTGCAATGTGAATCTTGAATATTTTTGCATGAGTAAATTTGTAGCTCGTGGCTATCCATCACAACATATTGCAGTCAGTTCAGAATTATTAACTGTAAAGGCTAGAAACATGAACAAAATCCAAAGGAGATTGTTTCACGGTCTCTAATAAATCATTAAAATTGAAATTAAAAAACCTTCAGGATAAATAATGATCGCTCAGGCCGTTATTCTTGTCCACAATTGGCAGTAACTGTGATCTGTATTCTTAACAAACTGACAGCTAGAGCTTTCCTTCTGTATTGTTATCTCTCCACATCAGTCCACAAGATGGTATCTCAATAATTAATGCCAGTGCTGTGGTGTAATCTTTTGATTGACAGAAACCCCATGGAGAATTAAGTTATATACGCAAGTCTTTAATGTTCAACCGAGGTTGATGCTGTAAATAAATGAAAACACCTTGGTTTAAAATGTGAAATAAATAGGGAAGGTTGAGGGATAAACCAGGGAAAACCACTGCTCCTTGTCTCACAGAACTAAGAGCAAATAAGCTGAATTTCTTGCTGAGAAGGATGAAAGTAAATCACCAGCAAACTATGCTTCCTAAATGGTTATTACAGTTGTTTTCCATGTGGATCATACATTCTCTTTCTCCCTCTCTCACACACAAATACATTTAAAATTGAAAGTCTGATTTAAACCTAGAGAAGCCTGGCAATAGAGAGTTAAGGCTAAAAAGTTATACTTCTCAATCTCTGATTTTTGGATTTTTATTTCAGAAAGCTCTAAAGGATAAAGAAAGGATAATTTGGCTGGGAATGGAGAGTTGGCTGGTCACATGGTGCTGGCTCTTTATTTCCAGATGCTAACTTGCATTAAAATACAGCTAAAAATATATTAAATGCTTTCCTAATATTACTCTCCAAGTAAGTAATTGCTGTAGTTGCCACAAAGATGTCATGCGATTATGAATGGGAGGGAAGGTGGGTCATGCAGTTGCAAATGCAATGGGAAGTGCTTCAAAGGACACTCCCACAAGATATGGTACACATCACAAAAAAAGCTTGAGAAGAGACCAGGTCTATATATAAAGTGCTACAGTGGCACAGCTGTATTGGTAAAGCTGCACCGTTGCAGCATGTGTGTTGAAGATGCTTTATGCTGATGGGAAAGAACTCTCCTGTTAGCATAAAATAACCACCTTCATGAGCGGCATAAGCTATGTCTGCGGGAGAAGCTCTCCTGCCAACATAGTGCTGTGCATACGAACGCTTATGTTGGTGTAACTTATGTCATTCAGGGAGGGGGGAATATTCACACCCGAGTGAAATAAGTTTTGCTAACATAGGCTGTAGTGTAGACAGAACCTAAGTAAATATATAGGACTAGATTCACAAAGGGACTTCAGTGCCTAACTGCCTTGTTAGGCGCCTAACACCAGCATTCCCAAAGAGCACTGTTGAGCTGCTGTCTAGCCCTGAGTGTCTACGTGCCCCCCAGCGGGAATGTGCAAAACCATCTAAGTCCGAGTGCTGCCAGAGCTAACGAACTGCTTGGAGCCTTGGCTCACATCTATGCCATGGCAGGATTCTCAGTGTGCGTCTATATGTACTGCTGGGGTAGTATGTCAAAGCACACTGCCGAACTATTAGTGCACTGTAGCATTATCCACACAGGATGTTACTGTGGGGCAAGCTCGTGTGCTGTAGATTCACATCCTCCCTTGTCTCACAGTAATGTCGTGTGTAGACAAACCTTCAGACAGACGCTTCCCTGAGCATCTGATCTGCATGGCCTGATCCAGTAGGCACTCTCAGAGCATGCCTAACCCCCACAAAAGATAGCCAAAGGCGAGCAGGTTGGAACTTTTTAGGGTAAGCTGGCTATGTGGGTGTGTCACCAGAATACCCAATATCTTGGTGATTAGGACACTGACCAGGGATGTTGGGGATCAGGGTTCAAGGCCCAGCCCCAAATCAGGCAGAGTAGGGATTTGAAAATAGGTATCCTTCAGCCCAGGAGGGTGCCTGCACCATTGGGTTAATGGCTATAGTGGATGGGGTTGCTCGCTCACTCACTTGTGCTCTCTCTCGCTCTGTTTTTTTGCTAGAAAGAGCTGACCTGGCTAAGGTCCCAGGAGAGGGTTCATGGCTGAGAATTCAACTAAGATAGGTGTCTTCCTCTGGCCTGTCAGTCAGGTGCCTAAAGGCCCATATCAATGGGAGTTAAGTGACTAGGTATCAATCAGGGCCCAAAGCCCTGCCTCTTTCTCCTGCCTTTCACTCCTGGTTAGCTCAGGTGACTACCTGCTCAGCTCAGTGGCTTCTGAGTGTCTAACAATCCCCTTACAATGTATGAGGAGCCTAGGCACCCAGCCTGAGGCTGTGAATTCCACTGGGCAGCAGGGTGCCTAGACGTTGAGCCACTGAGCATTGCAATGCCCATGTCCCTTTTGTGCAGCTAGCCTTTAGAGCCCAGTTCCCTGTTATCCTGCACCGGTGTGGTCAGTGATGCCTGCGCAAAGAGGGTATAGAATGTTAACATATTAGCAAGGTAGTGTTTTCCTTCACTTTGCATTGGTGTGAATGACAACACAAGGTGCAGTGCAATGGTGAACTGGGCCTTTACAAATGAATATAAATTTCTTTCACCTGATTCACCGCTGTGGTACATTTACCTTTATGTAGCATCACTGAAAACAGTGAATATACACTGGTGTCACACTGGAGTAACTCAGTGGGAAATCAAACATGCAGCTTAAAAATATGCAAAGGAAACTAAAGCTATATAAAACTAACTAAAACAATATAGCTGTGTAATAATTATGCCCATTGCACTTTCTGAAATCATCATTGAAACCACTGGAGGTGCAGGTGAATAATATAACATTGCCACATTGGAATGAAATGAATATGAAATTGACAGAATATGAAATAATGAGAGTTCAGGTCATATGCAGTGACAAAGAAGCAACTAAGGTTTGTCCGCCTACACATTTGCTGAAAGATCATTTTAATTTTGGGATAAGTGAGTGGCAGATGTTGCTTGTTACATTGTTCATTATTTTGCAACTGACAGGCTGCTTGGTACATGATAGATGTTCATTCTAGGCTACTCTAGCTGGCATAGAAAGCGCAAGTTATATATTTGGCCCTCATAGACACAGTAATTGCCTCAGGGGTGAGACTGGAAAACAAGTAAGTGACGGTTCTCTCCCAAGATCCACTCACTCATGCTACCGTAATGATCTACCAGTCAGAGCTGACTGTGCAGATCTACATAATTGGTGACATTTAGTCCTGTGCTGGGGACATCACAAGGTCTGTACAGAACTTAAGTCAGACTGAAGACCCCAAAATAATGCTGCATAGGCCCTCTTTTGATTCCTACATACTAGTAGATTTCACCCAACTTGCTTGTCCTTCAACTTTCTTGCATACTTTAATCAGCAGTGAAATAATTAACAGTGTTTAGCAAGATCTGTACATTCCATCTTTTGAAATTACTGCGGGAAGTTCATAGCTCTCTCAGAGCTATTGTTTCAGGCTGTCTACATACTCGGGCATTGGTTTATATCTGAATCATATTTTGAAGGTTAGTTTTGCAACCATTCAGGTCAGAGATTTTATTTTTTGTTCATAGGAAAGGTTAGGTTCTGGAGCCCATGGTGGAAGAACCAGGAGCCAAATTGTTTCCTGCTGTCTCTGCTCCTGCGCACTCATAGGGTAAATTTAATCCCTATTCCCCTTCAAAACATTTTTTCCTGGATTAGAAGTAGCAGTTACCACATGGTTGTGCCATCTCCTGAGAACACAGATGGGGGAATTGGATAGTTAGTGAGGCCCAAAAAACCCTTGAAGGAAATGTATGTGTTTGGGTGAGAGAGTTGAAAGAGGTAATTCCTCTGGAAGACTTCAGTGGAGGGAAATGCCAAATAAATGTGGTCCCAGTTTACAAAGGGTTAGCAAACTTGGAGTGCATTGTTCAAATCTGGGGAGTTTCATCTACTTTACATTACCAGTCTTTTGCATGGTACTAGTAAAGAGATCAGCTACAGCCTGGCAAACACAGCCAAAAATAGAATGTGCCTGCTTCTATATGTATTTAACAATCATTCTATGATCCCACATTCCTAAACTTAGTCTATTAACAAGTACAGGTGCATATTATAGTCTCCAGTCTACTGGCCATATATTTTGCTCTTATTCCCTGAAGGTGAAACCTCTGGGACTGAGACACCAGAATAGCAGCAAATTGTTTTGGACACTGTGACTCCATTCCCAGAAGTGTCTTCTACACACTTCACTGAATGACCAGAAACTGCCAGATGACAACCATGGCTTAGACCCCAAGTGACAGCTGAACTTTAAGACATCTTTATGGTCACCCTCCCCTTCTTAGGCTGGCCAAGTGTGGGGTGAGTCCCTGCTTAAAGTAGAGGGAATGGCATAGGAGACACTGTGGTTACTGTACCATCTGGGGATACCTCCATGGCAGGGACTCAGATTCACTGATTTTCCAGTGTTATGCTAAGATGGAACCTAGAATTTGGCCCCCCATGTCCACTGACCTGTCTGCAAGCTGCAAATATCCGTAGAACTGAATCTGTACTATGCTAAACCACATCAGCTCATCTCTAAGTCAGTTTAAGTCTTAAGTCCTAGATTTCTCAAGGACTGAAACATATGTATTTTTAGATATTGGAAGGATGACCTTGTTTCCTAATGATTAACTGGTAAATTTAACCTTCCTACATAGGAATTCTTCTGCTACTGTGTTTTTGTTTGAGTTGTCTGCTAATGTCAATCTAGTTTTTAAAGGACACAGTCAGGATTGTTAGATCTAAAACTTTATTCACCTAGAGAGCTGTTCCAATTAGTATTTATAACCCTAAGAATTTGCACAATGGGTCTGCATACTTACATCCATTTAAGTCAAGTGTAACTCCACTGAAGTCAGCATGCATGAGATCAGAATGAGGCTCAAGTTTATTTTTCACCTAATGCTGTTGCAGCCTCAAAGTCATTTTAAAAATCCCAAGTTAAAGGGCATTATAGACTAACCAGAAGAGTACCCGAATCACAGATTTTGGAGTTGGATGTCTAATTACCCCCTCCCAAAATCTGGGGATGTTTGGATCGGGCATTTGCTTTGATTCATTTTAGGCATAGAGCCCAGCAAGGAATTCTGATCCAGGTTTGGATTCAAAGCCCAACTCTCATTTCTGGTGTCTTAAAAATGATTCAACTGGAAATGTGGCAGCTTTTAACTACCTGATGAAGATGGCTCCTTATGGCACCAATAAAGCCCTCACCTGTGGAGTCCCACAGGAATCCATCTTCCTCCCAGCTCTATTCAACATCTACTCTAGGGGGCTTAGGAGCCCCTGATGGCAACTGCCTACTCTTGCAAGATTCTTTCTGCTACCCTGTGTTTTTTTCTGCACATATTTCACCTATTTGTTTAGCTTTCTTCACAGTCACATGCTCCATTTCTCTCTAAGGCCTTTATCTGAATTTCAGTTTGCAATACTGCTTTTTATTTTTACTTGCTATTTACTTATTTCTTTTTTATAGAGCACTTTCTGGAATAACAGCTATTCACATACCTGCTTTATTGGTGCAAATATAAATAGATAAATTAATAATAAAAATAGGCCTTTAATAACAATGTATACTACCTAGTTCAAATTCTGATTAATGACCTCTTAGGTTTAAATCAGTAATCAATTTCTCTATTGTTTCCACTGTCCTCAGTGTTCTTATCCAGAATTCCCTCACTCTCCCCAAGGAACACAAATATACTCAGACATTTTCATTACTTCTGCCAAACTTATCAGCAAGGAATGGGTTATATATAGAGTGCTTCTGCATCTGCCATTATTAAAAAAAAGAAAAGAAAGCAAAGCAAATTTCTGTCCATCTTCCCTTTGAACTCACACTCTATGGATTTCAGAGAGAGTTGGAGTTGCAATCTGAGGGCAAGATCTTCAAAAGCACACAGCATGGGCTTCCACTGTAGGCAATGTCATTGACTTCAATGAGAGCAGAATTAGGCCTTTTCAGAATCCCTCCAGCATTCTTGGGATTTGCTTACTGGAGTCATACAGGTTCAGTAGCATCATTTCAATTTTCCTTCTCCTACTGTAGTTGGCATCAGTAATCATGAGACATAAGCTGTCTTACTATATTCACTGGCTCTCAGCATTTCTTCTTCTTGGTGCCATGTGCCATTTTCAGTGAGGAAAGAGGATGGTTTCCATATAAACTCATTTAATTAACAACAAGAACCATGGGAACAAGGTAAACAATTTACTTCCTGCTATTTTACCATCTAGCTTAGGTGTATAACTGTCCCAGGAGCAATTCTTTCAGTTCTTGTTACTGAGAGAGTGAGTCATAGAAAGTGAGGCAATCGCATAGTGTCTTAACACTGGATGAGATAAATAATGTGGTCATTCCAGGTTTGTGGCATTAACATTATTATAGCTCCCCTTATCAATCACATATTCTCTATGTATAGCGCTTATTGTTGTGTGTATGTATGGGGGGAAATTGCAGATACAGTGGCTTCTCAAACTACATTTTTTTTTTGCCTTAACATAGGTGCATCGCTCTGTTCATTGGGTTATGTGGAAAGTCTATTCTTTTTTTTAAAAACAATTCAAGCTAATAAAGATTCCTTTAAAAAAATCCTCATGGCACTTATAGCATAGAATAACACATTTTCAAGGCCCAGTAATGTTAATAGAGTTCCTTTAAAGATAATGATCTTACACTTTGATAGAACCTTTTCTACTAACGTGCTTTACAAACATATCAGAATGGTGTACATGCTAAATATGGAGGGATCAGTTCACTCTCCATTGAAATGCAGCCACCTCTGGGGAGAAGTGTGGCAATTGTTTCACAGGATACAGTTACACAATAGTTTAAGAGAAAATGAATAATACTGAAACTAAATACTCAATATGCAAACTGAAGCTGCAAATGAAATGTAAATAGGCAGAATGTACTGAAGCTTGATTATAATTCAGATACCAGGGGTAACTTTCCACCTCTTAGTAAACTTGCCATTTGATCTTTAATTCCTACAGACCTTGGGTTTACGTCTCACCTGAAAGACTGAACCTCTAGCAGCATATTATTCCTTGACATCATGCTGGAGCACTGGTTCATAACTGACTCAGAGGGAAGAGTTGCCCCTTACTCAACCACCAATACCACTTCCTGTAATAATTAGAGAATTCATAGGGTATGTCTACACTTCAGTGTAAGCCCAGAGTTAGAGGGACTCAAGTCAGCTGACCTGTGTTAGGGAACCATGAGCTTGAGCATCTACATTGTATTTTAACCCTTATGTTAAGACTTTTCTGACCAAGCTTGAACCTAAGGCTCTGGTTTCAACACTGCAGTGCAGAAACCCAAGTCAAAGAAACCATATCCCAGAGTCCCTAGCACCCACCCACCAGTCCTAGGACTGTGATGCACAGTGTGGGGAAACTTTACTACCTGCCCTGCATTTTACCAGGAAGCAGCTCATTTTGTAAAAGGCTGGATCGGTTTGCTCTCCACTGCAAAACCAGGAGGTTGTCTGACAGTGTGCTTGCAGATGGGTGATCAGAAGAGAATGAGTTAACATTGACCTGAGCTGCTGCAAAGGGAGTGGCTCTTGTTTTCAATAGAGTGGATTGCAGATTGTTGGGCTCGAGGAGACTAAGGAAGTTGCCCCATGGAATTGTGGGATACTTCCACTTGACTCCTAGGACCCAAGCCAAGCAGGGCTGCATCTATGCTGCAAAACAATAGGGCTTGGACCTGGGTCCTAGTTTAACTGCAGTTTGGATCTTCCAGCCCAGCAGAGTCCTGAGACCCTGGGTCTGAGCACTGAGTTAGCACAATTGCAGTGTAGACACAGTGGAGTTAGGGACTCACATTGCTGTGTACGACATACCCATGGAGGCCTCCTATCCAAGTATTGGGCCAGCAAATGCTAATCAAGCTTGGCTTATGAGCTCTGACAGGATTACAGCGCAAAGGGGCAAGGCTGCCCTGACATGACAGTGTGGCCTGCCATCAAGCTCACAGTATTTTAAACATAGTATTTTAAAAACAATATCCAAGTCTTTCCAGATTGTATAAGTTGACTTAAATTACCTTTAGTTAAGTGACGTTATGTTTTTTAATAGCATACAATGGGACTGATAGGTGGACTGGTAATGTTAATGACAAATGACCAGCATGGAGAGGTAAGGAACCATAATGATGTAAGGTACTTTTTCGCTGCCACGATGCGAATTTTAAGAAGTTAGGAAATGACTAGGCATGAATATACAAAGGCCTTTCCCTATGGTGCTTGCAATAACAGCCAATCTACAAAGTACTAGCATTGATCAGACATCCACATGCTTTATGAGGTTTACCATGACCATAGCTCTTCCCATGCTGTGAGCAATTCTGCAGATCAAATGCTTTGCACACAAATCTGAAACTCTGTTAATAAAAAACTACTGTGGAACATTATTAGAATGTATTTTCAGCTAATGCAAAGAGACAGAAACAATGCCACACCACAAGCAGAATAATTTTTTCACAAAACAACCCTCGCTGCCTAAATAGACTAATTGCTACTTTTACGAACTCTACAGAGATGAATACTGCTTTAAAACAAACACACACACACACACACACACACACACACACACACACACACACACACACACACACACACACACACACACACACACACACACACACACACACACACACACACACACGGGAATTAGGCCATTTTGCTGGCATCTTACTTAGACTACTAATGGGCTTCACCAGCCAGGAAAAATGAGAGCTGACTTTACAAAAGATCTGCATGAGAAAAAGAAACTGTCCCCAGATGCATTTTGACAATTTCCTACGGATAAGGCTAGTTAAAACTTGGCTCAGAAATAACAGTTCCCTCCAGTGAATTATGTCTTAGAGCAGTATAATGTTTGTTCTCTGAATCACTTTAGGTGTCTGTTCCTTTATTTTCCTTGAACATAAACAGTATAGCTTTGGAAAGAATCCCAGGCCATTGTAGATGCATTACATTACTGCTGATGTGATTAACCAAAAGTAAAACATTAAATGCTTTTGAGGCATTAGTCTAAAGTCTAAGGGTGAACTGTCAGGCTGGAAGGAGGTCACTAGTGGAGTCCCTCAAGGATTGGTTTTGGGACCGATCTTATTTAACCTTTTTATTACTGACCTTGGCACAAAGAGTGGGAATGTGCTAATAAAGTTTGCGGATGACACAAAGCTGGGGGGTATTGCTAACACGGAGAAGGACAGGGATACTATTCAGGAAGATCTGGACCACCTTGTAAACTGGAGTAATAGTAACAGGATGAAATACAATAGTGAAAAGTGCAAGGTCATGCACTTAGGGATTAATAATAAGAATTTTAGATATCAGTTGGAAGCGACAGAGGAGGAGAAGGACCTTGGCGTATTGGTTGATAGCAGGATGACTATGAGCCGCCAATGTGATATGGCTGTTAAAAAAGCAAATGCGATTTTAGGATGCATCAGGCGAGGTATTTCCAGCAAGGATAAGGAGGTGTTAGTACCGTTATATAAGGCGCTGGTGAGACCCCATCTGGAATATTGTGTGCAGTTCTGGTGTCCCATGTTCAAGAAGGATGAATGCAAACTGGAACAGGTCCAGAGACGGGCTACTAGGATGATCCGAGGAATGGAAAACCTGCCTTATGAAAGGAGACTCAAAGAGCTTGGCTTGTTTAGCCTGGCCAAAAGAAGGCTGTGGGGGGATATGCTTGCTCTATATAAATATATCGGGGGGTTAACGTTAGGGAGGGAGAGGAATTATTTAAGTTTAGTACTAATGTAGGCACGAGGACGAATGGGTACAAACTGGATATTAGGAAGTTTAGACTTGAAATTAGATGAAGGTTTCTAACCATTAGGGGAGTGAAGTTCTGGAACAGCCTTCCGAGGGAAGTAGTGGGGGCAAAAGACTTATCTGGCTTTAAGACAAAGCTTGATAAGTATATGGAGGGGATGTTACGATAGTATAGTTTAATTTGGGCAATTGATCTTGGATTACCACCAGATAAGTCTGCTCAATGGTCTGCGGGGAGATGTTGGATGGGATGGGAACTGAGTTACTGCAGAGAATTCCTTCTTGGGTGCTGGCTGGTGAGTCTTGCCCACATGCTCAGGGTTAGCTGATCGCCATATTTGGGGTCGGGAAGGAATTTTCCTCCAGGGCGGATTGGCAAGGGCCCTGGAGGTTTTTCGCCTTCCCCTGCAGCGTGGGGCATGGGTCGCTTGCTGGTGGATTCTCTGCAGCTTGAGGTCTTCAAACCAGTTTTGAGGATTTCAATAACTCAGTCCTGGGTTAGGGGTTCTTATAAAAGTGGATGGGTAGGGTTCTGTGGCCTGCCTTGTGCAGGAGGTCAGACTAGATGATCATATTGGTCCCTTCTGACCTATGAGTCTAAATAATGAGATGACCAGCTTCAACTTCCATAGGCTCACGGCATAGGAAAGCACATCCCAAACATATGATCTTTCATGCCTTTGGACTGGTACTCTGTGCAGAGTCATGAATAGCCACTGCAAACTGGGGATAATTACATTTAAGACAAGTGTGATAAATGAAGGGGGAAGGGTAGCTCCCTTTTATGGACACCCAGCCAGACAGTTAGCTATAAAGTCCCTTTTGGTGGCTGTTCTCTGCTTGCCTTACCTGTAAAGGGTTAAAAAAGCCCACAGGTATAGGAAAGCAAAAGCCTAAGTTACAGATGTATTTTCTTTCTTTTTAATAAAATCTAACTTTTTAAAGAACAGGATTGGATTTTTGGTGTCCTAAGAGGTTTGTGCAAATGTTGTTAAATTAGCTGGTGGCAGCAGCTGATTTCCTTTGTTTTTTTTCCTCAGCTCTTCCCCGGAGGGGGGATGAAAGGGCTTGAGAGTACCCCACAGGAAGGAATTCCAAAGTGCGCCTTCCTGGTTTCAAAGGTTATTTTTGCATTTGGATGGTGGCAGCATCTACCCATCCAAGGTAAGAGAGATGCTGTAACCTTGGGAGTTTAATACAAGCCTGGAGTGGTCAGTATTAATTTTTAGAATTCTTGTGGGCCCCCACCTTCTGCAGTCGAAGTGCCAGAGTGGGGACTCAGCCTTAACAACAGATGTATGTTACAGCAATCCTACCTATGTTAGCAGATGCAATGCTAGTGAATAATCACTATAAGAATATCTGTGTAAATATTGCTGGCAATTGGTGATAGCAAGTTATTCTGAAACACTGACACAACCACTCAATGCCATAATCCTGCCATTTAAACTGCTCTTTGCACAGGGTTGATTGGAATCAGCTGTATGTACTTAAGATTCTTATTTAAGTCACAATTTTGAGCACTTTCACTTAAGTGCTGTCTGAGATGGTTAGAATTGCAAGAAACAGTGGAAGGGACCTGTGCTAGAAACTGAGAGCATATACATAGTCAGTGAGTCAGCAGGTGTGCATGTATGTATGTACACACACTGACTGAACCAAGATTGCATAATATTTTTTATTTGTATTACCATAGTATCTAGGAGTCATAGTCATGGAGCAGGTCTCCATTGTGCTAGGAGCTGTACAAACACAGAACAAAAAATATTCTCTGCCTCAACGGGCTTACAGCCTTAGAGAGCTATATAGCATGTTGTGCACCCAAAGATGTTCTCTAACGTGATATCTATGATATTTTGTAATGATTTTAGGCATGCATACTAAATAGCCTTGCCTAGAAAAGAGGTCAGTACATTATGAGCATATATTGCAATGGTCATCTCATTAGGTACACTTCTGGATCTGTGCTTACATTTTTTTAATCCAGAAGTAGATACTACATACTACAGGATGCTCAGTGAACTGCAATTCTGTTATATCAACACAAAGTTTAATTGTGAAATTACAAATCGCTCATTATTCTATGAAAGCTCAGCCAGAAACTGACGGGGTGTTACTAACTGTGGTTGTTTCACTTTCTTTTTTAACCTGAAATTATAGGTCAAACATTAATAATGAGGAACCCAGGGAAAAGTGTCATTTGAACAGAGCACTGTGGACTGGAATAGGAGAGCGTTGCCTGAACAGAAGTTGCTCAGTGTGTACAGTGTCAGCAATTGTCTCCCGAGGCATTTGAATGCTGGGGAAAACCACTGGCATACAGGCTCTATAGTGCCAACTTGAGGAGAACTACATAAACAATAATGTCATCTTGAAAGATACTGTGTTCTAAAATACTGATTAATAGAACACTTTATGTCTGGCTGAGTTGCTGTATCTCCTTGGTGTTTGGATTCTCAAGTGCTTTAGTGACACTATTGAATAGTAAAGTGACTCAGAGGCAGTGCCATTTAGTTTTGTTACCATATCACTTTAATTATACGGTATTTTTAACATTCTGTATGAATGAAGTATTCTTGGCAAAACAAAATGCTGGAACATATTGTCACTAGGATAGTCACTGATTGGGAAGACCTGATGGAATCACTTACAATGATGGGTAATGCTAATGAAGTTAATACTGTTAATCTTGGTGTGTGCATTCAATCCAAAAAAAGCACTGGCTCAGTCATCTTCATATTGGAGGGGTTGCAGAGGGAGAAAATGTTTTCTGATGCATCTGGCATATTTGGATCAGATATCTTTTCATCCATTACTACGTCTTTCATTAATCACATAGCAGCCAGTGTGACAGAATGCAACAGAATATTACAAATTCTAATTTTGTTTCTGTTGGTTTTCAGGTGCTGTTTACTTCTACAAAGGAAGCAAATAGCTGCTAGTATTATAAATTGCTGGATCTATCTATCACCATTATCATTTACCCCATTGTTCCTGGACTCCCTTGTCAAAGTTCCAGAAAACACACAAAGTGGAGAAGTAGTGTGCTGTTAGATTCGCCTATTTCTATTTCATTTATTCTTAAATGTGCATGGCTCAGTACTCAATTCATTCATTGGCAGAGGGTCATGGATTTAACTGGAACACAAGTTATGGATCGGCCTTGATGTAGCACTCTGCAAAGGGGTTAGTTTCACCCTGAGTGCATACTTGCTTTGTTATGTTCTGTTCGAAAAAATTTGGAAACTTGCAGCTTGTTTGCAATATGCAGTAACATTCTGCTGATCACGCAAAAGATGGAAATTTAAACATGATCAATCTTTCTTTTATATCAGCAAATGGGCAGAAAGTTACATCACTCTTGACTCTCTAATTCAGTGTATCAGATAAAAATGCCAAACATTTCTTTCTTTCTTTTCGTAATTAACTGAATTAAAATTCTTATTTGCTCTGCATTTGGCTTGCTGGGGGCTCTTTCTCAGCCATTTACTGTTATGAGATTTCTTGCTGCCTACATTGGTGTTTGAGAGCCTTTTATGAGTGCCCAAGGGGAAGATTAGTCACCCATTTGTTAAATACTATTTATTTTCTGTGACACTGGAGTTATGGTTGATAAAACACCTTTATAATTTTACTGGAGCATTTGACGAGACTCCTTAAAGCTTCTCTTTTATAACCATTTAGAGCATGAGCATAAAGCCCAAACTGCGCAACTGATGCCCTGTTGTGTTGTTCCCCACCATTTGAAATGAGAGCAATGTGAGAGCCCAGGATGAGGAGTGGGGAGGAAGCACCAAGTAGAGAGGTAGGGGGTGTTTCATAAACACATTCATATTAATTTTGTTTGTGTCTTGATGCTACTTTGCAGTGTATTGCAAAGTGGCAGCTACACTACAGCTAAGATGGGGAACGTTACTTCATTTCACTCCCCATGTGTATTTGCCTTCTGGCAAAACTGCAGATTAACGTGTAGCATCCATGAGTAAACATCCAAGTTCAAGCCATGATGACAATGCAAGTAACAGATTGTTTAAGACAATGAAAGGCAAACACAGAGGTCCTGAGAGACTGTGCCCCATCCTGAGTTCTCAAAGCCTGCTGTACCTAAAAGCCAAGGGGCCAGGTCCAGCTGCTGTAGATTGTGTTACCGCCACTGAAGTCAATGGAACTATGACAATCTACATCAGCTGAGAACCAAACACAAGCAATCCATTTTCTATGGGTTTAACATCCCCTGAGCTCTGTTTAACTCTCCATGACAAGGTGTGGATGATAACTCAACCAATGCTGCTCCTACACTGTCTTGTGCTTTATGGCTTATTAAAGAGAGCAAGAAACTTTAATGATAATGGGTAGGAGAGCATAACACTGCAGTACTCATAATAGCCACCACCCAAATAAGTAAATATATGACTGAGGGAGCGCTGCCTTAAATCTAGATATTTGTAAGGTTGTAACTCCATGGGACACAAGATGACTGCTTCAGCAAGAGCTGCTAAGGCCAGCTCTAATTTATAGGTGGTGTAAAACTCTTATTCTCATCACTTCCAGGGAGAGTCCTTACTTGCAAAGCTCTTAATAAAATAGGCTTTGAAAAGGGCTTTGGATAATTATCTATTATTGCTTACATGCTGGCAGTACGCTCAGGGTGGTACAAGGCTCCACGTTGTACAAGCTGCACCAGAGAGTTTACGGTTGAAAAGATGAAAGTGCGAAGGCAGGATGTTCTGAGAATCCCAGAGGAAGGATTAATTAATGACACCTTTTAAATGTATTACTGTGCCTTCTGGGGAAAGAGCATCTTCTCCTCTCTCCCTTGCATAAATGTTTATGTCTACAGCATTGTTGCAGTGGTAAATTAGAGGTAGTTCTAGGCTGCATTTTCTACTCCTGTGGAATCAACTTGTCTACATGCACAGCTGGATTGTTAATCAGCTGAAAGAGTTAAAAAGCCTGGCTTGAAAAGAAAGGTACAAAAAAAGCATATAATGTAATTTTTGATCAATACATGGATGTTCATTGACTTTCAGATACTGAAGCTCTTTTGAGAGCTTCCCCTGTTATGACCTGAGAATGTTTCTACATAACATTTTCAGTAAAGGTAACATTTTCAAAAATGCTAAAGGCTCAGATTTTTAAAGGTATTTGGGCATTACTTCACCCAGCATTGCAATGCCTAACTGACTTAAATTACTAAGGGGCAGATTCACCTAAGTTCAACATTTAGGCATCACTGCGTTGCTGCCACCCAACCCCAAATCCCCAAAGACATATACATTTCCACTAGTGGGCAAATGCACCGAGGTCTCCAGTCCCAGGAGGCTGACCTAACTACCAAGCTATTAGGTATTCTGAAGTAGGAAGATTAAAGCTGTTCCAGTTAGTATAATAATGAAATATTTATTGGAGGAGGGACTTGAAACTGGCTCCTCACATTCCAGGCAAGTGCCCCAACCACTGTGATATAGACTTACTCTCTCTTTTTTCCCTGGCCCTTTGCATTTCACTCCTGGTTAGCTAGGTGGCTCTACACTCAATTTGCTGACTTCTGAAAATCCCTTTAGTAAGTGCCTAACACCCCCTACAAGGCCTGCAGTGCTTGGGCCCGTAATCTGGAGCTGAGAATTCCATTAGGCAGCAGGTAGGGTGACCAGATGTTCCAATTTTATAGGGACAGTCCCGATATTCAGGGCTTTTTCTTATATAGGGACCTATTACCCCCCACCCCGTCCCGATTTTTCACACTTGCTCTCTGGTCACCCTAGCAGCAGGGCACCTAGGAGTTAGGTGCTGCAATGCCAAGTACCTTTGTGAATCTGGCCCTAAGTACCTATGTCACTTTTGAAAATGAGAATTAGACTTGCAAGTCAATTAGGTGTTGCATCTGTATACCTTTAAAAATCTGGGCCCAAGGGCCTGTCTCCACAGTGAGTTAGTGTGCAGCAAGCCAGGATGTAAATCTATAGTGCACTAGCTTGCAGAGTAGACAAGCCCTAAGAGCCATCTTCAAAAGCAACTTAAGAACTTAGGAGCCTGAGTCCCATTGACTTTCAGTGTGAGTTAGGCACCTATATATCTTTAAAAATCTGGACCTTAGACATTTTTGCAAATTTTATCCTAAGTGTATGTCCATAAGTTTAATCACTCTGGGGCCACAAGTTAACTTTGGTTGTCTTAAGTTAGGGCTCATATTTCTACTTTAGGGAGCTCACACTGGTACTTCTGTTTAGCCCAGTTCAGCTATCCAAACACTAATCTGAACCCTCAAATGCAGAACGGGGATCTTTAACTTGCAGTGTGCCAAATCCCATCTGAAAATGGGGGGGGCTCTCCATTATTAAGCAAATTTATACCAAGTTTTGCTCATTTCACTAGTTAAAGCCAGGTTGGGATGGTTCAGTAACTGAATGGAAATCTTCCAAGAAATATCTATATGCAAGTCAAGTGGCATTAATGATTCCTTAGGTAGCACTATTCTCTGAATCAGGAGTGGGTGAGACATAAAACAGACTCTTGATCAACAGCCGTCAACAAAGATTCTATGTCACTTTTTGCAGGGCCGTCCGGGGGGCGAGTCAAGTGGGGCAATTTGCCCCAGGACACGGGCCCCACAGGGACCCCCAAGAGAGTTTTTCAGGGCCCCTGGAACAGGGCCCTTCACACGCTCCTGGGGCCCTGGAAAACTCTCACGGGGCCCAGGCCCCCCGGAGCTTCTTCCACTTCAGGTCTTCAGCAGCAATTCAGCGGTGGGGGGTCCTTCTGTTCCGGGACCTGCTGCCAAAGTGCCCTGAAGACCTGCAGTGGGGGGGTCCTTCCGCCCTGGGACCCACCGCCGAAGACCCCAGCCCCCCTGAATCCTCTGGGCAGCCCTGACTTTTTGTAAGAGTGGGGTGTTGACTCCAATGTCCAGACTAAACAAAAGTAATTACATTTTGCCTACCTCCATTTTCTCTTCAGTTTCAATTGCATACAGTGCTCCTCCTTAGGTTCTAGCCTAAGATGTTGAGTTAAAACTGCTTCTCCATTCCACCCCAGAGTGGCAGGTAAAACAAGCCCTCTCTCTTTTATTCACCTTACAGGAGTCTTGAGATTCTTATCAGTATAAGCTTGTAGAAGATTGAGACTCATGGCTAGAGCATGCTACACAAGTGCACAGCATTAGTATCATTACCTAGTAAAACAATAAGGGAAAAAATAACAGCTGCCGGTCAGTTTTGTATTGTTTGTGAATTAAATGTAATGTAATATGAAGTTCGGATTAAAAAGCCATACATATCCTGCCTTAAGTGTTGATTCTGTGTGTTCCTACCTCAGCTACCCTTAGGACACTTGATATTGTGTGGCTGTATAAGAAGTTGTGAAAGTCCAGGGGGAAAAAAACATCTAATGCACTGCAAGGCATCTTTAAATGTACGGTTCTTTTTTTAGTCCATCTCCTCTAATTAAATTTAGTTTCAAGTACCATGAGCTGCCTTCCAGTTATCTTCAGTTGACTGCAATAAAAAATGGCCTTCCAACAAAGACTCTTCTGCCCTCTACTTTGACAGTCCTTTTAAAAGTGTGATTTTTTTTTCAGTTTAACAAAATCACAATGATTAGCAATGAAGCAAGAAAAGACTGAGTACAGACATTTATAAAGAAAAACAAAATGAAAGGCTCAGGCACTAACCTGGACTGTGACTCTGACCTTGGACCATTTTTCACCTGTACGACATTTCCATTTAGTTAACAAAGAGCCAGAATGTGTAAAGGAAGAGAGTTTTAGATGCACCTTCGAGATTCCATTTATATCAATGACATAATGGTGTCAGATCTTTGAAGGAAGAACAGAAAAAATACGCAGCAACTGGTATTATATCTTTAATTGCATTGAAATCAATTACTTCCTTGCTGAGGCAAGAGATAATTTTCCCATTTAAATCTCACAGCTGTACTGACTAGCAAATTATTGTTGGATTGTTTCTTTTATGATAATTAACAATACAAAGCCCATGCTATAGTGAAATTAGCTGTTTAATAAATGTTAAAAGCTCCTACTGCAGCACAGAGACCCTGCTTCTAAGGAGTATACTATCAAATATGTGTCTTAATGAACCTTTTATAGACAACCAATTACAAAATAGTTGTATAGGCTTAGTACCAAAGAGTACCATAGCTTTTCTGCCTTTCAGGGATTCACTATCACAGTCCTGAATTTTAAAGGGAGGGTCACACATAAGCCCAGGTGTTCTCCTAACCCCCTTTCTCCCATTTAAATAACTGACAGTGGCATCTTCAAGGAGAAGGTGAGAGATTCTGGTCTTGAACAGCTAGCAGCCATGTGTAGGTGTCATAAACAGATAGTTAAGGGTTAATAGAACAGGAGTACTTCATGTCTCTTTTGCCTGGAAAGGGTTAACAAGTTCAGTAAGCCTGGCTGTCACTTGACCAGAGGACCAATCAGGGGACAGGATACTTTCAAGTCTCGAGGGAGGGAAGTTTTGTGTGTGCTGTTAGTGTTTGGTTATTGTTCACTCTGGGGGCCCAGAGGGACCAGACGTGCAACCAGGTTTCTCTCCAATCTCTCTGATACAGTCTCTTATATGTCCAGAATAGAAAGTACTATGTAGATAAGGCTAGTTAGGCTTATGTTTGTTTTCTTTATTTGCAAATGTGTATTTGGCTGGAAGGAGTTCAAACTTGTATTTTGCTGAAAGGATTTTAATTTGTATTTGTATACTTAAGCTGGGAGGGTATTCCCAGTGTCTATAGCTGAAAGACCCTGTAACATATTCCATCTTAAATTTACAAAGATAATTTTTACTGTTTTTTCTTTCGTTAATTAAAAGCTTTTCTTGTTTAAGAACCTGATTGTTTGTTTGTTTGTTTTTTATTCTGGTGAGGCCCCAGGGGACTGGGTCTGGATTCACCAGGGAATTGGTGGGGAAAAAGGAGGGAAGGGGGAGAGAGAGGTTAATTTTCTCCCTGTGTTAGGATTACTTTCTCTCTCAGGGAGAGTCTGGGAGGGGGACAGAGAAGGAGGGGGGAAGGTTCATTTTCCTCTCTGTTTTAAGATTCAAGGAGTTTGATTCACAGTGATCTTCCAGGATAACCCTGGGAGGGGAAGCCTGGGAGAGGCAACGGTGAGGGAAAAGGTTTACTTTCCTTGTGTTAAGATCCAGAGGGTCTGGGTCTTGGGGGTTCCTGGGTGAGGTTTGGGGGGGACCAGAGTGTACCAGGCACTGGAATTCCTGGTTGGTGGCAGTGCTACAAGTACTAAGCTGGTAATTGAGCTTAGAGGAATTCATGCTGGTACCCCATCTTTTGGATGCTAAGGTTCAGAGTGGGGAATTATACCATGACAGTAGGACTGTGGGAAAGGTTCACAACAAACCCTGAAGTTGTGCAACTCTTCCTTGGTTTCAGCTGTATTGAAAACATAACATTCAATGTGTCCATGACATTTATTTATTAAACAACTTGTTTAGGGTTAGAGCAAATCTCCTGTTCTTAAGGAAACATGGGCAATGGTGGGCCAGAACTTTAGGCGAGGCAGCATTACTTGTCTCAGCTGCAGCTGTATTCAGTAATTAATTAAGGGCAGCTGTCCTTTAATGCTTTGTTGCAGTGGCCAGGTTGATCAGTGAAGTGCTCCTAATCTATTGAGGCATGACATAAACTAGGGCATCTTCCCCCTGTAGATCCTTATGGCCTGAATCTCCTCTCACTTATCACCTTTTTACAGCAGTGTCACTCCACTGATTTTAACACTTACTCCTGATTTACCCTGTTGGCAGTGAGAGAAGAAAAGGGCCCTGTATCTGGAAGACCAGCTAAAGTTGTCTCTCAGACTACTCTGAACCATTCTGTATACGTTACTCTGGGTTTATTTCTCCATTGTTCAGAGCAGGGCATTGCCCCAGGTAACTCAGATGCAGAGCCACCACTGAACCTGGGCCAGTTTATAGCTTTTAGTTACTCGTGTGAAATGTATTGTTTTTCATGGTTTAAATATAGAATTAAACTTGGAGGTTTTTAATGTGTGTTGTCCTAAGGTTACTCTGAACCAAACACACAACTGATCAGAAAACCAAAATTTGCTGGAAAAAAAAAATAGTGCTAGAATAATTCCTCTTTGAAAGTTTTCTGCAGGATTTTTCAAAATGAAACTAAATGAGCATTTTTATTTCATTTCAATACACTTCAAAATGAGATGTCAACATGGAAATTTTAATTTTGCTTCAATTTAAAATGTCATTTTGTTTTGCTTTTTGGAAACAAAAAAAGATCAGATTTTCTACTTTTGGTTTCTGGGTTTTCTCACTCCCCTCTTTGTTTATCATCCTCTAATTTTTTCAATAGAAAAGGTTAGAAAACAGTAAGAACGTGTGCCAGTTAGTTTTGCTATACTTCATATACTTTTTTAAAAAAAGATCTTTTACCTGGGAGTCAGGAGGAAGTGAGGAAAGAGGAACAGAATTTAAAAAAAAAAAAAAAAAAAAAGGAGAGAAGGGGGGGATAAAAATCAAAAGAAAAAAATAAAAAATCTGATAAAGGAAAAATACAATAAAATAAAACATTTTAAGTCAAAATGCACAGAAATTTCTGATTTGGTTTGAAATATCAACTTGAAATGAAATTTTTATTTAATGTTTTTTGGTTGGAAAATTTGTCAAAAAATTTCCTGCAGAAAACTGTGTTTTCAACCAAAGAATATCTTTTCAACTTGAAAATTTTCAGTTTTACACAAAAATCAGGGGGAGGGGTTAAAAATGAATATATTTGGAAACCAAATATAATGAGATGATACAAAATTACTCAAGATAATTAAGTCCAAAGTTGACTGTGAAGACTTAACAAAGGGATCTCACAAAACTGGGTGACTGGGCCACAAAATGGCAGATGAAACTCAATGCTGATAAATGCAAAGTAATACACATTGGAAAACATAATCCCAACTATATATACAAATGAAGGGGTCTAAATTAAGTGTTACCACTCAAGAAAGAGATCTTTGAGTCATCATAGACAGTTTTCTGAAAGCCTCTGCTCAGTGTGCAGTGGTAGTCAAAGAAACTAATAGAATATTTAGATCAATTAGGAAAGGGATAGATAAGAAGACAGAAAATATCATAATGCCACTCTATAATTTCCTGGTATACCCACACCACGAATACTGTGTGCAGTTCTGCTTGTCCCAAAGATAATTAGAATTGGACAAAGGACAGCGTAGGGAAACAAAAATAATTATGGGTATGGGACAACTTCCATCCGAGGAGAGATGAAAAAGACTGGAACTGTTAGGCTTGGAAAAAAAAGGCCTAAGGGGAAATATGATAGAGGTCTATAAAATAATGACTAGTGTGGAGAAAGGTAATAAGGAAGTGTTATTTACCCCTTCACATAACACAAGAATGAGGAGTCACCAGATGAAATTAATAGGGAGCAGATTTAAAACAAACATAAGGAAGTATGAACTTCTTCACCCAGTGCACAGTCAGCCTGTGGAACTCATTGCCAGGGGATGTTTTGAAGGCCAAAAATATAACTGGGAAAGGATTAGATCATGGAGGATAGGCTCTGGGTGTCCCTAGGCCTCTAACTGCTAGAAGCTGGGACTGGATGACAGGGGATGGATCACTCAATAAATGGCCCTGTTCTATTCATTCCATCTGAAGCATCTAGCACTGGCCACTGTAGAAGTCAGGATACTGGACTAGATGAGCAAAGGAAGATATATGAAGCTACACTACCTAATCACCATGACTAACGCGATCATAAATCAGCTCTTCAAACAAGACATTTATCTGAGCCTTTTCAGAAATTAATTTGTAAAATAGTAAATAGTACTGGATGAATAGATGTGACAAATGAACCTCACAAAGGATGGTTTGGATCAGTATCCACAAGTGTGGGGATGAAATCCTGGCCCTATTGAAGTCACTGGAAATTTTCTCATTGTCTTCATTAGAGCCAGGATTTCATCCCAGCTGTTTATCTGAAACTTGTTAAGACTCAAAGTTCCATGTTCCTTCCACCCTCAAATAGGTCCTGATTCAGCATAATATTTAGGCACGTGTTTAACTTCAAGCATGAGTTTTCACACTGATTTCAATCGGACTACTTAGAATGTTAAAATTAGACAAAGTTAAAGGTTCAGCTTACTTTGAGTCAGGGCCGGCACCAGCTTGGCAAGCAGGTGCTTGGGGCGGCCACTCTGGAGAGGGACGGCATGTCCAGGTATTCGGCGGCAATTCGGTGGAGGGTCCCTCACTCCCGCTTGGAGCGAAGGACCTCCCGCTGAATTGCCACCAATCGGGATCGCGATAGCAGCTTTTTTTTTGCTGCTTGGGGCGGCAAAACCCCTGGAGCCAGCCCTGCTTTGAGTGGCTTGCCGAATTCTGGTGTAAAGTAACAGTGCATCAGTTAGTTCTAAAGAATTCTCATCTGATAGTTTAGAAATAGTCTAGAGATATTAGACTGTTTGATTCCTTTGTTGTTGTTTGGGAAATTTCAGTATATTGGGTGATGATGACAAGCCAATAGTTGGGTTAAATCTGGGGATATTTTGTTGGCAGAGTCTCAGTATGAATGCATGCTTACTCATACTAAACCTATCACTGAAATTTTGAAATAGTATTTTAAATGTTGATAACATAAAAGAATCATTTCATTAATGCAAACCCTGATACTGATGCTTGATTATAATATTCCACGCTATATGTTGGCTTGAAATTCGCTTGAAATAACTATAGACAAATCTGGGTTTCTGTGATAAATCACAGTCATTATATGATTAATTCACAATAAGCTGAAATGTATGAACCTGTCTGAAATGCTATTTAACTCTTCCTATCTCTTGTACCAAAAATTCTAGAATAAAAATGTAATTCTTATTTCCGCCTTTCTTTTCCCTTTGGGATGACCACTTGGTGCTTATCAGGGACTACAGCACAAATGGTTTTGAAGTTTGTTTAGCATCATTCAAGCAAATTGATAGGGGGAATAAGTCTGATAGAGCTTTCTTAAATCCTTTATCTTACTGGGAAAGTACTGAGACAGGCATTGCAGTAAGTCACTAAGATTCATCACTTGCACTATTTCTCATTTTCAGATAGAAATGAGTGGAAATTATCCAATTTCTCTTTTTATAATAATGTCCAATACATTTAGTGTCCAATTTCACTCTGCCTTTTGATTTATAGCATTTGCCAGACTACTGGCTCTCTGGCCACTGTTATAAAAGCTACTATTATATATATTATAAAGGTATATTATATATACCTTTCTGGTGTGCAGAGTAGTGTCCATGGGAAGAACTTTCATATGACCTTCTTGATGTATATGATTGATCAGAACATCAGGTGTAGAATGAGCTATACTCTGTGCACCTAGAGAGGGACAGTTTTTTGCCATGTTCTCCCTCCTCTAGTGGGGGCAGCCAGGGGACCTGATGCAAGTCAAAGCAGCATCAAGAATCTATTCCCCTTTCCACTGACTCAGGACCACCAGAACATAGTGCTTTCTTGCCATGATTCCCATCCATATCCTACACACTCACTATACTTCAGGGAGAAAACCAGGAGCAAGTGGCACAGAACTGATACTGACTGTACAGCATCTAGGACTATTTCTGCATAAGGAAAATTCTTAGATGATATTTAAACCAGGTTTCCAGCCAATCTACGATACCAGAACAGTGCAATGGGGAAGGTGGGAGGGCTAAGATCTGGCTCTGTGCATCCTGTGGCTCGTGAGTTAAATGGCATGGCACAGGCTATAAGCAGGTTAGCTGTTAACCTATCTGCTAAATGGATGATCACATTCTGAGCAGGAATTAAAACATGTCCCTCCTGTAATTTGTCCCTCCCGTTAATGAATTTAGCATCTAGAAAAAGGGTGCAAATCACAACTAGAAAAGAGGAGGCTGCAGTAGAGGATCATATGGGAGATTGTTAAAAGGTAGCAGACAGCATCCTCTGTAAGTGAGCATAGGCATATGGACACACTATTTGGTAAATAAGCTTCTCTGTATGTGTTAATTGAGGGTCATGTGGGACATGAAATAGCAGGGTTTGGTTCAACAATGGTTTATCTTCACCTACTCTTGTGGGGCTAGATTGTGCTCATATCTTATCTAGTAGTTTAACACATTGTTCCTCTTTGGCTTGTTAGTTATTGTTATGTCACCCACCACCCGCGTGACATGCAGACAATTATTTATTATTAAACTTTGTTCTGGTTCTTAGGATAAAGCCATGATGATAAAAGAAATACTTAGCACTAAAGCTCCAGGCTTCAAGTTGTTCTTAATTAATTTCAACTGCATTTTATTAGGTAATAACAAACACATGGATGACCATCAAAGCTCATCCTGAGGGACAAACCTATCTGAGAGACAAAAACATAAACATAACATCACAGATGGAAATTACAGCTGGCAAATGGCCCAATGCCCACTCCAGTGCCCCAACATGCTCTAAAGCAGGGCCCCCCTCAGGGAGGCATTGGGTCTCCTTCTCCTTTCCCATTTACAGAAACATTGGCAGGGAACCCCCCTTTCCCAGCTCTACTCAGACAAAGGTGGTAGAAGGAAGACTATCAATATTTACTCCTGCAGCCAAGGTGTCAGGAGCGGATGGATAGAGTGGGCCTGCTGAATTCTTCTCCTTCTATCACACATTGAATTCTGTGCTGTGGTGGTGGTGAGGTCACCCAAAGCATTGGTCTTGGAATTGATACCCTTTGAGATTCATGGAACAGTTCTTCCTCTGAACTATTGTTTCAGGCTCTCAGCAGATGTTTTCCTATCAGTTACACTTGGGTCATGTTTTCAAGGAGTTCTTCACAATTGTGAGAGCTAGAAACTTTTTTGTTTTAATGCCAGCTCAGATTCTGATGTAATTACATAATTCTGCAAGCTTCTATAGTGCCTATGCCTTAACCTCTCCCTGAGAGAGTCTAAAGTGCCAGAAGCCAGGCTTTCCTCAGTTTCTGACATTTAATGTTTTGTTAGCATCAAGACATCCCAGGTGTAATTGTACATGAGGCTAGGAGCAACACCATGGTTTAGTTGTGTGCACGGGCAGACAGCTGGCTAGGCTAGTACTTACACCTTTCTACAAATAACTACTATGGTAACAGCTAGACACATTATGTTTAATTATAGGCTTTGGTGGATTTCAGTGACATTCAGCTGGGGATTTAAAAGACTTCCCAGCCGAAGACAGTTTGATCTCTGTTGAAAGTGTGTCAAGGCTAAAGGGAGCTCAATGAGCAAAAGTAGCTTGGCTGAAATTGGAGTCCCAGTGGGAGACTTTATTGTAAAATGATGTAAGGAATCTACTGTACTATTGCTAAGAAGAATAAAAAAGTTTGTGAAAACAAATAAAGAACTTTGCTCATCAGAGCTTTAAATCATCAGTGTTATTTATGTTACTGTGAAGGAATATCTTCTCTGCTGATTACAAGCATTCTAATCAAAAAGCAAAGTAATAAACCTAATAGCATGAAGTGCACAGAAATATAGAACATCGTAAAGAACCAGATCTACTAGAAAACATGCATCCTTTAACCTAAACTATGTGGCTCTGTGTTATGGTTACTGGGAAATTACAGTTAAACACAGTTAGGATGACATTTCCTTTTGCAATACTGAATCAATGGATCCTTCATTTTCACTGAATTGTTTTCTAGCCCTCAAGAGAAAATGTGACACAAGTGATTACAGGTATAGGAGAGCAGAGGCCAGGAAAAAACTTTTAAGTAAACCACCTTTTCCAAAATGACCTTCCTTCATCTTGACAAATAGTGAAAGAAAAATGTGCTTATATAAGCAAAACAATTAAGCAGGTTCATCACAGTTCATAGCTACTGCATCATGGATAAATCTGAGGTTGTAATGCATGCTGATGTCAGATCTTATTTAGACTTTTGCCAAAGAGAAGCTGTGTTTTGTCTTGCATGCAGGGCCGTCCTTAGGATTTATGGGGCCCTAGGCAGTATTATTAAACTGGTGCCCCTATGCCGGATGGCAGCCCAAGCTCACAGCCTGGTGGGGGAGGGGGAGGAGGGACTTGACAGCAAAGGATAATGAGATGCCCAGCCTGCCTCATGGTGGCGGAGAGTCACAGTTCCCCGCAGACTTCCATGCACTCTCCCTCATGCAGAATGGACATGAAGAAAGTACCTAATTAAAAGCACTAAAATTTGGGAATAAAAAATGTCAGTCACAGGTTTTTTGATATGCCCTGAAGTTTGTCAGAGATTTATTTGCAAAAACTTCATAGTAAGGGTGAGTCAGCTGTCCTGCTGAATACAACATTACATATAATGGAATACATGATGCAGCTCTTCTCTGTTTTACATTTTCTTCATCAGTATTTCTAAGTTGAATTTATATTTTAAATGTACTCAAATCTTAAGCCAGCATTCCAGATTACTACATATTTAACTCACTGAAACAAAGACATTCTTTTAAATTAATCAGAGAGATTTAGTGTGTTCATAACAATGTTCATTGCTTTTAGAAAAAGGGAACAGTAATGTACTTTGTGTGATCTCCATAACAAGAGACATGGTTATGAAATTTCACCAACTTTAAAAAAATATGTTTCCAAAGATTTTAGGTATAACAAGGATTTTGTCTTACTAAGGTACTGATTTTGCTGGAGGGTTCTTTTAAAACTAGTTTGTCGGATAGTCAGAAGTAAAGAAAGGGAACTCTTTGTCCAGCTATCTGGAAGGGAAGGACTGTTGTCCCTTTAAGGGCTCTCTTCAGTGGGGAGTGGGGGGAGAGGTGGTGAAGGGATGGACAGAAAGGACAGGAAGACTTGGAAGCACTTTTTTTTTAACTATAGTAATTAAAATGTGTATTTTAGATAAGGGAGGTCTTTTGAAGGATTTATTTAAAAAACTATGTGTGAAGATCCACACATTTAAGGCTAAAGATGATTGTGCATCTAAAACTCTATGCAAGCATTTTTTAGAAATGTGATTTTATAATCTTCACCAGCTCACTAATGAAATATTTTTAAAGCAAATTTTAAACTAAGGTCCTGTAGACTGACATGTTCTGTGTAAATATCACATTAATGCACAACTGTTTTTGTCAGTAAAGTCAGAAACTGACAGTAAAGACGGTTACTCACCTTTGTAACTGTTGTTCTTCGAGATGTGTTGCTCACATCCATTCCAGTTAGGTGTGCGCGCGCCACGTGCACGCTCGTCGGAGACTTTTTACCCTAGCAACACTCGGTGGGCCAGCAGGTCGCCCCCTGGAGTGGCGCCGGCATGGCGCCTGATATATACCCCTGCTGGCCCGCCCGCTCCTCAGTTCCTTCTTGCCGGCTACTCCGACAGTGGGGAAGGAGGGCGGGTGTGGAATGGATGTGAGCAACACATCTCGAAGAACAACAGTTACAAAGGTGAGTAACCGTCTTTTCTTCTTCGAGTGCTTGCTCACATCCATTCCAGTTAGGTGATTCCCAAGCCTTACCTAGGCGGTGGGGTCGGAGTGAGACGTTGCGGACTGCAAAACCGCTGCGCCAAAAGCGGCATTGTCTCTGTGTGATGCAAAGGTGTGCACAGAAGACCATGTGGCCGCACGGCAGATTTCCTGTATGGGGACATGAGCCAAAAACGCGGCCGATGAAGCCTGAGCCCTGGTAGAATGGGCGGTCAGGGGTCCCGTTGGCACACTGGCCAAGTCGTAACATGTCCTGATGCAGGACGTGACCCAGGATGCGATACGCTGGGAGGAGATTGCCATGCCTCTCATGCGTTCTGCTACTGCCACAAACAATTGTGGTGAACGCCGGAAGGGTTTTGTTCTCTCAATGTAGAACGCGAGAGCTCTTCGGACATCCAAGGAGTGGAGCTGTTGCTCTCTTCGGGATGAATGCGGCTTTGGGTAAAAGACTGGCAGGAAGACGTCTTGGTTAATATGGAAGGCGGAAACGACCTTAGGGAGGAACGCCGGGTGCGGTCACAGCTGTACCTTGTCCTCATGGAACACCGTGTATGGAGGGTCCACGGTCAGAGCCCGAAGCTCCGAGACTCGCCGGGCCGATGTAATAGCGACTAGGAAGGCCACCTTCCAGGATAGGTACAGCAGCGAGCATGTGGCTAAGGGCTCGAAGAGGGGCGCCATGAGCCTGGTTAGAACCAGGTTCAGGTCCCAAGTAGGGGTAGGCCGTCTGACCTGGGGGTAGAGCCGCTCCAGGCCTTTGATAAATCTTGACACCATTGGGTGAGAAAAGACGGACTTGCCAGCCTCGCCTGGGTGGAAGGTGGATATAGCCGCGGGGTGGACGCGTAGAGAGGAGATCGCCAAGTCGTGCTGCTTGAGAGACCACACGTAGTCCAAGATGGTGGGGACTAGTACGGCGAGTGGATCGTGGTTGTGCTGACTGCACCAGCAGCAGAAGCGTTTCCATTTCGCTAGGTAGGTTGAACACGTGGAAGGCTTCCTGCTGCCCAACAACACTTGTTGTACTGCATCGGAACAGCGCAACTCGGATTGGCTTAACCAGCCAGGAGCCATGCAGACAGATGGAGGGATTGTAGATCCGGATGGCGCATCCTGCCGAAGTCCTGTGTGATCAGGTCCGGCCAAAGAGGTAGGGCAATCGGATTTGCCAGGGAGAGATCGAGCAGCATGGTGTACCAAGGCTGCCGCGGCCACGCCGGAGCGATCAGGATGAGGCGGGCCTTGTCTCTCCGGACCTTGATCAGGACTCGATGGACGAGAGGGAAGGGTGGGAAGGCGTAGCAAAGGCGACCCATCCACGGTATGAGAAATGAGTCCGACAGGGAGCCCGGGGAGCGGCCCTGCAGAGAGCAGAACACCTGGCATTTCCTGTTCGATCTGGAGGCGAACAGGTCTATCTGGGGAAACCCCCACCTCTGGAAAATGACATAGAGGACGTCCGGACGGATGGACCATTCGTGGGACAGGAAGGATCTGCTCAGGTGATCCGCCAGGGTGTTCCGCACTCCCGGGAGAAAGGAGGCCACTAGATGAATAGAGTGGGCTATGCAAAAGTCCCACAGACGTATTGCTTCCTGACACAGCGGGGAGGACCGGGTCCCGCCCTGCTTGTTGATGTAATACATGGCCGTTGTGTTGTCCGTGAATACCGCAACACAACGACCGTGCAAATGGCGTTGGAATGTCTGGCATGCTAGGCGAACGGCCCGTAGCTCCCGCACATTGATGTGAAGAGTCAACTCTCTCTGTGACCACAGGCCCTGTGTACGCAGGGTCCCCAGGTGCGCCCCCCAGCCCAGCGATGATGCGTCCGTTGTTAGGGACGCTGATGGCTGTGGGGCGTGAAACGGGAGGCCCGCACACACTTGGGAGGGCATTGTCCACCAGCCTAGGGAGCCTAGAACATTTGGTGGAATCGTTACAATTGTGTCTATGGCATCCCTGCGTGGTCGATAGACCGATGCTAGCCAGGTCTGCAACGGGCGCATGCGGAGTCTTGCGTGTCTGGTGACGAAGGTGCATGCAGCCATGTGCCCCAGGAGAGCGAGGCACGTTCGAGCAGATGTGGTCGGGAAGGCCCGCAGGCTTGTGACCATGGACACTATGGCTTGGAATTGGTGCCGGGGGAGGCTGGCCGTCGCGAGGTTGGAGTCCAGCACTGCCCCTATGAATTCTATGCTCCGCGTAGGCACCAGAGTGGACTTGCCCGGATTGATGGTCAGGCCTAGGCTCGCAAACAGCTCCGTGATGATGGCGATGTGTACGGTCACCTGCTCTTCCGACGTGCCTCGGATGAGCCAGTCGTCGAGGTAAGGGAAGACATGGATATGACGCCGTCGCAGGGTAGCAGCGACGACCGCCATACATTTGGTGAACACCCGGGGGGCCGAGGAGAGCCCAAAGGGGAGGACCGTGAACTAGTAGTGGTCCTGATTCACCACAAAGCGGAGATACCGTCTGTGCGGGGGGAAGATCGCAATGTGGAAGTACGCATCCTTCATGTCGAGAGCGGCGTACCAATCTCCTGAATCCAGGGAAGGAATGATGGTTCCTAATGTTACCATTTGATGAATTTGTTCAGGCCTCGCAGGTCCAGGATGGGTCGTAGGCCCCCTTTTGATTTGGGGATTAAGAAGTACAGGGAATAAAACCCCTTGCCCCTTAGCTCCCTTGGCACTTCCTCTATAGCCCCAATGGACAGGAGCTTGTGAACCTCCTGGACGATAAGTTGCTCGTGAGAGGGGTCCCTGAAGAGGGACGAGGAGGGAGGATGGGAGGGGGGTGGAGAAACAAACTGAAGATGGTAACCAAACTGCACCGTGCTCAGGACCCAACGATCCGAAGTCAGCTGGGACCATGACGGTAGGAAGTGGCGGAGGCGGTTGAGGAAATGAAGTGGATCCAGAGAGGGGATTGGTAAGCTGCTCTCGGGCGCACCTTCAAAAGTTCGCCTTGGGTCCCTGTGGTGGCTTTTCGGACCCGGAAGTGTTACCCCTTTGAGGACCTGACTGTCGTCTGCGATTTGGCCGGCCTCGCCTCCGGTTGAAGTCTTGTCTGGGGCGAGGCGGGGGGTAAGTGCGCTGATGGTAGGGGCGGAATGGCCTTCTCTGAGTCTGGGGCGTGTGCATTCCCAGAGAACGCATGATGACCCGGTTATCCTTTAGGCTCTGTAGCCTGGGATCCGTCTTTTCAGAGAAGAGGCCCTGCTGGTCGAATGGCAGGTCCTGGATCGTGTATTGCAGCTCCGGCGGTAGTCCGGAAGACTGCAGCCACGATATACGGCGCATGGCTACGCCCGACGCCAGAGTCCTCGCTGCTGAATCTGCGGCATCTAAGGACGCCTGTAGCGAGGTTCTGGCGACCCTCCTGCCCTCTTCCAGGAGAGATGAAAATTCCTGGCGTGAGTCCTGAGGGAGCAGCTCTGCAAATTTGCCGACAGCCTCCCAGGTGTTGTGGCTGTAACGGCTCAGGAGGGCCTACTGGTTCGCCACACGGAGCTGAAGGCCTCCAGCAGAATAAATTTTACGTCCCAGCAAGTCCATGCGTCTGGCTTCCCTGGATTTTGGAGCAGGAGCCTGTTGGCCGTGGCGTTCCCGGTCATTGACTGACTGTACCACCAAGGAGCAGGGAGCGGGGTGTACGTAGAGGTACTCATACCCCTTGGATGGTATCATATACTTCCTTTCCACGCCGCGGGCAGTGGGTGGAATGGAGGCCGGAGACTGCCAGATGGTGTCCGCCTTTGCCTGGATCGACTTAATGAAGGGGAGGGCTACCCTGGTCTGTGCCTCCGCCGAGAGGATGCTTACTACCGGGTCCTCTACTTCCGGGACTTTCTCTACAGGAAGGTTTATGTTTTGGGCCACTTGCCTCAACAGGTCCTGATGTGCCCGGAGATCGATCGCCGGGGGCCCTGATGAAGACGTGCCCGCTACCGCCTCATCCGGGGACGAGGACGAAGACACCCCAGGGAGAAGCGGTTCTTGCACTGAAGCCTCCTCCAGAGGGGCCTCCGTTTCCCGGGAATCCTGCTGCCCCATGGTATCCGTGGGGTCTTCCTCCGTACCTGAGGGGGGGGGGGCCGACTGATTGTGGCCTCTGGTGCACGACGCTCCGGTGGGTTGGAGCGAGCTTGTCCCAAAGGTTCGCCCTGGGCTTGGTGGTATGCCCAGGGCGTCCAAAAGGACCATTGAGGTGGACCCTGGTCCGTGCGGGCGTGCACATCTGAACCCCCGTAAGAGGCGCTGTCCATATGGGACGAAGGGGACGAGTGCCTCGAAGGCCAGGGAGGAGCCGCCGATGACTGTGGCAGGCCTCTGCGCATCCCGACGTCGCTGCGCGGTGCCGGTGAACGGTACCGGGAGTCATGGCGGTACCGTGATCTAGACCGGGACCTGCTACCAGCTCGGTGCCGGGAGGTCGACCGGTGCCGGCCACTGCCGTGCCGGGATCGGCTGCGGTATGAACGTCGGTGCCGCGATCTAAACCGGTGCCGAGAGTAGTACGACGGCGACCTGGATCTCGAACGGTGCCGCGAGTACGACCGGTGCCGCAGGTAGCGGTCCCGGGACTGCGAGCGGCGTCTAGATCTCGAGCGGCGACGCTGTGAGTGGTCCCTCAATTTAGATCGGGACTGCTGCTCGGTAGTGCCTGGCGAATGCGGCCGTACCATGGCGGGCTTGCCCAGCGATTGTATAACCCGCACCGGCGGTGCCGGGGGTTGGAGCAGCTCGGGCTCTGTCAATGCAATGATGTCGCGTGCAGCTGAGAAGGTCTCCGGCGTGGAGGGCACGACGAGCTCGACCCCTGTCCTCACCGGGGAGCTGAATGGCACCGGACTCAACTGCCTCTGAGGGGCCGGAGTCAACGGTGCGGCGACGCTCGGTGCCGCGGCAGATGACGGTGCCGGGCGGTCAGATTTTGAGGCACGCTCTGACTGTGGTGCAGTTGCAAGCACCGCAGGAGCCCTGTGCTTTTTGCTCCTCGGGGAGAGGGAGCGGTGCCGGCTAGGGTGCCGGGCCGGTGCCGAGCGGGAAGTTGGAGCCCTCGCCGGCGCCGGGCGGTCCGGAGCGGAGGCGACACTTGGTCCCGGTGCCGGAGTCCGTGCCGACGGTGGGGGAGTCAGCGCTGCCTCCATCAGGATCTGCTTCAGGCGACTGTCCCGCTCCTTCTTAGTTTGGGGCTTGAACGCCTTGCAGATCCGACACTTGTCCACAAGGTGGGACTCGCCTAGGCACCTCAGACAGGAGTCGTGCGGGTCTCCTGTTGGCATTGGCCGATGACAGGCCGCACAAGGCTTAAAGCCGGGTGAACCGGGCATGGGCCCCGGCACCGCGGGGAGGAAAAAGGGGCGAACCCCCGATCCTCAGTATAACTATTTACAACTATACTTACTTAACTTTATAACTACAACTAACACTATAATAACTAAACTATATACACTAGACTACAGAAGAGTGAAACGCTAGGGAGGTGGAGAACGGCTAGGCGTGCTCCACAGTTCCAACGACCGACACGGGCGGTAAGAAGGAACTGAGGAGCGGGCGGGCCAGCAGGGGTATATATCAGGCGCCATGCCGGCGCCACTCCAGGGGGCGACCTGCTGGTCCACCGAGTGTTGCTAGGGTAAAAAGTCTCCGACGAGCGTGCACGCGGCGCGCGCACACCTACCTGGAATGGATGTGAGCATGCACTCGAAGAAGAATAAAAATTTATTTGGGCATAAGCTTTCGTGGACATCTGATGAAATGGGTTCTAGTCCACAAAAACTTATGTCCAAATAATTTGTTAGTCTTTGAGGTGACACAAGGACTCGTCCTTGTTTTTGCTGATACAGACTAACAGGACTACTACTCTGAAACCTGTCAGTATATACCTTGGGATTGGCAAATGCCTGTTAAATGGCTTTATTACCCCTTGAATGTCTCTTTAACAGTTTCAATGTTGTGCTAATAGGTCTGGCAGGCTGGAGGTTTTTTCACTTTTAACTACTAGATTCCCTCCCAAGGAAGACTCACCAGGCTAGAGCAGCCATCTGTGGGAGCCTGCAGGAAGGGTCAAAACAGGGATAGGAAAACAAGAGGGTGGCCACTAAGACCCAGTGGTGCCCCAAATTTTCAGGTGCCCTACGCAGCTGCCTATGTTGCCTATGCCTAAGGATGGCCCTGCTTGCATGGAGCAGGGGAGGAGAAAAGGGTGCATTCAGTTCTGGTATGTGACACTTCCCTGTGCATCTGTGGGACTGGGGATGGCAGAAGTGGATGCTGAGTGTTCAGGGAACTGAACTAGCCTTCCACTTGGCCCAGGAAGCTGAGGAGCAACAAAGACCTGCCTCATTCCTTCCCTCTTCTCTACGCCCACCTTAAATACATGACCACAGCCCAGTGGTTTCATCTTGGACTGTAGATGGGACCAATCCTTTTGGCCAGAGCAGTGGGTGCCCCTTCCAACAGTACAACAGTAGCAGCCATCACCACCCCTGCAGACCTGTGCTTCTCTCTCTGTCCTAGCTTTCAGCACACCAACAGTTAGCCACACAGCCTGTTCTACTAATCAGGCTACTGATTTTCTCTCTACACACATCCCTGTCCTTTGCCAGCATATGAGCATACAGCATAAGATACCCATGAACAGAGGAACTTTTTATGTCATCTGCAAATGTTATTAGGACACTTCCACTTTTTTGTGCCCAGGTCATTAATAAAAATGTTAAATAAGATTGGTCCCAAGACTGATCCCTAGGAACTCTACTAGTAACCTCCCTGCAACCTGAAATTTCACCTTTCAGTATGACCCATTATAGTCTCTCCTTTAACCAATTCCATATCTACCTTTCAATTCTCATATTAATGTCCATCCTCTCCAATTTAACTAATAATTTCCCATGCGGAACTGTATCAAATGTCTTATTGAAATCCAGGTGGATTAGATCTACTGCAATTCCTTTGTCTAAAAAATCTGTTGTCTTCTCAATGAAAGAAATCAGGTTGGTGTGGCACAATCTACCTTTTGTAAAACCATTTTGTATTTTATCCCAATTACCATTTACCTCTATGTTCTTAACTACTTTCTTTTTCAAAATTTGTTTAAGGCCTTGCATACAATTGAGGTCAAACTAATAGGCCTGTAGTTTCCTGGATCATTTCCTCCCCCTTCCCTTCTTAATAATTAGTACTATTTTAGCAATCCTCCAGTCATAGGGCATGACCCCCCGAGTTTACAGATTCATTACTTGACTTCAGTGGTCTTACACTGCGAATGAATCTAAAATCAATATGTCATCTGTCACAGACTTCTTCTTTCCTTCATTGGCCGAGATTGGGAATTACATCTATTATTGAAGCTGAGACTCCGGAACAAGTGGATTCCCTGGAGTAACATCTCAACGACCTCTCTCGATATTCATGTCCCAGTCTGAGCAATTATTTTTGTTTACTTTGAAGTATTTCTCATTAATAACCAAAGAGACCTTATCAAATATATACAGATGGGGGATGACCACAAAGACATTGTTAAAAGTTAGTATTTCATAACGCTTAGTGTTTCTTTGAATCGAGGCTGTAGAACATTGAATAAATGCTTCTGAGTCATTGAAGAATTGCTGCAAAAAGATACACAAAATGTCTAGAAGTCCCTTGACAAATATTTGCATAAGGGGCGATGATAAACAAACAATATCTAATACCTATCACAACAATATTTTCATACGACATGTTTTATTAATAGCTTATATCTGCTGTGCCTGTCAGGAGAATCATTTATCCCCAAATCACTGATTGGAGATTTACTGTAAAATGTAGTTTGCTGTTTTAATCTGAGTAAGGGGGAACGAGGGGGAAACATATATCCAAAAGCATTAGCAGGTAATACCCAACATCTCTGAAGACACATTTTATGAATGCTTCAATTTGTCTGTGAACTCATACTAAAATGGCCATATTCTTTGTTTTGCTTTTAAAATATCGTGGTATCTTTCTCACACATGGATACAGGTTCACCCATTATCAGCCAAGACCAGCACACCACAAGCCTATCACAATGCGCAGAAATGGCCGTTTTTTTCTTTTTATACCATGCAGATAAAACAAAGGACAAAGTAATGTTTAGGCATCTGATGCAATCATTTCTGTTCTTAGAAAGCCAGTTAGTAACTAAGTAAATTATAATACACTTGAGTATGTAGACCTAAAGTGTCTAGAGATTTTGGGTGCCCAATTTGAGGAACCTTAATGAGGCCTGCTTCAGAAGGTGCTCATCTCTTTCTGAAAATAAGACCACCTTAAGGTGACTCAGATACGTCCAGACTATCGGCCATATCGGCGGGTAGCGATCGATTTATCGGGCATCGATATATCGCATCTCATCTAGACGCCATAAATCGATCCCCGAACGCGCTCCCCGTCGACTCCGGAACTCCCCCGTCGATCCAGTGCCGTGAGGATGAGAGGTAAGTCAGTATAAGATTCCCATAGCTGAAGTTGCGTATCTTGCATTGACATCCCCCCTAGTGTAGACCAGGCCTCGCTTTGGGCACCTAAGAATCTAAAAGACCTGATCACTTTTGAAAATTTAGGCCACATCCTTTTAAAACTAAGATTAAAAATAATTCACCCTTTTTTCTCCCCAAGAACTCTTTAACACACATTTTTGTAAGTCACTCTGTGTGTGTTGGTGAAACATGAGGTAATCGCAATACTTTATCCATAAACTGAACACTGATGTTCATAAGACGGAATATTGCAATGTCATGTAACATAAGGAAGAAAAGACGGTTACTCACCGTTGTAACTGTTGTTCTTCGAGATGTGTTGCTCACATCCATTCCAGTTAGGTGTGCGCGCCGTGCGTGCACGTTCGTCGGAAACTTTTTACCCTAGCAACTCCAGTGGGCCGGCAGGTCGCCCCCTAGAGTGGCGCCGCCATGGCACCCGATATATACCCCTGCCGGCCCACCCGCTCCTCAGTTCCTTCTTGCCGGCTACTCCGACAGTGGGGAAGGAGGGCGGGTGTGGAATGGATGTGAGCAACACATCTCGAAGAACAACAGTTACAACGGTGAGTAACCGTCTTTTCTTCTTCGAGTGATTGCTCACATCCATTCCAGTTAGGTGAATCCCAAGCCATACCTAGGCGGCGGGGTCGGAGTGAGAAGTAGCGGCATGGAGCACTGCAGATCCGAAGGCCGCGTCCTCTCTGGACTGCTGGACCAGGGCGTAGTGGGAAGCAAAGGTGTGGACCGATGACCAGGTCACTGCCCGACAGATTTCCTGGATGGGCACACGGGCGAGGAAAGTCAGCGACGACGCCTGCGCCCTGGTAGAGTGCGCAGTCACACGGCCCGTAGGAACGTGAGCCAAGTCATAGCAGGTCCTGATACAGGACGTTACCCACGAGGATAACCTCTGCGAGGAAATGGGAAGCCCCTTAATGCGGTCCGCTACTGCCACGAAAAGCTGGGGGGATTTGCGGAACGGTTTGGTCCTCTCCACATAAAACGCGAGAGCCCGACGGACATCAAGCGAGTGGAGTTGTTGTTCCCTGCGAGAAGAATGAGGTTTCAGGAAAAAAACTGGGAGGAAGATTTCCTGGTTGACGTGGAAGGTTGAGACCACCTTGGGGAGAAAGGCAGGGTGCGGTCTCAGCTGCACCTTATCTTTATGGAAGACTGTATACGGGGGATCTACCGTGAGAGCCCGGAGTTCCGACACCCGTCTAGCTGAGGTAATAGCTACTAAAAAGGCAGTCTTCCAAGAAAGATAGAGCAGGGAGCAAGTAGCTAACGGCTCAAAGGGGGGCCCCATGAGCCGAGACAACACCAGGTTAAGATCCCAGGTAGGGGCAGGGGGTCGGACCTTAGGGTATAGACGTTCCAGCCCCTTAAGGAATCTAGTCACCGTCGGGTGAGAGAAAACGGAGCGGCCATCCCCACCCGGGTGAAAGGTGGAGATAGCCGCCAGGTGGACCCGCAGGGACGATATCGCCAGGCCCCGTTGTTTGAGGGACCAAATATAGTCCAAAAGATTGGCCACCGAAACTTCCATCGGGAGGAGACCCTTCTCCACGCACCAACAGGAGAAACGCTTCCACTTGGCCGAGTACGTCGCTCTAGTGGAAGGCTTCCTGCTGCCCAAGAGTACCTCACGTACCGGGGTGGAGCAGCGCAACTCAGAACTGGTCAGCCACGCAGGAGCCACGCTGCTAGGTGCAGCGACTGGAGGTCCGGATGACAGAGAGTTCCGTGGTCCTGGGTGATCAGGTCCGGGTGAAGGGGCAGGGGAACTGGGTCGGCTATGGCCAGGTCCAGCAACATGGGGTACCAATGTTGTCTGGGCCACGCCGGGGCTACCATGATCACGCGGGCCCTGTCCTTGCGCACCTTCAGAAGGACCCTGTGGACCAGCGGGAACGGGGGGAACGCGTAGAACAAGTGGGTCGTCCACGGAATAAGGAAGGCGTCCGCTATAGACCCGGGTTCCCGGCCCTGAAAGGAGCAGAACGCCTGGCATTTCCTGTTCCCCCTGGACGCGAAGAGGTCCACGCGGGGACAACCCCACCTCTGGAAGATCGAGAGGGCGACGTCCGGGCGAAGGGACCACTCGTGCGAGAGGAAGGATCTGCTCAGGCGGTCCGCCAGCGTGTTCCGTACTCCGGGGAGGAAGGAAGCCGTGAGGTGAATGGAGTGGGCTATACAAAAGTCCCAGAGTCGCATCGCCTTGTGACATAGGGGAGAGGATCTGGTGCCGCCCTGCTTGTTGATATAGTACATGGTCGTCGTGTTGTCGGTAAATACTGCGACACAACGACCCCGAAGCTGGTGACAGAACGTTTGACAAGCAAGGCGGACCGCTCTCAACTCCCGCATGTTGATGTATAGCTTCACCTCCTGTGGGGACCACAGGCCCTGTGTCCTCAGGGTTCCCAAGTGGGCCCCCCAGCCGAGATCTGAGGCATCCGTCGTTAGGGACACCGAGGGCTGGGGTGGGTGGAATGGGAGCCCCGCACACACGACGGACTGGTCTAGCCACCAACTGAGAGAATCCAACACCCCCTGGGGGATTGTGATCAGCGTGTCCAGTGACTGCCTTGCTGGCCGGTAATGTGCAATGAGCCAAGACTGGAGGGGCCTCATGCGGAGCCGTGCATACCTGGTCACAAATGTGCAGGCTGCCATATGGCCTAACAGGGTTAGACATGTCCGTATCGATGTCAGGGGGGCTGCCAGCAAACGCTGAACGATCGCCGACAACGACTGGAACCTCGGCAACGGTAGAAGGGCCCTGGCCACGGTGGAGTCCAGGACGGCCCCAATGAACTCCACCCTCTGCGATGGGAGCAGGGTGGACTTGTCCACGTTGATCATGAGGCCCAAGGTAGCAAACAGGCCGGTGATCCTGCGGACGTGGCTGCAGACCTGCAGCTCCGACGTGCCCCGAATTAACCAATCGTCGAGGTAAGGGAACACGTGAATGCGACTGCGCCGAAGATGTGCCACAACGACGGCCATGCATTTTGTGAATACCCTCGGAGCCGTAGAAAGGCCGAATGGGAGAACCGCAAATTGGTAGTGAAGGCGGCCAACCACAAACCGAAGGAAACGTCTGTGGTGTGGCCATATGGCAATATGAAAATAAGCGTCCTGCATGTCGAGGGCGGCATACCAGTCTCCAGGATCCAGGGATGGGATAATGGTCCCCAGGGATACCATGCAGAACTTCAACTTCACTAGATATTTGTTGAGCTCTCGCAGGTCGAGGATAGGCCTGAGGCCTCCCTTGGCCTTGGGGATCAGAAAGTAGCGGGAATAAAACCCCTTGCCTTTTTCGTTTTCCGGAACCGCCTCTATAGCTCCTTTGTTGAGGAGCGTCTGTACCTCCTGGCGAAGGAATTGCTCGTGAGAGGGGTCCCTGAAGAGGGACGAGGATGGGGGGCGGGAGGGAGGAAATGATACAAACTGCAGACGGTATCCCGTCTGCACCGTGCGTAAGACCCAGCGGTCGGATGTTATCCGGGACCACGCCTGGAGGAAAAACGAAAGGCGGTTGGAAAATGAGGGGGAAGGATCCATGGGGGATACTGGTATTACGCCCTCGGGCGCACCTTCAAAATGAAGGTTTGGGTCCAGGTGGGGCTTTAGAGGAGCTTTGGTTTTGCCCCCCTTGATTGCCCGACGGCCTGCGCCTGCCATTTCTGCCACAGCGCCTATTAAGGTCCTGCCGCTGGCGGAACTGGGGGTATGGCCGACGCTGCTGCTGTTGCTGCGGCCGGAAGGGTCTGCGTTGCGTCCCAGGTGTGTGCATACCGAGGGAGCGCATAATGACCCGATTGTCCTTCAGACTTTTCAGTCTGGGGTCTGTCTTCTCCGAGAACAGGCCCTGGCCTTCGAACGGGAGGTCCTGGATGGTGTATTGGAGCTCCGGAGGAAGGCCAGAAACCTGAAGCCAGGAGATGCGGCGCATCGTCACCCCCAAGGCAAGGGTACGGGCAGCCGAGTCTGCAGCGTCCAAGGAGGCCTGCAACGAGGTTCGTGCGACCTTCTTGCCCTCGTCAAGAATCGCCGCAAATTCTTGACGCGCCTCTTGTGGCAGCAGCTCTTTGAACTTATCCGCCGCCACCCACGAGTTAAATGCGTAGCGGCTAAGAAGGGCTTGCTGATTGGAAACCCTGAGCTGAAGGGCCCCAGCCGAATAAACCTTGCGGCCGAGGAGGTCCATACGCCTGGCCTCCTTGGATTTGGGGGCTGGGGCTTCCTGTCCATGACGCTCCCTCTCGTTCACCGACTGTACCACCAGGGAACATGGTGTCGGGTGAATATGGAGGTACTCATAGCCCTTGGAGGGGGCCATGTACTTCCTTTCAACGCCCCATGCAGTAGGGGGGATGGAGGCCGGCGATTGCCAGATTGTATTGGCGTTGGCCTGGATCGTCCGAATGAAGGGTAGGGCGACCCTGGTGGGAGCATCGGAGGAGAGGATGCTGACGACGGGGTCCTCGATCTCAGAGACCTCCTCAGCTTGCAGGCTCAGATTCTGTGCTACGCGCCTGAGGAGGTCCTGATGAGCCCTGAGGTCTAGCGGAGGAGGGCTATTAGAGGAAGTGCCAGCCACCGCCTCATTGGGAGAAGAGGATGAGGAGACCCCTGGCAAGAGTGTGTCCAGCGGGGGGTCTGCCTCAGCCCTCGCCTCTGGCTCAGGAGGGAGATCAGGGTCCTGTTGCTTTGACCCGTCCTCCCCGTCTGGGGAGGGAGGGGGGCGAGACAATGATGCCTCCGGCACCCTGTGCTCTGCCGTTGCAGGCCTAGGAGGAAGCTGTTGGGGGCCCTGGGCTTGATGGTACGCCCAGGGTGTCCAGAACCCCCACTGCTGCGGACCCTGGTCCTGTTGCGGAGGGTCTTGAAAAAGAGCCGCTTGTCTGTCAGTGCCCAGCGCGTATACGCTGTCCTCCTGCGATGACACCGACTGCTGTCTGGAAGGCCATGGAGGGGCCGACCGCGGCTGGTAAGAGTCTCCGTGTTCTGGCGCTGAAGATGTTCTCGGTGCCGGGGACCGGTACCGGGAGTCATACCGGTGCCGGGATCGGGACTGGGTTCTGTCTTGGACTCGGTGCCGGGATCGGGACTGGTACCGGCCGCTGCCTCGGTGCCGGGATCGGGACCGGGACCTGCCACCAACGCGGTGTCAGGAGGTCGACCGGGACCGGGACCTGCCACCAGCTCGGTGCCAGGAGGTTGACCGGTGCGCTGATCGACGGCGGGACTGGCTCCTAGAGTCCCGGTGCCGGTATCGGCGGCTGGAACCAGACCGTGAACGTCTGGAGGCCGATCGGTGCCGCGAGTACGACCGGTACCGCCGCGGGGAGTGGTGCCGGGACTGTGAGCGGCGGCGGGATCTTGAGCGACCATGGGGTCGGGACCTCGACCACGAGCGTGAGTCCCGAGACGGCGCTGTCATCATGGGCTTGCCCCTGGACGCTACCCGCACCGGAGGTACCGGGGGTGGAGGCTGAGTTGACTCAGTCAGGGAAATGAGGTCCCATGCCGAGGCGAAGGTCTCTGGTGTCGATGGGACCAATAGCTCAACCCCAGATCTTATGGGGGAGCTCGGCGGGACTGGACTCAACGGACCCACCGGGCCCGGAGTCGACGGTGCCGGTAGTGCCGCGGCAGATGTCGGTGCCGGGCGCTCCACTCGAGTCTGCCTGGATGGAGTTGCAGACTTCGAGGGTCTTGCTTCTGCACCCGGTGCCGGGGAAGGTCGGTGCCGGGGAGTCTTTCCGGTGCCGGCACGATCCGGTGCCGGTGTCGAGATGACGGCCTGCGAAGCTGCCGGGTCGAGTGCCGCTTCCATGAGGAGAGTCCTAAGTCTCTGGTCTCTCTCCTTCTTTGTTCTAGGCTTAAAAGCCTTGCAAATGCGGCACTTGTCCGACCTGTGCGATTCCCCCAGGCACTTTAGACACGCGTCGTGAGGGTCGCTGGTCGGCATCGGCTTCTTACAGGCCGCACATTGCTTGAAGCCCGGCGAACCAGGCATGAGCCCGGTGCCGGGTGCCGGGAAGGGCTACAGCCCAAACCGGCTAACGAAGATCTACAATATTAATTACACTATTAACTATATAACTAACTACACTTAACTACTAACTATCAACGTAGAACAAGGAGAGCTAGGGACGTGGAGGACAGCTATGCCGCGCTCCACAGTTCCAACGACCGACACGGCGGTAAGAAGGAACTGAGGAGCGGGTGGGCAGGCAGGGGTATATATCGGGTGCCATGGCGGCGCCACTCTAGGGGGCGACCTGCCAGCCCACTGGAGTTGCTAGGGTAAAAAGTTTCCGACGAACGTGCACGCGCGGCGCGCACACCTAACTGGAATGGATGTGAGCAATCACTCGAAGAAGAACTATATTTCTAAACTCTTTTAGTCTTGCCTTTAGGTACAATTTCCTCCATGATGATTACATGATAACAATTTTAAAAAGAAACCAGGGCGTGGTTTCTTTTTAAAATTGTATTTTAGGGAGTGGAAACGTTGAAATGATCAGAACAGATTCTGTGATTGAAAGACATGATTTTCCAAGCACTGAGCATCTTGGTTAGACCAAAAATCAGCCTTTGTGTAAGAAGGCACAAGTCTTTCACTGTAGTTGCACTTGCTTACTTAAGGTTTGAATTTGACTGAAAGTTCTGGACACTGATAATGCTGGAGGGGGCTCCTGGGATACACATGAGCCTCTTGTTAATAGAGTTGGCCTTTGGTTCTTGTAGGCTAGCGGGTACCTGAGTATTCCCTCAACCTTCCCCATATCCACATTTTGCTCAACCATCTGCTGCTATCCAAGGCTCCCAGCCAACTCTCCACATTAGCCAAAGGACAATTTCTTCCCACCAGACCAGCGAGTCCTAAGGGGGTACAACGTATAGCACTGGTCACTTTTGGGATGGAAAGGGGATGGTGAGGAGAATATGGAACTGACACATTTTGGGAGTGAAGGAAGTATATGAAATTTTTTTGCAGAAATTTTTATCACCTGGCTGACATTTTGTTGACTGCAGTGGAACATTTGAGGGAGCCCACATCAGTGACACACAGGTTGTTTTGACATAGATCAGACTATATATTTTGGCAATTTGGTGAACAAATTGGAGAGCTAGGAAGGCACATGTAGTTGTAGAAGAGAAGAAAATTATTTTGCAAGACTGTCATCTGTGGAGGGGGGTCTTCTTCTTTGCGCCAAAGAAGGGAGTGACAGGCTATATTTACAGAAGACTGAACTCTAGTAAAATAAATATGATCAAAGTTCCCTACCTAGGGAGAGGTGGATGACTGCTCGATATAACTGAAACATATTGCCTTTCACAGAGATTATTATTTATATACTGCCATTAGTTTGCATGGCCCTGTCAGATATACAAGAAGTCATGGTCGCTGCACTGACAATTTTACAATGTAAATTAGACAGATAACCCAATAAATAATTACAGCACACCATGATGTGCAGGAGAGGGAAGAGATCAGAGCATACAATGGGAAGCTTTTGGAAGTACATTATTTGTACAGTAAACAGACTTTATGATAAATGTAAAACAAAATATTTTTGCTTATTTTTAATATCATCAGGTAACAGATTATTGTTTACCTGCACCTAGGTTAGTTTCTCTTCAACATGTCTAAACTCAAGCACAACCGCTCTGTGACCTGGCTAGACTCAATCAGCCTGGGAAAGGAAAGAGCTGAATCCCCTGAGCCACTGACTGGAGCAATGCTGCTAAGCTATTGGCCTGTCCCACTTGGCTATATGTGCAGAGGAATATTTACATGGATAAGGATAAGATCCAATTAATCCAACTAACCTCAGTGATCACAGCTTGAACTCCCCAGGGGGGGTAACTATTTAATCATGTATAGATAAGCCAGTTAAAGTTCAATAAATGTGAAATTGATTCAAAATATTCATTAGGCAGAGAAATCAAGGACATCAAAACCACATTCTTCTTTAAATATAAAATTCCTACATAATTCTCTCTCTTTAGCTGTGAAGTTGATGCAGTCAAGAAATTCAATGGGAATTGTGCACCTAACTCCTTTAAGCTCCTCTGAAAATCCTAGCCTTAGTTACTAGACTAAATTATTTTATTAAACAAATCAATTTAGAAACACAGGCCCAGATCCTCAAAAGTACTTAGGTACCTAATTCCCATTGAAATCAGGGGTCCTGGGCGGAAGCATCTTTTCCTGGACAGTTACTATCCAACTTCAGTGGTTCTGATGTTTCATTAAGGAAAGGACAGGAGTTGAAAGAGCTAATGAGGGCGGGATGAGCAGGAAGATACTCACATTTACTAACATGATTAGCTAAAATCTACTATCAGCCACTAACTTAGGACCCTGAAGACCTTTACTCTCATGGATGGTCTTGACTGATTGAAATTAATGGGACTGCTTATATCAGTGAGGGCACATGAGAAGCTGCCCTTCAAAGTTCCAAGAAACTAAATGAGGGTAGGTATCTAGAGTTCTAAACTTGTCCTGGGAAATTGATGTGTAACCATTATATTTTTCTCTTGATCTTAAGCAATGTTTCACTTCACAAGATTGAATCTGGATATTCCTTATCAGCCCCAGTTTTTGCTGCCACTTGCTTTAATCTGAGGTAGGGTTATGTAACAACTTTTTTGCTGAGTAAAAATGAAACAACAGCAAGTCTGCCAGACACCTAAGGTGTATATCTAAATTGCAATGAACTTGGCTGACATTGTAGGAGATGAGAGAATTAAAAAAAAAAAATCAAAGTATCGAGGAAATACAAAGCTCACATACTATATATGGATGCCAGCATTTTATGTTTATACAGTATATTTGTATGCTAGTCCTGATTTTGTCTGCAAGCTTTTATCTGTGCCTCTTTATTAAGGCTCCCATTTAGTTATCTTCAGCTGATATTTTACAGCAACAGTCTGACATGAAGGTTTGTTAATCAGACATTACTCTGTAAACAAGCAAAGCATACACTATATATAGAATAAATGACAAGCAACTGTGAATTACAAGACGATAATGCCACCAAGGTTTTATTTGGTGACATTATAAGTTATGGCAGAAAGTCCTGAATGGATTATGAAATAATCAGAACTCAGAAATGGCATTAGAACCTCACTAAAAGTTGTTTTACAAAACACCAAATATATCTCTATATAGACTCATAGACTCTAGGACTGGAAGGGACCTCGAGAGGTCATCGAGTCCAGTCCCCTGCCCTCATGGCAGGACCAAATACTGTCTAGACCATCCCTGACAGACATTTATCTAACTTACTCTTAAATACCTCCAGAGATGGAGATTCCACAACTTCCCTAGGCAATCCACTCCAGCATCCAACCACCCTGACAGCTAGGAACTTCCTCCCAATGTCCAACCCAAATCTCCCCTGCTGCAGCCCAAGCCCACTGCTTCTTGTTCTATCATTGGAGGCCAAGGTGAACAAGTCTTCTCCCTCCTCCCAATGACACCCCCCTAGACACCCGAAAACCGCCATCATGTCCCCTCTCAGTCTTCTCCCCTCCAAACCAAACAAACCCAGTTCCCTCAGCCCTCCCCCACAGGCCATGCTCTCAAGACCTTCAACCATTCTTGTTGCTCTTCTCTGGACCCTCCCCAATCTCTCCACATCCATATAAATTGATATTACATTGTATTAAAAAAATTAAACATACTTCCCCCCACTTTCCTTTTCACCTCTCTTCTCTCACTGCCCACCCATCCCTCTCATAGCTATCCACCAACATGAATTCATTTAAAAACTCACACAATAAAGGAGCAAACTCATTACGTAACAAATCATTGGCTGACTGCTGCACAAATAAAGAGGCTGGAGGAGATGAATAAAGAATTTCAGGTAATATTTGCAATTCATATGGTAACCTCTACTTATGAATTACTGCAGTTGGCAGAGCAGGCTTTAAGGTGGATAAAGCTTGGTTACTGTAGCAGTGCCTTCTCCTGGCCCCTCCACAAACTTAGTCGGAGACTGCTCAAAGTACATGCACCAATACTCTTTTATTGTTCATGCCTATCCGCACCACGCACTATTTACATATCTTACAGACCTCCTGCCAGGAGGGATCTAGCTCTCCTTGCTCCTCCCTTTCCTGTCTCTCTCCCCTTGGCTTCCTCCCAGCCAGCTTTATATAGCAGGCTGGGCACTCAGGCCCCCAGGTGCATCCTCTCATCTGATTAGGGTGTAGCCTTCCTGGCCAGTCCTAACTAATCCCCTTTTTAAGTGGAGCTGGGCTAACAGGGACCTGGCTTGGATCTCCTAGCCAGCACCCTGTTACAGTTACCTATGAATTGGGACCCTCAGAATCAGTGGCTCCCCTTTGAAAATGTTGACCATAATATCTCACCTCTTGTTCTGCTACTGCTACCAACCTATTTTATAAGAGGGAGCCTGGAAGTAATCTGGACCCATCCCTGAACTTCTTAAATCTACTTCCAAGGGCAGGAGTCCTTCTCACTTAGGATATGTCTACAATTCGAAGTGGGCTGTGATTCCCAGCTCGAGATGACACACTCAAGCTAGCTTTTATCAAGCTAGCATGCTAAAAATAGAAGTTGTCACAGCAGTCTGAGCAGCGGGAGGGGCTAGTACCTTGAGTACATAGCTATCCGAGATGCTAGGCATGTATTTGTAGTAGCTAGTCCTTCCTGTCACAGCTACACTCTATTTTTAGCATGCTATGTCTCCTCAAGATGGAAATCACACCCCCAGCTCAAACTGTAGACATATCCTTGGTTGAGAATTATCTAAGTAGAAGCACAACCAACAGCATGTTCCTGACTAACAACAGAAAACTGTGATTGTTGTTTGTCCCTCTGGTGTCCAAAACTGTATTCATAACTACAACCAGAGGAAGATTACAGCCTTCTCTGTGCTCTTGATCTATACACAGACTATAAACAGGTCATTTCAGGTAGCTTATGTAACAACTCCCTCAAGATGAACAAAAATACCCTCCATTCATGGGTTCTCAGTTAAAACAAACAAAAAAACAACCCAGCAGTTACAGGAACTGGCCTTTTGGGTGGGTGGGATCCAAGCATCCAGCCTACCTGTGACAGGCTCAGCTAAATGTAGACCTGGCTTGATTATTAGTAATTAGACATGAGTGAGGCCTCCTGTCTTGGGAGACAGGATTATGGAGTTAAATGGATCAGCAGAATCGAAATGGAGATGGGAACAGAATGTCTGTGTTAATGAAGTTAGGTAAATTGGTCAATAAGCTAAGAGACAGAATGTCTGTATTAGCTCAGGTCAGAGGGAACACCTTTACAATGGAGAAGATATCAATGCACAAAATAAACCTGGAATGTAAAATGAGGTAAAGAGAAGGTCGAGAATGGAACATGTATGGATACAACATTCTGTACAGCAGGGGTGGCCAACCTGAGCCTGAGAAGAAACCAGAATTTACCATGCATCTGACAAAGTGGGTATTCACCCACAAAAGCTCATGCTCCAATACATCTGTTAATCTATAAGGTGCCATAGGAATCTTTGTTGCTTTTTACAGATCCAGACTAACACGGGTACCCCTCTGATACTTGACAGAATTTACCAATGTACATTGCCAAAGAGCCACAATAATACGTCAGCAGCCCCACATCAGCTCCCCACCCCAGCACCTCCCGATCCCTTCCTGCACCTCCCGATCAGCTGTTTCGTGGTGTGCAGGAGGCTCGGGGGAGGAGAGAGGGTATAGCAGGCTCAGGGGAGGGGGTGGGAAAGTGTGCAGTGAGGGCATGGCCTGTGGCAGAGCCAGGGGTTAAGCAGTAAGCACCCCCCGGCACATTGGAAAGTTGGTGCCTGTAGCTCCAGCCCCAGAGTCCGTGCCTATACAAAGAGCCACTTATTAACTTCCGAAGAGTCGCATGTGGCTCTGGTTGGCCACTCCTGCACCAGTGGATAGTTAATTGCCCAAGTAGCTGGCTGACAGTTAATTAGGCAAGGAGTACCTGGGCCTAATACAGGCTGATAAGGGCTCACTCAGGAAGCCCCAGAACAGAGGAAGCCACCTGAGGAGAGAGGATCTACTGTGGGGGGGCTGGGTAGGAAGCTACTCCCAGTGGTGTCTCCCAGGAGAGCAGAGGTTCATGGAGAGCAGGAACAAGCCTAAAGAGAAAGTGCTCCCAGGCAAGGGACCAGAGCAGCTCAAGAGAATAAAGTGGGTGAGGGGCCTGGGGAGCTACTAGGGGATGACCACTGGCTCAGTGAAGAGTGAAAGACTGGTCGGGGAAGACTGGCTTCCAGCGGAATGCCCAGCACAGGCCCAAGTTCCAGGCAGGTGGGGCGAGACATAAGACTGGTTAAGCCAGGGGTGGAGAGTTTCCAGTGCAGTAGATAATTGAAGCTTTTTGTGTTGGTCTTTTCTGTTAAATAAATAATAGAAAGGCCTCTTTGGACTTATTTATACCTTGAGTAAGGGGAAGCTGAAGCAAGGGCTCACCTGCAGCATGGTGCTTGACCACAGAGGGCATGCCAGGGAGACACCCCTGCCCTTACACCAGCTCACGCTAGAATTAACCACAGAAGTGTTTGCTGGCATTTTATAGAAATGAGAGACAACAGGAATTGAAAGACAGTGGATATTAAACCTCCTTACACAGAGCTGGTCACCACTGAGCACTCCTCTTAAGAATAATTTAAAATTTTGCCTATTCTGCCTTATGGCACAATGTACTTGCGTCTCCCATAGCACACGGATGTCTCTCTGTTTTTCCCTGTCAGAGCTTTGAGGAGCACGACAACCTCTGAGAAGGAACGCACTGTGCTTAGCAATCAGCTCATACATAGTCTCCCTCAATTTTGACGCCAAAGAATCAAAGGTGACCAGAGGAAATAGTGAGAGGTATGTCATAATATGTACTGGGCTAAAGGCTGTCCTCAGCCACACCTGTGAAGCCCATTTAGGGATAGGATTGCATGAGAGAAACTGAAGAGAGGATTTGGTCCATCACACTTAAGCCATCCCATTTCTTGAAATGAGCTCCAAATAGAAATAGCAAATATGCTGTACCCATTATATAAAATGCTCATTAGCATTCAATCAAAGTGCATATCACATTTCTGACTAAATATCCCTTCTTTTGCAATTAGAAATTAAACAAACTTAAATACATAAAATTATGATTTCCTTCTTCCTGATGTTGACATAACAGCGTGTGTGTATATGTGTGCGCACATTTCCAAGAGATTCTGCCATTGTCCCCTAACAACCCAGGTGAGCACATTTCTTGCATACATTTTGCTATCTGCCCGTCTGTGTCACTAGCATGGCTATGTAAGTTTCCAGGAAGGGGCTTTGATAAGCATTGAAATCATGTTTGGCATTTTTGTGAACAAGTTTTTGATTAGGGCAGGAACTGTTTTTCTATCTGTATCTTTTAATCTCATATAGTACCAAGCACACTTTGTCAGCATTTAATGATAATAGTGAGTTTAAAGAACAGTAGAAAAACACATCTCTAAGAATCAGAGATAGGCTTGAATTAGACATTTGGACCAACTCTCTCTTTCCCTCAACCCCCCAGCACTTTGTCCTTGGTGGCTTGGACCCATCCCTATCGGATGGATCTGAAGGAGAGCATTAGAGCCATACCTTGTTGAAGTTTGGAGACTTTCAGAGCCAGATCCAAGCTTTGTGGTTTGTAACCATCTCTACTGAGAACAATGAAAAGTCCAGAGGTTGGCCATAGCCATCCTATTATTTTACAGTATTAAATAATTGTCAGATAACACTAACCTGATCTGAAGCCATGCAAGCATCGGCGTGGTGCCCCCACCAAAAACCCAGACTGTGAAAAACACAATAAGCAGCGTTGTGGTAAACATCATTTGTTTGGATTGAGATTCTGTGTCCCGAATAGCCAGTGCAAACGCTATTGCACCACGTAAACCTGGGAGAGAAAAGAGACATGCATGGCAACTTAATATGCTTGGACATAAAACCATTTCACTCTTTCCAGCCCCAGGCCTATTCTTTGTGAAAAACCTAAACAAATGGGCCTAAATATCAATGGGGGAGAAACAGAATGTTCATTTCATCCACGGCTGCTACAATAGCTTCCACCGTGCTGGTGTCTTCTGCCCAAATAAGGACATCTGGCCTGAAGATTCATGTTGCTACAGGGAATGAAATGTTGCTGCCTCCAGCAGTGGTGTTGGAATAATTTGTATAGTAGGGGTGCTGGAAGCCATTGAGCAAAACTATCAACCCTGTATCTGATGGAAACCACTTCAAACCAGGGGGTGCAGTAGCACCTCTAATTCCAGCACCCTGGCCTCCCGAGATTCTGATGAACTTACTTCGGCTGGAGAATTCTGTTTGTGTACATGTCTATAACACAACTACTTGTAAAGCAAATTCCTGCAAACATGTCAAAGCAACTAGTCTTCAATGAGGAATTAGATATCGGGAAATCGCTGTTCAAATTAAAAAATAAAAGGAAAAAAAGGAGAAAAGAAAAGCTGTTTGTGTTACCAGAGGGAAGCCCTCCCCCCATTTAAAATTTCTCAAGTGATAAAAAAACATTTTTTGACCATGGCCTCATATTTCAAACAAACAAAAAAGCAGAAATTATATATTAAAGTTGTAAACACTACAGACAAATAGACTGTGAGCCTTTCAGTAACAGACACTGAATCACATTTAATTGATCTGATGGTGTTTCACACACACAGTCAGCTTTGCAGATTTTCACAATGAAACCATTCTGATATTTTCAGACTAATCAGACATTTGTTTTATATCCATGTAGTTCTTTATGTCAGGAATAATCTCCAACAGCCAGACTGTGACACCTTTATTCATGTTAAGTAGCACTGTAATCCTTTGTGTAGTCCCATTGATGGAATTAAGTAATAGTTATCAGAATGTGGTCCATTAGGACATTTCTTGTTAGTGGCCAAGTGAAATATAATATTTTAAAAATCATTTTTATGCTAAGAACAAGCACAAGCAATAAAGACTATAAGTAGTTTTTAGAGAAAGATTTAAATGCTGGTAATAGAAGATGCAGAATAAATGCTGTTTTAAAACTATTATATAGCATGGCACTTGAAATGTTACAATAAATGTAAAATTTATCCACCTATAGAGACTGAATAAATAGCAAAAGATACAAATTGGGGGAAACAGCTGAGTTGAAAAAAGCCCCCTAGGGTGTAATAAGCAAACAAAAAGGTCCTCATAGTATGATACATTACAAAAGACAAAAAAACAAGAACTAAAGCACTATTCGTGGCTGCATAATAGAACTACTTTGAACTTCCCTAATGCTTTCCTGTTATCTTTAATCTTTTTTGTATTTTTCTTGAAAAACGAATAATCAATGGGGAAAATGCAAAGAAAATATTTAAATGAATACAATTCCTGTGAAGGACACAAAGCACTTTGCAAATATTAACAAATTAAGCCTCACATCAATCACCTTTGCAAGGTGGGTAAGGTTTATATGGCGAACATTTCACCCACTGCAGAAATGTAGTTATCTTTGGAGTAGAACATGGAAGCCATTTAACAGCATACAGCAACAGTACGTAGCATTTTGTACAGCAAATGAAGGATTCTGTATCAAATCAAAAGCAGAAGCATCACAAAATGGAATAATCTCAATTGAAATTAGTCAGTGACACCAGATTTAACATCTCTGGCTCTTGGGAGTGCTTGTTTTTACTTTTTATCTACCCTATACACCATATCTGGGTGTTGGTTTATTATTGACTCACTGGGAAGAGTGTCACCAGTTGAACACCAACACAAAAGACCTCATGTAAAACTAGGGAGCTGCTCTCCATAGCCCTAATGCAACAGCATATGGAATATTATATGCAGAACTGGTTCCCTTAGTCTAGGAGGGGGATGGAGGAAGGGAGGGAAGAGCGAGCTCCTTCTGGAGCAGGGGGTGGGAAGTAGGAGGAAGGGAAGAGCTAGCTCCTGCCAGACCTGGGGCAGGGAGGCACAGAATGTGTCCCCCCAAAAGGGGTCAACGTTAAATTTCTGCACATGCCCCTGGTGGGCCCAATTGGTAATTTAGAAAGTCTATGCAGGAGAAGGAGAAATGGGAAACCTGAGATACTCCAAAGCTTTGCAGAACAAGGAGTGAGTGTGTGTGTGTGTGTGTGTGTGTGTGTGCGCGCGCATGCACGTGAATGTGTGCACACAAGAAAGAGAGAGAGTGTGTGAGAAAGATGAATCTATGGTATATATGTGGAAAGTGGGGTCTCTGACTTACAGTAGAAAACAGAACAAAGAAGGTCCAGTACAGTGGGATTTTCAGTACATGTACTATGGGGAAATGGGGTAGACTAGGGCATTTTGCCTCCTAGTGGAACAATGGATAGGGGAAAGTTGTTTCTGGTCTCTGTTGTCTGTGTATGGAAAACAAGATGCGATATGTTATAGTTGTGTGATGGGGTGTTCATCCCACACTAGCATTGAAAGGGTCAATGAGGCTCAGAAGGGATTCATTAATCAGTTAGACCACACCTGGAGGAGAACTAGGCTTGATAAGCAATCCCTGATTAAGGATGGAGTCCAGCTGAGCAGAAACAGGCCCAGCTCACATAATGCCATGCAGTGAGGGCCGAAGGAGGCTGCACTCACTCACTGGGCTTAGAGAGGGAAAAAGAGAAAACCCAGAGGGAAAGTAGATGCTCTGTGAACCTGGCCCTGAGGGACGGGTATACCCAGAGAGATGGTGGAGTAGGAAACAGCTCAGGGAAATAACAGCCAGGCTTGGGACAGTGCAGACTTGGCCATGGATTCAGGGGTCTCTGAACTGGAATCTGGAGTAGTGGGCAGGCCTGTGTTCCTCCCGCCACTAGGAAAGTGGCAGTCTTAGCAGTGAACTAGAAGACTAACAGAGATAGTTTGTATGGAGAAACTTTGATATCCCAGAAAGGGAAAACTATAATGACCTGGACTGAGGGCTACATCACAAAGAAGAAGCAGCAGCAGCCAAGTCCAGAGAGAGAAAGAAACATGCAAAGGGTGAACAACAGTAAGAGGAGGCTGGTCGATAGCTAATCCTCAGGTGAGCCACAAGGAAAAGAGTAGAGAACCTTGTAACAGATCCTCTCATCAAGGAACACAGATGGGATAGAGGAGGGCCAAATAGCTGGTCTGGATATGAAGAGTAAGATGCTTAGCATAATGAATGGGTGGGTGAGCAGGAGGATAGTCTATGATTGGGTCTATGAGCTGTAGGCAGCACATGCATGGTGCTTTGTGGGAATTTGTAGTCCACATTGGTTACGATCTCAGGGGAGTGAGAGAGATGTAAGGCCAGACAGGGATACAGGAATAGAGTTAAAGATGTTTATATACAGTGGCATATCTGACCTCTACACATTTAGTTCAGAGATTTCATGAGCTGTGAGGATAGCAATCTTAAATATTGCAATGTTTTTTGCTGTTTAATTGTATTGAGTCTATAATCAAGTTGTAATGATTATGACTGATTAGCATGTAGCTCCTGGCCATGTCAGGCAACATAGTTTATGTGGTCACAGAAGAAGGAGTGAGAGGGCAGAGAAGTAGGAAGAAAATTGGAACTTTGTCTACTCGAGAAAATTTAGGGTGAGACTTTTGAAAGCAATCATGGTTGACCTCACTTTGCTCCTACTGAAGTCAAAGGAAAATCCCTCATTGACATCAGTGAGCAATTAGGCCAATACTGAGCACTTTTGAAAATCCCAGGCTCAACCTTTGATAACAATGATACTCTCAGCAATGGATGTAGATGATGGTTTAACTCCATGAGTAGGCAGGAGCAGAGTGTGTTCAGTACTGCTTCAGAAACTCTGGTGGAACCTTGCTCATAACATGTTTCTGTCCACAAACAGCTTGTGTACTAACTCATAGGGCAGAGGTGGGCAAACTATGGCCTGCGGGCCGGATCCGGCCCATCAGGGCTTTGGATCCAGCCCACGGGATTGCCACCCCTATGGTGTAGCGAGCCCCGCGCCGCTCCTGGAAGCAGCCGGCATCACGTCCCTGCGGCACTGCCCCTCATGGCTCCCATTGGTCGGGAACAGGGAACCATGGCTAATGGGAGCTTCAGGGGAGGTATCCACAGGTGATGGCAGCGCATGAAGCCCTCTGTCACCCTCCCCTCCCCCAAGGACTGCAGGGACGCGGTGCCGGCCTCTTCTGGGAGTGGTGCAGTGTGGGGCCAGGGCAGCCAGGGAGCCTGCCCTGGCCCCGGTGCGCGCTGCTGCAAGCCTGGACCCACTCCAGGTAAGCGGTGTTGGACTGGAGCCTGCACCCCGAACCCTCCTGCACCACAACTGCTTGCCCTGAGCCCCTCCTGCACTCCTCCCTGCACCCCTCCCTGCACCCCTACTCCAAGCCTCCCGCACTCTGAACCCCCTCCTTCACCCCAACCCCCTTCCCTGAGCCCCCTTGTATACCCCACACTCCTCTTCTGCCCCAACCCTTTGCCCTGAGCCCCTTCCTGCACACTGCACTCCTTCCCACACTCCAACCCCCTCCCCCAGCCCTACATTCACGGCCCTGCATGCAATTTCCCCACCCAGATGTGGCCCTTGGGTCAAAAAGTTTTCCCATCCCTGTCCTAGGGAGAAGTCAGTAATGGGACTAAAAGTCACATCTCTTGTAATAGCTGCAATTCTTGAGCAATTCTTGTTTAGTTAAGGACAACAGCTTTTTATGTTTTATTCAGTATTTTAGCTACTTCGGTTTGCTTCTAAAGAAGTCTAATTAGCACTTATGGAATGAAAGCTTCTTTGTCTATCAGTTAGGAGCCAGTCAGAGCTGCAGTGAGTTATTTGTTCTGTACCTTGGTGAAAGCTTTCACAGCTGTGTGTAATGTCTCCACTCTATAAACAAATCATCTTTTCAAGCAACTTCCATTTAGAAAACACTTCAGCAATTCAAATGATTAAGGCTATGTCTACACTAGCACTTATGTTGGCAAAACGTTTGCTAAGATACCTCTCTTTTTGTAAGAAGAAGCTTAATACTTAACAGATAGTCAGAATTAAGCTATTTCAGACACACACACACATGCACAGACGCACACAGAGTTTATTGAAAGGAGGATCTTTCTCAGCTCCCTTCTAAGTGGTTTTACTTCTCACAGCTCAAACATTCAATAGGGTGTATCACCCCCTCCCTGTGATAAAGCTCAGTGGAAGGAACTCTCCAAAGACGTTGTGCAGTCTATATGGTTTTATAAAAATTTAATAATAAGTGAATATAATGTAACTGGAATATGGTATCATTATAAAGCTTATAATCTACTCAGTGTAATCATCCTATTTGTATAAATGTATCACTCTTGTATCTGAAACTAGAAATATGAAATATAACTCTGAGACCCTACTATAATTATGTAAAGTGGGAGCCATTAATGATGGTTTGGAATCTTGATTATTCCCATTAACTGGGACCATTGTTTGCAAATGGCTGTGTTTTACCTGTAAGTCTTCTTGTATACCTGTGTGCTGACAAGTGGACAATGAAGTCTTGCAGTGACATGTGATCATGTCACCTGAACTGTAATCCATCTTTAACCTGGTGTCTTTCCATTGAGAAGGAGGGGGTGGTTACTTAGAGAGGGACAAAAAGATTCCCGCCTTATGCAAAAGATTATATAAAGGGTGGAAGAGAACAAAGGGGGAGAGGAGCCACCATGAACAATCCCCTAGCTACCACCTGAGCTGGGACAAAAGCTGTACCAGGGGAAAGAATTGTGCCCAGGCCTGGAAGGTGTCCAGTCTGAGAAAAAACTTACTGAAACATCTCTGAGGGTGAGATTATCTGTATTCAGTTTGATTAGACATAGATTTGCACATTTTGTTTTATTTTGCTTGCTGACTTACTTTATTCTGTCTGTTACTACTTGGAACCACTTAAATCCTACTTTCTGTATTTAATAAATTCACTTTTTACTTATTAATTAACTCAGAGTATGTATTAATACCGGGGGAGCAAACAACTGTGCATATCTCTCTATCAGTGTCATAGAACAATTTATGAGTTTACCCTGCATAAGCTTTATACAGGATAAAATGGATTTATTTGGGTTTAGACCCCATTGAGAGTTGGGCATCTGAGTGCTAAAGATAAGCACACTTCTGTGAGCTGTTTTCAGGTAAACCTGCAGCTTTCGGGTAAGTAATTCAGACCCTGGGTCTTTGTTGGAGCAGATGGGAGTGTCTGGCTCAGCAAGACAGGGTGCTGGAGTCCTGAGCTGGCAGGGAAAAAAGGAGCAGAGGTAGTCTTGGCACAACAGTTGGCAGCTCTCAAGGGGGTTTCTGTGATCCAACCCATCACAGTGGCGTAGCCAAGCAGGATCTGTGCGCAGCTGATTGCTTTGAGGTACTGGTAGTGAGTTTTAAGTGTGGTAGCTGGAGAACAGACAAAGCGGTTACTGGTTTGTTATTTTCTGTTTGTTTATTTCAGGTAAGGGAATTAGGTACAGAAAAGGAAACAAAATAAATAAGATTAAAGATCAGAAGAAGCTAGAACTATACACCTTTGCAGAGAGCATCCCACTGGCTAAATCACAGATTGGGAAAAACAGGAAAGCACAGCTAGAGATGAATAGAGATCTTGGAAAAAGATAGGCAGTTACAACTGGGTCACTTTCGACCATTGTTTTCTTCCCTCAGTTTCTGGTCCCAAACAAGGTAAAAGGAAAATAAACCAAACTGTCAACCCCAACCAGGCTTAACATATAGTCCTACTCCCTCAGAGAGGCTTCTCCTGCCCATCTGCCAGGATCCTCAGGGTAGGTCTGTCCTTCTCAGCCTCTCCCTTCTCACGTGGGTTGCTCCCTTTTCAACCCTGCCCAGTTGGAACATGCTCTGCAGGACTGGAGGACAGGGCAAGCTGGACCCAGGATTGTTATTTAAGCTCTTCCAGCCCAGTGTGGCATACTCAGGGCCGGCTCCAAGCACCAGCACAGCAAGTAGGTGCTTGGGGCGGCCAACGGAAAGGGGCAGCACGTCTGGCTCTTCGGCAGCGGGTCTCTCAGTGGCAGCGGTAGAAGTACCGATCGCGGCTTCATTTATTTTTTTGCCCCCTGCTGCTTGGGGTGGCAAAAACACTGGAGCCGGCACTGTGTATACTCCATTATAAAGTCTGGATAAATTTGGTGGTAAGCGGTTTAAAAAAAATAAGTCTCCTGTATCTACTCTCTGGTTTACGAGGCTTTGCAGAATTCATTACAGTTCCTCTCATGAGTTCCTTGAGTTAAATTGAGAAGAGCTGACACTAAAGGCGCAGTTCTTTCAAGTCAGAAATGAGACCGATGGATGGAGAAGTATGGGGAAGTGCGCATTATAGCTACTTCTGTTCTGTTTTGTGGACAAGTAGAACACTTTATATCCAGGGCTGACCAAGCAAAATTCATGCAATAAAATTTATATGAGAAAAAGGAAGACAGTGGCTCTGACTTCCTCCCTGCTTTGGAAGAACGTTTCAGAAACTTGCCTGGGGTATGGTTTCACTCTGGAAAGCAACTTTGCAAAAATGGCTCTGTGGGTTCCATATTCATCTCCCTCAATGGTCAAATGAGCTCATTTAACAAATGGAAAATTTTTTTTTGTTCTAACTGCCAATCCTACAAACCTTCCCTAGAATCCAAGAGTCAAGCTGTGATACTTCTGCCTCATGTATGTCTGGGAATAAAGAGATTGCAGTTGGGATTTAACAAATTTGTGGATGATGCACAAATTAGAATAGAATTCAGCACCCTCTCCAGAGCTGCTTTGGTTCTGCAGTACTAATAGGAATTAAAATCAGTACAACTTTAGTTTAGTAAGTAAAGCAATCAGATATCAGACTGAATCCGTAGAAGGAGCAGGCCTATTGAATAAAAAGCTGTTATTTTCAGTCACTCTTCAGAGTAAAAATGATCTTTCAGTTAGGGAGAGTTGTGGGAGGCCACATGATTGGTGAGTGGGTATCTATGAATACCAACCACCTTCAGAAAGCTACAGTACAGGAAATTAATTTCCTTGCGTGTAACATAAGCATGCTACCAGGAGTAGTTTGGGTGGCTAATACTGGAACAAAATATTCCCAAAATAGGAAAGGATGGACAATGAGTTTTGAGATGGGTCACCTAAGCAATGGGTTTCTAACATTATTCTGATCTATAGATAACTAAAGTCATTAATACACATTTACACACAAGCACCTAAATGATCCTGGAACTATCCAAAGTCTGTCCGTTGACTTCAGTGGGCTTTGGCTCAGCCTGCCGTGCATATCTAGACCTTTTGTCTCCTTGCCAGAAAATAACTTTCTCTGTCTTTATTCTATGTCAGGTGTTAGAAAATGTAGATACAAAAGTACAGTGGCACTTACCTGAAAACATCATCATGTGTTGAAAGTTCCTGGGAATCTTTTGTTTTCGACCCAAATTCAGAATGAAAGAAAGTGGGTATATGTTACATGCTCTTGCTATGAAAATTGCCACCTATATTGTTAAATGTGAGATGCTGAGGAAAATGGTGGGGGAGAAACAGGAAAACTGAGCTAACAAACTTTCTCCAGGTGAATATCTTGAACATGAAGTTAGAATAAACACAATATTAAATGTCTGAGCATGACTTTAGATATCCAGCCACATTTTCATTATGAACCCATGCAAGGGCAGAGTTTGGCTGTCTCCAAACATCTTAGTTTTGAGCTCCTTATCCTATATGTCACTTCACTCACTGTGCATTGACTCATCACATATGACTACATCTTCAACCCTTCAGTAAAATGCACACCATAAATTATTCCAACAGAAATGGCATTATCTCCTTCAACGGCAATTTTGGAAGGATAGATGTACTTTTGGGCATGATTACACTCTTATTTCCTCACAGTTCATGTGGGCTGTATCTTTACCTTCACCTCTTTCTTTTTTTTCTTTTGTAGACTTTAGAAAGGGATTTTTATATTATCCTTCTGTGTTTCTTGAATAGCTATTTTAGAAAAATCAGGACCAAAAAATCATAACTAATTCTATATAGAAACCTTGCTATAAAGAGGTTCCTTCCTACCCCACCTTGTGAATCCTAGGGCTCACTTATGGCTTTAAGAGCCTGAGACATGCTGTGGATGAAAGAGGAGGTGATGCACCTGAGTGTCTGGAAATATTATGCCTGCAGAGTCCAGGGGCAGGCACAGTGCCATTGGGGGCTTGGGAGAGCACACACATCAACAGCAGTTACTACACTTGTAGATCACATAGCCCCTGTATGTCAATCTAGCATAGCCTTGCACCAGCTTCTTGGCCCACAACAAGAGGGCATCATTGGTCATAGTCTCTTTGCTGCTGTCAGCTGTAGCAGTTCTCCATTGCTTAGGTTCGGGGCAGTCATATTATACTTGCCTCTGTGTAGTTATAGGGCTACCAGACTCCTTGAGGCCTTTCTGCCCTCTAAAATAATCTGTATGAGGGGAGTCATAATTTGGCTTTTAATATCAATTTGGAAGTTAAATATAAAAATGAACGCAATCAAACAAGCACTAAAGTCCCTGCTTGTGAAGTTACTGCAATTCATCAAAAAGTGACAAGCAAAGGGCTTTTGTTCGGGGGTGGGGGGGCAGAAAGGAGTCATTGTGTGGCGTTCCAGACTGGTACCTAGCACTGAGGAAACATGAAAGAACTAAGGGCAAAACCTCCATGTCTTGGCCTATATGACATCAACATCAGTGGTAGTTCCATGTATGTAAAAAGAATATAAGAAAAAAGAGATTTGCCTTAATCTTTGCACATTGCAACAGGTCTGCAAAATGTTACAGTGCATGCCAACAAATCATCTCCTTAGGTCCGTTAAGAGAGTTACTGAAATGTACATATTAAAACAAAGCCAATTGCCTGCCTTCCTCTTCAATTTGAACTACAAAGAATTTTTTTTTGGCATTTTAAAAAGACTTTCGTTTATTTTAATTTTTTTCATCCCAAATAGTCATTGTTGAAGATTCCAAAAGCAAAGGATACAAATGCCCCAAATATAAAGAGAGCATTAAATATATGATTTTGGAATGTGAATAGCGCAAGCCCCATGTAACAGAAGATGACATTCTCAGCCAAGAAATTCATGAACTCGAACAACTGAAACAAAGAGAAACAAAAACCATTATTATGACTTGTGTCTGTAACTGGCTGGTGTTTGTCAGAGTCTACATTAACTTGGAAAACAGGTACATTAGATTACAGGGACACTGACAACTTGAAATCCAGTCTTTCTGAAGAGTTTCACTAAACTATGAAAATAGTTTGTTATTACACTATTTGCTGAGTTTCCGTGGCAATGGTTGTAATTTTACAATGAACTTTTCTTGTATTTTTACGTTTTCCTCCCCTTCATTGCCATATGAAAGTCCCACGCAAACAAGGAAAAACTGGCTAACTGAAGTCTCAGTCCGACTCCACTGAAGGCAATGGAAGCACGACACTTCATTTTACACTGGCTTCAATGGGAACTGAATTGGGCCCTTGACTATTCAAGTGAATACAGTGAAACTGACTATACATAAAGTGCAGTCAAATGTGTGCACGCATGCACACGCACACAACTTTCTCCCTAATCTCATTCAGTTATAGCAATCATAGGTATTACTTGTGGCAATAAAATTTCAGACAGAAGTGTTATTTTTTAAGATGAACTAAAAAAAAAAGATTATCTATGATAAAACCTCAAGAGTCTTGTAAATTGGACCATTTGGACACAGCAGTCAAATTCTCATTTCAAACCAATCTATTTAAGGAATCATTTAAACACGTTACACAAGAATGGCAAATAATTTAATTGTTATAACAGGGTTTCTTCTGTGAAACAGACCAATAAATCTATTTGTCTTGAGGGGATGGTCCTGATAGCATCAGGAGACAATTAGCTTTAAAGGGAAAATATAAAACATAAATCTTCAGTCTGCTTCCATACCTGGAGAAACTATAGACAGTATCCCCAAAGCAACAACAGAGTACAGAAGCAGAGAACTTTACACACTCGTCTTCTTCAGTGCAGAAACCTACTGAGGCCAGTGGGACTCACTGTGGGCTTGGGAGTCAGTGCTAGCAAATCCAATGAAGAATCAGGGCCTAAGTTTGTAAATGCTGCATACAAGCATATATAAATCCACTCTACTAAGATTACTATGGATACGTTACTCTTTACAGCTTCGTTGGGATTTATGTGTTTTTTGTAATATGTTTGTGGGGCTAAAAATAAATAACAACTACCCAGTCAGTGAGGACTAACAAAGGCAAAACAATTTAAAACAAATATTGGCACTAAAGACCCATATAATGCAGTGCCATGATGCAAGATAGTTTTGCATGCAGTGGCAGTGCCATCAATTATATTGAGCACACATTCTGTGTTCCATATTCAGTGCTGCATCATTCAAGCAAATATTGTCACGCCCATATAATAGAGAACACATCTTGTAATATGACAATGAGAAACCTCTGTGCTTTGGTCAGAATGAATTTCAATAGCAAAAAACTGGAGATGGGGCCAAATCTAAACTGTGAGTCCAAACAACCCCAGGCACTGGAAGAGTTTGGATCCATAGCAAAACTCTATGGCCCAGACCCATCACTTTTATTTACCTTTATTCTTTCATTTCTTTGGGGGATATGATTCTGCTTCTCTTTGGGAAAGATCTCTGTTATGTACCTTATTTTCCCTGATATTTTATTTATGAACTTCATCACAGGATTCATATTCTGAAATTTAGCTTAGCTGTTGGGATGAGAGGAGGGCAGCCTTGTGTTTCAATGCAATGATACTTGCACTCCCTGTTTGCTAAAAACCATTTAGAGTTTAAAGACAAATGATCAATTATTGCTGTATTTGACAAACATGATTTCTGAAGTTAAATTAACCTTTATGTGGTAACCAAACTCCCATCAGCCACTCCATTGTCCTATATTTTTATGAAGGCAAATAGGCTTTGCTAAAACCAGATCAGTTCAACACCTCCTAAAATTCCTTCCCACTTGCCTTCCAGTTTAAATTCAAGCTCCTCACTGTTGCCCTCAAGGTTCTTACCAGCCTAAATCTCTCTGACCTCTCACCTCTTATTTCCAACCCTCTTTGTTCAGTCCAAGGCTGCTTGTCTGGAGACAGTTCAGGATTCATTTTCCACTCAGTTCCATGACATCTGTCAGGCTTTCTGCTATGACCTCACCTCCTTTCCTGACAACATCCACTATGTTTCTCCCTGATTCAAGGTACTTTAGGAGCTATGATATTATGGGCAGCTTTAAAGAAATCCATGTGGCCCTTTACTGTGTCTGTTAGCATCCCATGTCACAACGTACTCACATTGTCTTCACCCTGGCCTTTCCTCAGCCTCTTCTTGCATCCCTGTAAAGCACCATGGTCCTATATACTATTTAGTAATAAACAATGATAAAAATCAGGCCAATTATCTGTCAAGTCTGACAGCTTGCAATGGTAGGATGTGTTTTCATGGTGGAAACAGTTTAAACACACAGGAGAGTGCTGTCTTTTACTAGGCTGCTTATTTTTTTTAAACAACTTTAAACAATCACTTTTAAAGCAGTCTTTTCTGGTACATCTCATTGGCCTGGAGGGTGCCCAGAAAGAGCATGGTACATACTAACTTTATCCCATCCAGCATCTGTGCAGCCACACTTTCCCACCCACTATAACTATATGCTTCACATTCCTCTCCTGCCACAACTGAATACAGATCTCAAAGAGCACTCTCCATAGGAGTTATACAGAGCGTGTGGAATCCATGCTCCCCCATTCCCCATCTTCATCCCTATTCTAGATAAGGAGCTTTTCTTCACATCTGAAACCGGAGGAGTTCTTGTTCTGTGTGGAACTGGCCTAGATCCCATGTGAAAGGATAGCGGCTGTGTATGCAGCTATCTTAGAGGTGGGGTGTATTGATGACATCTTGAAATGGGGACCAGAAGGCGGCAGAAACTAAATCATACAAAAGCAGAAAGATTTAGAACATTTCATTACCCTGTACTCATTAGGGTTGCCAGGTGCCCAGTTTTCAACTGGAAAGTCTGGTCAAAAAGGGAACCTGGCAGTGTCCGGTTAGATGTACTGACCGGACACCAAAAGTCTGGTTACCGTGAGGGGCAGGGAGGGTAGGACACAGGTCATTAACCTGCATCAGCCCCTGCTCAGCCAGGGCTATCTCCTAGCTGCAGGCAGGCTGCTTGTCAGGGTGCAATAGCTCCTGTCCCAGCCCCGGAGCAGAGGGAGCCCAGCTGGTGGGAGGGAGAGAGGTGGAGACGATCCAGCGAGCAATGGGAGAAAAAGGGGAGAGGAGCGAGCAACAGGGGGCAGGGCCTTGGGGGAAGAGGCGAAGAGTGTGGGGCCTTTGGGGGTCCAGTTACCAGCAATTAGAAAGGTGGCAACCCTAGTGGTCATCTTCTGCATAAGTTTGTAATCTCCTTGCACACTGAGGGACCTCCAGCAAATTTTAAGAACCGCAGCATCAGCCAGAGTTAGCTTTGAAAATACCCCTTTTTGTTTGAGCACCCATGATCATGTGCCTACATCTAGGCTGTTTCCAAGAGTGGCCCTTTTCAAAATTTCTCTGCTCATTGAGCACTAAGGTCCTGATCCTATGAGTATGCACATGCCTAACTTTGCTTGTCTGACTAGCCACTTTGATATCAAAGGGATGACTCAGGTGAGTAACATTATGCAAGTGTAAGTGCATTCAGGATCAGAGTCCAGGGCATTATTGTGTTTGCAGGAATTAGTTGGTTCAAATGAAGTCATCCTCAAAGAACTGCGCATACATTTTTTCTTCCCCACAGTATAAACCAAATTAGCCCTTAAGAAAGTGCTTGTAAAACATCAGCACTTTCCTTGAGGTTACCACATAATTATACTTGGGCTCATTTCAATGTAATGAAGATACCTGGTAGAAACAACACATTTTCTCTGCATTAGATCAAAACATCTAGTTTACAATCTCCCACACTTACCTTTCTGCAAAATTTATAGACCTGTTAAAGAGATTTTACAGATATAAAGGTAACAACCCCAATAAATCACTCATGTAAAATTTGAAATAACTCCAGCGTATCTTACAGCAGAATTAAACCCAGGATGCCAACGTTTTTTATTGAATAGTAAATTACAATAGCAGCAGTGCATCAGCAGCTTGCACATCTGATTTAAGCTTTAGTTCGGTAAACCAGGCTCTGTCTGGACATCCTTCAGGCCAATGAGACTTCCCAGGAAAGACAGCTTTAAAAAAGTGATTGTTTGAAGTTACGTGTTTAAAATGAATAAGCAGTCTAGCAATAGATAGCACTCTCCTGTGTGTTTAAACTGTTTCTGTCATGGAAGTGCATTCTGTGCACCCTTTTTTTTTTCTGATGAGCCTTTGTAAACCATGAATGTTAACAGAGATTGAGCATAAAAATTTTCCCTACCAATATTATTTCCTTTATGCCATAAAAAGTAGTTCTCCATTAAATTCTTAAACATTCTATATTAACCCCCAAGTATTGTAGGTACCAGTAAGCATTCTCTTGTTGCATTGATGTAGCTAGCTATTTGGAAAAATGCCAGCTCTCTATGGGTTAAATCTCAAGGGTCTACACTTCTGCATGACATCAAAGTAGGACAGAAAGCCCTTCAATAATCCAGCATCAACCAGGGGAACAATATTGATTGTACTGAGTATCATGAGAGATTTGAAGGTGCGAGAGAGCCTTTAAAAACTCCTGCAGTCAATGTTAAGAGAGAGATATACAATTTATGACATTTGAATGTTATTTAATTAAAACAAGCTATCATGAAATTAAGGATACTGATAAATCAATAGTTGATGAAAACTACTTATCCCACGTGACTGACAAAGTGGGTATTCACTAATGAAAGCTTGTGCTCCAATACGTCTGTTTGTCTAAAAGGTGCCACAGGACTCTTTGTTACTTATGTCTGACTGTTTTAAATTAAAATACAGTGAATAAAGAGTACTACCATTTTTGTAGGTTTCTGGAATACCTCTATTACATTCTAATCACTTTACTTATTCTCTTTCAATTAGAGGCTTCAAAATCACAGAAAGCAGATTTGAATTTGAAGCCATAGCCTGCAAACCTTGATACTATGGGGCAAAAAGTAAAGAATAATGAATCCTTACAACATAGTAGTGTAAAACTCTTCATTTCTAGGGTAAGCTGCTTAGCAGTAAGAATCATGCATAAATAACTAAGGCTGTTGATTAATCGCACTTAACTCATGCAATTAACTAAAAAAAAATTACGTTTAAAAAATTAATCACAATAAATCGCACAGTTAAACAATAGAATATCAATTGAAATGTATTAAATATTTTTGCATGTTTTTCTGCATTTTCAAATCTATTGATTTCTATACAACACAGAATACAAAGTGTACAGTACTCACTTTATATTATTTTTATTACAAATATTTGCACTGTAAAAATGATAAAATAAATAGTATTTTTCAATTCACAGTACTCCATACAAGTACTGTAGTGCAATCTCTTTGTTGTGAAAGTGCAACTTACAAATGTAGATTTTTGTTGTTGTTACATAACTGCACTCAAAATCAAAACAATGTAAAACTTTAGAGCCTATAAGTCCACTCAGACCTACTTCTTGTTCAGCCAATCACTAAGACAAACAAGTTTGTTTACATTTACTGGCGATACCGTTGCCTGCTTCTTATTTACAATGTCACCTGAAAGTGAGAACAGGCATTTGCATGGCACTTGTGTAGCTGCAGTTGCGAGGTATTTACATGCCAGAGATGCTAAACATTTGTATCATTTTTTTAATCGCTTGACAGCCCTATAAATAATGAGAATTTAAATGAGAAGATAGGCCTTTGTTTTTTTAATATGGTGCTGATTTTAATTTCCCAGTTTATTTAGGAACAAACTTTAAAACAAACCCAAGAGAGTTAGACTCTCACCATCTAAGGTATTTAAAATCCTGGAATGAAAAGTCAGCAGTACGGATGTCAATGGGTGTTTTGATTTCAATATGGCCAGGATTTAAGCCCTATCATGTTTATGCACAGTGCAACTAACTTTCTTCCTCTCCTGGAGCAGAGTTTTAGAGGATTCCTAACACATGGTGAGGAAGTAGCAGGAAGGGGGGAAAAAAGAAAAGAAAAGAGACACAGGAGCAACAGGAAGGTAGAGGAACAGCCAATAATATTTTGAATTTTTACAGTGCTGTTCATCCCCCATCAATTCACACAGCACCAGTGAAATGGAGGATGAAGGCAGCTAGGTGCACAACTGGCACACGGCACACTGGTCCCTCATAACGGGAGAGGATACTTTGGCCACGGACATCAAGGTAACCCCCTACTTCCATTTGAAAAGCCATGGGACCTTGAATGCTCTTGCAGAGCAGAAAGGATGTTAAAAGCAAAATTTTCAGCTGGGATTGTCTGAAGTTAGGCACTTACATTTTTATTTAAATCCCTCAGTATGTGGCTTGATTTTCAGAGGTCCTGAGCAATTGCAGCTCCCAGGGTAGTCGTGGAGAGTAGTATCTTAGCATTTCTGAAAAAGTTACTTGTCACTCCTGTTTAGGTGCCTGAATATGGACTCTGGCACCTCGATTTAGGCACCCAAGTTTTGAAAAGAATGGTCCTAGCATTTTAAGGTGCCACCCAAAAGACCAGAAAGTAAAGTGTATGATACTGAGATGAGAGGCTGAGTCAACCCTGCTGGCATTTGAATCAAGAGTTCTAGGGAGCCTGATTATTTCATTCCTGATTGACTGAATTATTTCAATTTATAACTATTTGATAGAAGTGCCTGTCCCGGACTCTAGGCACTTCAGGTTCCTAGGCACTTTGGTACAGGACAAATAATACTGAAAGTACAGTGACTGCAAAGATGAAGTTTCCTCTCATTCCAAAAATGAACAGTAAAAAACCCGACAAACACTTTGAAGAAAAACTTCAAATGCCCTAAAACTGAGGGCTGAGAGATCCCACTCCAGCTTTCTAGTCCTCTACGGAGTTCCCTAGTGAAACCAGTTAAGACAAGATTTTCTATTCCTGATGTTGGTAAGGTAATAAAAAGTGCTAATGAAATACACTCTGTCAGGCTTTCTTTAACTCTCATAAAGAAGTGGGAGGGAAGGAATGGCAGAATAACATTTTTTTCTCCTTTCCAGACTACCTTAACAATAATGAGGAGAAAGAAGATGAACTAGGACCACTTGAATAGTACCGTTGCAAATTCTGAAAGTAATCAAGTAAATACTGGAAGCACAAAAGCACCTTATGAGTTTAGACCCAAGTGAGAGGCCTACATTTCTACCTGCATTAGGTTGAATGACCTAATGTAGTATAAACAAAGTGACTAATATATATTAGGCAAAGTGAAACACCAGTGCCTTTCCTTAGGTCTGTACATATGACACAAATGAAAAAGTCACATTTCTTTTCTCTTTTTGTATCATATTGACTGATAAATGAACCCCAAAGAACCAGGATTTTGGTGTAGTGGAAGAGAGCAACATAATAATGAGGAGAGGGAAATACATCTAAAACTGGGTGGCTAATTTAACCCTCTCCGAGACTGCTCTAAATCTCTTGCTCTGTGCTGAGATTTCTGGTACTGCATGAGAATGTCATCCAGGGAAACTTTCACTGGGGTTTTCAGTTCTTCTAATTCCAGTCCCAAACCCAACTCAATGAAGAACTGAGAGATCAAACAGTTAAAAAACTAAGCCTGTTCTGAATTTCTAAAAGTGGTTTGTATGGGATAGATGAGGTGGAAGTTTGGGCTGGTTTTATATTTTAACTGAATCAGTTTGACAATCCTAATCATATTGTTAACTAACTTTTGAAAATAATTTTGTTGTTCTTATATTTTATTGAATTAGTTACTCACTTCAGAATCTAAAGGTGAACCTGTTTGACTAGATGGACAGTAACTAATAACTACCTTAGATGGATTTAAAGGAAAATCCATTGACCAGCCAAAGGCTTGTTGTAGCAGTGGAATGAGCATATTTTGGCATTATCTTGGAACTATCCGAAGTAGTGACAGACTTTAATGCTGTTTCACTAACTGACGGGGACAATTATTGTAATGGAAGCCCCTTGTGAGCAGAAGATGATGATGAGTAGGGTTAAAACACTCCTTTTATACATTTGAAATTAGAAACAAACTATATATTAACAGACAACAGTAATAACAAAACCACAACATAATTATGACATCATTAAAACTAGGGTTTTAATTATAATATTATGTTTTTAGACATCCGGAAGGGTATGTCTTTTGAGAAGTTAGCCACTTGGGGCAGGCAGTTGGTGCAGCAAGCCAGAGGGAAATGGCTGGGGTTCGGTCAGGCCATAGACTGATAGCTGAGAGCTGTGGCAGACTGACAATATCCTGTAATATCCAGAATGAAGCTTATTGAATTAACCTAAACCTTATTGAATTAGAGTTAATACCCTTGCGGTACATTGTATTAGAAATGCAAATGTCTGTGTTCTATTGTGAGATTGCATGGGACATCTTTAGCAGGAAGAGAAGATTAATGCAACCTCTGGAAGGTATTAGGGAGTTCAAAGGTCTTTTTAGAACATTATGTGTAAAGTGGATTTCCTCATAAGTATCTTGACTGAGGGGGATGCAAATACTCCTCTGGAAGTCAACATTTTGAAGATACACCTGTGACGTTGCACTCCATATGATTTTATGAAAATATGCTAATGAGTGTGAATATAATGCAACTGGAATATGCTTCATGCAAAAGGTCTCTTGTAAGGTATCATTACAAAGCTTATAATCTACTCAGTGTGTTCATCCTATTTATATAAATGTATCATTCTTGTACCTGAAACTAGACATATGAAATATAACCCTGAGGTCCTATTGTAATTATGCAAAGTGTGGACTATTAATGGTGGTTTGGAATCTTGATGGCTCCCATCAACTAGGACAATTGGTTGTAAATGGCTCTGTTCACTTGCAAGACTTCCTGTGAGTCAGGCCAGGAAGAATGGAGGCTTGGAGTCTCATGGGACATGTGACCATGTCACCTGGTACTGTAATCCATCTTAAACCTGGTGCTTCTCCATGTAGAAGGATGGCTGGGGACCCAGAAAGACAAAAGATTCCCGCCTTGTTCCAAAGCTATATAAGGAGGTGGAACAGAACAAAGGGGGCTGCAGTCATGAAAAATCCCCTAGCTACCATCTGAGCTAGAACGAGGACTGTACCAGGGGAAAGGATTGGGCCCAGACTAGAAAGGAGTCTAGTCTGTGAAAGATGCTTATTGGCACATCTCTGAGGGTGAGATTTACCTGTATTCAGTTTCTTAAATGTATTAGGCATAGACTTGAGTGTTTTGTTTTATTTTACTTGGTAACTTACTTTTCTCTGTCTGTTATTACTTGAAACCACTTAAATTCTACTTTTTATACTTAATAAAACCCCTTTTTCTTATTAATTAACCAGAGTAAGTAATTAATACCTGGGGGAGCAAACAACTGTGCATATCTCTCTATCAGTGTTATAGAGGGTGGACAATTTATGAGTTTACCCTGTATAAGCTTTATACAGAGTAAAATGGATTCATTTGGGGTTTGGATTTCACTGGGAGCAGGGCGTCTGGGTGCTCGAGATAGGAGCACTTCTTAAGCTGTTTTCAGTTAAGTCTGCAGCTTTGGGGCATGTGGTTCAGATCCTGGGTCTGTGTTGGAGCAGACTGGCATGTCTGGCTCAGCAAGGCAGGGCTCTGAAGGCCCAAACTGGCAGAGAAAATTGGATCAGAGATAGTCTCAGCACATCAGGTGACAGTCTCAAGTGGGTTTCTGTGATTGAACCCATCACAACTCCTTGGGGAAAGAGACTCAATATCTACAATATCCACTCCTGGAAACTCCAGATCAAAGACCCCATAATCATATATTCAAATTGACCTTTATGTCATGATTGTGCTTGTTCTGAGCTGAGGCTCTGATGCAGTGGTAACCACAAGGAATCCCTGAAGGCGGGGGCTTGAAGGACTGATCTTGCCAGAATCCATGTTAGGTTTGGGGTTGGGGTTAACACTAGTAAGCTTATTAGCATGTATATAGGTTATTTTATTGCTTTTAATACATTTTCTCTGTAGTGCTTTTTGCCTTAAGAATAAAGTAGGTGTGCATAGGAAATCCTGTGTGGTACCTTATAAGTATAGCAAATACAGCTGTTATCTGTCTCTGAAGAGAAAGCAAGCAGGTATCTTTGGGCAATTGGTCTGTGCTGGGAAATACACTGTGAAGACAGGGAATCATAGAGCCATAATACCCTGGTCAAAAGGGAAAGGAGCTGCAGGTCTTCACCCAAGAGAGACAACAGCTGGCAGCTGGAACCTGAGAGTGGGTGCCCTTTCCGGGCCACTAATAGGAAATACAGGTGCAGTTACCCTGAATTTTGACAAGAGCTATAAAGAATAATCTTTTTAAAAAAACATTCTGCCAAAAGGAAGAAAATGTGTGACTTTGCTGAAGTCAATTTCAGTTTGTTGTGCCACATAGCTAACAAAGGAGACTGAATGGTGTGACTCAACTGCTCTCCTTCTGCTCAATGAAAAATAGTAATATTATCTCTGCAATCCAATTGTCCTTAAAGTCACAATGAACTAATATATTTACCTTTTGTACTTTTACATTTATGTTAGTATTAGAGGAACAGATTGTTGCTGATGTTTTATAAGCAAAACAACAAATCAATCTCATCTCTCTTCACCCCCACACAATGTTTTCCTGTGACTTGCCATCCTAGTACTAACCTCCAGCGATCAATTCCATTTCTAAGGAGACTGAATACAATGTATTCAACTTCAATTTGCTGAGAGGAAAAAACCTCTATTTTCTAATATTAATTCGTGAAGCAAGTTCAAAAACAATTTTCATTCCTTGCCAAGTTTTGAGTGTTTGAAAGATATTAATTTAGACAGTCTTTGAAATATTAGGAGCTGGAATCCAATACAAGGGCCCTGAGCTTAACAGGGAAATGAAAAAATCTTAAGAATCTCATACTATATTTTCTTTTAAAATGAATGACATGCTTTCTGACAGGAAGCAGGACTGCAAAAAATTACTTGTTACCTGTATGCCATGATTATAAGATTTCAGTCCCCATGCAATTTCTCTTTACTGCAGGACCCAACATATTGTGCATGTTCTACATAAATAAATTCCTAGATGATGTTTAATTGCAGCTTCCTTCTATGCAGATTCACTCCTCCCTTCAACTGTCCAACACTTGTGACCAGTGCCAGACAGGACCTTTAACTACCATAAATGGTCAGGAAGACTTCAGTGTTTCCGCTCATCCAAGAAAGAGTGCCTTCAATAACACAGTGCTCTCGGACATTGCTTTATTTTTATTCAGTGCCAATAAGAGAAGAGTGCCAGCTACTGAATTAGAGGAAAGTCATTGACCTGATTACGTGTGTACACTCTGTGTGTGTGTGCATATATATATAACGTGAAAAGCTGAGTGTGTGTGGATAAATAATGTGAGAAGAAAGAGGAGAAAATTAATGTTGGGCAAACCACAAAAGATGTGGAGGTTTGGAAAGGCCAAGTTGTAAAGACTGGGTCATGAAATCTTGTCCTTAGTGGAGTCAATGTGAATTTTTCAGTTGACTTCAGAAGAGCCAGGATTTCATCATCCTAGATGGTCATTTGATTATATCTGAGGTAATCTGAGCAGAAATTCTTGTGAGAATGCACTTTAAAAAATCCAAGTACTTCCTGATTTCAGTAAAGTCAGAACTGTCAGAGAATCATCTCTTTTGTGGTATTTTGCTGCTTCCACTGTGAGAACTACTCTGGAGAAGAGATAATCTCTGGGATGGTGAAGATATTACCTGGGCTCTCGTGAAAAGAAGTGGCTTTGGAAGAAGAGGCATAAGTAGCTATGCCAATGTGCTTTTATATCTTTTGTGCAATGGCATTGTCAGACCTTGGGGAGATGCTAAATGTCTGTTTGCACGTTGCCAAAGGCTCTCAATTCCCTTTAACTTCAGGGGAAACTGAAGGTGCTCAGAACCTCACTGTGTCAAGCTCACCATGACTAATGTTTAAAAAACAAAAATAAAAAAAATAAAACCCAAAAATCCCAGATTCCCAAATTTAGGTTCCTAAATCCAGATTTAGCTACTCCAAGTCAATTGGAGGCATGGAGTCTCAGCTTTTGAAAATCAAACCACTTACTGGAGGCCTAAATACAGTTTCAGGCACTTGCTTTTGAAAACGTCAGCCAACGTTTTTATGGGCTTATTAATCCATACTGAATTCCACAGAAAAGATCACTAGAGATGAACTAGCCACAGTCAGCTGTTCAGTATTTCTGCCTTATCATTCTCAAATATCCCTCCAACTCTTCTGAATGTCCAGAAATGATACAAGAAACAGTGGTACAACACCAATGTTGGGATGAATGCATAGGAAGATGGCTAATGCTTTAGGTTTTTGGATACTCATTTTTACCCAGCTGATTCTGCTAGAGATCTGCAATTTATTGAGGCTTTTAGCATCTGGCTCTTGAAATCAGGCAAATGATCATCTAAAATGCAGAAGTGGAGATGTACAGACCATATTTCTAGTTGCAAAACTTGACCTTTGTATATAGTAGTTGCATAAACTTAAAAATCCTACAACTAAAATTCTGAAAATAGTTTCTTTAAGGATCATGCTGTGCCAAGATTCTCAGGTCTAATGGAAAAGAATTCCAATTTGCAGAGGGAGCAGAGTCCTCAAAATCAAGCTTTTAATAAGGTCTTAGTTCAGGACTATATCATTTAAAGATCCTAGCCCCAAAACAGAGATCGGTTTTCTGTGAGCTAAGTGCGTATTTTTGAAAAAATACTTGAAAATCCTTTACAAACAAAACACAAACAATGCAAATCCCTCCTATAATTCAAGAAAAGGCCATCTAAGCTATTACACGTAACACAATGCTGCCCACAGTAGAAGCAATTACAAACAAACTGAGACATAATCCTGCAAGTTTCAGGAGATGCAGAGCTATGATAAAGGACCCTATTAATAATATGCTTATAATTAAAACAAGGTTTGCTTAATAACCTTCTTGTGTTCTGGTGAAACAAAATATCATACCATATATTGAGACACAAAATAGATATTTTAATTCTGGAAATTAATTCAGTCATCAGATCATTCACTGATAATCCATCTGCTGAAGTCACATACCACAGTAATGAAAAGATGACAGTGTTTCAAACAAAGCATCAAGTGGAAAACAGGTAAATGTAGAACTTAATTAAACCTTAACGAAGCATCCTGTTGTTGTTTTGTTTTTTTAATTGTAACAGTTTATTTGCAATGTGCCTAGGCAGGGTATGATCTGAATCTCATTAGAGTCAAGGGGAGTATTTCCCTTCACCTCACTGGGCTTTGACTCTAATTTCTCTATTTGATGCCTAAAGGGACACTGCTAAGGATCATATTATTTAAAAAATCATTTTCTTACCTTTGTTATAAATTTCCTGATTAGAACTATGTTAAACTGGAGTTAAGATTGTGTACATATCAATTTAACGATAAAAAGGATATAGAGAAGCTGTAATTACCCCCAAAACTAGCATTAGAGACCCAGGAAATTCAGAGTTAAGGTTAATCTTAAAAAAAAAAATCCTACTGTGATGGGATTTACAAACCCCACACAGAGTCAGAAGGGGTTAAAGAACAGTACTGGGCCCGGGTAGCCCTGCCCCTCCAGCTCTGCAGAGCATGCACCAGCTGGAGAATAGATTGAAAAGGGAGCAACCCAGCTCAGAAGGCCAGACCTACCCCAAAGGCTCCTGACAAGGGTGCTGGAGAAACCCCAGGAGGGCTGAGTCTGGTTGGAGCTGATGGGTTGGTTGTATTTTTACCTTATCTGGAACTGAAAGCTGGGAGAGGAAAGCAGTGGGAGGAAGTGACCTAGGGAGGGCACTTCTGGGGGCCAGACGTGTTTCCCTCCTAGAGCTCTGGGTCTCAGCTCGGTGGAGTGGGTGGGCTGGGATTCTCCTAGCACTTCCCCCACTACAGAAGGGACTTGAACCACCTATAATCCTCACCACACATCTGAGCAGATGAGGACCAAGACTGTAAGACCAACGCACTGGGAGGGGGCACCAGGAATACTAACCACTAGACCACCTAACCCACCAAGGACTTTATTACACCCACATCGTCAGAGTACAGAAATGCACAGGTAAGGCACCAAAACAGCCTTATCTCTGCCCTGTAATGGCACCATGTAAAAACATACAGCTATGATTAGTGCATAATAGTGTGTGGCCCCAGATTAGATTAAACTGTTTGTTGTTGTTGTTGTTGCTGCTGCTGCTGCTCAGGCATTGTGCTTTTCTTTGTGTCTGGTTCATTACCATGCGCAACAGACATTCTATTTTCTTTTGCTTTCCCTCATGTTGTCACCCCAATCCTCAGTGGAGGCAGTGATAATGAGGAAGGGAAATGGCACTGCGTTTGTTCAGCGCACATACTAAGAAGCAATTCTCACTTTTTACAGAATTAAGGAGCAATGCTGGTGTGGTGCATAAACACACACCTGAAAACTTGGAGCGTGGTTGTATGCTGGCTATACACAGACTGACCTTTCTGACCACTGTCACTGCAGGCCCTTGGTGACAAAAGCCAGGGAGGTACACTAAGGGATATGGTATTGGGTAAAATGGCATGCTCTGCCACTAAAGCCGCTCTCTGACCAGCAATGCTCCCCATGCAGTCTCCTGACGGAGCACTAGATCATCGGAGGGAGCCAATTATGAGGCTAGTTTGCATATTAATACAGTTTTCATAGCATATATTAAATACGCCCACATTTGGAAGTCCTTTATGCCTGTTTCTGTATGCCAGCAAGAATTAGGCATATGGCTTTTAATTCCAATTGCTATGTTTTAGCCAATGGCTGGTATCTGCAACCCTCCTCTAAACTATAAACCATCATTTTAACAATCAGAGAAGTTTTATTAATATTTAAGAAAAATGCTTAACATTTAAATAAATTGTCAAATCTTTAATAAAGCAGTTTGGAAACTGGTTTGTATATGACATTATGATCCCTCCTACTGCCTGCGTCAAAAATAGCTACTTTTCAGCAAGATGGAGAACGCTAGAAGTAAGTGCCGATTTATGCATGGTAAGAATAGCATTTGAACATATGAATTTTCTGATTCCTGTGCTGAGCAAAACAAAATCAGCTTTCTTTTAAGTGGAGAGCTAAAACCCAATTTTTGTAGTTCCAAATAATATGTTATATAATGTTATGATTCACAACAAAAAAGGAGATACTATCATAGATCAGTCCCTCAGAAACATTGATGAAAGCAGGAGACAGGCTTGATCAGAATGATTCAGGTTGGAGTAGGTCTATGAACGATCACTAAAACTGGTATGGTGCAGGTGCTGTTTAGGAAAAGAACAGATTAAAGAGCACTGTAGAACTGCAGAAACAGAAGAGATTTCTGTAAGGGGACATTCAATATTTGTATTATTGCTAATAGAAGAGAACTGTATTTCCAATGCAAAAAGCAATGCTGTACTCAGACAATGTCTTCTTATTATGCTGTATTCCACTTGTGGTGCTAAAATAAAATACTTTTTTCATGTAGCTAATTAGTGGGCTGCTACAACCATAATACCTGTTGATATCAATTTATCTTTACTAATGCTTCTTGGCTGTTTAGCATCTGTCTTGCAGCACATAGCTAAAAATTGGGAGACAGAATTTGGCATATCGAAAGCAGAATTTTGAAGCTCTTAATTTTAAAAAATGCAAGTTAACAATTTTTTTAGCCTGGATAAACAAACAGGAATATCAGTCAGATAATGAATGATTTTGCTGGGAAATTCAGATTGAAGGACTTGGTGTTATGATTCTCCTGGTTAAACCTGTACACTGAGCAGCTTCAGTTTTCTTTATTGCAATATACTATTCTGCAGGGGTTTAAGATTTTTATGGTACATCTAGTCAGACAATGAATTTTGGTACATTCACAATTTTCTGATTTTCATGTTAAACACAGAGATTAAGTAGAGAAAACCTGAGTGCTTTTCATTTTCTTAAGTTCAATCCATTTTTAAGGGCAATAGTTATTACAAATACTACTGCGACAAATCGTCAGTTGAAGAAATGAAGACTGTCTTTTTGTGAAGAGGTATTCTACCCTTCTGGCTCAGTCATGGTTGCCCCATAACATCTCCCTGCAGGCCAAATATGGTGTTGCTCGCATTCCTTGCCTCAGTTTGCCTCCTTGAGGTGGGTCTCTTCCAGTCTCCACACATCAGTCTGTGCAGGACCTATTGCTTAGTCCTCCAGCCAAATCACAAACAGATGTAGCCTCTTCTGGGGTAGCAAGAGTCCAAACTAAAAACTCCCAAACAAAGATTCTTCTGCCCTTCAGGCGCTTCTCTTCATCCCACCTTTTGGGCCCTGTTTCCAGCTCATTTCTCAGCTAGCTTTGTGTATGGCTACCCAACTGGTGGAAACAAGCCTCACTAGGAAACAAGCCAGAGCTCTAGCCTAGGTCACAACTTCAAAGCAATGGCTGTGTAGTTACTTTTAGAGCATTATCACAAGCCTGCGTCTGTTGACCAGGCCAGGAGGCTCACTGCCAGTAGGAACAACTCTCATTCATTTCAATATAAGGTAGGTGCCTAGGTGCTTTTGAAAATCCCAGTAGGCATCTATCTGCACCAGTGTAGCAGGTTTGAGGGCTTTGCAGTGGGTTAATTTCTGTGGAAGAGAAGTTGGTGTCACAGATTCAGAGTATTTGTCTCCTAATACAACTTATTTATTTTTAAAGTGCGCACAAGTCCTGTTTACCTTGAGCAAAGAGGGCTAAAGCAAGAGCAGAACTGCACATAGTTCCATTTGCAGAAACTCTTGCAAAGATATATGTCCATTTCTGTTGTCAAAAGTGCCTTCACCCTCTGCCCTTCGGTCTGAGCACACTGTCCTTCCCAACCTCTAGTCTCTCCCCTGGACACTCCCTGAGTCCCTCTGATACTCCAGCCTTTGGTGCTCTCAATTGTGCTCGTGGGCTAGGTCAAGAAGCCTGGCTACTGTCCCTCCTTTTGTCACAGAAAGAGAAATCTTTAGCCAGGTATGACCAATGTCTACTGGAGCTGACTTCTTCCTGAATCTGTATTTGGAAGGAAGCAGTAGAAAGTGCTTCACTAACACAGCCCCTTTAATAATAGTTGAGAAATGGATGCTGTAACCAACTCTATGGACACTGCTCTATGTTTAACCATATTTATGCAGTGGATCATGCTGTGTACTTATATCAACAATTTCTAACATGCATTTAAGGCCAGAATAATTGCTGCGCTGGATCAGACAGCAGTCCTTCTACCTCACTGTCCTGTCTCTAGCAATGGCCAGTACCAGGTATTTCAGAGACAGGTGCAAAACCCCCATAGTACACATTGTGGTGCAGAGACTGAGAGTACGACTGGCTCTTGTGCTGGGAGGGTATGCTCCTCCTGCCCCATACTCTCACAGAGGCTAGCCAGAATCTGCTACGTGTCATATTCTTGTTTTGAAGACAAAATTAATTGATTTATTTAAGCCCTGCGTGGCAATTTGTTCAATTATTTCTACTGAAACTTTCTAGATCTTGTAATACCTAAGAGTTCACGCTCCGCTGGGCAAACTTACTGTGACAAGTCACAACAACAGATGCCAGTTAGACTGGTCATTTCCAAGGATCACATGTGCAGTCCTTTTGCTTTGTGTGGAATGCTACCTTACTAATCAAGTGAGCACATTCCTTGTAAGGAGAGCTTCCTTGAGCCTAACTAGACTCCCTATTTTGTTGAAAGCCAAGAGACAGCTGAACTATGTGTACCAATAAATCCTGGCATTTGTGTGGTCTCTCTTTGTGGATGTGTAAACTAATTATCTGTAAATGATCCAAAATATCCAGTCTTGCAACAGAAGGCAGCAAACATTGTCCAGAAATGTATTATTCTGAGTAAGAATACAATGCTTTACATCTTCACATCACAGCACAGACATTGAGCCTAGCACTAAATACTTTGCCTGCCTACCATCCTATAAATGCCATACAAGATTGTACCAGACCTTTACACAAATGTAAAGGGCCGAGGCTGGGGATACAAGGAACCTTTCTTCTCCTGCTCTTGTAATCTTTGCACAGAGACCAGTCATAATTGCAGCTCCTGCACGTTCCTGTGTACAGGGGCTGCTCTCGCCTGGTGCTGCATGGGTGCTAGACACCCTAAATGAGGTGGGACCAGGGCCCCAGTCTCTGTAAAATTCAACTGCCCTGTGCAGGAGCATCAGGCTCCCTTCCTTTGTGCATCTGAGAGTTACATAAGTGCTCTTATACAAACCCTTCATGAGGATCTCCTCGGGCTGGTGCAAGTTCATATGCCCCACAACATGGTCAGTTATCTTGTGTTAACAAATTTGGAACATTTGATTTATTACATGCATTTATAATGATATTTATTGCAGAGAGATTGGCAAACACTTTTTTACGTTAGTTGGGGAACCCATAATTTTTGGTCTGCTCCAGTTAACCCTCTGATTTTATTTTTCTCTAGAATTTAGGTTGAAAATAGCCTTGACCAGTACACACAGAAAGCGTTTTATCCTTCTGTAATGTAAAGACCCACTGAGAAATCTTCATCAAAACTTGAGATGCAGGAAACATGTAGTGGAATGATGGAGCATGGTATTGGAGTGCTGCAGTGAGAGTATAATGAGCTAAACATGCTTCTAGCTCCCTTAAGCATAAATTGGGCTTTTAAAAACTTCTGCCAAGACCCAGCATGCTCTTTTTTATGTTAGTTTCTGATACTATTCTATAACCATACTTTGGATTCACCAAATTTTCATTGCAGTATCTCTGGATATGCCTGGCACCATATTTCACTTGTTAAATGATAAGCGGCTGCTAAACTTAGTTTTGCTCCAAAAGCAAATATGTAATTCTAGATGGAACACCCAGAAGCCTGAGGGCCATACTAATGCTATTTTGCTCTTGCGTGTCTCAAATCCTTCAAGGGATTATAGTGGCTTGGATAACTTTTTTTGCAGACAAAAAATGTAAGTTTCCCATGGTGCTTTATATGCTGTTTCAATGATTTTTTTAAAATTAAAGTAAATCTGATTATAAGCATTCCAAGTCTCATATTGCATATCAAACTGTCACTGTGGAAGGGTGGGCACCCAACATCATCCACAACCTAAGCCACTGACACAGAAACTAGCTGGCTTGAGTCTGATTCTCACTTAACTTAAAATCCTTAAAACTTGGAGCTATACTGCACACGAGTTAAGGGTATCTTGCTTAAAAATTCACCATACTCTAGTTATCTCTTTGTTAAGACAATGGCACATTTGAAATTCTCAAGACAGAATCATGTTACATTACAGACTATAGATTAAAATCACTATCTCCATCTGTGGCCATGTGGGTTCTCTTTGGCATGATCCTGTAGTATAACTTTACTCATATAAGCAGTCCCACCCACCACATTTAGACTACTTGCCTGAATAAAGTTATTTACAGACATGAGTCTCTGCAGCTCTGGGCTCTTAATCTCTACTCTGAAGTCTAGCTTCTGCAAGATCTCAGAGATGAAGTGCTGTGTCAGAGCTTTCATGACATCTTTTACATACAGTAGTTTAACATTCAGGACAAAAGATTTTGTTTAAGTGGCAGGCATTCCCAACGGGATTTGCTAGCAGGTTCAGTGTAAATATATGGCTAACTGTTTAACTAGTAATGCATTTGAGGAAGGCAATTACATCTAGTTTCAGAGGACTCTCTTTACAGCCTTGCTATACATAATTATTTCATAACTGATTGCAGAAACAAGACTAGAGTAATGATGTGAATAAAGGTCTATAAACTGAATTACATTTTCCGCTCTGTCCTTTTCAGTAACTTCCTTACACCTCCTCCCCTGCTGTAAATGTGTTTTAGGGTTCCCTACCAGCACTTAATCCTTGATGGTGCCTCATTCTGTTAGAAAGCAAAATTCTCTGCTCCTTTGTCCTCTACTCTGTAGATATGCATTGCATGAGCTCCTGGCCTACAGTCTTTTTTTGTGTGAAGTATAGGGTGACAGCTATCAGCTGACTCCCAGTACCAACCCACCAAGAAACGGAGCTGGCCTGGGTTTTTTGAGAACATAAATGTTATTTCAAGTCATCTCCTTCTCATGTAGCCCCCTTGAGGTGATCTGTTGCTCTCCCTTCAAACCATTTTCAGCATAACAGTCTCACTCATCTCCTCTCTGCTTAATATCTTCAGCTTAGCCACAGACCCAAAAAACAAAACAGCCATGAGCTAGCAGCAAAATCTAGACCATATGACAACAGAATTTAGGGGTATGGGTGAGGCTACACCATGCTTGACTATCTGTTGGCAGTACCTCTTCCACCAGCAGTGTAAGTTAAAAGTACAGGGGGCAACTGAACTCCAGGACCAGGCAGAGCACAATCAGGGAGCCATGATCAAGTCACTGCCAGCTCTCCCCATGCCCTTATTGTAGGTGCAATAGAGAAACTGAGCTCTAAAGGTGGGATATGCAAAAGCACTGAGCACTGGTCTAACCCTGCTCCTACTGAAGTCAGTGGTAATTTTATCACTGAAATCAATTCAACCAGAGTTAAGACAGTGAAGAGCACTTTTGAAAAAGCCCACTCTAAAACATTTTTCACATTAAAAAAATAAAAATAAATCAAATCCATTAGTAAATTGTGAAATTATGTATTTTTCAAAGGAGTATTTGAATAATTGAATTAAACAAGAAATCTGAGCCAATACTTTTGGGATCTTATTTTTCTTAAGACAGTATTTAAAGTAACAGTCTTGCTTTCCGAAGACAAGAGTTATATTAGTATACATTTCAACAGATGGCTGCACATGACATGGCTCCTTTAATAAAAGCTGAATGGCAAGTAGATGCAGGAAACTGAGAATAAAGGACACAGTGTAACTAACATCTAGAAGGCACAAACTTTTAATAGAGAAATTCTCACCCAAGAAACTGAGATGTGTTTTGCCTGTGTATCAATATCTGAGGAAAATTACACTGGCCATTCGTCTTGTGTGTCCTGTTAGTCAAAGTAAGTGATGATTGTTCTGCCTGTAGCACAGCACAATATCATGGTGAGAGATACCACTATTGTTATGTTGCGTACTACACATTACTGCAAAGTAATGAGAATTTTCACAGCCAATAATAATGTATATCATGCAAAGCAGAAAGGAAAGCAAACTTAAAAAAAAAAAATCTACTACTATAATTTTAACAGTGATTTAAAAATCAATAAAAATGAAATAATTTAGATTTAAGGTTGCCACTCCATCCTTAATTCACTCCTTTTTCACTGGGTACTGCAACTCAGCAGTGATATATCAGAAGTGTAAGTATCGTGAATAATTTGTCATATTGTAACAAAGGAGCAAGATTGCCTAAGAATAACTCTATGAATTAAGTGAATTAGAGAGCTCTTAGTTTTGATTAGTAATGAGTATTAAGATTATCTTAAACTGGGGGGGGGGTAGAAGGACAGATAGCCTTTTTTTTAGAACCAGACTCAGCAATAATATTTCATATTAAATTATTTAAAATCATGGAATTCTCATACATGTTCATTTCGTAGTAGGTTTCCCTGCAAGGAAAGGCTCTGTGTGAGAGAAAGAGAGGGAGTGCAGATGCAGCGGTAACAGCTGCATATGAAAGGGTAATTTTAGGATTAGAAAATTAATTAGAAGAATTTAAAGGAATTTGGAAATAATTTTTTAACCATATCATAAGTGAAATTAAGGATAAAGAGCTTAGAGTAGAAATTAAAAACAAGAGACACATGGGGAAAAGTAACAAAGAAGTCAGAGTGTGTGTGTGTGTGTGTTCAGGGGTGAGCAAGGTTTAGGCCTTGTCTACACTATGGGGGGAGATCGTTTTTGACATGAGCAGGAGTAAAGATCTACTGCAAACAAAAACTATGTATTTGAATTAAATGTTAGTAATTTATATAACACACTAGTTCAGAGTTAATTAAAAATTAAACACTGTGCACTTTGTTTCAAAGTTATGTGTGCAATAGTGTGCACAAACTGTTCAAGCAATTCCATGGCAGATTTACAGATGCAATTTCCATGACTGCATATCAGGGAAACATGCATCTGAATGACCAATGAGGAGCAATTGCATTCACATTAAATTATTTGTGCATGTAATAGTGGAAATTGCATAGATAGGACTGCATAGGAAATTGCATAGATAGATGTTCAATCAACATTGTGTGGTTTAGTGTCCATGAGAGTCTGACAGTTAATTTTTGTGGGGGGGCAAAGGGGGGTCTGGTAAAAAATTTTCCATCAAAACTATTTGAAGGAAAACTGGGTTTTAGACTAAATTTATTTTGCCTAAAGTGTCTGTTCTGTGCAGAAAATTTTGATTTAGCTTAAATATAAAAAATCTGATATATTTCAATTCAAAATGGTGCTACATTGTAACCATGGGTTTTGTAATCTTAGTTGCCTTAAACTTCCATTCTTCTCTATGGGCCAATCTCTCTGGCTGGACTACAACTTCCATGATATACCATGGCAAGGGATTCCTATGCCGCATCCCCTCACCAAAAAGGGAGAAAGTGGTACACCTTTACCTCAATATAACGCTACCCGATATAACACAAATTCGGATATAATGCGGTAAAGTAGTGCTCCGGGAGGGGCGGGACTGTGCACTCTGGTGGATCAAAGCAAGTTTGATATAGTGCAGTTTCACCTATAACGTGGTAAGATTTTTTGGCTCCAGAGGACAGCGTAATATTGAGGTAGAGGTGTATTTTCAAAATGATGCCTCATGGGATCATTGCCTTATGTGTGGATGCCTTATATTCCTTATTTTCCTCTGAGCTGGGCTTTCCAGCTGTTTACATCTTCCACGTTTCATCTTACAAATTTAAGTTTTGTCAGTTTTCCCATGGGAAAAACCCCTTCTATCTTCTGACTAGTTTTAGCCAATACCCTTAAACTTTTCAAAAACAACTGTAACCCCCAAGGAGATTACCTGGATTCCTGGGGCTCTGTCTGCTGGCAGAGCAGGGGGAGCCAAGGCAAACTCAGAGTCTGCCTGGCAACCAATAGGGAGTGAGATGCCCCTCCCAGGAAGCTCAGGAAAGGGGAGAAGCTATTTTTGAGTCAGTCTGGAGCCAGCCAGGGCAAGGGCAGGACTGGCTGTGTGGGGAGCTGGTGAGTCCCAGGCCTGCATGCAAGGTTCCCCCTCAGAACTGGCCTCTAGGGACCTGAAAGCAAGATCCCTCTGCTGGGCTTTTCCTTCTCCACTGATGATTCCCAGTTTGTAGAGTTTTGCTGGGAAACTCCCCCAGCCAGGCTGAGTTAGCCCTCCAGCTCCCTAGGTGAGACCAGTCGCCACATGGTCAGCTCTGCTCTGCCTGCTAGTCCAGGGCTGCTGCCTGCTGTGTGTGTGTCTGGATGCTGGGCTAGGAGACTAGAGTCTGGATTTTAGTACAGTTGTGCAATCTGCACCTTAAGCCCTGCACCCCTCTGTGGTGAGGGGAAATCCTGGGACCAAAGCAGCCTGATTCCTGCCTGAAGAGGGTCCCTGCCAGTAGAGATCAGCCCCTCTGCAGTGACCGAGGAGTTCAGCAAAAAGAACAGGAGTGACAGATGACAAGAAGGTGTGAGAATAACATGAGGAAATAGATTTAATATGTGTAATGACTCAGCCACTCCCAGTCTCTATTCAAACCCAAGTTAATGGTATCTAGTTTGCATATTAATTCAAGTTCAGCAGTTTCTTGTTGGAGTCTGTTTTTGAAGCTTTTCTGTTGCAAAATTGCCACCTTTAAGTCTGTTACTGAGTGACCAGAGAGTTTGAAGTGTTCTCCTACTGGTTTTTGAATGGTATGATTCCTGATGTCAGATTTGTGTCCATTTATTCTTTTGTGTAGAGACTGTCCAGTTTGGCCAATGTACATGGCAGAGGGGCATTGCTGGCACATGATGGCATATATCACATTTGGTAGATGTGCAGGTGAACGAGCCCCTGATGGTGTGGCTAATGTGATTAGGTCCTATGATGGTGTCATTTGAATAAATATGTGTGGACAGAGTTGGCATCGAGCTTTGTTGCAAGGATAGGTTCTTGGTTTAGTGTTTTTGTTGTGTAGTTGCTGGTGAGTATTTGCTCTAGTCATTTCTGAACCTGAGGATCATTCATGGAGTTTGTGAGTGCACCATCTTTTAGTCAGTCAGTTAGGGAATTTGTTTTGGGGACCCACTACTCCCTGAATTGTGTCCTTACGCCGAAGAGTAAGGGTTTGGGGATTTTACAACCTGCTGCATATTAAACCTGTGGAGGGATTTACCACCTTCTCCCACTTGTGAGTCCTTTGGGCTGTACTGAATCCTGTCAGCCACACTGCTAAACCACTGCAGAGGAGAATTTTGTGATCATAGGTCATCAAGGGCCCGAACAAAGTACACGTACCAATGGGACACTAATCTTACATTTGCTACATCAAGTCACATGACTGGGGAAAGTCACAGGTATTAGCAGCATGGGCACCGGTGAACCTAAGAATAGTGTTCTACCCTGTTATGTTATATTTGTCTCCTGTTTAATATAATTTTGTGTTGAATATATTGTATGTGTTTGTGTTATTTCTTGGAAGTCTCCAACTATCTGGCAAGTAAGTGGGGATTACTCTTTAGTTAGAATTTTCCTCCCAAGGTGCCCTGGTGACCCTGCCAGGAAGGAGTGAGGGGGGTGGAGGCACCGCCAAATAAATTCATAGGAAAAAATAAAGATGATACACCCTGCTGAGTGGGTGGTGGGATCCAGAAGAACCCACACCTGCCCATCAAAACCTGCAAGCAGATTGGCATTAAAGAAGGTAATCGGGTGGAGAGGGGGTGCTACACAACTTATCAAAGAATGGTATAAACTGGAGATGGAAGAGATGTAATAAATAATCCAGTTCCTCTCACGCAAATGCAGGGTTATTCCCTAATAATATGTTGTCCTGCAATTTTTCCATTCTAGATTTAAACTGTCTTAAGGGATGAAGCTTCCGTTACTCTCTTTGGACTAGTTTAATACATTACACTGTCCAAAAGATTTTCTTGATACTCATACTAAATTACCTGTTTCTTAATTTCAACTCATGACTCCTAACTATCCTCCCTTGTGCCACTCTGAACAATTCCCTCTCAGTTTGTAGCATTTCTAGGAGAACTGGTCAGGAAATGGTCTTTTCCCCCACTGTGAAAAATTTAGATTAAAAGTTTTTTTGTTTTGTTTTCACTGAAATTCAAAGACCTGAAACCTGTTTTATCAAAAAGTTATTGCCATCAAAATAAATATTTTAATGGACAGTTTTCAGCCAACTCAAATTTCTATTCTTCACATATTCATGAAAAATTACCATAACCCTTTTTAGTCATTTTTTATCCGAACTACAATATATGGTCTTAATCCTGTATTGCGATCTCTTAACACAGGCCTCAGTGTCTTCACTTTATCCCTTTGAGTAACAGATCCCAATGAAGATTGAGGCCTACATATTTAACTCTTAACCTATCCTCAGTCATCTTCTCCAATGCTCAGATAATTATTACAGAAAAATTCTGATAAAACCTTTTGAGGAGACTGTTTGATTTTGACTCAGTTCTGATGGAACCAGGCTGGGTTCTGACTGAAACCTGCCTGGTTTTCTGCCATCTCCCCCACACAGCTCCTGGGCAATCCCAGGGCTCTTTGGGGTCTGGAGCTCCAGAACAGCCCACCACCACATCTGAATGAAACCAAACTTTGAAATCCACTGTGACTTTTAATTACTTTTCTCTAATTATTGTTCTACCCTCAAATTTTCAGGTGATGGGTTGCCCAGGTTGGAATATATTATTCCAGATAATTTCATTTTTTTCTAAATGGCAAGTGTTGGCTAAATTCTCACTACCAGAAAATAAGAAGCCCCAAGGATGTCTACATTTTGCATAAGATATTTAGATCCCTTTAAGATCTTCATAGTCCACTAATTTTTTTTTTAAATAGGCATCTACAGTACAGGTTGCGGATAACAGCAAATATCTCTAAACTGAGTAATCGTTAACAAAACTAAAGTTCATCCCCTAACCCACAGTAATCAATTCTGGGCCAAATGCTTTAGTCCTTTCTCAGTTTCTACTCTGTCCTTATTCTGGCAAAGCTCCATTTGACTTCATCGAGAACAGTGGTTTTCAATCGTTTTTCATTTGTGTACCTCTACAATTTTTGAATGGAGGTGTGAACCCCTTTGGAAATCTTGGACATAGACTGTGAACCTATAGGAGTCCGCAGACCACAGGTTAAAAACCACTGTTCTATGGCAATGACACCCTTTCATGGAACCCTTAGACAGTCTGCAGACCTCCAGGAGTCTGTGGACCACAGGTTGAATCTGATCTAGAATCATGCCAGAATAATGACTGTGTCAAAACTAAGTAAAGACTTCAGGATTAAGAACCAGGAGTGAAGTGATTCAAACTTCTATTAAAGTGACAAAAAACAGACAGACAGTCTTTTCCACACCTAAACAGAGACATTGTATGGAACCATGGTTGTGTAGGGAGGACTAGTTGTAACTAGCGTCAGCCAGAGAAACATCAATACTCCATATTTTGATTCACTGCATAATGCAGCATACAGGCAATAATGTTGATAACAGTCTTAAAAAGTTCATGTGGTTGCACTGCACAGACCTTTTGAAGTAGAAGAAATCTAAAGCTAGCTACAGTGACATGCTATGACTGAATAAGCCTTAAGGCAACTCTTCAGAGAGCAGACACCAGCAGATACTAGCTCAAAATTTAACATTTTGAACTGGATGTAAGTAGAAAGCAGGGAAAAACTCTGCAAACTAGGCTCAATTATAACATATTTTAACCTGTTTAGAAGCACCTTGCACCATCAGATACCTGTTGATGCTATTGGGACCACAGCCCATCCAGCCATAACACCACAGTGGCAGGCAGAAGATCTGTAGCAGGGTGTGATGTAGAGCAAGGCAAGAAGCCCAACCCACAGTATTATTAAAGCTTCAAGGGAACTGCTCAAAGTGCTGATGGCAGGAATATGAGGGCACAAAATAACTTTGGAAATTATTTGTTTTTATTATTGGGAACAAGAAAAGAAGAGGGAATTAAAAAAAATATAGGAGAGGCTAACAAGGTTAAGGAGTCAGAATATTCTCTTCCCTCCCCCCCCCCCCCCACCACATCTCTCATCATACCTGTTGCACATATGGTCAACATTTCAGATGCCTGAATTCTACCACCCCTAGGGAAAAAGGGAAGAGAAGTTGTGGACATATTTCTAGTGGTCAAACGGATATTTAGCTGTCCATGTACCTGGCTGATACAGTGATATCAGATACCCACATCACTATCCATCATATTATCCTTAGAACATTTTAATGGAAAACAGAGATTTGAGCTCAGACTTAGATGCTTTAGAGGAGAGTTCTTAATGACTCTCCAGAGGCACACAGTGTGTGGAGACTCCTCCAACTAAGAAAAAGACCTCTTTAGCACTTTAGTCACAGGCATGGACATGAAGCTACAGTTTGTACATCAAGGAGAATTACACCTGGGATGCAGAAAACTTCTGCTAGTGCAACCGGTCAAGCTGTGATAGGCAGAACACCACACTGAGAGACGCCTCCTCATCTCCACTTAGCTGTGCAGGGATTGTCAAAACTGCTAATACAGTTTGCTGGAGAATAGTCTAGAAGATTCTCATCATATATGCCAGTACCACTGACCTGAATAGCAATTGATTTTTGACAGCAGATATGCATGAAGATGGAGTAGCAGGAAGTCTTGAGAAATCTGAAGTGGAGTCCAGGGCAATTAGGTGCTTTGCTTTCATCTTGATAGGTGCTACAAATCCTGCTATAACTTCAGAGTCAACCCTGGGCCAGAGGAGAACTGCATCAAAGCTATCAAGCAGGTTCCCCAGAGCCTTATGTGTAGTAAGAAGAGCAGAACCTCATCCAGTCCAACACCCCAAGCCCCCACAATTTTTACATATCTATGATACTTCCCAGCTGACAAGTTACTAGGGAGGCTATGGGGGTACAGAGTCTCCCCAGTGCATCAGGAGTGCAACAAGCACAGCAGCAGACCTGGGAACTGGAGGAAATGCCTTGTTACAGTGCAGTGTTGATGCCAAACTGCTGATAGATAGGGAAAGAACTGCAGGATGCCAAGAGAGGAGGTTGTTTGTTGATAGATTTATTTTTAGAGCTGTCAGTTATTTGGGGTGTTTGGACGTGCAAGCTATAGGCAGTATAGGCCCGAGGCTGCCACAGCTGAAGCACCCTTAAAGCTTTGATATGTCTCCTTGGTTTTGACAAGCAGATGCAACAGAGCACACCATCTTTGGCATGGAAGAGATTCGTTTCAAAGTAGAGAATTTTGAAGAGTGATCCTGACTCCCAATGGGCCAATTACTTCACTCTGCACTGAAGTATTCAACAGGCCTTTCGTAGTTGGATGTGAATTAGAGTTATAGGGGTTTCAGAGGTGGTTAAGAAGGAGCTGAGTTGATCCACATGATAGTTGTCCATCTGAGGTAACATTCATTGCAACTTGCAGTCAGAGCTCATGTATCCAGCCTTCAGCCACACACAGGGCTTGTCTTTACTACAGTGTTAGCTCAAAGTAGAATTCAAGTGTTGCCCCTAACCCCACTCCCATGCTCACACAAATATTTTGCTGGAGTTAAGAGGTGCTTTAAACTTGAGCTAACAGGCCAGTGAGAGGACATGGGGTAAAGCTCAAGTGCTGCTGACACTTGAGCTGGTCATGGGGTAGAGATGTAGCTACCCTGTGCTGCTGTAAAATCACTTTGTGCTGCTAAATACAAACACTCTGTGCAGCTCGAGGATTACTTTGCAGAGTGACTGCTCTCAGTCGAGCTAGGATAGCTTGAGAGGGAGTTAGCTCAAGTGTAGATCACAGCAGCATTAGCTTGAGTTAAGACAAGCCCTAAAACATTCATCATTGTAGCCGTTCATGAAGGTCATCTTCTAATCATACTTGGCTCAGCTCTTGGAGCTTGTTGAGAGGTTTCCCTTCAGCCACTGACTTTCTTACAAACAGTTTAAAATGTAGCTCAAGAAAAACAATCACCTCTTATTAATACTTATCAAATGGCAATGTACTTGCTGATTTAAAAACAAAACAAGTACCTGCCCCAAATAGTTTACAAAATAGTTCAGTCAAAGACAAAACAGAAGAGAAAAAAAAACAGTAACTGATCTGTCTGTATGAGCTGGAGCTGGTGAAGGGGTCTGGAAGTGGTTGTCTTGTAAAGGCTTTGCAGAGAAGGGTGATTTGAGAAGGGATTGGAAACAAGAGAGGTAAGTTGTCTGGCAAGTTCTCTGGAAGCTGAAATGAGGGGCACTGTTCCATACAAGAAAGCAAGCAAAAAAGAAAAGTACTTTGAGGAGAATGGGCTCTTTTTAAGCCATTTTGTTAATTTTTTAAAAATAGTTTTCATAGACAAAAATGGACACAAAAGATCCATATTATAAAATACTATTCACTTCCCCAGAGCAAAATGGTTCAGAAGTGAGTCCTAGCAGATGTGCAAGCTCCTTGCTGTCAAACTGTCAGAGAAAAGGAACTGAAGGTTGAAGGGTCCTGGGATTTGCTGGGCCTCCCTGAGGTGTGTGGTTGCTGTCCTGTGACTCGGCAGTTTAACAGTTGTTCTTTGATGCGTTGCAGAGTGTTCGTGAATTGTGACCCAAAGGTTCCACTCCTGAAAGCAGCTCCAAGTTCTCAAAAATACATACAATTGAAAGACCCAAACATTTTACTAGAAAATAACAGAAAACTGACTTTCTTGCCTTCCAAATTGTTCACATGTTCTTTACTGGGCCCCAGATTTCATGAGGGGAAGACTGAGGGCTGGCTCATACAGCTCCAAAACCACCTTTGCAAAGAAAATCCACATGAACTCAGTCTCTAAAACTGTTCCATCTTTACTCACTAGAGCTTTTGGATTTCCTACTAAGCTTTGCAGCAGTTTCAGATGGAAGTTGCTGTAAATTATTACTAGCTCTACACCTTTCATCTTCTAGATGGATATTTTATATTTATGGTCTCTCAAAGACTAGATTATTACTTTTTTGCTTAGCAAGAGAATTGTTAATGTTTTCCTGGCAAAATCTCTACAAATATCCCTCTCCTGAAATGAAGACATAAGCCTTTTCCTTTGCATTAATGAAAACCCCTCCAGCTATGCTGGCAGTACCTCTATATATTCATTACAGCACCAGAAGAGACAAAGTCAGTTATTTTTGTACTCTACCTGTTTAGTTCTCATTTTGGAATCTGGTGACAGATTGTTGTAGGTATAATGGGCCTGTGTGACTCCACAAAAAAGGACTGCAACAATTCCTGAAATGCAAAGAAAGTCCAGAGTCAGCTGCTTCTATTTTCTACCTTGCAGTAGTCAAAGGGCAGGATTAGCTTGCTCAAAAACTAATTAGATTGTGTTAAAAGCTTTTTGTAATAGAGAAATGCTAAGGTAAGTTCTACAATAATGTTCTTCAAGCAAACTAGAATTTTGCGTTGATAGAAATCTTAGCAAGTTCTCCCCTCTCTCCATCCCAGATATTTAATTGCCATCTACTTGGACAGTTTAATACAGAGTGATTACTGCGTATAACAACCTCTGATCACAGTCAGACTGACAGTTATTTAAGTTTGTTACTTAATTATAAGATAATAAAGAGTATAGAAAATAACAAAACTGTGACATAGGCCAAAGAGGTGGGAAAAATGTTAATTTTTCTCCCCCAAATGCATTTTTGAGCAGTGGGTGCTGAAGGAGTGCAGTATGCGAAGGCCATTTTGCCCTCTGCATGTCTGTTTGCCTTGCACGTTGCACACTGCTTATTACAAGGCAAACAGCAAAACCCAGCTTAAAAATACCACTCTGGTGTGAAGAAGCTGTCGCCCAGAATGACAGGGTCAGTGACTGTAACTGAGTGGCAGTAATTATTTCCCCAGCCTGAGGGAGGTCATGAGGAGAGACAAGGAGCAACAGTCTTATCAGGAATATAAAGGTACTCGTATATGGTAACAGTTATTTTTAAAGCTTCTCTTCTTTCCCAGTCCCACACTGGGGTGGTTAGAGCTGCTGATCCTAAAGTAAACACAGTATAACAATTGAAAACATTGAAAAATTCATTAATAACATATCCTCTTAAAGTTAAACATCTATCAAAGGGACCAAACAGAGCAAAAAAGGAAAATTGAGGTTAAAGAAGTGGCCAATGGTGACTGTACAAAAGCACCTCTGGAAAAAAGAAAAAACTCTCTTAAACATGGGCTTCAACTAACTGAGGGGGAATGATCCTGGGATCCTCCACAGTGAAAACACAGATGTCTAGTAGATGTAGGCCCCGCTTATGTAAAGTGATCCTGGTGGGTGGACTGTCAGGGAGTCCCATGGCCTTCAATTAAAACCACATGGGCATAGGAGCTCACACACTTAGCCTAATCTCCAAAAAGCAGGTGGTGCATCTGTGTAAATATTAATCTGGAGAGGCTTAGTTTCAAGGAGGAGAGAGAGGAGGTTTCATATGTAGCCAACCCCTTTACTGTAAAGGGCTTTAAAAAAACAACAGTGCCAATGTAAGACAACCCACTATTTCATAAGTAGTAAAAAAAAAAAATGTAGGGCAGGCTTAATATGGTCACAGATACTCAAGCCAGTGAGCAAATGAGTGGTGCATTCTGAACGAGCTGCAAGCAATAGGAATGCCCTGCAGTAAACTTGGCTAAAAAGGGAGGGTGAAGGTGATCCTGGGGATGGGACTGGCTAGTTTGCAGAAGCCTCAGATTAACATTTGAGCTACTAAATGCTAATTAAAGCCTCTCAAATGTTTGAAATTGGGGGTATCATTGACTGAGGAAGAGTGGGAAACATTTCCTAGGACCAAAATGAGGATGCAAAAAAAAAGGACAAAAAAGAAATATTTTTAAAATGACAAACATTATTTGAAGGAAAAAAATAAAAAGGCTAAAGACTAAATAAAGTAACAGGATTCTTTTACTAGCCCTTTCTCAGTTTTCTGACTGTCTTTAGACTGCTAGATGTAAAAGTATTGTGCAGCTGAAACCAGTTTTTGGTACTCTAAGTCTCCCTTTCTTTTCATTTCTGGGAAGACCTGAAGAATGGCATCAATGTGCCTTTGATGGAAGAAAGAAGAAGGGGGTAGGAAAAAAAATAACAATGGCACAAAGAACAACTGCTACCAAAGAAAAAATGAAAAACCTATTTTCCCATGCAGCAATGCAGAAATTCTCTTGGCTTCTGAATTCTATTCACCTGACTATATTTCTATTGCAGTAATACAAGCTTCTGCAACCAGGAAAATTCCACTAAGCTTTAACTGCCCTTTCTTTGTTTTTGTATTATTTCTTTAAATTCAGCACTGGGATCATCCCCTCAGCTGGATCTCTTGTGCAAGGGTCACTAGAGAGCAGTGCTGAGCATTTCAAGTCTATGTTAAGGACTCATTCTCCCAAATGGCTTCAGTTCCTCTTCTAGAGCTTGAAAAAGCTGCCCTGTATTTTGTAGTCTAAAGATGATGTGGGAATGCTACGGATAAATAAATGCTCACATAATGAAAAGCCAGTTAAAAAAAAATATGGCTAAGCAGGACCATTTCTAAATATCACTAGCCCCTGGGTCAACAATAAAAATGGAAATATGAATTTCCTGTTCAGTTTCCACTACATGAGCCATCATTCTGCCAATTTTTTTTAAATTGACTATTAAATTCAACCTGGTTGTAAAAATTGATTTGTTACTGCCAAATACAATTGTTAATTATAGATGGGATAAGTGTTTATTTACTGTTTCCTGAGGCAACGTGCATAGTGGGTCCGTGGTATATAAAGGGCTTGACACTGATCTCACACCAGGAGTACCTTCACTGAATCAATGCAACTATTCCAGTGAAAACTGGAATGAGAGACACCAGTATCAACCACAGAGTATCTGATACAGAGTATGGGTTCTGGTCTGAGCCTTTAAGTGCCACCACAATCCTTCAAAATGGAATTTCATAGACCATATGAACCTTATTTCCAGGGGAGATGGAGTGCTTGCAGCAGGAAATTTATATGTTGCTAAAACAAGGCTTGCTGTGCACAGCCATGGCCGTTACAACATAAGATATATCATAAGGCATGAGGGGAAGTAATTGGAATGTGTCTTATTAAGAGATTTGGTGACCATGTGCATGTTAATGTAACTACATAGGAAACAAGGTACGAATTACCTAAAGAGGCAAACATGGAACTTTCCATTTTGGAAGGGCAGGTTAAGTGAGGTTGGAAATTCTTTGACAAGAAGTATTAAAATTGGATTTTGAAGAAAGGAATCAGCCTGACAGCAAAATGCTTTCTTCACTGTGTATGGGATATAAATTAGGCAATTATATATTTTTTTTCAAACACTTATTAGTAGAATTGTCCAATTTTCTTCTGACATCTTTCAGTTTGATTCTGGACAGCTATCCCCTACATAGCATGCATCAAAGATAAAAATATTCACTAGTTCTTCTCTCATTAAAACGTCAGGTTCTGGAACCAAAAATGTAAATGTCTGTCTCAGTTTCCTGCTAAATTAAATGCACACTTCTTGGTTTTACTGCGAATGAACAATGTTGGAATTCTGGACAGGAGAATGTGATTAGATCTATCTGAGCAGAGTGAGAAAGTCACTTGTCAGTGGCTTGTACCTGTGGCTTTATTTTGGGGGATAGTAGTGACTAACTTACTTTTCCATTCCCTCTGCTCCTTTTTAAAAAAAAAAAACACTGAAAAAGAGCACTAACTCAGCACCCCGATCACTGAAGCAGAACTATGGATTAAAGTGAAAGATTTAGGGAGAAATGGAAAACAGGTTCATCAGTGTAAAACAACAGGAATGATCTTTCTGAAGTTATTGGAAAATTTAATGTAATAAAAAAATGAAAAACCTGATTAAAAAACGATAGCTATATGAACCAAATCAATTAGCAGATAGCTAAACTCCAACTATGCCAACCTCTTTGATAATGGGTAATAAGATTTTAAATAGTCTACCAATCTAGTTGCTTTTTACTCCATTTGTGAAACACATAGGCATAATAATAGCTTGTTAGCTGATGCCAGGCATAAGGAAATCAGTCTCAAATTAATTTTACTCCATTGTTTATATTTATAGTGGCAATTCATCTTAGGGTAAAAGATGGCAATATGTGATGCTGATAATGGGACTCATGCCACAAAAGAGGTAACTGCTATCCTAAGATGTATCACTGATGGTGTGCATTAATTTATAAATAATTCCTTTACTGAAGGAGAGAGAGAGAATAAAATTTCCTTGATGGATCATTTCACAAATAGGCAAAAGGAAATTACTTCCCTGTAATTCTTACTCTCTAATGGCCTGATTTTGCAAGGTGCTAGACAGACAACTCCTAAAGGTATAACTTGTAACAGAGCCCTGCATTTTGGCTGAGGGGTGCACTATGAGGAGGTGTGCTCTTAATACAACCCTGGAAGTGACTGCTTAGGCCAAGAGGCGCTTCTGTAACATAAGCATAGCTGCTGACTCCATGAGTGCTTCGGGGCTCTAGCACTCATAGAAAAAAAAATAGAGGTTCTGCACACCCACCAGCCACAGCTTTTTGGTGGTGCTGTTGATCAGTCGTTTGGCAGGGCCACCAATCAGGTGTTTGGTGGCCGGTGGAAGATGATCAGGGGAGAGCGGAGAGCAATGAGCGGTGGGTGGGGAGCCTCAGGAAGGGGGTGGAGTGAGGGGGGGGAGAGGTGGAGCGAGGCCAGGGCCTCAGGATAAGGGACAGTGTAGAGGAGTGGCCTCAGGGCAGAGCAGGGGTGGAACATCCACTTGGAATAATAAAAATCAGCATCTGTGAACATAAGCATAGTCCACTGCATTGCTCCTTTGTGGTGGCTGCATAGATTAACCTAATTTTAAATAGATTCCACTAGTTTGGGATTAAGAAATCAGACGCTTCCTCCTAAATTTGCATCTCTCATTGTGCAATGAAATGTGCTACTGGCAAGTCAAGTCAAGTCACCTGAGGATCTGTTAACCAGTAGAATGAACCCCACTCTTAAATATAACTTAAAAAACATTATGGAAGGAGTGGATAAGAGCATTTTCAGGCAAGGATGAGAGAAGATGGAAGTTACATTGGAACTGGTTAAAAGCAAATGGCTAAAAATATCTACTTTAAGCTGAAACGTCAATACAGTATTAATAGTTGTTGCATTTGGAAAACTCAGCTTTGAACTTCTAAAGCTACAAGGAAGACTGCATGTGTTCTTTTTTCCTAACAGCTTCTGACAAAGGCCTTTCATAGAAGCTAAGTGACAGAGGCTCAACCCTGCTGATAAATGAGGCAATGTAATTAACAATTGCCAACTGAGACAAAGAACATGCATATGAAAAGAACTGCTAGTGAGAACTAAAAGGGCGGGGTTTGTTTTCCTTGCAATTTGTGTGGGTGGAGCAATTTCCTTTTTTAACATCTATGCCAGTTCCTTTATTTGTAAGTAAAGCTTAACTTCCTTGTATTTTTTTTTCTTTTAATTGGATCATGACTTTGCTTTCCACTCACTTTCTGGCCATTAAAAATGTAGTTTACTATGGCTACTATGTCACTATAAAACCTCTCTGTGCCATTGATAGTTAGGGCTTTGATTTCTGACATGTTAAAAAAATGAAACACCATCCCAAGTGACTAGTGTGAGAGAGTATGTTATGTGCCACCATATTTGCAGTGTGAAGAAATTATATATGCCAATTATTTGGACATGCAGTCTGCTCCAGCATTCTGACAGTGGGACATGCCTTCAGTATAGCAGTGCCTGAAGCAATGACAGCATTAGAGGCAGTATCAGTATTTCCATTATGAACCCTGCTTTTCAATTATTTAAAAATTTAGTAACACCACATTGGTTTCTGGCTAAAACATGACACCCATGGAATCAGCTGGGGAGAAGGTTTTAAAAATCCTATTTTAGAAAGTGTGGGAAGTCACTCAGCTTAAAAACAAAGGATATAGAAGTTATTCCATTTTTTTGTATAGGTAAACAATAGTTTATTAGAGGTAATGTTTTGAAAATGGCCAGTAAGCGCAACAGGACTAAACAAGGCCTTGTTCAGGTTAAAGTTGGATTTTCTTTGGAAAGTGATAGAGCATGGCTCTCTTGTTTAACTTGTGCTACACTGGCATTCATCCACCTTTGGCATAGAATGGGACAGAAAATTGTGCATAAAATGAGGAAGAGGAGTGAGCATGCAGCAATTGACAACAAACCACACACTAGTTTCAAAGTCTTCTGAACATATGGCTTATCACACAAAGGGCAAAATCCTGGCTTCACTGAAGCCAGTGGGAGTTTTGCTATTGACTTCAGTGTACCCAGGTTTTCACCCAGGGCCTCATTGATCCCCAAAAACTTTACAAGGATCATGTTTAAAGTAAAAATTAACAGGTCTCGAGCAATTTCTCCAGCAAAACTAAACGGGCTCACTATTAATGCTCAGGCACTCAGGTTTTCCTTTAACTTTCCCTGGAGTGAATTATGGCAGTTGATTGTCAAAAATAACAGTGTCAAAAACATCAGTAGGCTTAAACTATTATGAATCATATTCTTCCTAATCACATTATGAAATCAATTAGAGTCTGGACATTGCACAGATTACTTCTGTGCATTACTGGGGGTTACTTCTGTGTACATTTTCCATTGTGTATGAATGTTTTCACTTGTTCTGTGTGTTGAAGAAAGCAATCTCTGGGCATGTATTTGACTATGGTTGCACAAATGCTATTTCCATGTTGATGCAGCGATGTGTAGGCAGTAAGTGGTTCTGGTCTGTCAGTAGGCAGCCTGTACCTCTCTTCTGCTGCAACAGGGATTTGAGTGGGAGCAATAAAAAAACCTCACCAAACAAAAACTTGTGCAGAAAAAAAAGTCATTCAGGTATCTATGAATTTGTGCCTCCAGATGGATGTTTGCAGCACCCACACTTTTAAGCAATAAAAAGCAGCAACTGGATTTTGGAAGATTCATATAAGATGTCATGCTCAAAATAGGTGTGCTGTCTTACCACATCACAGATTTACTAAAAAGCCCCACAGTCTTTGCTTAGTCAGGAAAATGCAACACTTACCTGTAAGACCAGCAGCTTCTGCTGACAGGAAGGCACTCCAAGACAGGAGGAAGAACAGGCCTGTTTCCAGCATGGGGAACTCACACAGCTTTGTAAATTTTGTCAAGTGCTAAAAAATACTAAGGAAAAAAAGCAAACAGCTTTGCAGCCTAAATTCACCCCCATCATCATAAATGAGGTCCAGATGCACAGTAAAACTATTCAGCTGTATCATATGAAGCACATAAGCATGTGCCTTCAATGGGACCTTAAGTTTATACATGTTATTAAGTGTTTTGCTGGATCAAGGCCTAAGTGATGGAATTTAGCATTACTTATCCAGCATTAGTCTACTTCACATATATACTTCTATTTATATTAGCTGTTGAAATGTGCTCATGTCATGTGGTTTCAAAGAAATGTGGCTATGAAAAGGTGATATAGCAACAAGATGACCAAAAAGCCAAGTTGGTCCACAGCCTTTATTGTCTCTGTCAAAAGGGAAGGTCAACTTTACTACGTAGCCTTTAAATGGAATCAGTTTAAAAAGCATAATCCGTGCTTCAGAACTGGACTCTCAAAGGAATCAAGATGAGGAAGCTGATTGACACATTAGTGCTTTGTTTAGTCATTTATATTTGTGCAAAGTGAGTGTAAGTTGCTACTGTTGTGATCTGGTAGCATTTTTACACCAATTGATGTAAATGACTAAACAAGATGTACGGAAATGGAGAATCATGACTTTCCCAATTCAGATGAATTCTCTGCAGCTTGAGGTCTTCAAACCAATTTTGAGGATTTCAATAACTCGGTCCTGGGTTAGGGGTTGTTATAAAATTGGATGGGTGGGGTTCTGTGGCCTACCTTGTGCAGGAGGTCAGACTAGATGATCATATTGGTCCCTTCTGACCTATGAGTCTATGAGTCTATAAACTGCACTTTGATTTGTAGTCAATAGCTTGGCTTGTACTTCATTTAATTACTGCTACTACATAAATTGTAAATTAAATACTGTATTTTATTTTACGTGAGCATCTCAACATACTTTGCAAACATTGTTATTGTACCCATTTTAAGGCAGCATTCACTGAAGTATAGAGAGATTAAGGTCTGAATCCTCAAAGGTAGTTAGGATCTAACTACCGTTGAGGCTCTGGGACCAAGGGCTTGTCTACACTAGAAAATTAAGTCACCTGTTAGGTTAGCTGTGAAACTGATAAATATGATGACTAACAGCTGATTAAGTAATGCAATGTCTACACAGACACTGCATCAACCTAACTACACTGAAATGAGTCCTACACTTCTCGTTGAGGTGGACTTACTATGTTGGTTTAGTAGGGGACTTACATCGGTGGGAGCAAGGCTGTAGTGTGTACATTGACATAATTAGGTTGACGTAAGCTGCCTTATATCGATCTAACTCTGTAGCATAGACCAAGGGTAAGTATTTTGCTTAAAGTCCCACAGTGAGTCTCTATCAGAGTTTAAGATAGAACCCAGGAGTCTTGGCTCCTTTTGTCTATTTCACCCAGTAGACAACACTTCTCATTATTATCCAGTTACACTATATTTCTATGTAGTTGTATGGGTCAGTTAAGATAAGCAACTACTGGGAAGGCTGAGTGTGGTATGAAGCAAGGGTTTCATTACATACATTCATGTTAGTGTCAGGTGGAACAGCAGAGGAGAATTTTGATGTCTTGGTGCTTTGATTTTCTCAGGAATGCTAAAATACTTTGTAACCTGTAATCCCATGACTATCAGTGGCTGTGAGCTCTGTCAAGGAGGGGAGCTCAATCCTTGGAGTAAGGTTGCACCATAGATACTCTCCTTCCCTTTCCCTGGTCTGGTCCAGTGTGGTGATCCATTCCTTGTTGATTGAAAGGACTGGTCAGCATGACAATGTTTTGAGGAGAAATAAAATAAATGGGGAAAGACAGAGGGATTTCAGGAGAGTCTCTCATAAAAGAGCATTTGGGGTCCAGTCCTGCACCTTTTACTAAGGAATAGTCCTTAGGCACAAGGGTGGTGATCTTACTGAGGTCAGTGAGACTACTTATAGGAGTAAGGGCTCTAGATTTTGGGCCAGATCCTCCACTGGTTAAAATCAGCATAGCTCCATTGAAATCATTGAACCTGTGTTGATTTTCTCCAGCTGAGGACCTGGCTTTGTTTACAGAGCCTCTTCAAACCCCTGGTCAAGAAGTTCAAGCTCAAAGTAAAGATGGTCAATCTTAATCACAGATAGCCTTGGGAGTTCTTTTCAAGGCAAACAGTCTTTCAAACCTGCAGAGTTTTTTCTGTTTGGAAAACAATAAAGGATATTAAAGCTGTGACAACAGCATATGAAGACCCCATTGCAAACGATCCAGCAAAGATCCCCAGGAAATTTCCCACAGACTGGAAGAAAGCAGCAGCATCAAATGTGTTAGGATTCTCCTTGGGACTGTAAACAGAAATCGAACTGAAGAGAAGACAAGAGGGAAGAGAGGAAAATAATGAATTAAATCACATCATCATTATAGTGAAATAATGTGTTAAACATACCCACTTTGTAGGCACTTTCAATACAAGCGAATGCTCCTCAGGGCTGTTAGCAAAATAGAAAAGGCAAGAAAAAGGAGACTAGGAGGACAGGGTTTATTTTTCAAGGCAATAACCTGAGAATCAGTGGTTTGCTGCCAGTCAGTAAAGATTTTTGTACTAGGACTGTCATAAAGAATATTGTTTCCAAGCCAGCTAGGCATTAAACCATAGTAGGTGTATAAAGAATATGCAGGGAAAATAGATAACTTTGAATTATTTATTGGCCACATGTCTTCAGAGCTGTTATATATTCACAAATATTCCTGATAAAAAGTACACTTTTACAGCTGAGGCACAAATGGGCGATACAAGTCACAGTATGTACCAAATCTTCAGCAGTGATGCTGTCATAAACCACAAACTAGTTCCCTTCCCTAGCATAACCCTTCGTAAACAAAACGGCGAACATGTCAAGAGCTCCACAATATGAAACCCCAGGGAAAAACGAGAACTGTTTTTCCAGAGAAAGAAACTGCTGTAGTTGCCAGAGGTCATCTTTTATATCCAGTCTCTGTCTGTAACCATCAAGATTATTTTCTTATGGGAAATTGCTCCACCAATGGCAAGGCCATATCTTTAAACATTTTTGAGGGCATCAAATTTGCTATTTACTACTAGTGACTTGATGCCCAGAATGCTAATGATACTGCCAAGTGTGAATGTATTTCTGTTTGTTGTAACATAAAAATTAACAGATGCACTGTAGCCTCAAGCTTCCCAAATACTAATTAAGCAACATTTCAGATTTTTATGGTTCTGTTGCTTTCGACACTTGAGGTCTTTTACGTTCACTGTCAAAGAAAATCAAGTGAGCTTGGCAGTGGATTTTAGAACTGAGTTTACATTGCTGTAAAATGATTGGTATTTTAAACATCAAAACTAGATGATTTTAAATTGGGGTGAATATTTCATGCTCATGGATGTGTTCTTAATGTTCATCTCTGTAATTGGATGTTTTCCGTCTGGAGATTAGGCAGCAGAGATGCAGCTCTGTATTCAAGGTTTTTCTGAACAGTTGCACTCATTTAAGGGTCTCCTAATGTTATGCAGAGATCAGCAACTAGGCTACTCACTTCTAGATCTCATCCCTTGGCTAGTCAAGGATATACAGAAAGAGAAGTGAAAATGAGTGAATAAGAGAACAATCTTTAGAAGTACTGAACTCCCAGTGGCTGGTGCTCACCACTTGTCTGGATCTGGACCTAAAGTCTTACTTCTTTATTTTAAGCATTTAGCGTGCCCATCACCACACTCTCTTGACACACATGAGAACACATAGCACTTAGTGCTATGAATTTTGAAAGCACTGCACATACATTAATTAAGCTTCACATAATTCTAGTGATGTAGCTAAGTAACAGTTACAATTCCAATTTTACATATTGGAAAACTGAAGTGACTAGTTCAAAGGTCACACAGAGAATCAGTGGCAGGGCTAGAATCAGACTTTCAGAGCTCTTGATTCTTGGCCCCAATCCTCTAGTCCAGGCTGCCTCTTGAGGGCAAAGGGGATGATTTAGTATTGATAAATATTTTATTTGACTCAAAGTGACACATTCTTGTATTACACCTGGCTGCATTGTGATCATCACTGTGGGCATTAAGCAGGGTTTAAGAAGTGCTGTACAGTAATGTGCAAATGAGCAGACACATTCTAAACCCATGCACTGAGAATGTGAATATGAATGCTGAAAACCTTCCTAACATACAGAAAATTTCAAAGCATCAGAAGCGGATGCAGAGTAGCACTTTATTTCCAAAAATTGTCTTGTTAACTTCAATGGGACTGTCTGAGGACCCAGTGAGGAAGCATTTCATATTCTGGACCTGTACCATTGCATCCAGTATAAGTGCCAACCAGTGGATGTGTATGCCTGGGACCAGCACTGCCAGTTGTCTCTCAATTGCTGCACATGCCATGCTGGAGAACTTATCTCTTGCCTTCATTCTTGTCTTGAGATGATGCTCATCACTGACCCCTTCAGTCTGAGGTTTTAGCCTTTATGTCACATCAGAGATTATAGTAAAAACATACAACTTGCACTCTCTGAGCAGCTTCTTCTTTCATTTGATATCTTCTTAGCTATAGTACGGTAGGTCAACAAACTCTTATTTTCTAAAAGCAGCAAAGAATCCTGTGGCACCTTATAGACTAACAGACGTTTTGGAGCATGAGCTTTCGTGGGTGAATACCCACTTCTTCAGATGCATGTAATGGAAATATCCAGGGGCAGGTATATATATATGTGTGCTAGCAAGCAAGCTAGAGATAACGAGGTCAGTTCAATCAGGGAGGATGGGGCCCTGTTCTAGCAGTTGAGGTGTGAAAACCAAGAGAGGAGAAACTGGTTCTGTAATTGGCAAGCCATTCACAGTCTTTGTTCAATCCTGAGCTGATGGTGTCAAATTTGCAGATGAACTGAAGCTCAGCAGTTTCTCTTTGAAGTCTGGTCCTGAAGTTTTTTTGCTGCTTATTTTCTAATGTTTTTTGCTGCTTATTTTCTAATGTTTCTTGTATACCTAAAAGGGACTCCAGTTGTTTGTTCTGTGTTGAAATGTTATAGTTAAAATTCTGTCTCTTGACTGTAGGTCACATTCTCATTGATTCTTTACCTCAAAGACGTATACAAAAAGACTGTAGTTTCTCACGCCTGTTTCTTAATTGTAAATGGGGAATTGATCTTTTATTTCACTGTGTTTTGAGTGGTGATTTCAATCAGGTCAATCTAGCATTTTTCCTGAATGCATCAAAGAAAGCTGATGAACTATCCAGAGAACCTGGCCAATGCAAGGGATAGCAAATGTTAAAAGCCACAAGAACTGTATCAAGAGCTCCTTGACCTGGAAGAAGAATACATCTGCCAAATGTCAATTAAAGCCATTAATGAAGTGCTTATTAATTATGCAAAAGAGGTATCCTGGTTTAAAAATCAGTTAAAGAGTTTTATGCTAGTTTTTATCACCAATTACATGGGCATTTTCTCAAACAAAAAACCCCAAACAACTTATTTTAAATTAAACCAGAGGTAACCGCAGAACTGAAGCAGCCTTCAGCGTAGCAGTTCTTTCTCTTTTGAAAAGGGAATAAATACAGTAAGCCTACCATTGACTCAGAAGAAAACCACATTCTAAATCTTGGCTCATCTTTATAATTGAAACAAAAGGAAATATTTGGTTTAAACAATTTTATGCCCTAACTGCGCTACCCAGGAAAACTGTGCTAGCAATTCTTTCTGGCAAGAATTGTTGCCCTGAACAGTTCTCCTAGGGTCTAAAGCTTTTACATCCAAACAGGTGAATGTTTATATGAATTTATTGAGTTATTAAACATTTTCTCTGCCTAGAGGTCTTCTTACACTTTAAAAAGTGTGACTGTTAGGACAGGAATCATTGCATCTTATACATGACTGGTTATGATATGACTTTAGAAAATCTGATATTGGTCACTAAACACTGAGCCAAATTCCTAGTTTAGTTATCAAACTAAACATAAGATGTACTATTCAAGAAGCAGTGCAATTATTTCTTGTGTCATGAACACTAGAGAAGAAAGAAACCAATTAAATATGTGGAGTTACCCAGCTCATTCCCCTGACAATGCAAGATTATATTTCCAAGCTTCCTGTCTTGTCTAATTTTAAATGTCTCAAGCAAGGAATTTCCATCCCTTTTCTGTAAAATCTGTTATGTTAATATTCAGCTCTCATTGTCGGGAAATTTTTCCTCATAATTCTGTCTAAATGTTCCTTTGCCTAATGTCATCTGATTACTAAAGCTTTGTTCTTCCTGTACCTCCCTAAATAATTCAACTCTCTGTTTGGGGTTCTTCTTAGACAGTAAAGTATTATCATGTTACCCTAAGTCTTTGTTTAGGCAAACTTAGCATATGAAGTTCTTTTATCATCTAATCAACAAATCACCCAGAGCTTTCCATTTTTGAATACCCCCCAATTTATCAGCATCTTTCAACTATTAAGATGTCCAGAACTGAACATTCTATTGTAGGTGCATTTGTTCCAATGACAAGCATAATACCACCTAGCTCTCACAGAGTGCTTTTCATTATCAGAGCTCAAAGAAGGTCAGTATTGGTATCTTCATTTTACAAATGGGGAAACTGAAGCACAGAGTGGTGAAATGACTTACCTGAGATGTCTCAGAGCAGTAGTAGGCCTAGAACCAAGGTGTCTAACATCCAAGTTCACTGCTTGATCCACAGGGCCATATCATCTCCCTCCAGAAAATGATTTTTGTCTCAATGGATTGTAGTAAACCCAGGACAAACAGCTGTAGGGGGTAGTAATTAGTCCTGGGGGGGGGTTGGGGGTTAAAAGGCCTCTCCCAATCCACTGAGGAGAGATAACCAGGGGAAATAAGGTACAGCTGCAACAGGGGTTACTAGGGAACTATTTAGATTCAGCTGCCTCCAACTGCTTGTGACCTTTTAAAACCCTTCCCTGTAGGGAAAGGGGGAGGGGGTGAGAGTAGCTGCCAGTAGGCTGGGTGCAGTAAGACCCTGAACCCTCTCCGGGAGGGAAGGAAAACACGCACAAGGGATGGACTGGGGAAAGGAATAGCCAGACCCTGTGCTACTATTAAGGATTTGCCTTGCCCAAACCTGTCTCTCCAAAGCTAAAAAGGACTGGGCCTGCTGAGGAGAGGAAGGTACTTTGCCACAAGATGATGACTTGTTATACAATATGTAAGCCAAAAAAAAAAAACCACACTGTATATTTTTAACAACATACCGCTTATGAGCGCCTCTTAGATGGCAGTAATTTAAACATCTGGTGCAGATCTTTTCCAAAATGCTTGCTTTACAAGTACTCTCTCCCTCTTCCATGCCCCATCATCAGTGCACTGTGTTGTTTATCTGATTTCTCCAGATTGAATCCCATTTGGTGTTTTCCTGACCACAGTTTTTTTTGTTTATACTATTGTTTGATCCTCACTAGTGTGCACAGTACTTTCCAGTTTAGTACTATCCACAAGGGATGAAATCCTGTTCCCATTGAAGTCAGTGGCAATACTCTCATTGACATCAACAGAGCCAGGATTTCACCCTGGATGTTTACCCCGTAACATGGCAGGGCTTCAGTAGTTTACAAAGGATCTACTGCCATGCCCATAGCCTCCTTCAAGCAGTCTTATTGTCTGAATCTAAACAAAACAAATACAAACAGCTCCTTGCGTCACCCTGGGCCACAAACTCCAGGGGATGTTTCCCCTTTTACCTTTCAAGCTCTCATAGCTTTCCTACCCAGGGGACTCTGGCAGTCCTACTTCCTAACTCTGACTCACTGGTCTCCTCCCTTCACTAGCCCCAAGGGCCCTCTTTTAAAGCCTATTTCTGGATCAGCTGATGCAGACAGGTGCACTGGCCCTGCTCCTCCTTAAAGGGCCAGTGTCACCCTATGACAACCCCTTTTCCAGGTCATCACTGAAGATGCTAAACAACATTGAGCTTTACCTCAGTTCTTGCCTCCAAGCTACTTATTTGACACTAAAGCAAAATGTCACAAGATAACACTTTGCACTGAAGACAGTCACAGTTAAACATGTCATCTCTCTAGTCTTGGTTCCCCCCTCCCTAAAATGGCTCTAACAACATTCTGCATGAACCCTATTTCTGCTAGCCAACCTTCTGTGCTTGATGTAAAGGAGTGAGCTATGCTAAAAAAACTGTGTGCAAGAGACTGTAAAGATAATGTTACTATATATTTAAACAATGTTTAATTATTAAATATTAAAGTTCTTATTGTTAAATGAGTATTATAGCAAAATGGAGACTTTGATGGTTCTTCCACACAAGTGGATTAATGTTAAACATAATCCAGATCCATCAAAAATGCATGGAATCATAGAGTCATAGATTCCAAGGCCAGAAGGGACCATTATAAATATCTAGTCTGAGCTCCTGCATAGCACAGACCACAGAACTCCCCCAAAATAATTCCTGTTTGAACTCGAGCATCTCTTTTACAAAAATCCAGTCATGATTTAAAAATAGCCAGTGATCAAGAATCCACCATGACCTTTGTTAAATTGTTCCAATGGTTAGTTACCCTCACTGTTTTTACACTCAAAATTATCCTCAAAAACTGCTCTTTCAGAAGAGTCATATTGGGGGAAGAGAAATTTGGAACCATCTTCCAAGTTTGGCAATTAAATTAACCTAATGAACCCTGGATCATAGTTGGAGGAAAAGGGAGACTTTATTGTTTCACCATCTCTAAACATTAGGGGAAAATGTCCCACAAACATCTCCCCCAGTGGCTACAGCTATGATCTTGGGCAAATCATTTAACCCACCCACCCTTCTTTTCCTATCTGCAAGATGGAGTTAATAATACCTAAGTATGTCTACATTGCTACTGTGAGGTGTGATTGCAGCAAGCGTAGATATACCTGAGCTAGCTTTGATCTAACCAGATCAAAGTTAGCTCAAGTAACAATGGCAGTGAAGCTGCAGAAGTATGGGCAGCTGCATGGACTAGTCCCACCCACTGAGGAGCCTGGGTATACACTCAAGTGGTTACTGTTCATGCTGCTGGGGCTTCACTATTGTTATTCAAGCTAGCTTTGGTCTAGCTAGATCAAAGCTAACTTGGGTATGTCTACAAGTGCTGCAATCTCGCCTGCTGACTGCAGTGCAGACCTATCCTTAGCTACCTACAGTACCTTGCTGGAGTGTGGTGAAGATTAACTGATGTTTGTATATGGCTTTCAACATGTGTTGTGCTAAGTATTAAGAATATTGAACTAGTCAGTACATCATTTCTCCAATTATCTTCTTAAGACCCAATTCCCCTGTGGTGCCCACAGGAAACTGGCAAAGTGACAATGGACAGGTTGAGATACTGTCATGTTATTTATAAGAGAATATCTATAGTGAATAAAAGGTATATCAATATTGTACATAGGATGTTATCCCTCTCCTTTGGGGGAAAAAGAACTAAATAAGTGTGCTAATTATCACCTGATCATTTTACTGGTATATTGTATCCTTCTTCCCTTCCTTTTATCTATTTTTTATCTTCTTAGGGTATGTCTATACTAGGAGCTGGGGTGCATAATTTTGAGGAGACATACCTGCACCATTAAGCTAGTACTCTAAAAATTGTGTGTAGCCACAGTAGTGTGAGCAACAGGAGGGGCTAGTCACCCAAGCATGATCCCATCCAAGACCATAGATATGTAAGGGTGGGAGAGGTTAGCCCCTCCTGCTGCTCACATGTCTGAAGCTACACACTATTTTAGTGTGCTAGTGGTATGTCTCCTTCACACCCAGCCTGAAGTATAGATATACTCTTAGACTGCAAGAGTGCAGATCTTCCTGTGTGTTTATATAGCGATTACTATTCAGGGCTCCAATGCTGAATGGGGTCCTTGAGCATTACTGAAACAAAAATAAAATAATAATCTTTCCAAATAAAATCTAGATTGATTAGCTATCATAGTCTGAGTTGTTTACAAGTATATATCACAGTTCATTCATGATGAGGAGAGTTTCTTGCCATAAACATTTTTTGGCCTGTGCATTTAGCAAAGTGGCAGAGTTTTCCTGTAAGAAATCCAAGGAGTTTTGAGGATTACAGCATGAATGTCCTCGAATGTCATGACAGTTTTCTGGAGAGAAACTGGAGATGAGATTAAACCTTGTATTCCTGCTTTTACTCTGGAGGCCCAGCATGCCTAAGGCTAGTGTGACAGCATCAAAGAAAGAGATGTTAATCAATTGCAAACAACAGTACAGCAGAAAGAATCCATGCTTTTTATATAACCCAGTGCTTGTAGCAGTTTAGCTGTGGAAACAGACAACATGCTGCAGAAAACTTGCTGCAATACCTGATTCAGAATATATTACAAAGAAAAGAAGGGTTCTAGTAAAGTACTGTGGGGTGTGATTAGCAACAGCAAATGAAAGCAAAGGAGACCAATAGCAATTGATTTTTGCAGAGATACAGGAGTTCATTCTCTGATCATACCATACTACAGTATAACATAACTAAAAGCAGTATCAATGAACAGGTGCTTCTTTCTTTCTTTCTTTCTTACAGGGTTATGTGACTACTGTGGAAAGAAAAGTCTTACGATAGGTGAACAGAATACTTGTTTCCACTTGCTATGTCAAAGAACTTCTGGTTCCACAATGGTTTCCTTAGTTAATGCATCCTTCCTTTTCACTGCAGTACTGTATGATACATATCTAGCATAAAGGAATATTAGGGGAGCATGAAGGAGTCATGGCTGGAGTTTCAAAACAAAACCAGCAATGCCTGAAATGATCTGCACTGAATCAAGTGGAACCTCCCTCAGCTGATAAGAAGTACGTCGGGTGCTAATTAATTCCATCAAGAAAAATAAGATGGGATGGAAAACATACTACTTTCTCAGAATTCAAGGTTGCATAAAAGAAGGCAGCAAGAAGGTAGCCTCTCTCAAAATGATGTATAATCATGATTGTATAAGTATAGGTAGAGTACAGATATATAATATGTTCCTGAAATGTGGGGTTTACAGGCAAACAAATCTGACTGAACAGTTTTTGCCTCCATACAATTTTTAAACTATGTGATTTTCCTTGATGCTGCTACAAAAACAAAACAAAACACAAATACATAAATGAAACACCCCTAAATTAAAGATGCTGAAATCCAAAGGCAGACTCATCATTCATCCTAGCCTTCTGCAATGTAACCTTTAGCCTTCTGCAATGCAACCAGGAGCTGGATTTGAAAGTGTATAAGTAACACCTAACACCTTAGCAAACTCACTTTTAGCAAACAGCAGTGACATAAGGTCATTAAATCCTTCCAACCTTTCCAGCTCCCCATGAAATTCATTCTAATCTACTAAAGCCAGTGTAGATGAACTATAAATCCAACACATTTGAGATTGGGTATGTACTTCCCGGTCTCAAGCCCACAAAAACAGATGGGAAGTGGAGACTGGAGAGGCATCCCAGTGTAGGAATGCGCTCTGGCCAGCAAAAGCAGCCAATTACAGAGGTTATGGAGGCAGATATGTTGGGTTTGTGTCTTTCAGAGGAAAGCTGCCAAAATTAAGGTGGGTATTTATGGAACAAAACACTCTGCCTTTATTAATTAGAAAATTTTAATAATGGTCAAAAAGGAACAGGAATGTTGAGAATTTGCATTAGAAACAAACAAACCAGGAAGGTCTCCAATACATTCTACCAAACAAACCTTTTTTAGCTCTTGACAGTATTTGTGAGGTTTTTCTAGACTTAAGACTCCAGATGTAAAAGTGAGATTTCACACACACACACACACACACACACACACACACACACACACACACACACACCACACACACACACCACACACACACACACATATATCTCCATTAAGCATACTGTTTATATACATACAAGAACTTGTAAACCAGGCTACTGAGGGCCCTCAACTGGCTGGCTGTTCATGCATCCTTAGTTTTTCTGGGTATCCAAAAATCTGTTCTAGACAGTCTAAACACACTAGCCTCACTTAGCTTCAAGGTCACTCCTTTGATACAAGAGCCATCCCCAATATTCTCCTCCTAGAGCTTGCCCTTTGAATTCTAAAAATGAGTCAACTGCTGCTGTCTACCAGCCATTTTGGAAGCCATTATCAGGCTTCTGTTAGTAGCAGTTCCCTTTCCTCTATAGCATATGTATTTTTGTTCTTTTTTATTGTTTCCAAACCCCTCTTTTTGGCTCTTCAGTATATTGTTTTTTTTCAGGGTGTCTTTTAAGCAGTAGTTTGAACACTTTAATGTAGATTAGCATACACTGCTATAGCACGTAAAAGCTCTTATGGTTTGTGGTAACTTTTTCTAATAGAGCAAAACAATCCCCTTGCAAGATGGCTACCTGATAGCAGCTATCAAGGTAACATACAACCCAGAAAGGTAAGGCAATCACAGATTTTGTGGAAAACATGAAATTAACCATTTGCCAGGAACAGCAATGTATATATGAAAAAATACAAAATTCCTACTTTCTGCTAGATTTTCACTTGCTCCAAAAATCACTTACTTAGAAATGAAGTGTCAGATTTACTGTCTGTCATTCCAGTGACACCAAGCAGTCACTGGCTTAAGAACTGGCTTAAATGACTGGGGAAGCAGTTTTATGGCTACCTTGTGTCACTGGAGTGTTGCAAAGTAGCGAGAGCATTTGGATGGATCTAGCCCTACATGTGTACAAGCTGAGAAATCAGTTGAGCTGGACTGAATGAAAACATCAGCATTCATTTTTGATAAATGTTTTCCAGATTTGGCAAATATTGCCATTGTGTGGCAGTCCACAGTGCAAGTGCTGAAAGATCCTTTTGATGTTATGTTGTACTACTAAATAATACATGCAGTAGTGGAAAACCACAGAATCTGCAGCGGTACAAGCAGAGTGAACTCAACTGAGCAAACATTTCCTATAGTATTAATGCCAAAATGCTGGATTAGGCTGATTATTCTGAATTGTATGCTTTTGAATATGCCACACAAAAGTTATCGTTTGATTCTTCGAATTTTTCAATGCACAGCTCCAACAAGGGAGATAAATTCTTGGCAGCTCCTTCACATATGCTCTGTCACATTTACAAAGCATTTTTATAATGGACATTAAATACATTCATGAAATGTAACGTGAAGTCTGCCACTTTGCTCCATGAAAAGTGTGACTCTCTCCTCTGACAAAATATACAGCCTGGCAGGTACAGTAGGCTTGACATCTGTTCAACAACTGAAATGTGAAAAGATATGGGAAAGTGTTTGTGTGGCCACTAGAAGAGGTGAAAAAGTGAAGACTCAGATACATTTTCATAAACTTACATTGACACAGAATGGAATCTACAGGTGTTTAGGAAATATGACAAACCATATATCACCACAGGGGGCAGTAACCTGGTCACCAGATTCCTAAAATCCTACAGAAAGAAGCTTTTACCTATCCTACTGTGTAGGTTTTCTTCTCAAAAATACAGACTTACGATGATTCTAATAAAGGCTGAAAACCAAGTCTCAGCCTTGCCTAAAACTAGTCAGTCATTCTTCTGAGGAAGACAATGTGGTATCTCCCTCCATCAGATCTTCTCTTCTTGAGGAGGAAGAGGTGACATATTCATACATTAATGTAACATTTTGATTACTATTTTCTAGATACAAACTATTCCATTTTCATCTTAATTAGTGATAAATTCTGATAAACAACAACCACCAGGTCTCCTGTAACATCAACTCCTTTTGTAAAGGGAATCTTAATAGTCAAATATGATTTCAGTGAAAGAATTTCCCAGCCTTGGAAGAGAATGTTTTGAACTAAAACAAAGGCTAAAGTTACTACATCTGATTTTTTCATGAATCTCTTTGAAAATGATCAAAATTCCTGTCCAGACAATCTTCCAACTTTGAAAGGAATGAAGCACATCAGCAAAAAAACAGATGGCTGGATGGTGGATTGTCTGTGACTATGTGCTGGGCAATTTCCAATTTCAGACTGTATCTCTACTGTCTGAGCAGATCCTAACACAATTACATCTTTCAGAGCTTTCTGCATCTGAGTCTATGTTTCTTGCTTGTTTGGATATATGAACTACAAACCAAGTCCAGCCTTTCATCTGAAAAGAAATTGCATGAATACAAATGATCTGTATTATTGAAGCAGCTTGAGATCTACCCTCCAGTTCAGGGAGACACAACAGCAGCAGTTTCCAGGACGCATGGAGTGGGAAGAAAGCAGGAGTTAGAATAGAAAGAGATGCCCCTCTGCCCCATGTTGCACCTCTTCTCCCACACCAGATAAAGTAGTGCACCTCTACCTCGATATGACGCTGTCCTTGGGAGCCAAAAAATCTTACCGCATTATAGGTGAAACCACATTATATCGAACTTGATTTGATCCGCCGGAGCGTGCAGACCCACCCCCCTGGAGCACTGCTTTACCACTTTATATCCGAATTTGTGTTATAGTGGGTGGCGGTATATCGGGGTAGAGGTGTAATGTAAAAGCCGGGATTCCCCCACAGCACATTGCATAAGTCATTTATGTCTGTGTAAAACAGGAGTAAAGCCTGCCAGATCAGAAAGGTAGCACTGCATGTGCCCTGCCCCTTCCCTGCACAAGTGTAAATGCAAGGTGCAAGGCAATGAAAAATATCCACAATGTCATCTTTTTTGCCAAACAAAAAAAGAAACATAAAAAGAAACAAAAACAAAAAATCCCATCCCTGCAACATCCAAAGCTAAATCTCTGCTTGTGACTTGAAACAAATCTACTGTATCAGTTCATGCTAATTAAACAAGACGTGATAGGCAGAGCATATCTGGCGGATTATAGCACCTCGGGTGCTTTGTAAGGCATGGTGCTGAAGACTGTCTGTATTCAGCCACCCAAGAAGTACAATAATCCCCCAGAAATGCACTGCCTAAAATTACTTGTTACTGTAACAAAATGCAAATGCTAAAAAATAAGGCTAAAAGGAGCTAGCATTCCCAAGGCTTAGAGATGCTGTATAAGATTGAATCTGATAAGCTTAACATCAAAGCAGCCAATCAAAACTGGCTGCAGTTAAACGGGAATAAAGTATTATTATGACTATTTATTCAATGATTGAAATTATGCAAAGTCCTACTAGTGTCCAGAAGTTTAAAGCAATCATGTTTCAACAGGTTTCTAAGGCTCAGGAAGGTTTGTTTTACTGGGCTGTTAATAACTCTCTCTGGTTTCAGTTGTTTCATTACACTTACGTGTGGGATGTAATACAAACTAAACATCGTTAGGAGAGCCTTTGGACAAAGCTACTTTGTATATGCAGTAGCCAGTGTTTCTGCTGGGCAGAGGCTCCTAGTCTATGGCTAGGGCTTAATAGAAGAGGTTCCTGAACTTGGTTAGGGCCTGTAGGTGTGACTGTAATATACATAATAAATGGCATTTTTTTCTTGATGAATAAGAAATGGACAAAGTTAACACTATATATTTAAAAGTATGTGATACCCAGTGAATTCCTCAAGCCTTGTCACCAGTTAAATTGATACCAAGCAGTAGCAGCTTCAGCTTTCATCTTCAGCGCTTTCCATGTATTGAGCAGAGATCTTGATCCTGACCAAAGAGCTACTGACAAGTTACCATGCCAGCTGTGATTTTTTGGAGAGGCAGGTATCTGTGATGCCCTAGTTCTCCCTCCCCATCATTACAACAACCTTCTCTCTGGCGTTAAAGAAAGGATGGATAGTCTTAAGAAAAGAATGGAAAAACTCTCCTTATCCTTTGCTCAGGAGGAAGTGCTTGCAATTTCAGTACCTGGAATATTGTGTTCTCATCATACTGTACAATCCAGACTTTAACCTTTGCTAACACACATGCAATCACATATATGCAAATACTGTATGTAAATTGTGTGCATATACACATGCGTTGTGCACATGCCCAAACTTATCCGGAGTTTTCTTATAAAAATCTTCAATTTTGCAATTGCAAGTAATTAGTCTTACTGGGCAACATTAAGTATTTATGTCATGGTCCTTGGACAGGCTGCCTTTTCTGAGACCCTTTTCTAGTCCCCGACTGCATGTCTTCCATGTGGGAGGCCCATTCCTCCCTTTCTCTTCAGGGTGCGATTCTGCAATCCAGCCACTTACTGATAGGGTCTCAGGATTAAGCCTCCCTGGGAGACATCCACACTACCTAGCAGGAAACAACTGGGCTGGCACCCTGCCATAGTTCTCCTTCAGGAGCCTGTGGTCAGTAATAGTATGCAGTGATACAGAAGGAGTTTCTCCAAACAAGGTATGGTTTATTTTCCCCAAACGTACACATCGCTGAGAGAAGTACATTTAAGAAACAGACACCTATAAGTATATTGTCTTCCCTACATGTGGCATGCCCCTCAAACATTAGGTAGCCATGACCTAGCCTTAGTGTTTCCCTTTCTCTCTGGGCACCAAGTTACAGCTTGTTTGCTACAGTCCCTGCCTCACAAGTCCATCTCTTTGTATGTCAGCCTCACTGCATGCTGACTCTGTGTCCCTCTGTCAGCTTCCAGCTGAGCTGATAACTCCTCACTGCCCTTTTCTGCCAGGGCACCTTTTTAACCCCTTAAGGTCCTTTTATCTCAGCCTTAGCCTTGGAAAGAGAAAAACGTCCTTGTTTGGATGGTGTCAACCTGGTGGGTTCTTCCCCCAACTGATGCCCCAGCCAATGTGGTCTTAATTCCTTTGAAGCGGTTACCTGAGAGGCTATCTTATCTGTGTAGCATTATTTTACCCTTTCTGGATTCCTAAACACCCCCTACACCCCCGCCCTTTTCAGCAGCCTTTGATTTAACTCTATACATTTGGTCAGGTAGCAATATTAAATTGACCAGGGAAATCAAGTCACACATATTATTCCTAAGAAATAACACAGACATTGTCCCAGTTTGTCACAGCTTGCAATGACTACTCTGTATACATACTGTGTATGTTATATATTTGTCACTGAGGGGTTAAGGTTTCTGAAGCTCTTGGGTCTAAGTTGTTTGTTTTCCCTAAAGATGATCAGTCTGCTTTCAAATGTCTTCACATAGCAACATAAGACTGGACTGCTTAGCAACTAGGAGGATCGAAGTTCAACATGGAAAAATGAAGCATCACTTCTTATTGGTATTTTGCTATTTTTAAAAGTGCAAGAGATTAAGGACAGCAGCTGAGGATGCATTCACTGCTCATGATGTTTTATGCTGCATGCTTCATTGCCCTGTAATTCACAAAAATAAGAACATTTGTTTTATACCATGTAGGACTCATCTTACAGTAACATTCTCTTCTCAATCCATGTGTACAACCTCCCTTAACCCTATTCACTGGCATTGAGAGAGGATATACTCCTCTGACCTTTAGAAATAACGTAGCTGTACAATTGCCTTGATATATTTATTGATACCATTTATTTCTGTAGTTTGAGCACAGTAGCAGGCTGGTGGGGGCACCTGGACAATGAGGAAAGGGGATGATTTGAAGTGATTTAATAACAAAACATGTAACTAACAAGACATGTTTTACTTGCATATTGTTTGTCTCTTATTATAATAAGTGTTTTGACTTTTTAGATCTTCACCTACTATCATCGGTGACACCCATTTCACAGATGAAAAATCAAGTCACAGAGAGACTAAATAACTTGGCCAGGGTCATGCAGGAAGTCTATGATGGAGCAGGAAACTGAATCCAGGTTTCCCAAGTCCCAGCCTAGTATCCAGACCATTGAACCATCCTTTCTTTGGACCCTGGTCTTTTAATGATTCCTGAATAAATGAATTAATAATAGCAGGTCCATCAGTATGGTACTGTATGTAATAGAAACTTCAGTTACATTTCAGTGCTGAAAAGGAAATCCATATTTTTGTTTAAAAAGCACATCTATTTTCACAATTTTAACAGAATTTAAAGCATTTTTTCTCCGCTAACCTTTTGCTCCTCATTTTCTTTATAGAGATGTGTGCTGGCAAAGGACAGCTCTTGGGATCAAGAAAATGTGTTGAGGATGGGAAACAGCAACTCACTGAAAACAATGAACATTCCTGTGATTTCTACACAATCTGTTTTCTTCTCAAGTTAGTGAGATATAATCTGTGTGTGTGTGTGTTTGAGTGTACATATACACCTATCCTGAAGGTAGTAGGGAGTCATCCACCCAGCAACTTAAAGTAAGGCCTAGGAGCCAGTGAACATTTGTCAAGCACACTTAAACATTTTCTCTTTTATGTGACTCTTCCACTATCTGTCCAGGCTAATGAACAGTGCATAGGACAGGGACTCTTTTAGTCAAAATAAGGCACTGCTCTTATAATTACATGAATTTAATCTCTAGCTACATATGTGTTAGTTACAGTTGAAGCTCAATGATTCTGGAAATTCAAACCTTTTAAGATGATCTCACAGACCCAATTCTATCTAGCTATCCCTGCCTCTTTCCTACCTGTACTTCATGGTCCTCTCTTTACCAACAAGAAGAGGTGTACTGTGGGACATAACTGACTTTTAGAAGACCCAGAGTAAAGAAGGCAGTACACCAGAGCACGCTAGGAGAGACTGTGGGAGTGTCTGTGGGAAGGAGTTTGGAGATTGGTGAGAGGATGGTTGGCTTTAGCCTTTACCTTAAGGATGAGTGAATTTTGAGACAATTACTATTTGTCAAGAAGCAGTTCATTCTTCCCTAACTTTTACAGTGCCTGCCCTCACTTTCACAAATATTTATGGCTTTTATCTATGTCAACTGAATGCCAACTCCCTGTTGATAAAATGATGGAGCATGATGGTTGCCTGCACTGAAGGATATCATTAGGGCATTTAGGCAGATTACCATTAAATGGCTACAATTTACTGTTGTATGTAGTGTAGTTGTAGCTAGGTCAGTCCCAGGATATTAGAGTTTTACTGTCATTTTGCTTGAACACTCTAGATAAGAGGTTGGTTCAAATTCTACTGTTCTGCTAATATAAATCGGGGGTAACTTCATTGACTGCAATATAATGATTCCATATTTACCCTGGAAATATGGAATAATTTCCTGGTGTGACTAAAGGTAGAATTTGCTCCGTGCACTTAAACATTTCAAGAAAGTTGGCTAGCAGTAGTGCAAAGCAGTGGTCCTTTACTTATGGGACAACTAGTAGAGATTACATGGAAGCAGTTTGCCTCCCTGCACTGAGCCCTCACTCCACTATAATTTCTCTTCACAAAGTGACACTGCCCACAACATATTTGTTCAGAAAGACATGGAACTGAGCTAACAGAAACTGTATTACACTTTATGCAAGACAGTTCTCCCTCCACATGAGAGTTGAATCATCCATAAAGCAAAACTCATTGTAGCTATCTGCAAACCGGACAGGAATAATTAGCAGACTTCTGTTTGCAGTAAGAGTTAGGTTTTACCCATATTGCTTTCTCTGGGGTTTAAATAGATTTTCTGCAAATTGTTATATGGTGGAGACTATATTGCAATGCACTACAATCACCCTGGAAATCCTGAAAGCCCCCAAAAGAAACATTTACCTAGAAAATAATAAATTATTGGGTGCTGGGGGAATTTGAGACAGTTCCGCGGCTTGCATGTTCTGAATCTACAAAAGAGCTTGACAGTGGGTTCATATTCAACCTCTGTTGTCTTTCTCTCTCTCTCTCTCTCTCTCTCTCTCTCCCCTCAGGTGGCCTCATCTTATGAGCAGCATGAGGGCGATGTTCACAGTCTTCAGGGGATGGGGTGTATTACATCAGTTTTCAGCACTGCATGGCAGATATCATTCTCAACTCAGCAAAGGTCTGTTTGCAAACGTTCCCTGTTCGACATCTCTAGAGAGCTGGCCTCCCTGTTCTTCAGGCAGACAAGTAGCCTGCCTGTTCCCCTTCCCCCTATTCAGTAGCAATGACGCAGGAAAAGTTCTCATCCTAACCACTGCTAACCTGAGTCTTTCCTTAGAGTCAGGCTGAGACAGCCTAGATTGCCTCACACAGGCATTTGTATCCTGTTTTGGGTTGGACAGACACAGGAAAGCTTATATTGGGATACCTGGGAGGAAAGAGAGAACTGAGAGTATATGGCCAATAACGTGCTACACAGAGTTATCTGAAATTAAAAGCACTTAGATATATGGTATCAGTGTCTGAAAAGGGAAGCATTTATGTGAATTCATTCAGACCCTAGCCTCTGAGTAGTTTCACTTATGAAATACACTGTTCATGCAAATTCTCCCAGATAGCCCAAAGCAGGAGAATGTTTTGTTCAACTGTCTCCACTATATCTTCTTACACCCAGAATAAAAAAATTGTCCAACGCACAAAATAATTCAGTGAATCTGGTCCGAATGACAATCTTTCTGGAAAGCAAGTTCAGAATTCAATAAGTAGAGAGAAGTATGAGTCTAAACTTTGTTTTAAGAGATGTGTAGGCTTAAGGAGAACAAAAAGCTATTGTTTATGACTGGAATGTTATATGCTGAGACATAGCAAACTCTCCTTTAGATTATATACTTATGTGGAGGATGGAGCTGCTGCATATTCGATAGTTGGTGGTGATACTTTGTGCCAAATTTGAGGCTTAACTATCCTTGTGCTTTCCTACTTCCAAAGATTGTTTTCCTTCCCCCTTCTCCACCTGCTTACACAACCTGAATACCTTTAGCAATTTATGAACTTCTGGTCTGAAAAAGAACAATTCCCGAGTCTAGCACAGCTGATGAAGATACATATATAGAAACCCACACTAAACATAAAGATTTAGAGCACTCTGAAAACTGAAAATTTGTCAAAAGACATTTCCTTTCCAACATCCTTTCCCACAGCTAAGACTTACTTTGCCTTTCATGGTACAGTAGGAGGGAACGTGATCTGTAAGTTGGCATGTGCTCCCTGTACACTCTGCCCTTCCATCACACACACCTTTATCAGAATCTGAAAAGGTTTAGTGGGAAATTAATTCTACCGCCTTTGGTTTCGCATGCCTCTTCCATAACTCAGGTACATTTAATTTCTTCTTTTACACACCCAGCACATAGATTTTAAAGGGGATTTAGTGCTTGTGAAAGATGCCAACTGGCAACCTGGAAACATGAATGCCCAGCAAGGCTGGGTAGTATGATTCACCACACACTACTGCAACAACTTGCCTCAACCTTAAGCTGGAACAGTAGGCCCCTGGAAGAGGAGTTCCCTTTTTGATCTTATCCTCACTAGAAAACACGATCTGTTCTTACCTTGTGAGAGCTAACGTGTGGTAACTGACATGAGGTATAATCATGAAAATGAGGCAGTAGCAGCTTTAACATGAGTTAGCAGGTCGAGGTAAACTCTAAGCTTCACCTTGACCTGCTACCACATGTTAAAACTACAGCTGCCTTGTCTTCACTAGGATTTTCCTTCATGATAGCTAACACAAGATAAGGACACACTTTTTCCTTAGTGAAGACACCCCTCTCATGTCGGTACAATTTATTGCCTTTCTGCTTAGACTGACAACAAAGCAGACAGCTGCAGAAGTGACTTTTTCAGACTTGGGCACTCCAGTCCAATCCTTCTTATATCTGTAACCAAACAGATGAAAACAACTTTTGGTCACAGTTAATCTGGCCTGGATATGAGCCAGTGACTGAGAGATAAAAAATTCCATATCCCATTCATAATCCTCTGAGCTATCCAATCCCACCTACACTTTAGTATTGAAGATATTTTCTTTCTTTTACCTTCTGGTTTTTAAATGGGAATGTTAGGGGGAAAATGACTCCTGCATTGTCTGAATGACACATTATCCTGCTAGCATAGCATCCCTCACAAATATTAGTTCCACTTCCACTGCTCTATAATAAATGGTTGCAGCTGTTGCCATGGTAATTTTCATTTTTTAAAATGTGTCCAAGTGAAGACATGAATTGCAGCTATCATGAGACTGTCCAAAATACATCCAGATGTGAATAGTATTCTCTTGGCATTGGCAGTATTAAGGGAACTAATGTATGTTTTAGTTTCTATATATGCCATAATTGAGGATAGGCACTTGCGGATACCCTGGACTCTGGGTCTCTGTTCCAGATCCAAATATAGTAAATGAATGGAGCAGAAATTAAAAGCTTAAGGGAAAGTTTTCTAGTTATTAGAAAATCTGTTGACCCTCATACAGAAAATGTCATGCTCCTAATATAATATTCCAGTGGAGGTATGCTGCAGTTCTGCAGCTCTGTTCATATATCTGTTTTGACCAGCAGCAAACATTTTGTTTTTAAAAACATATGAAAAAAATGCCCCATGCAATGTAGCAGAAATTTTCAAGTAGCAATCTTAGCTATTGCTTTTTGTCATATCACCCAGTAGCCCACAGCCCTCTAAAACCACTGCCATACAGTGAATGCTAGGCATTGCACAGTAGCAAAATGTGTATTTTGCAGTGCAGTTCATAGAAAGTATATTGTAACAGCCCTCAAACTCATATATTAACAATAACATATAGGAAAAATGAACCATGTGCTGAAAGGGGAGTGTGGTCCATATAAGTCACTTTAAAGAAAAGAAATTAAAGGGCCAAATTCTTTATGGGGTGGCTTTAGTGCAGTCATTCTGGTTTTACACTAGTGTGGGAAGGGGGAAAAAGTTCTATGGGATTTTGTTCCTAGTAGATGCTAAGTGAGCATCCAAAAAGGAGCAGATATTTGCAAATGGCATGAATAAGATAGAAGCTTAAGGCTGGATCTTCTGGTCTGCTTTAGCTGCCCTCAGCATGGGATTTGGACATGGTGAGGCAGGCTGAGTGAAAGGTGGCATTACATTGCTTTTGCAGCTCCCCTTCCCGATCTAGGGCTACGTTCAGACTACCCGCCGTATCGGCGGGTTAAAATCGATTGCTTGGGGATCGATATATCGCGTCTCATCTGGACGTGATATATCGATCCCCAAGCGCGCTTATATCGATTCTGGAACTCCATCAACCCCAACGGAGTTGCGGAATTGACAGAGAGAGCGCGAACATCAATCCTGCGCGGTGAGAACGGGTGAGTAATCCGATCTTAGATATTCGACTTCAGCTACGTTATTCACGTAGCTGAAGTTGCGTATCTAAGATCGATTTCCCCCCGTAGTGTGGACCAGCCCTCAGAGTTGTCTCAAGTCTGGTTTGGTTTGAAGCTACTCTGAATTTTATCTGGCTCTCCACAGCCTCAGGGATTATTCCAGCAGCTGGAGAAAATTGTATGGCCACGCCTCTTACCCCTGAACCCCAGGAAAACCAGCTTTCCTCCTCCTTCTGTCTGATGGTGAGTGGAGCTCAACCAGACCAGAGTATCTGGCCTTAAGATTCTGCCTTGGTTATGGCATTTGCAAATATCCCCTGCTTTTGGATGACTGATCAGATTCCAGTAACAGTAAAATAACATGCAGTGGAGGAACCTCCAATAAGCAGGTTAAGATGAATGTTGCTTGCATTATGCTGCTGGAACTCAGCAAAGCAAGTGGGATTAGGGCCAGGGTCTTGGTCCAGATGTTTATACCACTTGGGAACCTACCTACCAAGACAGATGTGGTTTGTAGGTCTGTGGCAGCCATTCTGCCTTTATTCCAACCACAGAAGATAAATATTTATTGCAGAAAACCCCTGATGTGATCTTCACTCCCCGACCTCCTGCACACATTTCATGTGCTCAGGCACACATAGAGCCAAGCAAACATGTGTCACATCTGAAAGCCAATTAAGAAACATTTTCCCAGCTGTGGCTTGAAAACATTCTGGATAAACAAATCCTAAAATAAATACAACTCACTTCAAAATAATATTATTCACTTAATGAAAACAGCCCAATGAAAGAAAGATTTTCAGTGAATGTACTGGAAGGGGAAGATCTCTTGCTTGGATAAGACTGCCTTGCTTGCAAGAGGCAATAAACACCACATACACTACACTACATAAAGCTTAAACATTCTGAACATGTAAAGAGCATTTGGAATGAATTCCTTCGAGATTAGCAGGAGGTGAAGACCATGCTATGTGTCATTTGGAAAGTAAGTCTCCCTAAGTTTGCAATGAAAATCTCAAATTTAACCTATGGCCTTGATGCAATGCTGCATTAATGATCTCCATAAAGACAATATACATTTCTCTATGGATTTATTAGGACTTTATTAATTTACAAGGATAAACTCAATTAAAATTTCTAACATTTATTTTTAATTTATAACTTTTCCCAAAACAGGTACCACAATGATCAGTCTTAAATAAAAAATATTAATACAGTGAAAATAATTCTGAACAGCTTCATTACCCTTATAGTTACTGGCCTCAAAGTCTGATCTTACAGCCTTTTGAGTTCACATCACCCTAAGTATGTGCAAAGTAGATAGTATTGTTTAGACCATAGGCTATAAGAGTAACTGTAGCAAAGTAACGTAAATCTGCAAACATGAATCCTGGAAGGATAGTTCAGAAATATATTTAACATTACTCTAGAGGAATAAAAGTGTTGCAATAAAGGAGATACACATTGTTAAAATGGTCCACAGGGATAAGAGTTTTTCTTTATGAATGCTTTCAACTATCCATAACCCCTTTCCAATATGCCGGAGGCAGAGAACAGAGGCCCACCGGGCTCTCTTTTTCTCCTCCCTCCTCCTCCCATTTCTGGCTGTGCTTGCTATAGATCAGTAGAACAATGTAGAAAGGAAGCACTGTTTGATTTCTTTTAAACAAGTATAAGCATATGATGAATGAAGATATAAAATGAAAATGCTGTATGTATAACAATGATTTCCACTTCTATGAGATGCTGTAAGGAAGAGGTTACTAAGGGGGAAATTGTCTATAACAGTCCATTCAATGAGAAATTTGGATTTTTAAAAAAAGTTATCATATTTCAACATTGCTTTTTTAAAATTCAGATTCTATAGTTACCAACTCCCAACTGAAACTTTGGAAAATCACATTATAACCAAATATATATATATATTGCAGCCCGTTTGGGCCAATCTCAGGTTATTTCTATTAGGAGAAATTGATGATACAATCAGAGGTAAAGCCGGTATGCCCCGGTACGGCATATGGCAAGAGCTGGTGTGCTGTACCAGGGTGGACTGGCTTCCTCAGTGGCAATTTAAAGGGCCTGGGGCTCCCAGCAGCGGCTGGAGCCCGAGCCCTTAAAATAGCCACCAGAGCCCCGCTGCCGCCTCCCCAGGGCTCTGGCGGCAGGGCTCCAGGGCCTATTTAAAAGGTCCGGTGCTCCAGTAGTCACTACTATCCCAGGGCCTTTAAAGTGTCCCTGGAGCCTGTCAGAGCCCTGGGGTAGTGGCGGCGAGGCTCTAGCGGCTATTTGAAGGGTCTGGGGCTCCAGCAGCAGGGCTCTGGGGATGATTTAAAGGGCCCAGGGTGGCAGCAGCTACCAGAGCCCTGGACCCTTTAAATCGTCCCCGGAGCCTGCCGGAGCCCTGGGGTAGTGGCAATGGGGCTCAGGCAGTGATTTAAAGGGCCAGGAATTTGGCTGCCGCTACTGCCCCAGGCCCTTTAACTTGCTGCCAGAGCACCACCGCCGCTACCCCAGGGCTCTGGCAGCAGGGCTCCGGGGATGATTTAAAGGGCCCAGGGTGATAGCAGCAGCCAGAGCCCTGGGCCCTTTAAATCACTGCTTGAACACCCAGCTGCTGCTGCTGCTATCCCAGGGCTCTGGCAGCGGGGCTCGGGTGGCAATTTAAAGGGCTCGGGGCTCCCACTGCCACTACCCTCCAGGGCCCTTTAAATTGCCACCTGAGCCCCACTGCTGGAGCCCTGGGATAGCAGTGGTGGGGCTCTGGTGGTGATTTAAAGGGCCAGGGGCTCCCAGCTGCTGCTGCTGCAGTGGAGCCCTGGGCCCTTTAAAACTCTGCCAGAGGCAGGACTCCCTCTTATGGTGATTTAAAGTGCCTGGGGATTTAAAGGCCACGCCTCTTCCAGTTGAGCCCCCACCCCTTCCTAAGGACTCCAGAGTACCGGTAAGTCCTTTAAATTACTTTCACCCCTGGATACAAGTAGGTATTTCTTTGATACAGTCCTGATTATTTACAAAGAATGTGCACAAAGTCTTGTTTCTCTGAAAACAGCAGGAAGAAACAGGAGTTTCCTCCCTCACAATTTCCAAGCCTTTCTTTTCCACGATTCCTGTGCCCCAGGGAGCTCTCTTCATCTGTGGGCCTGTTTTTTAAATTGTTTTCTTGCTTTCTGCTTCTTTTACATGCATAACTTGACAAGCGATCCCCTTGTCTCAGCATTAGCAACCCTCAGATGACACAGCTTAGCAAAGCCTGAAGAAGGCTATTGCCTTAGGTAGTATCTTCTATTGTTTCAGCTTAGTAAAGAGCCTTAGTTGCTCCTTCCTAAAACAAGAGTAGTTAGCACACCCATCAGCTTCACCTAGGAGTGTGATTGTCTAGAGATCAAAGACTTGCTTGATGGAAGCCATTAAAACCTTCCAGCATAGCAAAATTAAAAAGAATGTTAAGTTTGCAAATTCAAACACTCAAAAGTTAAGAAATGCCAGAATTAAGGTTGGCCATGAAAACTTATTTTGACCCTTTGTGTGCATTATCTATCTTTAATTAAATGATGACATACTGTTTTTTCCACAGGACCCCTGCTTGTGCATATGCATATAATAATATAAAATCCAGAATTGTTCTAAAGGCAGTAACATGATGTGTGTGTGTGTGTGTGTCTGTGTGTCTGTGTCTTTTATAGCAGCACAGGTAGAAATACCTATAGTTAATGTTACACAGCATTTTTCATTATAAGATGCTATTTTCAGTTGCTTTTAACTTTGCCAAACTGTAGCTCCTTTGGCTAAAATTTCCCACGCTGGGTCTGCCTTGTGCTGAAATGTTTTGGGAAATTTCAGCAAAAACAATTAAGCCATTTCTCAGAATGATATTAGGGAAAATATATTTTTTTGCCCATGTTTAAAAACTTATTGCAGCTGTTTCACTGAGAAGTTCTAGTATCTCCATGTTTTGTAGCAGTGACTTGAAATTGTGTTAGAGGGGGGCTCGGGTCACTCTGTTGTCAGATGCCTTTTTTAATCCCTGTGAAAATTCACCCAAATTTGGCCTTGTTATAAACCTTTCAAAATTCACAGATCTCACATGTTCAATAGAAACTTGTTAAGAGTTTGGGAGCTAAAATCTCTGAAAAATCCATCTGCACCAAGCATGCGCCTTCTCAGGGATGTGGGGTCTGAGCAGGATTTTCCCTGAAATTGCTGCTCCTGGTTGTTGCAGGTTACTGTGGCCCTTGGCACAGGAACTGACAGCAGGGATACTCTATTTTCTATGTTTAATAATAATAATAATAATAGCTAGTGCATACTGGTTTAATGAATGATACAGCTGCCTTGGAAATAAGGCTTGGAACATTGAACAAGGGACTTTTATGTGGTTTATACTGTCCATCAGTGACACAACACAATCCATCAGTTCCCAACTGGCTGAAACATCACTTAGATCCCCAAGTACTATATTTTTATAAGGCATCTAAGCTACGTGAAAAGGCTTTGGTGGGAATGCAATGAATGAAAATAGAAAGGAGCCCTACCCCTTGCCAATATCCGTTCTTCTCCTCACACTCTTGCCAACAGGACAAGAAAATAGGTTTATATACTCCTAGATTCAGACAGGGTCTTTCCTAAATGATTCCCCAGAGAGGATGCAGTTTGCTTTTGGAACACTTGGAGGGAACCAGTATCCATACACCCATATTTAACTAAGAGGGATTTGTCTCCAAAAGAAGAATTAAACCGTGTGTGCAATTATCTTGCTTTCATAAAATCTATCTTATTCACTGGAGAAAGGTTATTTGGAGAAGAAAAAACATCTGGAAGGACTCAAAAAAACGAGCTGATTTGTAGCAGGGTGTACTTCAGTTCAGAAGTGCTCCCAATAGAAATCTCTGAAAAGAAGAAGCTTTGATGCCAACACGGTCACTTGTACTGAAAATGTAGCTAAATAATTGCCTCTTCGACGTGACTTGAAAGCATCACAAGTGGCTTTCTTAATTCTGAGCCTGAATGCCATATTTGTAAGTGTTATCAGTTTGTTTGTGAATAAGTGGACAGAAATACCCCCAGTTAGTCTGACTGGACTGGAAATGACAAGTGCAGACATTCCCAGTTGATTTGAGATAAGTTACATTTTCATACCTCCCTGAGGGCATTCTCCACAACACCACTCACTGAAATCTATTCCAATTTATGAAACACAGACTGCCACTGTAGGCTATATATTTAAATAAATTGCATAAACTCCCAGCATCTATTAGACAACTTATATCTAAGAATACTGTATCTTCACTTTGCAGTATAGGAAAGCACTGGAACTTTAACATGGTACCAATATTAAAAAAAATGTAGTGAGCATGCAAATGTTGAAAATGGCATGAAATTTACTGGAATGATAGGAATTATCTCCTGAAAACATCCTGTGCATAGTCTCAAATCTCATACTGAAATTCTAACAAGGGCAAGGATTACTGACATTCATCTGCATTGTTTTCTGTGGTTAAAACAGAACTATTATTCTCCTAGGTAAAGGCATGCTTAGAAACAATTCCAAAGTTTTACTAATGCAGCAAGCACACATCTTGATTAGTGGGCTTGACTCTATTTAATGAAGGGAAAGAAAGTCCTTTAGAAGTCTCTATTTATAACAAGTTTGCTCAGTTTCCCAATTCTTCAACTATTCCAGAGGGTCACTGATGTAAAATGTCGAAGTATTATCAACAGGCTAACAGTCATGGGGATAAACACTCCCTCAAAGGTAAATAGAGCAGACAGATAATCATAATGTCATTACAGAAATCAAAGAGGGAAAGGATTCCATCTGCCTAATTGATTCACTCATTAACTTGCAGTACAGATAACTCCCCGCTTTATTAATTTATTGTTACATGGTTATTTGACTGACTGTATAACTGATTTACTGCCCTGTAAGTGCCCTTTCTGCTATGTGGTATTAACAGTATAGGCTCTCTAGGGGTTCCAATAAATAAAATGTTTGGTTCAAGCCCCTACCCCAAACCTTATTTTCTCCCATGGTTTTAAGGACTTAAATTTTAACCCCCTTGGTCACCTTTTACAAGTGTTTCTTCCCCATTCATCCTCTCAGGAATAAGAAATCACTAATACCTTTTATATGGGAAAACAAAATTAACAGTTATTTATATAATGAAAAGAAATTAGCAAAACCCAACCATTTTTCTTCCTTTCCACATACCTTTCCCCTTCAATGCTTCCATCAACTCCTCCTCCTTCATCCTCATTGTCACTCTCCCACCCACTTCTCATCCCAACAATCCTTACCCCATCTACCACTATCCTGGAATTCTTTTCATCCCTCTCATCACTTTTTCCACCACCCATTCCCTGGCCTGATACCATCTCTGCTCTCATTTCCCTGCTCTCTTCCTTGACAGGCCTTGAGAGACATGTCTTTTTATCTTCTTGTACAATGGTTATTATGATGGGCCCCCAAGCCTGATTGGAGCATCTGTGTGTTGTAACACTATACATACTAAATAATAAAAGTAAATTATTCTGATCATTTTCTCTATTACAACTAGCTTCAGTAGATCCCCTTTCTAATGCACTGGGATGCTATGGGGTAAATTCTGCTTATGTACATGTCCTATATGTTTGACTTCATGTGACTTCAATGACAGCCATCACCCCATATTCAAGGGCAAATTTTGACACTACATGATAAATATTCAAAACCAGGCGCCTAAATAGTACACACAAAGTGTGTGCACAGACATTCAAACACGTAAATGTGTTCACAAAACACACATTTGTGAACAAATAGGGGCCAGCTACATGACAATGGGCAGTGTTTTGCACTTGTGTATATTTATGCCACAATACGGTTATTTTGTAGGGATAATTTCTTGTCTGTGCACAAATATATTGGAAGACCAAATTAAATTAGGTGCATATATATAGCAATGCCTGAAGAGGTAAAGATATTCCTAAGCATCAGCCAACCATAATCAGAGTGAATGAATGGTGAAAGTACAGTTGAAATTGAAGAAGCAATCACCTAACCACCAAATCTTGGAACCCCAGTGTGACGAGTCAATATTGAAACAATCATTTTTTGTGAAGCTTGCAATGAAATGCAAGTAGTTCCCTACAAATCTCAATTGGTGGAATTGAGCAGAGGCAGACATCCTTTATTGTCATAGCATGGGTTGAACAGCCTTCTATTTGAACGACAAATGACAGTGAATAAGAAGCAACGACAGTCATTTTTATTATTCTTTTTCGATGCAAGCTGACTGAATGTATTTGCATCAAAGGAAACAAAACATTAAAAGTATTCCTTGTAGTCTGCTGTCCACTTCAAAGACTGGACAAAAATAAGGGCCTTTTAGCATCAGTTTATTTCCTTGGGACTGGACTAACTGTAGGGCCAAACACTGTACAGGAATCTAGTAAAAGATGGCCATTGGATATAAGTTAGAGTACAATTAAGAAACAGAACCTTCAGCACACCATGAAAAGTGGCATATTCTAACTCAGCACACTTGCTCTCTGTCTCTGCAAGTCGTTTACTTACATTCCAGAGAAGAACAAGTTTTACCCCTATTAACACTGCAGAACCTATGGAAGAGTTAGTCACACACTTCATCAACAAAACTGTTAGCTAAGCTCCAACAGCAGAATCCATATTACTGGTGCTTGATGGACAAGAAGAAGCAAAAAACAAACAACTTGATTTTCAGATCCCAGGCTGTCAGTATTGGCTGTTAGAAAAGCCTCTGGCTCTTAAATGAGCACACTGGATACAAAAGTGGTTAAGGGAGTAAATTCAGAACCCCACAATGTCATTTTTAATAGCCACTTTTCTGACTATAACTGCAGTTTAAGGAAGAATATGAAAACAGGCAGCTGTCTTGTCTCTGTAAAACCAGATATTCAATGGACTCAGGAATCAAAACAAAAAGCAGATCACTAAATTCTGTGGCAAAATCCATCCTGCATAATGCTCCAAAAATCCAAGGGCAAAGGATCCAAATCAAGGTCAGCTCCTGACAAAAGATAATGGGAATTTAAAACTAATCATTAAAGGAGTTTCAAATCAGTTCAGGTATGTCTCAAGGAGGAACCCAGCATGCCTTTCCAGGCTGACATTCTTTCCTGTAAATCTCAATGCCAATTTGGATTGTAAATGCATCAGGGTAGTCATGCTGTCTTCTCAGTGTCTTGTACAGGGTTGCCAGCTTCTGTCAGATATACATAAGAATCATAACAAAAAATAAAGCCTGACTGAGAAAGTACACAAAGAGGTTTTCAGATACAACAAAAAATATCAGCGACTGTAGACATAGCTAAGACAGAAAAGAAATAAATGGGAAATTTTCAAAAATGAAAAAAGGTTATTTGTGGGGTCTAAGGATCCACTCTTGGACCAGTGCTATTAAGTAAATTTATTAATGATGTGGAAAGGGTGAACAGTGAGGGGACCACATCTGCAGGTGACACAAAATTATTTAGGTTAGTCAACACTGGTGAGGAACTTCAGAGGAATTCCAACGGCAATTAAAAGGCCAAACAGAATGCTGGGATGTTCTGAGAATGGGCTAGTGAATAATAATATTCTTATTATAGTGACATTATATAAATCAATGGTATGGCCAAAACCCAAACATTTCAAAATTCTCCATGAAAAACAGGATAAAAAAAATCATTTAGAAAAATCAAAACTGTTCATTCCAAAGGGGTGATTGGGAGCCAGTGGTCCCAGCTCCCTTTTAGCCTGCCAGGGTACTAAAGGGTAACTAGGAGCCTGGAAGCCCTGAGAGATCCAGGTCCAAGGCTCCTGGCCCAGCTGGGTGTCAGGACAGCCAGGTGGTCAGCCCTGGCTTCATCAGGAGCAGCAGGAGAAACAGGCACAATCTGTCAGAAGAAGGTAGCAGGGAGCAATGCTGAGCAGACTGGAGTTGCAACTTACTTTAGGAACCTATATGCTTTCCTTTGGGTCACCTGGTTAGACTCTTGCTTGAAGCTTGGCTGGGCCCTTAGGACTCATAGGGCTTGTCTACATCAGAAAGTTGCAGCGCTGGTGAGAGAGTTACAGCGCTGCAACTTAGGAGGTGTACACATCTGCAGGGCACCACCAGCGCTGCAACTCCCTGTTTGCAGCGCTGGCCGTACTCCCGTTTTGTCTCGGGTGTAGAGGATCCAGCGCTGGTGATCCAGCGCTGGTAATCAAGTATAGACACTTACCAGCGCTTTTCTTGACCTCCGTGGAATAAGCAGGTATCCCAGCATACCTGAGGAAGCCTCTGGTAATCAAGCTGGTCTCCTTCCCCGGCTTGCTCTCGCGTTCCCCAAACCCCGAGCAAGCAGGTCTCCTTCCCTGCGGTTTGCAGGGTGGTTCGGGGAACGCGAGAGCAAACCGCGGCGAAGCTGGTCTCCTTTCCCGGTTTGCTCTCTCGTTCCCCGAACCCCCGAGCAAGCAGGTCTCCTTCCCTGCGGTTTGCAGGGGGGTTCGGGGAACGCGAGAGCAAACCGCGGCGAAGCTGGTCTACTTTCCCGGTTTGCTCTCTCGTTCCCCGAACCCCCGAGCAAGCAGGTCTCCTTCCCTGCGGTTTGCAGGGTGGTTCGGGGAACGCGAGAGCAAACCGCGGCGAAGCTGGTCTCCTTTCCCGGTTTGCTCTCTCGTTCCCCGAACCCCCGAGCAAGCAGGTCTCCTTCCCTGCGGTTTGCAGGGTGGTTCGGGGAATGCGAGAGCAAACCGCGGCGAAGCTGGTCTCCTTTCCCGGTTTGCTCTCGCGTTCCCCGAACCCCCCTTGAAGCCGCCCAACAGCGCTGCAGTGTGGCCACATCTAACACCACTTGCAGCGCTGGTTGCTGTAAGTGTGGCCACTCTGCAGCGCTGGCCCTATACAGCTGTACTAATACAGCTGTAACAACCAGCGCTGCAAAATTTTAGATGTAGACATGGCCTATAGATAATTACTTCAAATGACTCATCAGGCTCAGAACACTCACCACACTGGGGCTTCCAGGAAAACTGTTGTGTTGGAGGACTTTCACTCAGTTCTAGTTAAGATGCTGATCCTACACCTTTGGAAAGACTTCCATTGACTTCAGTGGTCAATGAGTCAAGCCCACAGAGGAGGTAAATTGGGTGTTTCTGTTTGCATATTTTTATATGCAGACCAAGTGGACTTTACATATGTGAGAACTGAATCTCCTGTCATTGCTTGACCCCCTTTCTAGTCTCTTCAGGTGACTTTTCAGTTTGTCTTTCTGTTTGCTATCAGAATTTCTTTAGCCTTCAACTGCACTTTTTCATTTTGGTCTTCTGTGTTTGCTTCCCCTCTCACTTTAGAGATGACCATGGCTATAATCATGGTAGAATTTATACCAAAGAAATAGTCAACTCCAAAATACTTGAAGTAGCCATGCACAGTCTAAGAAGGTCCTTATTTCTTTTGTTTTCTATGTTAAGTCTAGTTGGTCAAAAGAGTTATTATTTCTAAGATTGTCCTGGACTGACCTAAAACTATCAGGAAGTATCATCATTACATCTACTAATAAGTAACACCACTGTGTTAGATTCATCTCTTTGGACTACCCAGAGCAGTTCCATGGACCTGCTCTTCAGACCCATTGCCATAGATTATGCCTATACAACACAAACTGAACACTGACTGTACTGTCTGTTCCTGCTAGAAGCTGATCCACAATTTGAATAATAGTGCTTCATTATTTGTCCTCTGTGATTTTAGAAAATCCCATACAAGATTCCAGTGAACTCATGGCAAGAGTAAATGGCTTGAGCATGGCATCTACTTGTACACAGTATTACTACACTAGAAGGAACATGCTCACTGGATGAATTTGTATCACTTTGAAGGAATCAGAGGGAACCATGAAGATAAAACTTCAACAAAAAACATTTACAGAAAAAGGAAGTCTGCCTATATTTTGGGTAAGTCATCCCTTTAATCATAGGTAAAGCTGTACAAATTTGCTGCACCCTTTCCCTGTATCATAGACCCTCAACACTGTGAGCCCCTGCTACTGGCCTACACTAAGTGGTTGAAATTTCTCTTTTTGGGGTTACCATTTGTCATTTTTGACAAAAATCTGTCATTTTTGGCCTGATGAGAGAAGACCCAAGCAGACTGAGAAGAACCACAATCTGCAAATTATTGCCCATAAATTTCGGTCTCTTTTAACCTATTAAAAGGAGTCTAGTATATGAGGACAGCTCATTTATTACCCACAGGCTAGAAATAGTATCAAATCCTGCAGTCAAATCTTAAAAAATGGACTTGGAATCCATGTAATGTAAGACAAGAGATCTTTTTTTCAGAGGCTTTGAAAATGAGATTTCTTCATCATTACAAGCTACTTGGAAATGTACCACTTCATAAAGAAACCATGAAAGTTCATTGTATTACTGCAGAAAAATGAACAGGTTCCTTTACTCTCCTACCAGAGAAGATTTTTCAGATAAAACAAACAACAATGGAATGTTATATATTTGCCCAGGCCCACCTCTCTGGAAAAAACAAACAAAGAAAGGATTCCTTAAAGCCTGAAACAAATCACATCTATGAATGGCAGTGGAAAGGTAACAGACACTGGGCTTTCATTGGTAGGTGGAAAGGTTCTGCTAAAATATCTGTGCTAGCAGAGAACTCAAATTAGTAACCTTTACTTGTCCATATTCTGTCCTTGCTGAACACTCAGCATGAGAAGGATTTTTGCCAGTAAACAGCAGTGTTAAATATGCCTTGTTGCATTGCTCAGATGCTAATGACACCTTCAGTTACTTTCCCAGACAAAGCTTCAGTCCTCCTCTCATTTAACTCCTTCTACTTGGAACCTCATTCCACATTCTTTCCACCATTCTTCCTCTGCCTCCTCCAAGTCTCTCTGTAAAGAATGCACAAACCCTGCAAACCTCAATCTTGCAGTGTGTTCACCTGAGTGAGTGAGGGATGGTATAAAGAAAGGACAGTGGAGGAAGGAAGAAGATTAAAAGAAGATGTTTACCTTCAAAATGCATGCGCAATATCTAATGTGAGGGCACTATCTTATTGCTATAGATTTCATTGTCCTATTTCTCCTTATTCTCTTGTGGTTTGATAACAATCCCCATACATGCATAAGGTTTCAGCCGTATACTGCAGACTCAGTCAACTGTAGTCTGTGGGAATTTTGTTCAGTTAAGGGTTTCAGAATCTGGCCCTTAGATTGTAAACTCCTGAGTTGTCATAAACAGATAGTTAAGGGTTAATGTCTCTTTTACCTGTAAAGGGTTACAAGCAGTGAACCTGGACCACCTGACCAGAGGACCAAGCAGAAGACAAGATACTTTCAAATATCGGTGGAGGGAAGTCTTTGTTTTGTGTTGTTTGTTTGTCTGTTGTTCTCTCTGGGTTCTGAGAGTAACCAGACGTACCTACAGGCTTTCTAATTTTCTGTTCAAATAGAAAGTACCCGTAGAAAGGCGGTTTAGTCTTTTTGATTGTTTTCTTTATTTGCAAATGTGTATTTTGCTGGAAGGATTTTAATTTGTATTTGTGCTGGGGGGAAGGGTTCTCTCTAGTGTCTATAAGCTAAAAGACCCTGTAACCTTTACCATCTTAATTACAGAGACAACTTTTACTTTCTTCTTTTTTTTATTAAAAGCTTTTCTTTTTTAAGACATGATTGATTTTTTCCCCTTTTTGAGGCTCAAGGGAATTGAGTCTGTACTCACCAGGGAATTGGTGGGAGACAGGGAGAGAGAAGGGAGGGGGGAGGTGGAATTCCTCTGTTTTAGATTCACGGAGCTTGACTCTGTATTACCTCTTGGGGAGGGGAAAAGAGGAAGGGGGAAGGTGCATTTCCCTTTGTTTTAAGATTCAAGGAGTTTGAATCACAGTGATCTCCCAGGGTAACCCAGGGAGGGAAAGCCTGGGAGAGGCAACGGTGGGGGAAAGGGTTTACTTTCCTGGTGCAAGATCTAGGGGTTCTGAGTCTTGGGGTCCTCTGGGAAGGTTTTGGGGGGACCAGAGTGTACCAGGCACTGCAAATCCTGGTTGGTGGCAGCACTACAAGATCTAAGCTGGTAATTAAGCTTAGGGGGATTCATGCTGGTACCCCATCTTTAGGACGCTAAGGTTCAGAGTGGGGGTTATGCCATGACATGAGTGCACAGACAGCATATTTTATTAGTATATAAAGCTCTACTCACATTTATGTTACTGTAGACATGATAAACAATACTAATAATTCTGGGGATTGAAATCCATGAATGGGAGAAAAAACATCTTGAATTTTTGCATCTTTGCAGTATGAATGATAGCTAGTCCCCCTGGTTAACTGATCAGACTTCTCCCTTGGGGTTGGCTAAGAGGACAGAAAGACCCTTACAAGGTTAAGGAAACAGGATCTCAAGAGAGTTAATAACAGAAGGATAGCCAGGCTGGGTCTGACCAATGGTCCATCTAGCCCAGTATCCTGTCTTCCAACAGTGACTGGTGCCAGATAACTCAGAGGGAGTGACATGAACAGGGCAATTTATTGAGTGATCCATTGCATTTTCTCCAGTCCCAACTTCTAGCAGTCAGAGATTTAGAGACATCCCAAGCATGGGGTTGCATCCCTGACCATCTTGGCTAGTAGCAATTGATGAACCTATCCTCCATGAAGTTACCTAATTCTTTTTTCAACCCAATTATACTTTTGGCCCTTACAGCATCCCTTGGAAAAGAATTCCACAGGTTGGAACTTGTTAAATTGGCAGCTAAGAAAATAGTCCCTTTTATGAGTTTTGGACCTTAGAGAGGAAAATGCTTTAAATAAATGTGTGTTCTGTTTTTTGTTTTTACTTTATAAGACTGTCTGAAAAGTCACACAGGAGGCATAAGTTACATACAATGGTAAAAATCTCATCATTTGAAACCTTTAAAGAAAGAGGTTCATTGCATACAACAGCAACTCCTAGATAATAATCAAAGGAAAATCAGTCTTCATATTTGTTACCTTTTTTGCTATAGAGCTACAAGAGGAAGTGTAGCCTGATTTTCAAGAAAAATAATATTCTGTCTTTCTAGGAGTTATAGAAGAATTGACAGATAACTGTCTCAGCCTTATGAAAATTATTTCTTTCCTTGAAAATGGCATGAAGAGATGATTGGAAATATCTTGCTCCCTGTGTACAAAATTTCAATCATCCATCATCCAAAATCAATTGTTTTATTATTTAGATGCTATCTGAAGACAGAGATTGAACTCATATTTTTAACCATACCCAACATTACAGAGTATTTCAAATATCTTAATTTTCATGCATATATATTGTTTGTTTCATATGCTGGGGTAGGCCCCCATATGCATTATTTTCATACACTGAGCAAACTTTGTAAATAGACACAGAAAAGGAGACATATATGCCAGTAAATATCATATATACTTTGTCATCCATATTTTATAAGGCTTTCATATAAGGATGCACAGCTAATACTACTGGCTACAAAGCATAGTTAATTTCCTGGGAAACAAGGTGCCCAGGAAATACCTGGTTGCTAGTACAAGCAGTCACATAGGCTTGCATGCATAAGGAAAGAAATTTTCAGTCATCTCCTGAGTGTTTTTGGAAAGACAGTTTCTAACAATTAGTCTGGAAAGACTAACTTAGGCACTTTTGGGCTTTTCTTAGTTCTGTAGATTATTCTTCCAGAACTTAAAGCCCCAGTGTGAAACAGGTTCAAACATATTAATTTTGAATAGTTACTTCTTTGTTGTCTGTTAGAGTACTTGTTCTCCATGAGGATTCTGAGATTATTTTATTCAAAGAAATAGTTTGTGTTAATGATACAAAATTGCTGGGTGTAATGGGATAGTGACTCACCCCTGCAGCGCCTCCTGTCGGTTATCCTGGGAATTAGCTCTTTGACCCAGGAGCACCCTCTGTCAGCTGGTGTCTCGGCAGTCGCTGGCTCCAGTGTCCCTCCTGGACCCCGGTGCCCCTTTCGCTTGGGGGCTGCCCCCTGGCAGTACTCCCACAGTCTCTGGGTCTCCCCTCTCAGGGGAACCCCCAACCCCCTATTCCCACCTCACCTCAGTATATGGCTACTGCCAGTCACCGTCTAGCCCCCACTCACTGGGGCAGACTGCAGGGTACATGCCATTCATCATAGGCAAGGTGGGGTGGTTGGACTCCTGCCTCTGCCTGCCTTTGGGCTGCCCTCTCCAGTTCTCTTCTTTGGCCTTTAACAAGGCCTGCAGCCTGGAGGGTTTCTAGGCCAGAGCTCCCCAGCTCCTCTGACCTTCTCCCAGCCCTGCTCCAGTCTTGGTACCCTCTCAGCTTCCAGGCAGCCAGGTCCCTCCCTCTCTACTGCTAGAGAGAGACTCTGTGTGCTCCTGGCCCACTGCCCTCTTCTAAGGGCCAGATGGGCCCTCATTAAACCAGCCACAGCTGTGGTCAGCTACCCACTCACCTTCCCCAGCCATTCTTAATCTCTCTTACCCTGCTGCAGCCCTCTCCAGCACTTATTGAAGGTGAAATCCTCCTGGCTTTGTGCTGCTGATCTTCCCCCACTAACATAATGTCTGTCCAGCCATTCTGCAGCTACTACTACAACTATGGCCCGCTAAACTACTACTACAACTATGGCCCCTTATGCTGATCTGCTTGTAGATAAGGGAGTATAATGGAAGCCTCAAGAAAACCTGATTTATAGCATTCATTACCAAGGAAAGTATAAAACTATACAGACTAAAATATGGTTCTAAGGGCCACTGGCATAGGGTTGCCAATGTTCTAATTTCAGAAAACCAAACACCCTTGCCCTTCCCCTTCCTTGAGGCCCCACCCCTTCTCTGAGGCCTCATCCCTGCTCCCTCCATCCCCTCTTCCTCCATTGCTTACTCTCCCCCACCCTCGCTCACTTGCTCATTTTCATCGGGCTGGGACAGGGAGTTGGGGCGTGGGATGGGTGAGACCTCCGTCTGAGGGTGTGGGCTCTGGGGTGGGGCCATGGATAAGAGGTTTGGGGTACTGGAGGGGACTCCGAGCTGGGGCCGAGGGGGTCAGAGTGTGGGAGGGGGCTCTAGGCTGGGGCAGTGATGTGGGAGGGTCTACAGACTGGGCTGTGAGTACATGCTCCAGAGTGGGCCAGAAATGCAGGGTTCAGGCTGGAGCAGGCGGTTGGGTGTGGGGGGGTGGGCTCTGGGGTCGGGCCAAGGATGAAGAGTTTGGGATGCAGAAGGGGGCTCCAGGCTGGGGCAAGGGGGTTGGGTGCAAAAGAGAGTGCGGTCTCTGGGAGGGAGTTTGGGTGCGGAGGGGGGAGGGGGTTGGGCTGTGGACTTTGGGCAATGCTGATCTCAGGGTGCTCCCAGGAAGTGGCGACATGTCTCTCTGGCTCCTACATGGAGGAGCAGCCAGGAGGCTCTGTGCCCTGCTCCTGCCCGCAGGCACCACCCCTGCAGCTCTTATTGGCCATGGTTCCTGCACAGAGCCCCTGTGGCCACCTGTCTGCACAGGAGTCAGAGGGGCATGCTGGCCACCAACTGGACTTTTAACAGACTGGTCAGCAGTGCTGACTGGAGCCACTAGGGTCCCTTTTTGATCAAGTGTTCTGGTCGAAAAGTGGACACCTGGCAACCCTACACTGGAAAGCTGCCAGTCATGGTGAGGGAGCTGAAGTGCCCATGCGGATGGTAACTCGAGGCATGAGGCCTGTGTTATTTAAAGGCAGGTGGAATCCCTCTTGTGGTGGCACACTGAGTAGCGTCACCTACTAAATGTATATAAAAAGTGTTGTGTGAGTTCACCTGAATACTGTCCTTCTCTCACTGACTGATGTATAAAAGAAGTTAATATAGGGGGACCAAACCTGTCCCAACATGACCCCTATCTGTGTGCAGTAGGCTGTCCCTTCCATTCAGGAAGGACAAGCTGCCATGTCATGTTTGTTTGTCCATGAGTGGGTGAAGTGGAGCTGGAGGAACACTGAACCTCTCTTCTCTCCTCCCAACCCACACTGAACCCACCAAGGGTCAGGCACATCATTTTTAAGCACTTTGGGATCCTCTGAGGTAAGATGCATAAATGTAAGATCTCCCTTAGAATTTAAAATGAGTCCGCCTTGCAGACATTTGCCTAGGGTTTCTTCAGCTGTCCGATGAAACACATTTTGCAGCCCTCTTTCATTCTCTCTTCCTTTTACTCATTAAATAATATATGAAGGAGCATAGCACTGTATTATTACTACTGATCCTTTCTGTGTATAGAGCTTCACATTTTTAAATATTCCCCCACCAGTCTAGTTATACAGTCATTACCACTGCACCACACTGAAAAAAACTTGGAGTATCTCCTTTAAAAAGTAAAAATAAAATGGTGTCTGTGCCATGGGATGAAAGTTGCTGCACTTTCTTAACACTAGAACACAATACTTCTGCATGCAACTAGAAGGAAGTTGTTTGATTTACTGGGGTGCTAAGACACTGAAGTTGATTTTATTAGCAGTACATCTTTACTTAAAAGCCTTTAGGAAAGAAAATCATGGTAGGATTGAGGTTTACACAATTGGTACAACAACTCATTATTTAGGCTAGAAATTAAACATCTCTCAGATTCTTTTCAACCTCATCTGTAGGAGTACAGGCATTTCCTTTACCATCTGATGCAAATTTCACTACTAAAAATATACAGAAAAATATATTAGCTGTTGGTGTAAACAGATCATGCTGCAGAGACTAGGGTTACAATCTGTCAGAAACAGAGAAAAACAGATGGGAACGCTCTGAAGAAAAATCAGCGTTTACGGCAAGCATAGTCCTATCTATCTTCAGTCTCCACTTGCAGATTGATGGACTAAATCCTATGACCTGTATTTGTGTACAGGGAAAAGAGGAGATGTTAGAAACTCCTGACTTGTGGACTATACAATATTGCTGGGCTTTTGAGATTTGTGTTGTGCTTCAGTGATTCCTCAGAGTTTGACCTTTGAAGAAGTCTATGTTATTTGGCAGCCCAACTGCTGAAAATGAATGATACTGTACAGATTCTGGCTTTTTTGTTTGTTTGTTTGAGTTGCTTCTAGGTTTAAGTGTTACATAGCTATTCACTAGGATATCCTGCACTAGCTCAACTCAAATACAACAGAATCAGAGAAAGAAATCCATCCCAGAGGTGGCTGCATTATAGCCCAGACTCAAGAAAGACAAACATGTGCTTAGTTTCTTGCATGCCTAACTTTAACTTTAACTTTAAGGATGTACATAACTTATATTGAAGTCAACAGAAGTTAAATACATGCTTAATTGCAGAATAGGATTGCTTTTCTGAACCAAGGCCTTGTTCACTCACTTGTTAGTTATTTTCATATTTTAATATAGCTAGAGCATGTAGTGAGAGTTATATCTAAGGTTGCTGGAATATTTTTATTCTACCTCCCAAGCCCCCACCCCCACCCCGTTTTCAGTTGCTTGTATGTTTCAAATCTTTTATCTATATGATTGTAAATTTTCCAGACTTGTTAACTGCCTGTTAAATATTTCTGGATATATCAGCAAAAAAGTTAAAATGTTTTGCAATATAAAAAAAAATCCTGCAATCTGTCTTTGAATAGCTGTAGCGTCCAAAGAAGACATTTAGCAGGGAAATCATCTTCATTGAGGAGAAGTATCTTTTGGCATGCTGATGAAAACCAGGTTTGATTGAAACTTTAAAGAATACATTCTGAGTGTGCAGTGGGGCGGTTGTTTTACTTTTTATAGCAGTGGTCCAAAGAATGATAGGCTGTGCCAGACATGGCAGTTCAAGCCAGCTTGGGAACCTTCTAATCACGTAGTTAGGGTTTGTGTTTACATGGCAGCATAAACCAGGGTAAATGGAGCCCATCATTTGTGAAGTGCTTTAGGATCCTTGGGAATGAAAGGTTTTATGAAATATTATCTTACATTTACTGGCTGAAAGCCTGCTGGTTTTAATAGACACAGGGAGATAAGCAGTACTACACTGCACTGCTTTGTGGTTTTGCCTTGGAAAACAATAGATTGCAGAAAAAAGGAGTATGAGATAGCTTCTGCTCCAGAGTTTCTGCCTCCAATCTGGCAAACCTCCCATGTTTACAGGATCCAGTAGCACAACTCCATTCAGACACATTGTTTAGAGTAGAACATTAATCAGATTTAATATACATATTTACAACATTTATTGTTTTCTGGGCTGAGTATTCACAACCAAAAATTGCAGTTCAGACACACAACTCCCACTAACATTGCAAACTGAGTATTTAATGCACCAATTACATTTCCAGAAGTGTATCCCCTTTCATGCAATCTTTAAACTCTACATTGATATTTGTGTGGAGAGAGCTATTTACCAGGACAATTCAGAGTTATTTCATTGTTTAAGGAATACAGATGTTTGTACTTACTATGTGAGAACTATAGCCACAGCATCATTTAGGACACTCTCTCCAAAAAGGAGGGTATACAGATCTGTATCCACATGCAGCTCGTGGAAAATAGCCAGAACTGTCACTAGAAGGAAACATACAGAGCAAAGCAAGCTTATTATTTTCATAATTCTAGAATAGCTAATGAGCTAAAAGGGAAGAGAATGAGTTTTGATAAGCATATTTTAACATCTAAACAATGTAACATGACAGTTTGCATATTAACTGAATGAAATACATTAGAAAAGGGATACATTTAAGTATACAGACTCCCTAAATCCAGCAATAACTTTAAGAGTTTTGCTGCTTTACATGAACTAGAAATGTCCACTCCCTCCCTGCCATCTTTCAGTCTTACACAAACTAAAACTATACCTTTGATTACCCCTAATGTCAGGGAAATAGTCTTGTGACTAAAGCCCAGAACTGGAGGTAAGGAGAAAGCTCTCCCATGGACCTCCTATGTGATCTGAACCCCAATTTACCTATTCATGAACAAGACAATGCTTATACTTACCTATCTCCCAAAGAGATTGTGAGGCTTAATTATTTGATGTTTATAAAGCACTTAGTGCCATTAATTTTAACATTTTTTCCCTAAAAACGTATATTTATATTTTGAGATTACTGATAAAATAACTCATTCAATTTGGGTCTGAAGGAAACTGATGTTGGGAAAGTCACTTAGCCCACGTCCAGACTAACCCGCGGCATCGGCGGGTTAAAATCGATTGCTCGGGGATCGATATATCGCGTCTAGTCTGGACGCGATGTATCGATCCCCGAGCGCACTTACATCGATTCCGGAACTCCATCAACCCGAACGGAGTTCCGGAATCGACACGGAGAGCCGCGGACATCGATGCCGCGCCGTCTGGACGGGTGAGTACCTCGATTTTAGAAATTCGACTTCAGCTACGTTATTCACGTAGCTGAAGTTGCGTATCTAAAATCGATTTTAATACCCTAGTCTGGACGTGGCCTTAGCCTCTTTGTGTTTCTGTTTCCCTATCTGTAAACAGCATAATAATGCTGACCCATCTTTGTAAAGTGCTTTGAGTTCTATGGGTGAAAAGTATTGTGCATATGCTCTATATTACTATTCATATTCACTGTTTTCATGAAACAAACAGAGGTTTCCCTTTCTACCAAAAATGTAATGTAAAACTTCCTAAAGATTTGTATGTTTGGAAAATTACACAGTATCTCACTGCGTTTTCTTCACTGGTGCTCATTCTGGTACATAATTCTGCAATTGACTAAATCTTAATAGCAAAGGAATCCTGAAATTTAGAAATGCTTCCAGGGTTTCAGGTTTACATCTGATATATCAGAAAAGGGAATTTTTACACTAAAGCTACCACCAAGGATTCACAAATCAATGTTTGCTTTGTGTGGGTGATTTTTTTCTCTTTCTAGAACTTTGAACCTTCTGTACAGAATATTGGTAGAACTGAACCTAGTGCTGAAAGGATTTTCCAACATGTGTTCAGCAGTGGGAGTGTTTGGAATCTAGTATTAGTTTAGAGTCCCAATTCTGATGTTCAGTTCTCCTGTGGGGTTTTATGTACCACGATCCAGATTAACACAGCAGCTTTGAAGTACCATTCTGGATGCCTTGTTCCATAGAAAATGATTCCGTCTTCCATATTAAGTTATTGGCAAGGTCTTAAATGCGGAATCATAGACTCATAGAATATCAGAGCTGGAAGAGACTTCAGGAGGTCACTAGTCCAATCCCCTGCTCAAAGCATGACCAATCCCCAATTAAATCATCCAGAAACTGTGAAATAAGTAATAGGAAAAGTATACAGTAACCAAGGTCAACAGAAAAGTTTATATAGGTGTGGCAGGCCAAACCAAACAAAGATCCACACTGATGAAGTTGTTTCCAAGAAAATAAACAAAAAAAAAAACGTTTCCCTTTCAAGTATCTTCCTCCTGCAGCCTTCTGGAAGTTATCAGAGCCCCTCTCTAGAGGAGTTTGACTCCAAGTCTAGTCAAATGAAATGAAGGCCATATCTATACGAGAGAGCTTACAGTGGCACAGCTGTACGAAGGTAGCCACTCTATGCCGATGGGAGAGAGCTCTTCCATAGACATAATTAAACCACCCCCAATGAGTGGTGGTAGCTAGGTCAGTGGGAGAGTGTCTCCTGCTGACATAGCGGTGTTCACACAGGCACTTCTGTTGGTGTAACGTATGTCGCTCAGGGGTGTGTTTTTTCACAGGCCTGTGCGACATAAGTTATATAGAAAATGGTGCTAGTGTAGACATAGCCTAAAATGCATAAGGATAATGGAGAAATCAACAGAATAATGAATCACTTGCCGCTTCTTCTGGAGAGACTTCTTAGCCCATCCAGCTCTCTCAAAGTTTCTCCCACATCTGAAGAGAAGGCAAAGTTTAGATAGACCCTTTTAGCAACATTCCCTAACACTGGACCAAGCTATAGATTGAATGCCATAGAACAGCATTTACCAGCAATCCCTGAAGAGTGTGGAGAGAGGGAATTCCAACCCAGCTACACGGCTCAGGGGTGCGAATAATTCACATCCCTGAGCAATTTAGTTAAGCCAGCCTGAGTCCTCATGTAGACAGCACTAAAAATGAGGTCAATCCAGCTATGTTGCTCACTGGTGTGAATAATCCACACCCCTGAGCAACACAGTTAAGCTAACCTAAGTCCCTGTGTAGACAGCACTAGGTTGATGGAAGAATTCTCTTGTCAATCTAGGTACTGGCTTTTGGAGAGGTGGATTACTTAGGCCAAGAGGAGAACCTTTGCCATAGGCATAGGAAGTGTCTACACTGAAGCGGTGCAGCTGCAGAGCTGGAGCTGTGCTGCTGTAGCATTTTAAGTGACAAGCCCTTAGTGACCTGGATTTCTTTCCTAAATCACAAACTGCCACACTGACTCCACTGCTTCTCCCTCAAAGTTTATTAAACTCCAGATCCAACCCTGATAGGGCTTGTTTGGTACCAAAAACAGAGGAGAGACCCCTGTGAGATTGCAAAAAGAGAGCCTACATGAGACAGAAAACCAGAGAGGGAAATCATCTTTGAATGTCTGTTCAGTTCCTTCAGTGGGTACCAGTGGGTTTCTAGAAAGATTATTCTGGGCATGAAATCAAAGAGCTGTAGTAGCTGATGCTGAGGCCTCCATGATGATGTGTGGATTTCAACCCATGTGCACCCGTGTTTCTAGATGATCCTGAGAATGTTGTTCTAAAGCAAAGTTTCCATATACCACTTTGGCTTTCCTTAATAAAGCAACTTATAAATGAGGAGTGGAAACAAAGGAAAGGAAAGGAAAGTAATCTTATGGGAAATAATTAAAATGCTGCTGCATTGGAAGGTATATGATAGTTTTTGGATGGAGGAGCGTGTTCTCTCTTGCTGTCCCATTTCCACTTAGCAAGCATACTTGGTATTGAGCATTCAGGGTTGGGCTCGTTTTTGCCATTTTCAAGTGCCCCCTCTCTCTCCTGTTTCTCCTAGACTTGATCATACACTAGAAAAGTCTGGAATTTCCTTAGGGAAGAGTCTCACAGGCTGGGTTTACAAAAAAATTATCTTTACAATCTTTCACCATTGCAGATTGCCCGCCAACATTATTAGCCACTATGCTATCTAACCCCTCTCTTAGTAAAAATGCCAACAGCTGTTGTTTCCACCCAGGGGAGCGGTACCAGCACTAGTACAGTGGTGGGACATTTTAACAAAGAGCTCTGAGCAGACAAGACTACAGTGTAAAAAACAATGATCTAAGGGATTAGTGCTTGTTGAAATATTCTGGTATGTTAGGATATCATAATATTCTGGTGTGTTGGGATGTATAAACAGGGGAATCTCAAGCTGACACTTCTGACTAGTTCTGGTGTCCACTATTCAGGAAGGATGTTGATAAATTGGAGGGAGTTCAGAGAACAGCCACAAGAATGATTAAAGGATTAGAAAACATGCCATACAGCCATAGACACAAGAAACATAATCTATTTATTTTAACAAAGAGAAGGTTAAGGAGTTACTTAATCACAATCTATTGGTATCTACATGGTGAACAAAGAGCTCTGCAATCTAGCAGAGAAAGGTATAAAACATGATCTAATGGCCAGAAGTTGAAGCTAGATAAATTCTTCCAGGAAATAAGACATACATTTTTAACAGTGAGGATAATTAACCACTAGAACAATTTACCAAGGGTTGTGGTGGATTTTCCATCACTGGGAATTTTACATCAAGATTTTATGTTTTCCTAAAAGATCTGATATAAGAAATATTCTGGAGAAGTTCTATGGCCTGTGTTATACCAGAGGGCATTCTAGATGGTCCCTTCTGGCCTTGGAATTTATGAAATAACTGTGCTCTCTGTCCCACGGGAAGCCCCCCCCCCCCAAGAACAACTAATGTTGGTCCTGGAGGATTCTGCCACCAGCTTTAAAGGACAAGTAAACCCAGACAAAACCAATGTAAGGAATCAAGAATCCAGGCCTGCACAAAGAAAGCTCTCTGTGCATCTCTTCAAACAAAATGAATAAAATAGTAGAGAAGAATTAAAAAAAAACATTACAGCCATTAAGTCACCACACCAATAAGCTCTCTCAAAATATGAGAAGAAGAAAAGATAAGACTTGCAAATGTAGATGACCACAGATTGTTGTCTAGCCTAAGATAGATTCTAGAAGTCTCTCAACTATTGAGTTCTGAAGTTGTAAACTACAATGGCTTGGATTTCATATTGACCTGGGTTAAGGACTCAAAGATAGTCTATATGATTATTTTGAATCAGGATTTGCAATAATTTGGACCAGAGTTAATGTGAGATTTATAAATCTATTTGTATGGAGTGTACTTCTTTTTTCCTCATTCTGCAGAATCCTTCTGCTGAATGGCAGATCACGGGATTAATTGTGAGCTGCTTACAGAAAGCCATATGTGCATGTAAGCAGTAATCAGGATGATGCATGGACCTACTAAAATAACTTATCAATACTTGGATACCTGGGGGATGATATCTTAAATTATACTACAGTATAAAAAGTCATTTGCCAACAGTTATCAAAGTACATCTGTGATACCATAGTTTTACCTATACTTAGAAATAAAACATGGTATTAGATGCTTTTTGAAGACATTTAAGAATAGATAGAACTAGGTTTTATATAGTATGATAAATAATCAAGGTACTTCCCCAAATACTTTATAGTGAGTAGGCAAAAGTCATACTACTTTTGCTTAAAGAACTTAGCCTATTTCAGGATTGAAATATTGCTCTCAGATTTCCATATAAGTATAAGTGGAGGGACAGATAGATAGATAGATAGATAGATATTGCCTTGAGAACCACACAAATACTTTTCTGATGAAGTAGAAAACTCTGCCATAAGTGCAGATGGCATATTAATGTCCTGATTCCCAACACATTGATGATCTTCATTAAAAACTACCGTGACAGGAAACCTAAGCTGATGAAGTGTCTGGGAATTTCTTAGTATTTGAGCTAAGACAAATCTGGTTCTCTCCTTTCTGTATTTCATGGCCTGAGGTAATATGTGTTAGCAAATGCTCAATCTAGCACAATCTTGGACCTATCCAAGTCAACACAGGTTTATAAAGGATATTTTTGGCATACATGGGAGCAGCTCCGCTTGCTATTAATTTCCTGTAATTTCCTGTAATTAATTTCCTGTAAAAACATTCTTGAAATGTCAAGAAATCACAGCAGTATTCAGACTAACAATATCCAATACTTTTTTGTTGTTCTGTTGCTGAAAAGAACTAGGAGACCCAGGAAGTGGAGCCAGAAAATAAATGAGATCAGTATATGTGATTTACTAAAAAAAGAGGATCTGATCAAAATAAAAGAAAGTAAACTATATATAAAATGAAATATTAAATACCTATACTGGAAACAATGATCAAAGGGGCTGCCATTGTCTCTTCTTAATCTTCTGATTATAACAAAGTTAACAATCATCTGTCATATCTGATAAGCCCAGATCCTAACAGGCAGTTCAATGACAAATTGGAAAAAAATAAGATGAGAGACAATCCAATTAAACCACCCATACAGAAAAGGCTTTTCTCTAAAAATAACAGTTCCCATTTGAAGTGTAGAGTCCTGACACTGCTAGTCACCCATCCTACTCATGGATTAGCTCAATGAGAGAAAGGGAGAAAGCATCAACAAAACATTTTAATTACAAAGATATTTTAAATTTACAGTATTTACACATGGTTTATAAAATATCTTACTGCTGTTTTTATGAATTATCTTTTTAAACACACAATGTGGTGATTTTGTAAGGAGCCAGAACTGCTCGAGCTGGTTGTTAATATCTATTTTTATAAAAAATCCCCACACACCACAGTACAACTCACATCTTCTGTGCAGCTGTAACCATAGTAACTCCAAATAGAAAAGGACCTTGTGATTATCAACATGACCAAAGGTAAGGGAGTTCATGTAGCTTTGAAATAGTTATGCTTCAGCAAACCTCTGTGGAGATAAATGTGCTTCCCATGCTTCAAAGGTCAGAATTTTTTTTTTAAGTGCTATGGTAAGTAAAATGTCTTTAGACTGGAATGTCATTATACAATAGTGTGCTAATAACAGCACCCAAGACAAAGCCCTAAAGCAGCACTTTCCAGCAATTCTCCCATTTTATTATGGTTAAGGCAAAGGTCAAGTCATGTTATTAACGTGAACACCAATGGCATTCATATCATCTATTTGTGAGTACATCGAATCAGAGCATTGCTCTGACTAATTTCTCTTACTGCTATTAATGCTGAAGAATATTTGCACAGTTTTGAAGTCAATGAGAATGGCGCCCTGTAGTGAGGCGGGGTGGCCTCTAGAGGACCCAGAGTGGGAGGGCCCTCACATTGAGCCCTGATGAGTGGAACCAGGGCCTAGTTGCCCCTCCTTCAGGAAGTGGGTGGAGGGGCAAAAAATATAAAAGGAGGACCAGAAAACTCAGTAGGGAGGCAACCACCAGAGAGACCAGACCCCTCCTGTGGCCTCCCAAGCTGGGAAGTGGTGGAGGATGCCGAGGGAGCAGAGGACTGGCATGGGCCACCAGGGCCACTAGCTAATTGAGATCTAGAGGAAGCAGACAACTGGCCCGGACTGCCCAGACTGCCATCGGACCTGAACCCAGAGGGAGAAGACAACTGGCCCGGACCACTGATGGACCAGAACCCCAAAGACTTGCTCATGGTCCCGGAAGCTGCCGTCAAACTCGACCCCTCCTCACAGCAACAGGTACACCAAGAAGGGGAGTGTGGAAGTGGCCTAGGGGTAGCAGACCCTTGTCTGGCTGCAACACTGACAGAGGGTAAGTCATTGTGTTGCAGCATGGATCCCCACTGACAAAGTGCTTTGTCACTCCTAGGGCCCTGGGCTGGGACACAGTGGAGTGGGTGAGCCTGTGTCCCTCCTGCCACCCCAACCCAGGGGTGGCAGTCTCCCCTTCCCCATGCCAGAAGCCTGAGTCTCAGACTCTGGGTTGCCCCGCCTTGATCCAGGGCTTGGGTTAATTGACCGCTTATTTGTCGCTCAGCCTGAACACAGGCCTGAGCCTCAGACTCTGTGTTGCTCCACCTTGATCCAAAGCTGGGGCCAATTGACTGTTTGTTTCCCACCCAGCCTGATCACAGGCCTGGGCTCCAGCTGAGAGCAGAGACCACTTCATTCCCCATGGCAGCCAACATATCAGTGACATAGTGAGGCGGGTGGACTCCCGAGGACCTGGGAGGCCCACCACACCACTACACGCCCATGTAAGGAAGGAAAGAATTGGGACTCAGCTTTTTGTTCTAATTATTTCTAAAATCAAATTATTGAAACTTTCATTTGGGATTAGGATATCAAATACAACTGAGTAAGAATTTACTCCAAATTAGAATGGAACCAAGGTTTGAAAATGTTGGGTTAATGTTTCACTTACTTTCCAACACACCTTTTCACTTCTTGGCTTTGGCCAGGAGCAGAAGCAGAGGTACAGAAATATTGAAAGGAAACTGTTCTCTTGTTGTTTACAGCTAAAATCTCCCAAGAAAGGAAATCAAAATGTCTGGAAATGCTGGAAGCCCACTCTCTCAAGAATTCTGGTTTTATTTTGAACAAAGGAGATGGATATCAGCTTCAAATAACCAGTTATCTGACCTGAACCTTTGAAATGCATCCATTACAAAGCTACTCAGCTATAACTTAGTATCATAAATTGGTCAAGGAGAATTTCATACACAAGAAAGAATGTCCCTTGCCAGAATCCAATCAAATGCCTAAGGTCTGTTTTATAGTACAACATTTAGATTGCTTAGCTGATAGAAACTAAACATGAACATATGCATTTGGCCAAGAGAGAAATAAATCCAATTTTTTTCAGAGTCAATTCAGTTTGTTATGTCTTTTGCACTTTCACCAATGCAAAGACTCCTTTACCATTTAATTTATCCCGAATAGCAGGACTATTTCAGCACAGGTCATGGGGTCTTCTTCTCACTCTAGCAGAGGGTCCTTCTTCAATGGGGTGAATTGCACAGCCCTGTCTCAAAAAAGATCTGCCACCAGATGATGAAAAAATGGATCTTACCAAGGGTGCTACTACTGAAGGAAGAATTAGCAGAAAAAGGAGCTAGGGTTTGCTGATGGATTGTGTCCAGTGGAAGAACAGAAGGTTAACTCACATTGAAGGCATATCCCAACATGAACTTCAGATAATCAGGAATTTTGGATATTTATCTGAATGCAACTTTGTGTTTCACCTATCAGCACAATGAAGAGAGGAAGCAGGCCTGGATATGTAGTCTTTACTATGGTAGATGGGGTACTCTAAGTCAATGATGCACTTGTAAGCACAGCAGATCTTAAATTATACGGCACACATGATACCAGTCAGCTCTGTGTTCTTGGGGAACCAGGGTGCAGTATCCAGCTTGTCTGACTCATGAAGGACACCCCCACCCCCACAGCCTCTGCTTCAACCAAAACCCATCAGAGAAAAGACTTGCAGAGAGCAGTGAAAGGTGGTGGGATACATACCTAGACCCCTCCTGACAAGGGTGATAGGATTAAGGCAACTCCTCTAGCCTCATCTGCATCAAAGATGGGACAAGGAGGCATCTCTATTAGCATACAGAATGGAGAACAGAGATTCCAAGGCAAAAACCACACTGAACTCTGGGACCAGAAAAGCAGGGAAGGACTGCATCCTGGGGGATCTCTGCTCCAGATGTTAATGAACCCACACCTGCACACACCCAGCTCAGCAGTTATCAGACCAATTCTAGTAATAAATCTTTGACTGATATCCAAAATACTGAAGCAGCCTAATTGCATTGTGAGCTCCCTGGAAGGAACACCACCAATAGCTAGGAGTGATCAGCTCCTATTGTCTAGCCTAAAGAAAACCCTTAAGTCATCAGTTTACCCATAAACAAATCTAGTGTTCTCCCTTGAACCATTGTTGTTTCTCTACAAAAAACCCTTCCTATGTTCAAGTAAGAGTTCTGATGCCTGGATCCAAAATCTGCATCATTGAGATTTCATCTTCTCCTGATTGGTGGTGCAGGGGGATCTGCCTGTCTCCAACACTCAGTACTCCTGAGCTACCACCATCACCTGGGAACCCTGACTAGTTTAAGCTTCATGGAGTGGTGAGATATCTCTCTCTCTCTGTGTGTTTTCTTTTCTACCTCAGGTATAACTTTCTAACCCTGACTTGTTTTATCAGGTATAGTTTTCTATATATGACTTTTGTTACCTTTAACAATGTAAGTGGTATGTTGGTTTAGGCTCTCCTTGTGTAGTTATCACTATTATTCAATACATAACTTTTATGGTTAAGTTGTGTGCTTCCCTTGCTCTCTCTCTGAACTTTACGCTTTTGTGTTTTTAGCTTCCCCATTTACTCCGCAGCAATGCTTCTCTTACTTAAGCTAAAGATCCCTGTAGGGCCCCAAAATACTGTGGGGTTTGCTCATCAAGTGGGTTACTACCAGTACAACTGTAACATGAAAGTGGGGATAGGGACATGCTGAACCTGGGACATATGAAGATGGCAGCTCGAAAGTGCTGCTCAACCCAGACTACTGAGTCCAGGGGGCATATAAGGGTTGCAGCCTGGAAGTGCTGTTCGACCCAGCCTGCTCAGGAGTACTCTGTTCTGTTGCGGTACCTGTGGCATATAAGAGCTGCAGCTTGACACTGCTGCTTGGCCCAGCCTATTGAGTTCAGGGACATATAAGGAGTCAACTTGAAAGTGCTGATTGACCTGGTCCACTCTGGGGCTGGAAGAACCCAGCCCTGGGGAACCTAGGTCCTGCAGGATAGCTCCACTGGGAGGGGACTTGCAGAAGGGAGAAGTAGAGCTCCATATGAAAACACATGTGACACAAACAGTGCATTGATAAAATTACAGAATCCTCCCTCCCCCAGAAGAATAACCCTAATAAATGAGCACACCCCAAAGTAATGGGCAAATCTGGTAACACACACGTATTTGGAAGACTGACATTTTAGTTTCTTCACCTGATAGGAACAATATACTCAGACTTATTTGAATCAACTATTTTCAACTGTGTCACTATATAAACTGAGGCCCAGATCATGCACCACAGTGCAACTGCACAGTACTACACTCCCTGTAGGAAATAACCTAAAGAGGCGTTATCTAGACCAGAGAAGATCATCATGCCATATGGGGATCACAGGTGGTGTAGAGCTACATTAACCATGTGCGAGTCTTTTTTTCCCTCTTATAGTTGGACACTTAACAGGTTATGGGTCTGCTACTATCAGTCAAGCAGTATAGGGTCCTGCTTTTAGATCCAGAGGTCCCAAATTCAGTCTTTGCAGATTACCCATCCTGGGACGCTGTTACAAATAATGTACTGTATGGGGATCTCAACTGTTGTAGATCTCTGATGTTCAGGACAAGTTTCCACATTGCGGCCTCTAAGTCACCACCTGCCTGCTGTTGGTATAGAGGAGATGGCTGGTGTGTTGAATTTTGAAATCACAAAAACACGGACAAATTTTCCATGAAAGTATTTGCAACCAACTCTACTGGGGAGTCCATACACCCCCATAATTCCTAGCTGCTGCATCAGCCCAGTAGAACTGTTGGCAGAATCATAGCTGAGAATCTGGGCCTGAATATTTCCTCACTCTATAAGTTTGAATAATGTCATTAGTATGAATGTGGCAGAGAGGAGTTGCTTCAGACATGACTGTGCTCAGTAATCTGAATGCCTTCTTTGCCCATACTGAATTGTAAAATGAGATATTAAAAAATAATCTGTTCTATTATTTTAGGAAGTCTTATAAGACAATGTAAACTCAAAATTAAGAAAAGGAAAAAGACGGTTACTCACCTTTGTAACTGTTGTTCTTGGAGATGTGTTGCTCATATCCATTCCAATTAGGTGTGCGCGCACTGCGCGCACGTTCGTCGGAAGATTTTTACCCTAGCAACACCCAGCGGGTCGGCTGGCGCCCCCTGGCGTGGTGCCGCTATGGCACCGAATATATACCCCTGCCGACCCGTCCACTCCTCAGTTCCTTCTTGCCGGCTACTCCGACAGTGGGGAAGGAGGGCGGGTTTTGGAATGGATATGAGCAACACATCTCGAAGAACAACAGTTACAAAGGTGAGTAACCGTCTTTTCTTCTTCGAGTGCTTGCTCATATCCAATCCAATTAGGTGAATCCCAAGCCTTACCTAGGCGGTGGGGTCGGAGTGAGATACTGCAGAATGCAAAACTGCTAAGCCGAAGGCTATCGTCTCTGGATTGTTGCACCAGGGCATAATGGGAAGTAAAGGTGTGTACTGAAGACCACATAGCTGCTCGACATATCTCTTGAATAGGTACTCGAGCTAAGAAGGCGGCCGACGAGGCCTGGGCCCTTGTAGAATGTGCGGTAATATGACGCGGAGGGGCATGAGCTAGGTCATAGCAAGTCCAGATGCACTCCGTTACCCAGGACGAAATCCTCTGAGAAGAGACGGGTTGGCCTTTCATCCGGTCCACCACTGCAACAAAGAGTTGGAGCGTTTTGTGGAAGGGCCTCGTTCGGTCGATATAGAAGGCGAGCACCCTACGGACGTCGAGCGAATGTAACTGCTGCTCCCTACGAGATATATGCGGTTTGGGGAAGAAGACCGGGAGGAATATGTCCTGGTTGAGATGAAAGGCCGAGACTACTTTAGAGAGGAACGCTGGATGTGGGCGTAACTGCACCTTGTCCTTGTGGAACACCGTGTACGGTGGGTCCACCATCAGAGCCCGAAGCTCAGAGACGCTCCTAGCCGATGTGATGGCTACAAGAAAGGCTGTTTTCCATGACAAATATAGGAGTGAGCAGGTTGCCAATGGCTCGAATGGAGGGGGCGTAAGTCTCGTCAGGACTAAATTGAGGTCCTAGGAAGGGGCGGGGCGTCGTACTAGCGGGTATAGACGCTCCAAGCCTTTGAGGAACCTCGAGACCATAGGGTGGGAGAAGATGGAGTGAGTACCTTCTCCGGGGTGGAAAGTAGAAATAGCTGCCAAGTGCACTCGCAAAGATGAGATAGCGAGGCCTTGCTGTTGAAGATACCAGAGGTAGTCCAAAATAATGGGGATGGGAACCTCCGTAGGTGCGATATTCCGTGTTTGACACCAGCAGGAAAACCGCTTCCACTTGGCCAAGTAAGTAGACCGAGTGGAAGGTTTTTTGCTACCCAGGAGTACCTCTTGCACCGGGGCAGAGCAGCATAACTCCGATTGGGTTAACCATGCAGGAACCACGCCATGAGGTGGAGGGATTGCAGATCTGGGTGGTGAAGCCTGCCGTAGTCCTGCATTTTCAGATCCTGATGAAGGGGCAGGGGGATCGGGTTGGCTATCGAGTGGTCCAGCAACATGGTGTACCAGTGTTGTTGGGGCCACACAGAGGCGATCAGGATCAGGCGAGCCCTGTCCCTGCGAAGCTTTACGAGCACCCTGTGCACCATCGGGAAGGGTGGAAAGGCATAAAGCAGGTGGTCCACCCAAGAGATTAGGAAAGTGTCCGATATTGAGCCCGGGGCGAGACCTTGGAAGGAGCAGAACCTCTGACACTTCCTGTTGTTGCGGGAAGTGAAGAGGTCTATGTGGGGAAAGCCCCACTTCTGGAAGATGGAATGTACAATGTCTGGGCCAAGCGACCACTCGTGGGAGAGAAAGGATCTGCTGAGATGGTCTGCCAGAGTGTTCCGGACCCCTGGGAGGAAGGACGCTACAAGGTCTATGGAGTGGGCTATGCAAAATTCCCACAGTTGGATCGCCTCCTGACAAAGGGGAGAGGATCGAGTCCCCCCCTGCTTGGTTATGTAGTTCATTGCTGTTGTGTTGTCCGTAAGCACTAGAACTCAACAGCCCTGCAGATGATGTTGGAACATCTGGCACGCGAGGCGGACTACTCTCAGCTCTCGGACGTTTATGTGCAACACTAGCTCTTGAGATGACCAGAGGCCTTGTGTGCAATGATGGCCTAGGTGTGCCCCCCAGCCGAGAGACGACGCGTCCGTCGTTAGGGATACTGAGGGCTGTCTCGGTTGGAATGGCATTCCTGCACACACCAGGGAAGGTGTTAGCCACCAGTTGAGGGAGCCTAAAACGCTCTGAGGAACAGTGACAACCATGTCTGTGGTGTCCCTGCCTGGGCGGTAAACTGAGGTGAGCCAGGTTTGAAGGGGACGCAGGCGTAGTTTGGCGTGATTGGTTACAAAAGTGCATGCGGCCATGTGACCAAGAAGGCTGAGGCAGGTGCAGGCCGAGGTCGTCGGAAAAGTTTGGAGGCTTTCTATAACTGAAACTAGAGCCCGAAACCGGGGTAGTGGAAGGCAGGCTGTTGCGAGTTTGGAGTCTAGAATGGCCCCAATGAATTCTATTATTTGAGTGGGCACTAGAGTAGACTTCTCTAGATTGATCATCAAGCCCAACCGCTCGAACAGGTCCATGATGATGGCAACATGCCTGGTGACTTGGGCCTCGGAGGTCCCACGAATAAGCCAGTCGTCTAGGTAAGGAAAGACATGTATTCGCCGACGACGGAGGAAGGTGGCCACTACAGCCATGCACTTTGTAAACACGCATGGGGCAGCAGAGAGGCCAAACAGAAGGACCGCAAATTGAAAATGTTGATGGTGCACCATAAACCGTAGGTACCGTCTGTGCGGAGGGTAAATGGTGATGTGAAAGTATGCGTCCTTCATGTCGAGAGCAGCGTACCAGTCTCTGGGATCCACGGATGGGATGATGGTCCCCAGGGACACCATGCGGAACTTCAACTTCTTCAGAAAGACGTTGAGTCCGTGCTGGTCCAGGATGGGTCAGAGACCTCCTTTTGCCTTGAGGCTTAGGAAATATCGGGAGTAAAATCCCTTGCCCCTGAATTCCTCCGGTACTTCCTCTATACCTCCGATGGAAAGGAGCGTACGAACCTCTTGCCAGAGGAATTGCTCGTGAGAGGGGTCCCTGAAGAGGGACGGGGAGGGAGAGTGGGAGGCAGGGGGCGAAATAAAGTGGAGGTGGTATCCAAATTCCACCGTGCGTAGCACCCAACGATCCGAGATTAATTGGGCCTACGCAGGGAGGAAGGAGGAAAGGCGGTTGGAAAACAGAAGGGGATTCTGGGGAAGGACTAGTGCTCTGCTCTCGGGCGCACCTTCAAAAGTTCTGTTTGGGTCCCGCTGATGGTTTGGCGGGACCATTATTCTGGCCCCTTTGGGAACCCGATTGCTGTCTGCGGTTCCCGCGACCATGCCTTCTGCCAAAGTCTTGTCGTGGCCTGGGTGGGGGGTAAGGGCGCTGAGGCTGGGTACGGAAGGACCTCCATTGGGTTTGCGGAGTATGCATCCCGAGGGAACGCATGATGACACGATTATCCTTGAGACTCTGGAGTCTAGGGTCCGTTTTCTGAGAGAAAAGGCCCTGTCCATCAAATGGAAAGTCCTGGATAGTGTGTTGCAGTTCAGGAGGTAGGCCTGACACCTGCAGCCATGATATCCTCCGCATTGTAATTCCCGAGGCCACGATTCTGGCTGCTGAATCAGCAGCGTCGAGTAAGGCCTGTAGGGAAGTCCATGCCACTTTCTTACCTTCCTCCAGAAGGGCCTGGAATTCCTGGCGGTCCTGTGGGACCAGTTCAGCGAACTTACCCACCAATTGCCAGGTATTATAATTATATCTGCTGAGCAGGGCCTGTTGGTTAGCCACCCACAGTTGGAGGCCTCTGGCAGAGTAGACTTTACATCCCAATAGGTCCATCCGTCTAGTCTCCCGCGATTTCAGGGCAGGGGCTTGCTCGCCATGGCGCTCTTGCTCATTCACAGATTGAGCGACCAGAGAGCATGGAGGAGGATGGGTATATAAGTATTTGTACCCTTTAGAGGGTACCATGTATTTCCTTTCCACGCCTCTGGCCGTGGGAGGGATAGACACCAGAATTGCCAAATGGTGTCCGCTTTGGCTTGGATGGAATGGATGAATGGCAGAGCCACGTGAGTTGGCGCATCCACCGACAGTATGTCTATGACCGGGTCTTCCACCTTTGGGACCTCCTCCACCTGGAGATTGATATTTAAGGCAACTCGCCTCAGAAGGTCCTGGTGGGCTCGGAGGTTGATCGGGGGAGGGCCCGATGAAGAAGTACTGGCTACTGCCTCGTCTGGTGAAGAGGAGGACGACAGACCCGGCACGACTGGCTCATGCAGTGACTCCTGTTCCTGAGGAGCATCAGGATCTGGGAACACCTGAGGGTCCGGCGCCAGAGCCGATTTGTCTGTACCTGCTGGAGGAGGGCGGCTAACAGTGGCCTCTGGTGCGCAATGTTCTGATGGGGCAGATTGAGATGGTACCGTGGGTTCGCCTTGGGCCTGGTGATATGCCCAAGGCATCCAGAAGGACCACTGAGGCGCTTGTTCTGGGCCCTGAGCCTCCTGGAGGACACAGCTATGCGTCTCTGAATCCCTGTAGGCGGCGCTATCAGTGTGCGAAGACTCAGATGGGTGCCATGACGGCCATGGCGGAGCAGAGAGCACGTGAGGAGGAGCCCTGTGTGTAGGGTACCTTACGTCATGCCACACTGGAGAGCGGTACCGGGAGTCGTACCAGTGCCGAGAGGGTGACCGGGACCTGCGACCAGCGCGGTGCTGGGAGGTCGACCGGGATCGTGAAGCTCTATGGTGAGAGCGGCTGCGGCGTGAACGGTGCCGGGAGCTGGACCACCGTCTGGAATATCGGTCCGGAGAGTGGGATCTTGAGCGGTGCCGCAAGTACGACCGGTACCGAGAAGGAGATCGGTACCGGGACTGCGAGCGGCGCCTAGATCGGGACCGGTGGTGAGATCGGGAGAGCTGGTGAGACCTCCATCTTAAGTGCTGCCTGCCTGCGGCGTCAATGGAAGGTGGCCTGACCAGGGCAGGTTTCCCTGTTGACGTAACAACCCGCACCAGCAGTGCCGGGGGTTGAAGCAGGGTGGGCTCCGTTAGGGCAATGAGTCACCTCGCCGTCGAAAAGGTCTCTGGCGTGGTGGGAACGATAAGCTCTACCGCGGCATGTGCCGGGGAGCTGTCATGCACCGGATTCGACGGCTCTTGCACGGCCGGAATTAATGGTGCCGAGATTGCCGGTGCCGCGGCAGTTGCTGGTGCCGGATGGCTCGGTTTCAGCTGCTGCTCAGACTGTGGTGCAGATATTGGAGCCACAGGAGCTTTGAGCTTTCTGGCACGCAGGGAGAGGGAGCGGTGCCGGGCTGGCTTCTGGGCTGGTGCTGGCTGGTGCCGGGACATCTTCACGATGCTGGTGCTCTCTGGTGCCGACAAGGCACTTCTCCCCGGCGCGGACTGTGCGGCACTCGGTGCCGAAGACGGAGCAGTGAGGGCTGCCTCCATTAGGAGCTGCTTAAGGTGAAAGTCCGGCTCCTTTTTTGTCCGCGGCTTAAATAACTTGCAAATCCGGCACTTATATGCAAGATGGGATTTTCCCAGGCACTTTAGGCAGGAGTCGTGGTGGTCTCCCGTTGGCATCGGCCACCGGCAGGCCAAGCATGGTTTGAACCCCGGTGAACCAGGCATGGGCCTGGGCACCGGGAAAGGGGAAGGGGCTAATCCCCAACCCTCTGAACTATATACACTAACTACGTTTACAAAAGGGTATTAAAAGTATTAACTACAACTATAAAACTAAACTATATACACAATAAGTACTAGAACGAGTGAATAGCTAGGGAAGTGGAGATCAGCTAAGCCGCACTCCACAGTTCCAACGACCGACACAGGCGGTAAGAAGGAACTGAGGAGCGGTGGGGTCGGCAGGGGTATATATTTGGTGCCATAGCGGTGCCACGCCAGAGGGCGCCCAGCCGACCTGCCGGGTGTTGCTAGGGTAAAAATCTTCCAACGAACGTGCATGCGGCGCGCGCACACCTAATTGGAATGGATATGAGCAAGCACTCGAAGAAGAACCCCCTTTTTCTTCTTTTCATATACATAATAACAATAAAATCATAGTGCAAACCCTCAGCAGGTAGGATGCAATATATTTAGCTTAATAAATTAACAAAAGTAACATTTTTAATAATTCAAGCTCAGCCAGGAAAAGCAGGCAAGCAGGACTAAATTCCTCTTCTTAATACTTCAACATTACTGAAGCATCTTATCTTGTTAGCCACAAAACTTGAGGGACTTAAAGTTGCACCTGTAAAAGCACTAATTATACAGTTGACCACAAGAGTTCTCAACTGATTGATTATGTTCTTCTGTAATAAGACTAGATGATACTTCCAATTACATCTGATTTGCTTTACTTTTGATAAATTATGCCACTTGATCAGCATTATAAAAAATATACACATAACTCTGGTGTTTAAAACTATATTTACATAAGCACAGAAGGGAGAATTCTGCATAGAGAAGCCTGTGCTTTTCAAAGTAAAATGTCGATCTGAAGGTTTGCCTGGAACATCATTTTCTTCTGATAATTCTAAATAAATTATTATGGAAAGACGTATTTTGTAGAATGAAAGATTCAATAGGGACAGACAGAACTTGTTTTCTGAGGGCCATGGTTGGAAAATAAAAAAGCTGTAATGCAGAGATGGTGTGGTTACATTCCAGAAACTAGAAGGGATTTCCCAGATATCCCAAAATTTATTCCAGAAATTTTTAGGGGAATTTAACAAAAAATTTAGGCAATGAAGAATATTAAAATGTATTTCAGGAAATTCTCAGTATTACAGTTTTTCCTTCATAGATGAACACATTTTCATAAGTCTGTACAGTAGCTTGCAATTGCAATGATTTAATCTATATTAGGTATATTTTCAAGACCCTCAAACACTTTCCCTAGTGTGTCCAAACATAAGTACAGTGGTAGTCCAAGTCCAAATGTAAGTTCAGTAGGAAAGCATCTTGCATATTGGAGAACCTCCTCTTTATTGATTTTATACAAACCTATGTATGAGAAAGTAACAAACAAAAAACAAGTCCTAGACTGCTACATCACTGTCTTCCCATTCTCAACACTTATGTCACAATATTCTGCACCTCTCATTTGCACATCTGTGTTTACCTTTCTAAGAGCTATATTCTTCACATATAATATAAAATTATTCCATTTTGTCATTAATCTGATAAATAAGAAGCTCATATGAAACAACTTCTGCCTTGTCAACAGATCAGTTTTTACCACCTTCTTAGGCTTAATCTCTTTTCACAACCAAGGGCAATTACAATCCCTTTATTTAAAAAATAACACCCTGTAATCCAATGTACTGATGAAAAATCAGGTGGAAAATACAATTTGTACTCAGCGAGTAATTTATTATTCCATTTTATTTCTATAACACTTGACCAGATAATTTCTTTTGTTAGGAGATCACCAATTATCATGTGTCAAAGTGCCACTCTCATTCCTAGTCTAGCAGCACACATCAAGGTCCAGTATTTGAACAATAATAAGTAAAATAAGTACAGTTTTTAATGGTTAACATTCTATTGTATGTCCACTAGCAGATCCTACACCACAGTGAAATGCTTGTGACTATCATTAAACCAATTAAGCATTTAATTCAAATTTCCATTACTCTTTGAGAAATTGAAAATGCATGGATAGAATTAAAGGGAACAAATAACATTGTCCGAAATGTTGAAACTGGATGAGAGAACAAGACAAGACTGAATATTGGAAGAGCTGTTGGAGATGGTTTAGGTACTTTATGTAAGTAGGCATTAAATTACATGCAATATTGGTTGCTGATTGCTAGAGTTTGGTCTGGGCTGCAAAGTTTGGATCTGGATCAGAACTTTCCCAAAGTTCAGGGATGCATGGACCTGGGGCTTTAGTTCTACCCATTTCTATATTTAACATATTATTACATATGCAATGACAACCTATCAGGAATTAAGGTATCTACAATTAGAAAATCTACAAGCACATTGATAATTAAGGGCAGGATCTAACTCCCATTAAAGTCAGTAGAAGGACTCTTATTGACTTTACTCGGAATTGGATCAGGACCAAAAAAGGGGGAGGAAGATGTGAGTGGGGAGGGTACGCTCACTTACATCAATGCTAAGTTTGACACTGCTTATCTAGAACAGAAGGATCTATCACCTAGTATTATTATTCCTTAGTGACACTGGGAGGCATCCTCTAGAGTTTGGTCCATTTCAACATTTCAAAGTTTGTGGGCTAAACAAGCACAATTAAACTATCTACTAACATAAATAAGAGAAGAATTTTTCCAGATAGTGAAATGTTTCTTTTGAGCTAACATTTCTGGTTACTTGAGTATCTATCAGCTATTTAACAGCAAATGGAGTAAAATCAGGATGGCAGATGGAAACATTATATTCTGGTCTCCACATTTGACAGTTTTGTGGCCAAAAGTTAAAAAAACAAAACAAAACAAAAACAATTACCTGGGTCTGTAGCAGACATCAACGAGCCAAAAAATAAACAGTCTGTGAAGTGAAAATCCCCTCCTTTTAGTTGGCCAACATGTAGCATGGCCTTCACAAAGCCATACATTAGCAACCTGTCAGAGAAAAGAAAGACAGAGATGCAGACATAGTCTTCCACTTTTACTCTCTTCATTTCACAACACTAAATAGTTTCCTATTTAAACCACTAGATTATCTTCTGCAACTTCTTTTAAATACACTTATTGTATGAGTACTGAACACAAATTGTTGCTGTCATATAAATCGCCTTCTGTTTCAGCTGTTGAAATATTGTATCAAAATTGTCTAGACATTTGAAGAGCAAAAACCTTTTACTGAATATTAGCAATTTATTCACCTGCTGACAGATGACAATACATTTAGCCATTTATTTTACAAAAATAAAATAAAGTCATCTAAAAAAGAGATGATCAAAAGTAATCTGTCAAACATTATAGAGCCTTCACACAAACATAGTGACATGAGTGGCTGTGTTGACTTGTTCTGACATTCTTAAATGGATTGTTTTGTGTGTGTGTGTGTGTGTGTGTGTGTGTGTGTGTGTGTGTGTGTGTGTGTGTGTGTGTGTGTGTGTGTGTGTGTGTGTGTGTTTAATGCTTCCAGTATAGACTGAGTTAAAACCGCAGGTTAGTCATCACAATGAGATGGATATTTAACACTCCCCAAAACAGTCAACAAGTCAGGTTTTAAAATGTGGTGCTACAGCACTGCCACTTTCACAAAAAAACATTAAGGCCTTGTTTACACTACAGAGTTTTGTTGGCAAAAGAGTGAATACATACACTCTGCGATGCAATTTTTGGCAGTAAAAATGCCCTGTTTTGGCGAGAAAATAAAGCCACCCTGACAAGAGACATAAGGCTTTTTGCACAAAATTTTTGCTGAGAAAGTGCAAGTGTAGACACCACACTTGATTTTATCACTTTAATTTGCCTCCCGGAGATGTCCCACAATACCTTCGGGCAGATATCAAGGGACATGATGGAAAGGGGCCATGACCGGGATGCCCTGCAGTGCAGGGTTAAAATGAAGGAGCTGCGGAATACCTACCACAAAGCCTGCGAAGCAAACCCCACTCTAGTTGTGGCCCCACAATCTGTCTTTTCTACAAAGACCTGGATGTGATACTTGGGGGCGACCCCACCTCCACTCTGAGGACCACCATGGACACTTCAGAGCCCAGTTCAACAGGGCAGGAGGAGGAGGAGGAGGAGGAAAGCAGAAGCGAGGGTGCAAAGGAGGAGGAAGACACCTGGAATCCCTAAATGCATGCAGCCAGGAGGTGTTCTCAAGCCAGGAGGAAGGTAGCCAGTCATGGTGGCCGGTGCTTGGGGAAGGACAAACACTAGAAGAAGTTCCCGGTAAGCGGCTTTTATTTTGGGAAGGAAGTTATTCAGTGCAGGCTCTTGGGGCGAGGAGGGTTAGGGCTGCATGCATGCTTAGATGTGGAATAGGGTGTTGATGTGGTCTCTCACATTGTGGTGATCAGCTTCAGTGATCTCTTCAAAGGTGTCATCCAGAACTTGGGCAATGCACTTGCACAGGTTTGTTGGGAGAGCCACTGTGGTCCTTGTCTCAGTCAGGCTAACATGTCCACTCCACTGTGCCGTGAGAGACGGGCGGACCATTGCTGCACACAGGCAAGCTGTATATGGGCCAGAAGCCGTATTGCAGTAGAAGCCCTCCCTTGCTTCCTAGGTCACCCTCAGCAGTGAGATAACTTCCAGGATGAACTCATGTGGAAAATGTGGGGACTGTGTTCAGTATAGGGGCTCCCTGCAGCTATTGGCTCTCCCCAAGCCACAGAAACACAGAGGACAGTATGGCCGTGAAACAATCAGCTTTGGGATTGGCAAATTATGTTCATGTGTAGACTGTGCTTGCCCTTAAGTACAAGGGAATCATTGCTCTGTCTGGTGTGAACAATGCTGCCTCTTTTAAGTGTTGCATTTTGCCTTTACAGATGCAACCCTGAGATCTCAGCTGTCCATGTTATCACTGGCCAAAAGACTCCAAAGAATTAGGAAGAGGCCACATAGAAGCAAAGAAGACATGCTACATGAAGTAATGCAGCAGTCCCTTAATCATAGAATGTTAGGGTTGGAAGGGACCTCAGGAGGTCATCTAGTCCAATCCCCTGCTCAAAGCAGGACCAATCCTAAGATTTTTACCCCAATTGGCCCCCTCAAGGATTGAATTTATAACCCTGGGTTTAGCAGGCCAATGCTCAAACCACTCAGCTATGCCCTCCAACAAATGTGAATCTAAAAGTGCAGAAGTGGAGGGAGAGTGAAAGGAGGATCCACCACCAGAATGAGGAGCGCCAGCACAAAAGCATGGCGCTCTGGCAGCAAAGCATGGATCCATAGGCACCAATGTCATGGATGTTCTGGGGCTGGAGCACCCATGGAGAAAAATTGGTGGGTGCTTTGCACCCACTGGCAGCTCCTCGCCCCAGCTCACCTCCGCCTCCGCTCCGCCTCCGCTTCCTCCCCTGAGCACGCCGCTGTGTCCTGCTTCTCCCCCCTCCCTCCCAGCGCTTCTGCCGCAAAACAGCTGTTTCACGTGGCAAGCCTGGGAGGGAATGGGGAGGAGGGGGAACACGGCGTGCTTGGGGGAGGAAGTGAGGCTGGGACGTGGATTTGGGGAAGGGCCCAATAGGGGCAGGGAGGAGCAGAGTTAAGGCAGGGACTTTGGGGCAGGGGTGGAGTTGGGGCGGGGGTGCGAGCACCCACTGGTGCAGAAAAAAGTGGCGCCTGTGCACGGATCAGCTGATAAGCATCATGGAGCACCAGGCGGACTCGATCCAGGTGTTTGTAGCCATGCAGGTAGAGCACTACTGTCCCCCCCCAGCCCTTGTCCAAAAACTCTTTCCCTTTTGCCCCCATGTCACCTCCAACCCACTTCCCCCAACATCCGGGTTCTTATCACCACCAGCTGCCTCCAACACCTGTAGCTTCACCACCCAGCCCTGAAAACTACAACCCTTACCCACTGCACTCAACCCCCATCACCATGCATTATAGCCATCCTGAAGTGCAGCACTCATTGCACAGCACTCCAGACCAGAAGGCTGAATATGATAACAGGACATATGCAAATCTGTGATTGTACTATTCCCCACCCCACCCCCCTGCCCTTTCTGTTTCCCAAGCAGTTGTGTTTCTTTTCAATAAATGAATTTTCTTTTCAAAAAATGGATTTTTTGGCTTTGAAAACATTCTTTATTATTACTTAGTGTAAAAGATACCTTAGCCCAGGAAAGCAACAGGCACTGCAAGTCAGTGTAACAAGCACAGATTCCTACTAAGACTGGAACCACTGCACTTCACTACCATGCAGGGCACCAGGCATTACTGGGCTTTCAGCTTCAAATTGCTCCCTCAAGGCATCCCTAATCCTTGAAGCCCCACGCTAGGCCCTTCTAATAGCTCTGCTCTCTGCCTGTGCAAATTCAGTCTCCAAGTGTTGAACCTCCGAGTTCCATGCCTGAGTGAATCTTTCACCCTTCCCTTCACAAATGTTATGGAGGGTACAGCATGTGGATATAACTGCAGGGATGTTGTCATTGGCCAGGTCCAGCTTCCCATAAAGAGAGCACCAGTGGCTCTTTAAATGGTCAAAAGCACACTCCACACTGGCCCAGCCTGCTGTTGAACCGTTCCGTGCTGCTGTCAAGGCTCCCTGTGTAGGGTTTCATGAGCCAGGGCATTAAAGGGTAAGCAGAGTATCCAAGGATCATAATGGGTATTTCGACTTCCCCTACGGTGATCTTCTTATCTGGGAAATAAGTCCCGGCTTGCAGCTTCCTGAACAGGCCAGTCTTCTGAAGGATGTGAGTCATGCACTTTTCCAGGCCAGCCTGTGTTAATGTCAATGAAATGACCACAGTGATCCACAAGCGCCTGGAGAACCACAGAGAAATAGCCCTTCTGATTAATGTACTCGGAGGCTAGGTGGGCTAGTGCCAGAATTGGAATATGCGTCCCATCTATTGCCCCTCCGCAGTTAGGGAAACCCATTTGTGCAAAGCCATCCACAATGTCATGCATGTTACCCGGAGTCATGGTTCTTCTGAGCAGGGTGCAATTAATAGCCCTGCAAACTTGCATCAACATGATTCCAGCGGTCAACTTTCCCACTCCAAACTGGTTAGTGACCGATTGGTAGCTGTCTGGAGTTGCCAGCTTCCAGGTTGCAATAGCCACCTGCTTCTCCACCCTCAGGGCAGCTCTCAGTCTCGTGTCCTTGCGCTGCAGGGTGGGGGCTAGCTCCTCACACAGTCCCATGAAAGTGGCTTTTCTCATCTGAAAGTTCTGTAGCAACTGCTTGTCATCCCAGACTTGCAGGACGATGTGATCCCACCACTCGGTGCTTGTTTCCCGAGCCCAAAAGTGCCGTTCCGTGGTGGTGAGCATGTCCGTGAATGCCACAAGCAATCTCATTGCATCTGAAGAAGTGGGTATTCACCCACGAAAGCGCATGCTCCAAAACGTCTGTTAGTCTATAAGGTGCCACAGGATTCTTTGCTGCTTTTACAAGCATCGTGTCGTATGCATTACTCGAGTCGATATCATCTTCAGATTCCTCACTGTCAGTTTGGATCTTAAGGAATAACTCGACTGCCAAACATGATGTGCTGGCGAGACTCGTCAGCATATTCCTCACCAGTTCAGACTCCGTTCCCGCAGACCAAAAAGAAAGACAGCGCACAATACAAAAATGTTGAAGGATGGTGCCAAATGTAGACGCAAGCACGGGGATTGTTGGATGCGAACTGATGCATCATGGGGCATTGGGACAGGACCTAGAATGCCTGCACCCACTGTCCCCTTCTCACAAGTCACAGCGCCAGAATGGGAAGAGGTGCTCTGTGGGATAGCTGCCCATAATGCACCACTCCCAGTGCCGCTGCAAGTGATGCAAATGTGGCCATGCCAGTGCGTTTGCAGCTGTCAGCGTGGACACACTGCAGCGCTTTCCCTACTGCGTGCTATGAAGGCTGGTTTAACTCAAAGTGCTCTACATTTGCAAGTGTAGCCATGCCCTAAAGTGACATACACAGAAGATCAGAATGACAGCTTAAGCAGTACTAAAAACATTATCCTAATAGTTAATTAAAGTTGTTCTTAGATCCTTTATCAAGTTGTAGTTTCTCTAAAACACGTTAAGTTTATTAAATGAAGATTGTTCTTGAAGCAGGCAGAGGCATTACTGCAGAATTCCTCAATCGTCCAGCAGAATTGTGCATGTATTTGTATAGACTACTTAGCAGATAGTTAACCCCAAATTGTTCTCACACAGTTTATCCAGCTGTGGTTATTCTTGATGAATGATTTCTATTTTCCCAAGCAGTGAATTATCAGACTTTGGAATGAAGTGAGCCTTTCTTCTCCCCACACACACCCTGCTCCAGAAGATGGGGCTTTTCACAAAGGAGTGTGGTTCTGCTGTTATGATGTGAAAATGTCGCACACCATAGCTGTAATTCCATGTAAGAATTGCAAGTATTGACCTGCTTGCAGTGATGATTGGAGGTACCAAAGTTCAGTTAAGAACCTTGTTGTTGTTTTTGTTTTAAGTGAAGTTTTGGCTAATTGGCTAAATTAAGTATTTCGGTATTGTTTAAATACTGAGCGTATCTGCCTTTCTGGTCTTTGGTATCAATTCTAATAGAGCACTGAATATTTTCAATGCTTGTCAATTCAGTGTTTGCAAAAGATGCCACACTGATGAGACAGAGCTGTACACTGACATCTTTTATCCAAAAAACAGATCAGAAGCTGCCATGAGGCGCCACAAATGTGCCTCAAACATTACCTGGAGGTATCACCTCTAGGAGTGAGATCATACCACCATTCTGGATTTTCAAAGGTACCTAAGAAAGAAAGGAATCCAATGCCCACTTGACTTCAGTGGAAATTTAGTACTTAACTCACTTTCAGACCTTTGCAAATCTCAGTATTTGTCTGCATGTTCTTGGTCCTCTGCTTAGACTGGAAATAATGTGGCCAATTAGTGCCAACAGTGGTGGGGTTTCCAGAGATGTGGACACATGACTGGAACCAGGATAAAGACTAGCAAACATAAATAATATTTGTCTTTGCCTTCTTTAAAGAAAGATATTCACACTTAAGTTATGCTAAATATCATTAAAATGATGGCTTAAACCAGCAAAACCTATATGAAGGCAGAGGCTCAAGGTTTCAAATATATGCAGGCACACACAGGAGTGAAATTACAGATTTATGTGAACACCAGGAAGTTATTCTTCTAAGTCAGGCACTCATATAAGCATGCATACACTTAGACATGCACGTGGGCCTTACTTTTCAAATTCCAAAATCTTCAGTGAATTAACCCCCAAAGCATGACAGGTTGGGCATATATATTTGTATAGGTACACAGAATAAACTATATGGTATATCCTATGGGGCAGATCCTCAACTTATATAGTTACAGTGAAAAATATGGAGCGACCCAATTTATACCAGCTGAGGATCTGGCTCTATATTTTAAATAAACAGGAAAATGAAATGTTACGTTCGCTATGTTTATGTCACCATCTATATTCTGGGCCATTAATACATTTCAGAAAAACAATGTTACGTTTTAGGTGACTGTGTCAGTGTTTATTGCTTGGTGAACACAATTTAAAGGGTCTTTTGGGATACAGATAAAGGGCGTGATTCTACTCCAATTAGAGACAATTAAAATTTTATCATTTACTTCAGTGGGAGCAGGATCAAGACTAAACTAACCAATTCAGTAAGACAACATAGAGTGAATTAAATTTAAAAAGACTTTGACTTTCATCTCTCATTTAGAAATAGCATATTTTAATGAAGGTAATTTCTTAATAGAGATACTATAAGAAATGTAAGTATAACAGTTGGCTACAGACATTTTAAAGAATATTTAAATAAAACTGGTTCCTTTCTATTTCATTGAGGGTTTTCTAGCCAGCTCAACAGGCAGTGTTCTTGTCATCTTTTCTGCCTTTAAAATGTTAAAATGCCCTCTAGATATACAGTATAAACCAAAAACCCACATAGGCAAATTTTCATCTGGTGTAAATTGTCATCAGTGGAGCTATGACCATTCACACTAGCAGAAGATTTGCTCCCAGAAAATAATTTATACATTTGCAGCACAATATAAAAGAGATTTATACAAATAAAATTTGAAAATAGAAGTACATACACATGTGAATGTATGTGAATTTATTTCTCTGGAAATATGACAGGCTGAGTATGTTATTTGTTTAGTTTGTTTTTTTTCTTTACATTTGAAATGACATTGTATTTATTATATTGCGTAGTGAGCCAGATTCTAATCTCAGTTACACAAACATATACTCATGCTAGTTCCATTTAAATCAGATGCAGGTGACAGATTCTGAAGTCAGAGTAAACCCAGAATAATTCCACTCAAAATAATTGAAGTTACTCCAGGTTTACATTAGCGTAACTGAGATCAGAATCTGTCCTTCTGTTTTCTTGCTCATCAATTCTTCTTAGCTGAAAATGTCAGCCTACCTATATCATTTTATACAGTCAGTTACATGTAGAGGTTATAATGTGAAAACCATTGATTGTCCCAAGCCAATGGCGGATACTTTGCAAGGATGCAATTTATTTCTGAGCAATGTTAATAATGGGTTTCTTGAAATGATTAGTTAATGAGCTAGTGTAAACACTTCCATTCCACAACAAAGAATATATTTGGAAGTTGGCTGGATATTTGAGTTCCCAGCCACAGTGATATCATACAGTACTGCACATCAGGAGTGCTTTTTAATAGAAATCCAGTGAGGAAAGCACACCTTTGCGACAGCTTGCCATTAATCCCGGGAAATGGCCTGCACTGAGATTGCTATTGCTTTTATAAGGTGAAAGGGGTGGGGGTGTGAGGAGAAGGGAGTCATATTAATTTTATGGGTGATGCCATTTCAGTTTATATGTACAGGGTGTTTCTAGGGAATTCATATCCCCCTCTATATTAGCAAATCAGATTGTTTTCATCATCTTGCAACAATCCATATAGTGTTTGATAAATAGAATTATTAAAGAATCAGCTACAAAAAGTAAACAAATGTAAATGAGCAGTTATTCTGAGTTTCTTCCTGACTGTTCATGGCCCACTGGGGTACAATTTCAGATCAAAACAAAGGTTGTTGACACAATGCAACTCTCATGGATTTGTAACTGGTTAAAAGATAGGAAACAAAGGGTAGGAATAAATGGTCAGTTTTCAGAATGGAAAGAGGTAAATAGTGGTGTCCCCCAGGGGTTTCTACTGGGACCAGTCCTATTCAACATATTCTTAAATTATCTGGAAAAAGGGGCAAACAGTGAGGTGGCAAAATTTGCAGGTGATACAAAACTACTGAAGACAGTTAAGTTCCAGGCAGACTGTGAAGAGCTTCAAAAGGATCTCTCAAAACTGGGTGATTGGGCAACAAAATGGCAGATGACATTCAGTGTTGATAAATACAAAGTAATGCACATTGGAAAACATAATCCCAACCTTACATATAAAATGATGGGGGTCTAAATTAGTTGTTACTACTCAAGAAAGAGATCTTGGAATCATTGTGCATAGTTCTCTGAAAACATCCACTCAGCATGCAGCGTCCTTCCTATGACAAATTGTAAGATTTAGGAAAAAAAAATTAGTCTGAAGCAGAATGAAAAACTAAACATCTCATCATTTTTTGCAGGGAGGAAAAATGTAAAAAATTCCATTTAGGAAGAACTGAACAAGATTTTGTCAGGCAGGAATCTATGGAACTGGTTATTCCATGTAGCTGTATGCCTGCGGAGTCTGGGACACCTGCCTAGTGGCAGTCTGGCAGAAAATCAGGCAGCAAGGGGGGCAGCCCTTCCTGGTTTCCATTAAAAGTTTTGATGGCATTGACATATTAATTATTATTATTATTTGCATTACTATAGCAGTTAGGAGCCCTAATCATGTAGAGGGCCCCATTGTGCTAGGCACAGTACAGACACCAAACAAAAAGATGGTCCCTGCCCCAAAGAGCATAAAATGTAGGTATCAGAGAAAAGATAACAGGTAGACAGGGACAGACAGATGGAGGAGTACAAGGAAACAATGATCTTGGTTAGCATGATAGGCAGTGGCAACCATGCATTAGTGACCTAATCATTGTCAAATGTTTTGAAGGCTACCTGGTAAAAGATCGTTTTAAGGAAGAACTGGAAGGAGGATACTGAGGTATCTTTGCAGATGTTTATGGGGAGAATCTCCCAAGTGTGAGGGACAGCTGGGAGAAAGCATGAAGGCTCTTACGTGTAACTTTAACAAGTGGGCAATGGAGGCTGACGTCATGGGCTGAGCAGAAGCAGTCGATAATGAATGAGAGGTGATAGGTAGGGTGGGGATTAACAGTGAAGGGCCTTGAAAGAGAAGACAAGCAGTTTATGTTTTATACAATAGAGAAGAGAGAGTCAGTGGTGGAATCTAAAGAGAAGGGTGACATAGTCAAAGCAACAGTCTAGGTGAATGATCCTTGCAATCTCATTCTGAGGGATATGAACAAGAGAAGACTGCATTTGTCAAGGCCAGAGAAAAGGATGCTGTAGTTGTTGAGATGTGAGATGGTGAATGCTGTGTGGATGGATAGGAAAGGCCAAATCTTAGAGACGTTATGCAGAAAGAATCAGCAAGATTTAGACATAGCCTGGATGTGAGAACCTAGAGAGAGGGAGGGTGACCAGATGTCCCGATTTTATAGGAACAGTCCCAGTTTATGGATCTTTTTCTTATATTACCCCCTATTACCTGCTCCTATTACCCCTACCCCCCGTCTTGACTTTTCACACTTGCTGTCTGATCATCCTAGAGAGAGGTCTTAGGTGAAGATGACACTCAGGTTACAGGCCTGAGTGATAGGCAGTGACAAGTCACACTGCACACAGGGGAGATTCGGAGGGGCATCGGGGTCCAGCTGCTCAATTTTATGATGCATGTGCTTTGCTTCTTCTTCAACATCAGTCACTTTCTGAGAGACCGGTTTTTCAATCAAGTGTCTCGCTCATCAGAACACTGTTCTGATGAAAATTTTTTGACCAGCTTCACTTCTATGATGCGGGCTCTTTAGACATGACTATAATATAAATAAATTATCAAGCATAATAATTCTGCTAAAACCATGTTGGAAAAGAGCCTTATAACCTGTCAGTCTAGCTCCCCTGAATTCTCAGAAGAAAACTTATAAGCTTATCTCTTGACTTAACTACTGCCTCAATCAAGAAATGTTTTAGTTCTCATTTCTCCTATTTATCAGGTACCTTACCCACTCTGCTCTATGACCAGGTTTTCAGTGTATCCTGTACTGAAATGTTTTCCTCCATTTCCTTTTATAACTGTTTTAGCTGTGTGTCAATAGTGGAATACTCACTGAAAATCAGCAGAATTTTTGTAGGGCCACGAGGTAGCAGGATGTATTGGAAAGTTGAGTTTTGTTTAATATTTGAACCATTTCATGGAAGAAAAAATGATGTTACATTCTTTTTTCTTTTTTTAGGGCGAAAATTTCTGTTAAATCTTACCATCGACACAGTGATTCAAACCATGCTTAATTTTTGTGATTGTACTCTATTTCACTCTTGATCTTAATGTGATCGGTTATGTTCCTTTGCCTCAAAACAAATTTATAATATTAAAGAAAAATTGATATCTGTGCACATATTTCTAAACCTATTGTCCTAAATATTTTAATGGGGTTTTACCCCTAACAAGCTGCAGACATTTAGAGGGTTGACTTTCAAAGTCAAAGGCAGAAAGGGAAGTTAGGCACTTGATTCCCATTGAGAGTCAATGGAAGTTGAATGCCTAATTTCTGGTTTTGCCTTTGAAAATCTCACTTATTATTTGTTTTAATTTAATTATTTATAGGGTGTCCATCACCATAGCATCCTGGCTCTAAATGAAGTGCAATGCATTAGTCCAGATAGAAGATGAGAAAGGTGTGGATGTCTGAACACACAAGGCAAGGCTGCAACATCTTACCATTGCTTACTGCAGCTGAAGAAAAGCAGCGTAAAACATTAATCTACATGTGAATCCAAGAGTAGTTAGGGGTTCAGAAGGCCCCATGAGATTGCAAACCTCTGCAGAAAGGCAGTGGAAAATAACTGGCAATGGTGGAGGTGCGGTCTCCATTAAAGAATAGGTTACAACCTATCAGATGATCTAGGTGTTCTTCCTGCTGCCATCATCACCTCAGGCTTCTCTGGATTAAGCCTTAGATAGCTCACTCTCATCCAAGTTTCTGTCTTAAACAGGTGCTTGGAAAGCAAAGAAACTGCCCTCAGACTGTGCTGCCTGATTCAAATGAAAGAGAAAGACAGAAATGTTAGCAAACGTGCTGATGGCATTGTTGCTCAGAAAGTCTCACTAGTGGCCTCACATACACTTTGAACTAGCAGGTGAAAAAACGGAAACCTGAGGGACCTCGTGGAAGAGTGAGGGAGGAAGGGGTACACGAGAAATTACCTAACACGGCCCTCTCTGTGGAGCAGTTGCTTCACACAGGGCAGACATTACAAAAGAAATATCAGTGTTTCTGTCCTGTCACATTTTTAAATACAACCTCTGGAGGGATAGTGTTTCTCTCTGACATTTGACATAGGCTGTTAATGTGAACATACAGATTTTCAGAGCTTGCATAACAAGCCTTAGGTACATGTGAGGTGAAACTAAGCACACTAAATCCTACAAATCTGCCCTGGTAAAAATTTGCTCCAATGATGCAGTCAGGTGGGAAAATGTGCTGTTGAGTCTTGCCTGCTAAAATAGCTGGGCCAGATCCTCAGCTGGATTAAACTGGCATAGCTCCATCTGACCCTCAACGTCTAAAGAGAGACAGGAAAAAAGATATGACAATGAATACAAAAAAATTACACACATTTATATTGTGGTTCAGAAGATGCCCTTGATTAGTAGCTGATTACTAGGCAAGCTACAGGGAACCGGAATTAAAAGGAATAGAAGCTGTCCTCAATTTAAAGTCACAGGGGATGTAACTAAAATTTAATAGAAGCCACTGCTTCTAAATGAAGATCTACAGCATACACACTATGATCTATGTAGACATACAAATCTATCTGATGATAGTGAGTCAACTACTGATGTTTCTCCATTTTTGTTATTTAGAAACACATACTTCTATCCAACCTCATTGTTAATAATGTTTTTATTGCATTAAAAGGTTCAAAACCTATAGTTCCAGATTTTAAAATGTTTGTACGAATGTGCTTTTTAGCATGACTGAGACTCGTAACTTAAATCTTACTTGTCAGATCTGTTTTCTAATCCACAGAGAATTTTTCATTTCTTTTTTAATTCCCTAAAGAATCTCTCTGTACCTAGACATGGTTATCTTGTAGCCTGCAGCCAACTGATGGTGGCAGCAGATTGAAAGCATAGAAGTAAAAGATACAAAAATATTGAACAGTTCCATTTATTTCTTTCCACGGTGAATAGTCAAATTAATAAAACTATTATGGAAAAGGTATAAGAAGTTGATTTTATTCCTTCTGTGTGTCAGGTTACTTACATATTGACTGACGATTTACATCACAACACTAATAAAAGGAGTTACTAGTCAGAATTAAGAATGTCACAAAATGTAAATAGCAGAGATGAAAATGAAATATCCATTTCCTTGCCTCGATTCTACCATTTCAACCTTATCAGTATATTCTTTAAAAATTGTCTATGCAAAGAGGAATGTTTCAAATGATCTGTTTTGGTTACAATGAAATGACTCATTAGTTCAACATGCTCTGTCTAGCTAGTATGTGCTTCTTTTTGTCATCCTTCAAATCAGCATTGGCACCCAAAAAGGTATTTTCATGGGCTTTCCTTTTAAATAAATGTTTATTAACAAAGCAAATACAGAAAAATCCACTGAAATGCCTCAGACAACAATAAACTGATAATACACTTACTCTGAACTATTCCTTACAAATCCCATGTGCAAAAAATCCCTTTGGCAGTACAAATATCTGGTAGTACAGAAAAGAATGTGATTTCACACATCCTTTTGTATTCAAGGTTACCCAAAACACTTTACAAGCATCTTTAGTACTGGCATAAGCCAGAACCATTCAAGAGTTGAGCTTTAGGACTCCACTCATGGATTCTAGAAGCTTAGTTCCCAAATACAAGCCTCAAGGGACACAAGAATGCTTGTGGAATAAGCAATGTGGTGTGGGAGACACTAAGCACTGGTGCCACGGAAGAAACCCATTTGCTCAGCATTATCCCCAAGGCAAGGAAAATATCTGCTACCAAGATTCCCCTCTTACCACAGGCACCGACTTTCTCATTTCCCTGGGGATTCTTGACCCTCGCTGTGCCCCAGGTCCCACCCCACTCCACTCTTTCCTCCAAGGCACCACCCTTGGCCCACCTCTTTCCACACCTGCCCCACCTCTTCTCACCCTTGCTCCTTCCCCTCCTCCCAACACCTTCTGCCTATAGCCCAGTGGGCTACCTTGCCTTTATTATATTTACTGCTTTGCATTATATTCTGCTTTGCATTATATTTAGCAGTAATGCAAGAAACCCACAGGCCTATGTCCTGTAAGACATTAGCTTCAGCAAGTTAGCATAAGGCTTGAGGCCTATGAACTTTGCACAGATAAATGGCCCAGCGGAAAACCCCAAGTATTTGGGGAGCTGAAAATGGAGTTTAAGGGGAAGTTCTGACCATAGATAAACAATTCAACCAAAGAAGTGCGCTGGCAATGAACCAATGTACAAACTGGTACATAAAATACATCTAAGGCTATGCTGCTTGCTTGCCTGTATATCATTTCTTATAAGTTTCTTATTTTGTTATAGGTTTGATTATTTGTTTTATTACAATACGTTTATAGGTTTATATTGGAGTATATTTTGGCTGTAACACTAGAGACCTGCAGGCCACATCTTGTATGTTGAGCTAAGACAAAGTTAGCAGACTATATTTGGGACCTTTCATCTAGATTAGGGGTGGGCAAACTATGGCTTGCAGGGTGGATCCATCTCATCAGAACTTTGTATCCAGCCTGTAGGATTGCCACCCCCGTAGCACCGCAGGGCTAAGGCAGGCTCCCTGCCTGCCTTGGCATACACCGCTCCCAGAAGTGGCTGACACTACATATCTGTGGTCCCTGCTGGGAGGTGGGAGGCAGAGGGCTCCATGTGCTGCCCTCGCCTACAGGCACTGCCCTCCACAGTTCCCATTGGCTGGGAATGGGGAACCGTGGCCAATGGGAGCTTTGAGGGAGGTACCTGCAGGTGAGGGCAGCGCAAAGATCCCTCTGCCCCCCCCAGGGGCCTCAGGGATGTGGTGCCAGCCACTTCTGGGACCAGCATGGGGCGAGGGCAGGCAGGGAGCCTGCTTTAGCCCTGCTGTGCACCGCTGCCACCCCGGAGCTGCTCAAGGTAAGTGGCGCCGGGCCGGAGCCCACACCCCACATCCCGAAGCCCTGCCCTGAGCCCTGTTCTGCATTCTTCACCCCTCCCTGCACCCCAACCCCCTGCCCTGAGCTCCCTCGTACATCCCGCACCCCTCCTGCTCCCCAACCCCTTGCCTTGAGCCCCTCCCTGCACACCGCACCCCTCCCACACCTTGCACTCCCTTCTGCACTCCAACTCCGTGCCCCAGCTCCACATTCATGGCCCTGCATGCAATTTCCCCACCCAGATGTGGCCCTCGGGCCAAAAAGTTTGCCCACCCCTGACCTAGATAGGTGGTGATGAGCTAAATCATAAGATCCATAGATGGCTGCGACCTTTAACATAGAGAATGCACTAAAACAGGTTGCCATAGAAGCTTTCCTAAGTTCATACCCTTTTAAACTTAACATCACAACTTAGAAAGAACCAAAATAACCAATTAGGACAGAAATAACAAATGTGATACCTAATCACAAGAGGCCATGGTAACAAATTGATGTATATGATAATACGTTGAGATCACTGACAGGAAAAAGACACTCCAATATTGGTAAGGTGAGGAAATACAAATAAGGAAAAGGGGAAAAATCCTCTACTGAATATGCATCAAACATAGCAATGTCAGCGTAACATATTGTAAAAGTGGCATCCCAGCCTAGAGGCAGTAGGAGAGAGAGATGTAGCCCTTGGGTGGTGCCAGAATAATGACCAATGGTGATGATGGGGAAGGAGATGAGGAAGAGGATGGCTAATATTTCAGGTTGTTGTATAGGAGATGGTGTGAGTATATGGGTGTGAAGATGTACATTCTGTAGTATCTCTATCTATCTAAGTTGGGTTGTTTGTAACTGTGCTAAATGTACTAATAAGCTATATTTGTAAATATAGAGGAGTTCCTATAGTGTAAGTGTTGCAACTGTGTACATCAGGGTTCCCAACTATATAATAATTTGAATAATACTGGGTCTGATCTTGGGACAACCCTCAAAGTGATAACCGGGGATTCTTAAGTAACCAATATAATTAATACATAATCTAAAAGTCAGGCAACATGCCTGCGGCTGAACAGCAGATCCTGCCGCTGAACAGCGGATCTGTGGCAGGTGGGAGGTGCTGGGAGGGAGGGGGAGAAGCTGATCGCCCGGGCCCCCTGGTGGGTGCTGAGTATCCCCTTTTTTTCTCATAGGTGCTCCAGCCCCAGAGCACCTACAGAGTCAGCACCTACTCCTCTCACTACCTCCAGAGAGGAGGAGAAGGAAGCCCCCCTTCCTCTCCCATGAGCAAGAAGTTGGTAAGTGTGGACAAGGGGCACAGGAAGGAGAAATACATCTCCATCCTAGCAACAGGAGGGATGTAGGAATGGAGTGAGAAAGAGGAAATAGAAAGGTTACTTATCAGCAACTGTGGCCCTTCAGGTCTGTCAGCTCTGCAGGTTTACATTCTGACACAAACATGTGCACATGGCACTGCTGGCCCACAACTTTCTGGGAAGCTGTGGCCATTCATGATGATCCAAACACCAGATGAAGAGACACTGAGTTTGGATGGAGACAGTGAGTCTCGGGGCTATTGATAACAGCCCTATGATTTGTATAACAGTGTAGGAGGTCTGTGTACCAATCTGACATGCCAGAGGGGGTTCTGCAAAATAGTTATCTGTTAGTGTTTAATACCATTTTGCAAGGCACAAGGTACTGGAGAATCAGACCTTCAGGTTTACTCATTTCTTAGTCAAGAAAACTCCATTGTGACTTAAATAAGAGCTGAAGGTGCTTAGCACCTAATACAAGGTTGGACTCAGAGTCTGGATATGCAGATGAATTTCTGGGGTCTCAGAAAAACACTTTAGGATTCTTTTGAAGCTCATGCATCATCACTTATATTTAAGAAGTCTGATAGAATTTTGCTCAAGAAAAATGAATAATTGTTACACTGCATTGTATGACCATGGAAAAAAACAGTAACAACATATGAGCATTTTGGACAACTTCAGATACTAGGAAAACACCTCACTCACCCCTAATATCACAATGTACAGTTATAGTTCTGTTAAACACTGTCAAAGACTTGGTAAAAATAAGATATAGGACACACCTCTTCACTTAACACAGTCTGTTCTTTCTAATACACTGTCACTTTGCCATAGATAATGAATACCGTTATTATTCTGATGCTTTCTTCAAATACATTTTTAGCAGCTTATATGGGTTTTGCAGTTATAATTTTTCCACTGCAAATCAGTATAATTATTGTGTTGCATATCCTGTCCTTGATCAATCTTTTATAGAAAGAGAAGGGAATGGGAAAACCATTATAGGCTTCTATACAGAAGAATTTTGCGATGCGGTGAAATCATGCAGCACTTTGTTACATGGGCTTGACATAAGTTTAGGCCACTCAAGTATGTTGTATTTTCTTCCTCACATGGCAGTCTCTGTCTAAGGCAACTGGCTTCACTTTTGAGAGCTGCAACTCATTTCCTTCATTCACTGTTGCCTCAATTTTCATCATGTCTCAAGAGGGTAGAGAGGTGTGTGTACGGGGTGTTGAGAAGTCAGTGAATTATACTGAGGTCATTAAACACAGATGGAAATCCCTGAATAAAGTGGGCTCCCACTGTCTCAAGTTGTTTTTCTATTAGTCCTTAATATACTATTGTTTCACCACATTTTGGATTAACGAGCTGGAAACCAGTTCACTACAGCTTACAAGTACAGTACTGTTTAATGCATATTTGATATTCCTTTAATGACTACAACACAGCTTCAAGATCATTGTGTTCCTGAGCTCAATTTAAATCAGAGACAATATACAGTATGTACAATAAAAACCTGAAAAATATGCACTTGATCTTTGAGTGCTGACAAAAATCTCCTAATTACTGAGGCACATAAGGCATGAAACACTGTCAAATGTTGAATGTCCAAAATATAGTGCCATTGAATATTTCATCTTGCCACAAAGGGTTTGAGCTTCAAATCAAGGTCTACCTGCTTGAATATTAGTTATAGAGAGAACCTCCAACAAAGACTAGCAGATTGACAACCTAGCGGAATACATTTTTAAAAAAGCAAGCAAACTGTGATGCTGGCATTCCATTAAAAAATTGATACAATCTACAAATCTAGGTATAACTATAGTGCATCCAGGTACTACAGTGATGGATCGGTGCTTTAGAAATGCATATAGTAATTAATAACTATTGATTTTGCAAATGAAAAGGGATTGAGAAAGTTACTACAGACATGAAGAGACTTCCTGTAATAACCTAGTCCCAGATTTGGACCTTAGCGTCCAAAATATGGGGGTTAGCATGAAAACCTCCAAGCTTAGTTACCTGCTTGGACCTGGTACCTGCTGCCACCATGTAATAACCTAGTCCCAGATTTGGACCTTAGCGTCCAAAATATGGGGGTTAGCATGAAAACCTCCAAGCTTAGCCACCAGCCTGGACCTGGTACCTGCTGCCACCACCCAAAAAATTAGAGTGTTTTGGGGCACTCTGGTCCCTCTGAAAAACCTTCCCTGGGGACCCCAAGACCCAAATCCCTTGAGTCTCACAACAAAGGGAAATAATCCTTTTTCCCTTCCCCCCTCCAGGTGCTCCTGGAGAGATACACAGACACAAGATCTGTGAAACTACACAGAGAGACTCCCCCTCTCTGTTCCCAATCCTGAAACAAAAAGTACTTTCCTATTCCCCCAGAGGGAATGCAAACTCAGGCTAGCAATCCAACACACAGATCTCCCCTTGACTTCTTCCTCCCACCAATTCCCTGGTGAGTACAGACTCAATTTCCCTGAAGTAAAGAAAAACTCCAACAGGTCTTAAAAGAAAGCTTTATATAAAAGAAAGAAAAATACATCCAAATGTCTCTCTGTATTAAGATGATACAATACAGGGTCAATTGCTTAAAAGAATATTGAATAAACAGCCTTATTCAAAAAGAATACAAATCAAAGCACTCCAGCACTTATATTCATGCAAATACCAAAGAAAAGAAACCATATAACTTACTATCTGATCTCTTTGTCCTTACACTTAGAAACAGAAGATTAGAAAGTAGAACTACTTCTCCAAAGCTCAGAGAAAGCAGGCAGACGACAAAAGACTCAGACACTCAAATCCCTCCACCCAAAGTTGAAAAAATCCGGTTTCCTGATTGGTCCTCTGGTCAGGTGCTTCAGGTGAAAGAGACATTAACCCTTAGCTATCTGTTTATGACACTTCCATCTGAAGAGAGACTGAAGACATCAGGACTGACTAATTTAGAGAGGAGACAATGGGAAGAGACATGAAAGAATGATACAAATAATCAGTGGTAGAGAGCACATAGAGCTGGGTGCTGCTGCCTACCCTTTCTCATAGTACAAGAGCAATGTGACAGTCAATTAAACTGAAAGAAAACACATTGAAACCTGACAAAAAGAAGTATAATGTATTACCAATGGCTAATTAATCTATAGAAAACTCATTGCCACATGGTATCGAGGACACTGAAACAGGATTAAAAAAAAAAAATTACACATGCAAATGTATCATGAGAATATCCACAGGTTTTTTAGAAAGTAGGGCTGGGTAAAAAAAACAAAACCACCGGAAAACAACGAGAGGGGAAATTTCACTACTTTTTTTTTTCAATTTTTTCTTTTTCATTTTCAAAAATTTGAAATTCAAAAGTCAGTCAAAATTTGAAAAAAAATTCAACTTGTTCTACTGGAAAGTTTTATAAAAATTTAAGGAAGAAGGCAACTGCTAGCTCACTGCAATTAGAAAGAAACTTCCCAAATGGGCAGGTTGTCTCATTATTATCCACTACAGGCCCTCTTGCACTTTCCTCTGAAACATATTGTATTGGCCACTGCCAGAGACAGGATATTGAACTGCTTTGTACTGGGCGAGGGTAGTGCTGTAATCAAGTACTAAGTGTTATTCCCCTGCAATGCATCTTTTAAACAACTATTTATTATGTGCCAGATGTGACTGTATAAAATTACTACATATTACATATACACAGTATTTAAGGCTTGTACCTGTGATTATAGCTATTCTTATTGTATTGCAATTTTTGCTACTTTAAAAAAAATAAGTTTTAATTCTGTAAAGAAAGTCCTTCTAATAACCTTTATATAGTGAATATTTAAATTCAATGTCAATTAGTTAATAGATACATTAACAGATGATAGCTTGTTGTAATACAATGGTACAACACACTCTCATAGGCAGGCAGGATTGTTGAATGGTTAGAGCCCAGCTGGGCCACCAAGGACTCTGTTTCTATTCCTGGCCTTTTAACTCACTATGGGTGGGATCCACAATGGTACTTAGATGCCTAAGTCCCATTTATAGGTGTCATTAACTAAGGTTCACAAAACTCCGGCCTGGTTGTTGCCTAACTCTATAGGCACCTACGGTTTTTCCTCGGGGCATGTACTCTGTTGTCTCATGATAGGTGTGCAGCTGCCTGTTTCCTGTCTAAGGCCCAGAGCAATTCACAAATCAGGAATGCCAGGCATTCAGCTTCCCAAGCTGTATGTGTGTCTGCTCCAGTAGGCAGCACCTGAGCAGGCCTACTGGACTGGGCCTCTCAGGCAAGTTCACACAAAATAGCCAGGAGTGGAATGAGGTGGAGACGAGAAGAGGAGGAGAAAGCCCTCCCTTATAATCTTTAGCCTTGTGGACAGGGTACTCTCACAGAGTGGGGAGACCCCCCAGTTCAAGTCCTTCCTTCCTCCTGACGAGGAGAAAGGGTCTGAACAGGGACTGGCTACTTTTCAGGTACATGCGCTAACCAGTAGGCTCCGGGATATTCTGATGTGATGGCTCCCTCAAACTCTCCAGTTAACTTGTTCCACTCACTAAACAATGGAATACTTAAATAGTAGTTGGGCCAGAGAAAAAGTTGGAATGACTCCGTAGCCCAGTGGCTAGGAGGGAGAGAGACTTGAAGTGAGAATCTCCTGCATCCTGGGTGAGTACTCTACTCACTAAGCTAAAGATTATAACGGAAGTAAGTTCCCGTCTCCTCCTGACAACATAGGCAGCTGAGTGCCTAACTTCTCCCCATTTGTGGATCACTAGCAGAGCTAGGTGCCTGTGTGCAGCCCAGACTTAGGCCATGTCTACACTAGAGAGTTTACAGAGGCACAACTGTACTGATGTAGTTACATGACTGTAAGGTCTCCCCTGTAGTTGCTCTATGCTGCTGAGAAAGAGCTCTTCCGTCGACATAATTAAGCCACCCCCAATGAGCGGCATTAGCTAAATTGGCAGGAGAGCATCGTCCACCGACATAGCACTGTCCACACCGGCACCTCTGTCAGTGTGACTTGTTTCATATCCCTGAGCGACATGAGGTCCGTGGTGTGGGAGGAGGCTCAGGACTGGGGTAGAGGGTTGCGGTTTGGGGGAATGAGGGCTCCAGCTAGGGGCGAAGGCTCTGGGGTGGGGTGGGGTTGAGGGGTTTGGGGTGCTGGCTGCCCAGGGACTGTGGTAGGGAGAGAGGTTTCCCCCAGCCCACTCTTACTGCAGCAGCTCGGGTCAGGGGAGAGGCAAGTCCAGGGTAGGTCTGTGTTGAGACTGGTAGAGGGGCGGCTCTCTCCTGGCCATGGCAAGTCCATGCTGGGGCTGGCAGGGAGGAGCGCCTCTCCCCGCTGTGACAGGTCTGTGCTGGGGCTGGCGGGGAGGGGCGCCTCTCCCCACTGTGACAGGTCCGTTGTGGGACTGTGCAGGGCTTAATAGGCAGCTACATGGCCGAGTAGCTTAGAGGGAAAAGACGGTTACTCACCTTTGTAACTGTTGTTCTTCGAGATGTGTTGCTCACATCCATTCCAGTTAGGTGTGCGCGCCGCGCGTGCACGTTCGTCGGAAACTTTTTTACCCTAGCAACTCCAGTGGGCCGGCAGGTCGCCCCCTGGAGTGGCGCCGCCATGGCGCCCAATATATATCCCTGCCGGCCCACCCGCTCCTCGGTTCCTTCTTGCCGGCGACTCCGACAGTGGGGAAGGAGGGCGGGTGTGGAATGGATGTGAGCAACACATCTCGAAGAACAACAGTTACAAAGGTGAGTAACCGTCTTTTCTTCTTCGAGTGATTGCTCACATCCATTCCAGTTAGGTGAATCCCAAGCCATACCTAGGCGGTGGGGTCGGAGCGAGAAGTCGCGGCATGGAGCACAGCAGATCCGAAGGCCGCATCCTCTCTAGACTGCTGGACCAGGGCGTAGTGGGAAGCAAAGGTGTGGACCGATGACCAGGTCGCTGCCCGACAGATTTCCTGGATGGGCACACGGGCGAGGAAAGCCAGCGACGACGCCTGCGCCCTGGTAGAATGCGCAGTCACACGGCCCGTAGGGACGTGGGCCAAGTCATAGCAGGTCCTGATACAGGACGTTACCCATGAGGATAACCTCTGGGAGGAGATAGGAAGCCCTTTCATGCGGTCCGCTACCGCCACGAAAAGCTGGGGGGATTTGCGGAAGGGCTTAGTCCTCTCCACGTAAAACGCGAGAGCCCTACGGACATCAAGCGAGTGGAGCTGCTGCTCCCTGCCTGAGGAGTGAGGTTTCGGGAAAAAAACCGGGAGGAATATCTCTTGGTTGACGTGGAAGGCTGAGACCACCTTGGGGAGAAAAGCAGGGTGTGGTCTCAGCTGCACCTTGTCCTTGTGGAAGACCGTATATGGGGGGTCTACCACAAGAGCCCGGAGTTCCGACACCCGTCTAGCTGAGGTGATAGCTACTAGAAAGGCCGTCTTCCAAGAGAGGTAAAGCAGGGAGCAAGTAGCTAACGGCTCAAAGGGGGGCCCCATGAGCCGGGACAACACCAGGTTAAGATCCCAGGTTGGAGCAGGGGGACGGACGTTAGGGTATAAACGTTCCAGCCCCTTAAGGAATCTAGACACCGTCGGGTGGGAAAAAACAGAGCGACCATCCGCACCCGGGTGAAAGGTGGAGATAGCTGCTAGGTGGACTCGTAACGACGATATGGCCAGACCTTGCCCTTTGAGGGACCAAATGTAGTCTAAGATGTCGGCTACTGAAACTTCCATGGGGCGGAGATTTCTCTCCACGCACCAATAGGAGAAGCGCTTCCATTTGGCCAAATATGTCGCTCTTGTGGACGGCTTCCTGCTGCCCAAGAGCACCTCCCTCACCGGCGTGGAACAGCGCAGCTCAGAGCCAGTCAGCCACGCAGGAGCCACGCCGCTAGGTGCAGCGACTGCAGGTCCGGGTGACAGAGGGTCCCGTGCTCCTGGGTAATCAGGTCCGGATGAAGGGGCAGGGGAACTGGGTCGGCTATGGTCAGGTCCAGCAGCATGGGGTACCAGTGCTGTCTGGGCCATGCCGGGGCTACTATGATCACGTGAGCCCTGTCCCTGCGCACCTTCAGAAGGACCCTGTGGACCAACGGGAATGGGGGAAACGCATAGTACAGGTGGGTCGACCACTGGATGAGGAAGGCATCCGCTATCGACCCGGGCTCCCTGCCCTGAAAGGAGCAGAACGCTTGGCACTTCCTGTTCCCCTTGGACGCGAAGAGGTCCACCCGGGAATAACCCCACCTCCGGAAGATGGAGAGGGCGACGTCTGGGCGAAGGGACCACTCGTGTGACAGGAAGGATCTGCTCAATCGATCCGCCAGCGTGTTCCGTACTCCGGGGAGGAAGGAAGCCATGAGGTGAATGGAGTGGGCTACACAAAAGTCCCAGAGTCGTATCGCCTCGTGGCACAGGGAGGAGGATCTGGTGCCGCCCTGCTTGTTGATATAATACATGGTCGTCGTGTTGTCGGTGAACACCGCGACACAACGACCCTGGAGCTGATGACAGAACGTTTGACAAGCAAGACGGACCGCTCTCAACTCCCGCATGTTGATGTGTAGCCCCACCTCCTCCTGGGACCACAGGCCCTGCGTCCTCAGGGTCCCTGCGTGGGCCCCCCAGCCGAGATCTGAGGCATCTGTTGTTAGGGACACCGAGGGCTGAGATGGGTGGAAGGGGAGACCCGCACACAACACTGACTGGTCCAGCCACCAGCCGAGAGAATCTAAGACCCTCTGGGGGATCGTGATTAACATATCTAGTGGCTGTCTTGTCGGTCTGTAATGACTGATGAGCCACAACTGGAGTGGCCTCATGCGGAGCCGAGCGTAATTGGTCACGAAAGTACAGGCCGCCATGTGGCCTAACAGGGTTAGACACGTCCTCACTGACGTCAAGGGGGCTGTCTGTAGTCGTTGCACGATTGCCGACAAGGCCTGGAACCGCTGCAATGGCAGCAAGGCCCTGCCCACAGTGGCGTCCAGGACGGCCCCGATGAATTCCACCCTTTGTGTGGGGGCCAGGGTGGACTTGTCTGTGTTCACCAAGAGGCCCAGAGTGTCGAACATGTCGGTGATCACACGGACATGGCTGCAGACTTGTTGTTCCGACGTGCCCCGAATCAACCAATCGTCCAGATACGGGAACACGTGGATACGACTGCGCCGAAGCTGCGCCACAACAACTGCCATGCATTTCGTAAACACTCTCGGGGCCGTGGACAAGCCAAATGGGAGGACTGCAAATTGGTAATGCAGAGACCCCACAACAAAGCGAAGGAAACGTCTGTGGGGTGGCCAGATAGCAATGTGAAAATACGCGTCCTGCATGTCGAGGGCGGCGTACCAGTCTCCCGGATCCAGGGATGGGATAATGGTCCCCAAGGAAACCATGCGGAACTTCAACTTCACCAGGTACTTGTTGAGCTCTCGCAGGTCGAGGATAGGCCTGAGGCCTCCCTTGGCCTTGGGGATCAGAAAGTAGCGGGAATAAAACCCCTTGCCTTTCTCGTTCTCCGGCACCGCCTCTATAGCTCCTTTGCCGAGGAGCGTCTGCACCTCCTGGCGAAGGAATTGCTCGTGAGAGGGGTCCCTGAAGAGGGACGAGGAAGGGGGGCGGGGAGGAGGAAATGAAACAAACTGCAGGCGGTATCCCGACTGCACCGTGCGTAAGACCCAGCGGTCTGATGTTATTAGGGACCACGCTGGGAGGAAAAACGAAAGGCGGTTGGAAAACGGGGGGAAAGGATCCATTGGGGAAACTGTTACTGCGCCCTCGGGCGCACCTTCAAAATGAAGGCTTGGGTCCAGGCGGGGGCTTAGAGGAGCCTTGGTTTTGCCCCCCTTGGTTCCCCGAGTGCCTGCGCCTTCCGTTCCTGCCGCGGCGCCTGTTAAGGTCCTGCTGCTGGCGGAACTGGGAATACGGCCTGCGCTGTTGTTGTTGTTGCTGCGGCCGGAAGGGTCTGCGTTGCGTCACTGGTGTGTGCATCCCAAGTGACCGCATGATGACTCGGTTGTCTTTCAGACTCTTGAGTCTGGGGTCTGTCTTGTCCGAGAATAATCCTTGGCCTTCGAAAGGAAGGTCCTGTATAGTGTGCTGGAGCTCCGGCGGAAGGCCGGAAACCTGCAGCCAGGAGAGGCGACGCATTGTTACACCCGACGCGAGGGTACGGGCAGCCGAATCCGCAGCGTCCAAAGAGGCTTGCAAGGAAGTGCGTGCGACCTTCTTGCCTTCCTCTAAGATGGCCGTAAACTCCTGACGAGCATCTTGTGGCAGCAGCTCCTTGAATTTATCTGCTGCCACCCAGGAGTTGAAGGCGTATCTGCTTAACAGGGCCTGCTGGTTGGAGACCCTGAGCTGCAGCGCCCCAGCCGAGTACACCTTACGGCCGAGGAGATCCATCCGCCTGGCCTCCCTGGATTTGGGGGCTGGAGCCTCCTGGCCGTGACGCTCTTTATCGTTGACGGATTGGACCACCAGGGAACACGGAGTCGGGTGTACGTGGAGGTACTCGTAGCCCTTAGAAGGAGCCATGTACTTCCTCTCGACGCCCTTCGCAGTGGGAGGAATGGAGGCCGGAGACTGCCAGATGGTGTTGGCGTTGGCCTGGATGGTTTGTATGAACGGCAGGGCGACCCTGGTGGGAGCGTCTGCCGAGAGGATGGTCACAATAGGGTCCTCTACCTCCGAGACCTCCTCGGCTTGCAGACTCAGATTTTGGGCTACTCGCCTGAGGAGGTCCTGGTGCGCCCTGAGGTCCAGCGGGGGGGGGCTGTTGGAGGAGGTCCCAGCCACCGCTTCATCAGGGGAGGAGGATGAGGAGACCCCCGGCAAGAGAGTGTCTAATGGGGGGTCTCCCTCGGCCCTCGCCTCTGCCTCAGGAGCCAAAGCGGAGTCTTGATGCTTGGACCCTTCCTCCCCATCCGGGGAGGGAGGGGGGCGAGACAACGAGGCTTCAGGTGCCCTGCGCTCCGCAGTCGCCGGCCTAGCAGGGAGCTGTTGGGGGCCCTGGGCCTGATGATATGCCCAGGGTGTCCAGAAACCCCATTGCTGCGGGCCTTGGTCCTGCTGTGGAGGCTCACTGAACAGCGCCGCCTGCCGGTCGGTGCCCAGCGCGTACCCACTGTCCGTTAATGACGACACGGACGGCTGTCTAGAGGGCCATGGCGGGGCGGACCCTGGATGGTAAGGGTCCGCGCGGGTCGGCACGGGCGATCGTCTCGGTGCCGGGGACCGGTGCCGGGAGTCGTATCGGTGCCGGGACCGGGACCGGGTTCTGTCACGGTGCCGGGATCTGGACCGGTACCGGGCGCCGCTTCGGTGCCGGGATCGGGACCTGCCACCGGTTCGGTGCCAGGAGGTCGACCGGGACCGGGACCTGCCACCAGCTCGGCGCCGGGAGGTCGACCGGTGCGGCGAATGTCTGGATCGGCTCCTGGAATCGCGGTGCCGGTAACGGCGGCTGGAGTCTGACCGCGATCGTCTCGATGTCGACCGGCGCCGCGAGTGCAACCGGTACCGCTGAGGGGAGCGGTGCCGGGACTGCGAGCGGCGGCGGGATCTGGAGCGACCGTGACGTCGGGACCTGGATCGAGAACGTGAGTCCCGAGACGGTGCCGACATCATAGGCTTGCCTCTGGACACGACCCGCACCGGAGGTACCGGGGGTGGTAGCTGAGTGGGCTCGGTCATGGCTATGAGGTCCCGTGCCGAGGCGAAGGTCTCTGGTGTGGATGGCACCACTATCTCGACCCCAGATGTCATGGGGGAGCTTGGCGGCACCGGACTCGACGGACCCGCCGGGCCCGGAGTCGACGGTGCCGGCGGCGCCGCGGCCGATGTTGAGGCCGGGCGCTCCACTCGGGTCTGCCTGGCCGGAGTAATGGACTTCGACGGCCTAGGCTCTGTCCCCGGTGCCGGAGAAGGTCGGTGCCGGGGAGTCTTCTCGGTGCCGGTGCGATCCAGTGCCGGCGCCGACATCCCGGCCTGCGAAGCCGCCGGGTCAAGTGCCGCCTCCATAAGGAGAGTCCGGAGCCTTTGATCCCTCTCCTTCTTAGTCCTTGGCTTAAAAGCCTTGCAGATGCGGCACTTGTCGGATCTGTGCGATTCCCCCAGGCACTTCAGGCACGCGTCGTGGGGATCGCTGGTAGGCATGGGCTTCTTGCAGGCCGCACACTGCTTGAAGCCCGGCGAACCAGGCATGAGCCCGGTGCCGGGTGCCGGGAAGGGCTAAGCCCCCGGCGAAGAACTATTTACAAACTACTTATCACTTAACTACCACTATCTACACTTAACAATCTAATTAACAACTACAATAGAGATAACGATAGAGAACAAGGAGAGCTAGGGACGTGGAGGACAGCTATGCCGCGCTCCACAGTTCCAACGACCGACACGGCGGTAAGAAGGAACTGAGGAGCGGGTGGGCCGGCAGGGATATATATTGGGCGCCATGGCGGCGCCACTCCAGGGGGCGACCTGCCGGCCCACTGGAGTTGCTAGGGTAAAAAAGTTTCCGACGAACGTGCACGCACGGCGCGCACACCTAACTGGAATGGATGTGAGCAATCACTCGAAGAAGAACTTAGCACTGCACCCTACAGGGACTACGGTGGCACAGGTCTGGTGCTGTAGCACCATAGTGTAGTTGCTTCCTACAGAGACGGAAGGGGTTTTTGCATTACTGTACGTGATCTATCTCCCTGAGCGGTGGTAGCTAGATCGACGGAAGGATTCTTCGGTTGACCCAGTCACATTTATACTGGGGGTTAGAGTGACATAGCTACAGTATCTCAGGGTGTGAAAAATTCACATCCCTGAGCATCATACCAATTTTGACTTAACTTTCAAGCATAGAGCAGGCCTGAGGTGCCTATCCCTCCCCATGCATTGTACAAGGAGTCTGGGTATCTAATTCAGGCTTTATTGATAGCAGTGTTATTCCTGTGATTTCCTGTTACTTTCAGTGTTGCAGTGCCTAAGTTCCTTTATGAATCCTACCCTATGTTGCTTTGGACTAGTCACTGTGGGACAGAGCCTCAGCTGGTGTAAATTGTCATAGATCCATTGAAATCAATAGGACTGTTACAATTCACACCAGCGGAGGACCTACCCCTTAACGTTTCTGTGCTTCATCGGACCACTCTATACAAAAGGTATATTAACACTTACCTACCTCATAGGGTTGGTGGGATGCTATTGAAGGTATTATAAAAGTACAAGATATTATTAGTCAGGGACCAAGATTATGGTCAAGTGCCTTAAATGTCTGAGACTCCTCATAACATAATATTATCTGTATGGTAAGTATAAGTAGGGCTATGATTTTGTCACAGAGGTAAAGGAAATCGTGAACTTGAATAAATACCACAAAATCTTGGAAATGGCTGTAAAAGCACATTTGATTAGGCCCCCAAACTGAATGGTATTGCAACTTGGCATATGGGGTTGCAACACCACTCAGGTTTGGCCATCTACGGTGGGGTGGACGGGGCAAACCTGAGCGGCACTGTTATCCCACAATGCCAGTGCTGAGCTGGGTCCAGTTCAGTGGAAGAGAAGCTGCTGCTGCAGTAGTGGTGTGGGGTGGGAGCATTTTCCAATCCTCTCCCACCCCAAGACCTCATCTTTCAGCTCCCCCACTACACTCTAGTGTATGTTGACAGCAAAAGCTACATTGTTTGATGACCTTTATGTGACATTGTTTTTTTCCACACCTCTGCCATAAAATTTGCTCAAAATTTTCATGCCAAAATCATAGCCTTAACTCCAAGTAATCCTGACTTCAAACCACACACAGCAGTAGTCACATAATCTGATGGGATGGAACTTGAGTCATTTGGTCAAATGGTTTTGGATTGGCTAATTAGCTGGTTAATTCATTCAGTTAGTCACTCAGCCAATTCAATGATTAATTATCATTATTGGAGCTCCTGCAACACACAAGATACTTTACAGACATATACAAATCAAAGTCACCACCCCAAAGAGCAAAATATTATTTCTATTAGACATGATATGCAATCTTGTCCATGTATTAATATAGCTAAAATAATGAAATATTGGATATATTAATAAGAATTGTGCTCTTTTAAAAACAAGTGCCATACTGCTGCTTGTGAACAACACAGTTTGAATTAGACTGTATTCACATCTGCTTTATAGAAATACAGATACTGACAGACTGAACCAGCCAGTGGTCCATCTATCTCAGTGTCTTGTCTCTGACAGCAGCCAGGACAAGTCTTTAGAAGAAGCTTCAAGAAAGCCCAGAGTGCACATTTATCAAATGGCTTGCCCATAAGATATGTTTCTTTTCAACCCCTCGAAATTACTGGCTGTCTTATGGCTCGAAGCACGAAGATTTCAAATCCTGTCTAGCTGAATGGTCTCATTATCCGTATAAATGTCTAACCTGTTAAGGATCCCACTAAGCTCTCAGCTTCTATGACCTTGTGTGGCAATGGGTTCCATAGATCAACTTTGTATTGCGAAAAAGGGGGTTATATGTTGCCTTCACTGTGGATCAGTTTTAAATTTGCTGCCTTTCAATTCAATTGAATCTCCTCTTGTTCTTGTATTGGAGACAGAGCAATTGGAAGGCCCATCTGATTCTGAGTTTGGACATATCCATTTAGCACTCCCTTATTCATTATATTGACCCTTTTGCTTCTTTTATTGTTGATAGAACTGTTTTATCTATTTTGTTCCTGCAACATTCTCTATCCAGGGAGACCCTTTGTGCTTAGCTGCTCTGGAACTCATTTTGTGTATAGAAATGCCACTTTATGAAGCAGTTCAAAGAAGAGCTGGGGGGTTTAGCAATAAGAAGCCAATCTTGAAGTTGCTGAGAGCCCTCAACCTTTCTCTTCCCCTTCTACCTCCTGACCATAGTGAGAGTTGTGGGTATTCTGCATCTCCGAGGATGTGCTCAGTACTTTGCAGGATTGGACCCTGACAGACAAAAAGGGTAAGAATAAAATGCTGGTGTCAGCAGAAAACAAAACATCTTGTATAAAGACAGTGAGAGCACACAACCTTGGAGACTGAAAAAAATGTCCTCAAAGAGTGGAGAATCTCTTTGTTGGACATTAACCCATCTGCAGTGAAACTCAGGGGAACACAGAATACAATTATTATTCACCCTGATCTAATTCATGAATAATTAAAGCAACTGTGCTCTGACATTTAAAACGAAAAACCTCTACCAAATAGGACTAAACACCACTATTTTTACCTCTCATTTATAAAAGAGTTGCATAAATGTTTAATAGCCCATTTTAAAAATGGAGAACTTTCTTTCAAAATATTTTCAAGGAAAACACACTAACCCTCCCCATGTTCTTATATTGCAAGGATCTACTATGTGGTCTTTCTCTGGAGCACTCGCTGTTTTCTTTAAAAGAGTTTTTTTTAATCGTTACAAGATAATTAAGATCAGTTTGTGACTCTCAGAGTAATATAAATTAGATTAGAGAATAACCCACTACAAAACATGGCATGAATTTAAGTAAAAGGAAGCATGTTTGATACCACTTTAAACATTTTTATTGGATTAGCTCAAAACATTGCAACTCAAAGGACCAAAACACAATGACAAGAGATGCTTGAGTCCTCAACGAAAGCAAAACTAAAAGTGGCTCCTACTGACCTTAAAGGGACACTGCCAGATAATTGACATGGATTGTTTACTGTAGGTTTCGTAAATGACAGGTTTTCACAAAGCCTAATATCAATAGAAATGTTTTCATTGTTTTGAAAATTACAGGGAAAACCATTGTTTGCACAGATAGGGTTGAGCGAATGAGCACAGAAGGAAACTTCCAAAGTTCACATATCAGGTTTCAGTTCAGTTCAGTCCATTACAGAGATAAGGGGCAGTCATGAAATTCACATTGGAATCAGAACTTCCCAAAATTTGGTGTGTTCCGATTAGGGTGACCAGATGTCCTGATTTTATAGGGACAGTCCCAATTTCGGGGACTTTTTCTTATATAGGCACCTATTATCCCGCACTTCCTTTCCCGATTTTTCACACTTGCTGTCTGATCACCCTAGTTCCGATCCTGGAACTTGGTTCAGCCCTGAGCTAGTCTTTAGTTTGGATTTAAACATTCTCCAGCAGTGTTTGAAACTCAGCCACTACACTTTCATGTATATGCACGGGAATTAGAAAATGAACAGATTAGAATGTCACTGGAACAGGAAAGAGAAACTGACCCATGTGGTTTAGTTGTCCAAGCAGAGTGAAATGATAAAGTAAAGCTGCAGAAGGGATTAGAGAGCTGTGTTAGCTGAGCTGTGACAATACACCCAGAGACATACAGAATGGAGACTGAGAGATGGCCCTTGCCTCACAGCACTCAGATTCTTAATTGTCTTTCGCTCTCACCCTCCCAATCTCTCTCTCTATCTCTCCCCCATACACACATTCTGCATAATGTGGGGAGGATGGTCTGGTGGTCTGGGCATTAATCAAGCACTCAGGAGATCCGGATTCAGTTCCCTGTACTGCCACAGAGCTCCATGCAACTTGAGGCAGGTCATCTAATTTCTGTGTGTCCTAGTTCCCCAGCTGTAACATAGGAAACTAGCACTTCCCTAACTCACACGGGCATTCTGAAGATAAATACATTAAAGTTTGTGAGATGTTGGATACAAAGGTAATGGGGACCACATAAGTACCTTTGCCTTCTATGTGCCACTCCCTTCCTTTCTTATTATTGCTACTGTCCTTTTTATGCTGCTAATTAACTTTAATGAGAAATGATGTTCTTTTAGCTCCATCAGCCACTATGATCCTCAGTGTCATTTTCCGAGGCCCAGCTGTTTCATCTGTTCATGAAGTGTTGAAAACAACCAGCGAAAAATATTCCAAACAGTAGCTGCTATAAAAATGTGGTGGCTGTTTTTAGAATATTAGCTATAGCAGATCTTTCTAAGATTGTAAATACTTTGAGGCAGGGACCAGGTCTTCAAGTGTGTTTGAAAAGTGCCTGGCATAACGGGCCCACAACCCTTACTAGGCTCTTTGGAACTAGCATGATACAAACACTAAATAATAATAGTTCTCCAAAAAATGACAAAAGCCTTTATGGCATATTCTGGGCTTTACTGCAGCTCTAGCGGAAAAAGGCAACTTTTTAAGGACTCATTCTTACTCTTGGATACTTGAGTTCACGCAACCGCTTAATTTACAAACTGGCACTGTGCTTGTGTGTCTGGAAGCAGTATCTTGGCATTCAGAAAGCACAAGAGTTGTGGTGATCAGTCTAAGGGCTGGGAAATTCATTGTACTCCTGATACTGCTACCCACTATGGGTATGATCCTGTAGAAACTTTCTACTCCCAAGTAGCTTACTATTGTGAGTAATCACATTGAAGTAGTAGGCACTATGCTCAGTAACAAGCATTGGCAACACCTTGCCCTTGGACAAACCACTGTTAACCTCTGCCATGAACCTCAATGGTGCACAGGAACAGCAAATCCTGTGGTGTAAATCCAGTGAAGTTAAACGAGGGATGAATCTGGCCCTCCGTATCTGAGTTTCTCCATTTCTAGAATGATGTATTAAATACTTACCTACCTCACAAGGATATGGTAAAGCTTAGTTAAATAAAGTTTTGAAGCTCTTTAAGATCCTCAGATGAAATAATCTATTACTGATAATAGTAAACTAAAGGTGCTGCCAAGTCCAAAAAAAGAAAACATCCCCTTTTTCTGTTTTACTGCAAAAGAGCTTAGATGTTCTTCTCAGTTCATGGGCATTTGGCCTGGCAACTTGAACAACAATTAATGCCAGACGCAAGTGAAGATGTCAGAGATCTAATTTTCCAGAAACTAAAATGGGGTTTTATTGAATGACAGACAGACCCTTAACTAAAGTGACTCTGATACTGTGAGAAAAATGCTCAAATAGGAATCTTCCGAGGCAGAATGTCAGTTAATCGTGTCTGAGAATGAAAGTATTTATCAAGAATGAGTCAGCAGCCAACTAGCATTAAGAATGTAGTTACTTAACCTGTGGTGAATAGGTTATCTCCCACTTACTTGACATCCTTAATTGGATAGGAATATTCTTTAATACACTTAATGCATCAGCAGAGCCCCAGATTCTGTGCTACCATATTAATATTGTTTGATTAAAATAGTCATAATTGGTAGATTTGCAGCTTATGAAGTAATAATAATAAAAACCCAATAAGCATCAATGTCATATTGAAAGACTGGGTCTGCAGTGCACTATGGGAGTTGTAGTCTTCTTGAGCCCCGTTATATAACTGTGTCATAAAGATAACATTGTTCAGTGGATACACACATATATTTAATCATTCTTTCACACAGAATTGTCATTTCTGCTCCATGGCAAACAGCTCTCCATTTATTATACTTTCACTATTTTTATACCAAAATGCTGCTAATGTGCATCTGTTAAAATAGTTCCATAACTACCACTAATTAAAATAATGACACTATCATACTGAAGATTCAGATTTTTCTTTATATAATGCTACAAAATATGTATGGCAAAGATGTTACAAACAATATTTGCCCCCATTTTGGGGAGGGGGGAGCAGCAGAGGAAGATTGGGGCTGGATTATGAAACAAAAAGAACAAAACTCCTTCCAGATTCACTCTGATTTCAGTCCTACAGTTCTTGTGCAGAAACTCTCCAAAGGACCAGACATTGCAAGAGTAGCAGCCAGAACTGCTGCACCAGTGGGGGAGAGTAGAGAGTGGTCCAGTTGGGACCAATCTACAGTAGAGAGACTCACTAGAAGAATAAAGTCCCAAGAAGGCTTCTTACCCTTCAGACATGTTGGCTGGGAAATGAAGAACTTGTCACCAGGGGCAGGGCCAGAAACTGCACCAACAGTTTCTAGAGCTTCTACCTGAAGAACAATTAAGCCACTGGACCCACGACACTGGTCAAACCTAAGATTTTCTTGATCAATTCTTCTGGATACTTGTGATGACCCCCTCAAATGGCCACCTCCTTCCTCAGGTTGTATGAAGGCCAAATAGACTCTGTGCACTGATACCATCATGGCCCGATCTCCCACACCCTTTATGCACACATCAAGCACCACGTGGGGCAGGAGCGCCTTTCCTCCTACCACCTGTGAACTGGCTTTTCTAGAGACATTACTAGCAGTCTGATCAGCAAGCACCTCTATAGAGGTTGGGAGAGGAGCTGAAGTTTTGCAGGATAGAGGTGAAGGATAGGAGTTCATTAGGAAAGGAAAGTTGGAGGCAACAAATGATGAGAGCAGATGGAGTGGGCTGGATGCTGAGAGAGAGATGGGTGGTGCATTGGTAGTGAATGGAGAAGTTGGCACTTTGCTCTGGAAGGGGATTTTAGTGGTTTAGGAATGAACACTCGCTCTCTTTCTCTCTCTCAAAAATTTGGCCTTATTTTTATAATCTCTATCTTTGCATCCTCTTATTGCTCGTCAATTCCCCTGTGTCAGTCTACCATTGATCAAAATGGTTGGAAAATGACAGTTGTTTTTCCTATGAAATGCAGGAAAAAATCAGTTTTTTTCAAACTTTCTGTTAAAAAATAAAATTAATTTGGTCTTCATTTTTTCATAAAAACAAAACAAAACAAAAACCCAGAAAATTTTAACAATTTTTTTGACCAAAACACCAATTTTCAATGAAAAAAAAAGTTTTAAATAAAATCTTTCAACTAGCTCTAAACCTTGGATAGTAAATTCTTTGTCTATCTACATACCCATGAAGGCACTCCCATATGACAATAATAAATCACATTACAGGGTAAGTGACTGCATTCAGTGAAGGCAAGTGGAGTTTGTGGTAAAAAAATCAAGTTTGGGTGTTCTATATGTTATGAGCAAATGACAAGTTCAAGACACTAACAGAGCTAATGAATACACAGCTAATTTGAATGGTGAAAATGCATCTAGCAGGTGGTGAGCAATGCAGCTTGCCAGTAATGGACTGCTTTTGGTCAGATTTGTAAATGCTCATAATGATCCAAGCCCTCAGCCAACCTCAACAGGCTTTAGACCTGCAAAGTTTAATACCTAGGAATCAAACTACCAACAGCAAAAACAGAATTTAAAATGGCTTTAACTGTTTCACAGCAGAGCAGCCCAGCTGCTTAGCAACAGAGCCTGAAGAAAGCACATCGCTCTGGCACTATGCTCTTTAAACTGGCTCCCCACTAAATGCCAAGTGAAGTTCAGGTTTTGGTCCTACTCTTTAAAATCCTCCATGGAACTGATGTGAGGTATCCATGATCATGTCACCTCACACTAGCTACACTTGCTGCAGTCTTGGAAGTGCCAGTCACAGAAGGGAGACTCAAGAGAGGGGAGTCTGGAACTCACTAGAGAGACAAGGAGGATGAGGTAGCTAGTATCTTTTATTGGACCAACTTCCATTGGTGAGAGAAACAAGGTTTCAAACTTATACAGAGCAATTCTTTGGATCTCGGAGAGGTACTCAGAGGTGAGGACGCTTTGTGAAACGTGCTACCCACAAGGGATATGGCAGCTTTGTCTTTGATGATTTTTCTGGGTGAGTTCCAGCAGGGGGCGCAGCAGACGTTATTCCACTCACCGAGGTGGAGTACCAGCAGCGTTGTAGATGCGGAGTCAGAGCGCTCTACGTGCCTTGTGAGTGTGGACGGGGAGTGAGCAGGGGCGGCTCTAGACATTTCGCTACCCCAAGCACGGTGGCATGCTGCGGGGGGCGCTCTGCTGGTCGCTGGTCCCGCGGCTCCAGTGGACCTCCCGCAGGCATGCCTGTGGAGGGTCCTCTGGTCCTGCGGCTTTGGTGGAGCTGTGGGACCAGCGGTCCCTCCGCAGGCACGTCTGCGGGAGGTCCACCGGAGCTGCGGGATCAGAGGACCCTCCGCAGGCATGCCGCTGAAGGCACCCTGCCTGCTGCCCTCCTGGCGACCGGCAGAGCACCCGGAGTCCATGGCATGCCGCCCCAAGCACGCGCTGGGCGTGCTGGGGCCTGGAGCCGCCCCTGAGAGTGAGCTAGGCCACTAGGGGCTGCTTTATTGCGCTGTTACTCGCAAGTGTAGCCAAGGCCTTAGTTTTGGGTCCCAATAGTCACACTGTGCTTATTGTAGTTTATTTTTTTCATTTAAACTTCCATTTGCTAGTGCTAAAAGAAAGACCTGATTTAGAAAAACCACATATAGAGTCAATTATACATGAGAGAGTTCTCCTCTGAGGTGTTCTAAATACATGCATTTTAGCTGAACTAAGACAAATGAATTGAGGAGTACATCTCTCACCAGGCACCATTCTGGACTCAGAAGCTTGCGCCAGGCTCAGTTGCATGTGCCCCCACCCTTATTATAAAGTATTCATAATATCTTTTGTATGTCTTGTTTAGACAATAATTAGAATTTACAGTTCAATGCTCTGATGGCTTAACAGTCTTTAATATCTAGGCTAGTACTGTACCTTTTTAGTGAAAATGATTAAGTGGAAAATTGCCTTAAATGTTTCCTGGGTGAGGCAAATGAATGCTAATTAAATCTGGAGGTTTGGACGTGAGCCTTTGGTTGTTTTTCACACCAACGCTCCACTATGCAAACATCCACTGAAGAAGTTTTTAATGAGAAAAGAATGAGATATTTATCTGAACGATGCTACAGTTTGGAGCAAATCTAGCATGGGATAATGGGATTACATGGGATGATGTTCTTCAGTGTGTATTTAAAAATCCCAAACTCAGGGACAAATCCTACTCACCTGACTCATGTGAGCAGATTCATTGAATTCAATTCAACTACCTGTATGAGTAAGGCAAGTATTTGTGCTTTGGCCCAATGTTGTTCATAAAGAGCATTAGTTAAATATTAATGGGGCTTCTTATCTTTATGCTGATATGACAGAATATCATGGGCTAGATACTCTGCTCAGTTAATACTGGTGTAAAACCAGAGTGAATTCATGAAATTAATGCAGTTACTCTGATTACATCAGTGTAACTGAGCTTGGTATCTGGCCGAGGCCCTTTGCAGCTTTTTTCTTATTGATATTTTAAAATCTCAGAGAGAGCTTAGCACAGAGTTTACTAAACAAAACCAACCTTTTTTGCAGGCAGATGGATATATCAGATATATAATTAAGAAACCTTTTTTATATTAACAAACCCATGTTATGGAATAACTTATTGGTCAGAACCAAGCACTATAAGACATAGGCCATGTCTACACTCAAGTTTCTGTGCAATAAAGCAGCTTTCTGTGGTATAACTTCTGAGGTGTACATGCTGCCAAGCCACTTAGTGCACAGAAACTGTGCGGTTGTAGCGCTGTGAAAAAAACACCCCAATGAGAGGCGTACAGTTTTCTGCTCCGGGGCTATGTGCCATGATGTCAGTGCAGATACCCTGGTCGATTACAGTGCTGCAATTGGCCTCTGGGAGGTGTCCCACAATGCCTGTCTCGCCTCCCTGGTCATAGGTTTGAACTCTACTGCCCTGCCCTCAGGTGACCAACTGTGAGCCCCACCCCTTAAATTCCTTGGGAATTTCCAGTTTGCTCGGTCACACGTGCAGCAGTCTCAGTCAGGGCTGCCCAGAGGGAGGAGGCAAGTGAGGCAATTTGCCCCAGGCCCCGCAGGGGCCCCCACAAGAGTTTTTCAGGGCCCCTGGAGCAGGGTCCTTCACTCGCTCTGGGGGCCCCGGAAAACTGTCGTGGGGCTCGGGCCCCGGAGCGTCTTCCACTCTAGGTCTTTGGCGGCAATTCGACAGCGGGGGGTCCTTCCGCTCTGGGACTCGCTGCTGAAGTGCCCTGAAGACCTGCGGTGGGGGGGTCTTTCCGCCCCAGGACCCGCCGCCAAAGTGCCAGGTCTTCAACAGCAATTCGGCGGTGGGGGGTCCTTCTGCCCCGGGTCTTTGGTGGCAATTTGAATCCTCTGGGTGGCCCTGGTCTTAGTGTATCTTTCCAGGTGACCATGCCTGCTCCACGCACCAGGCCATCCCCCGCTTGGAGCCATGCCGAGCTGCTGTACCTCTTCAGGCTGTCTAGTCCCAGCTGCGCTCCAGCCATAGGAAAAGACGGTTACTCACCTTTGTAACTGTTGTTCTTCGAGATGTGTTGCTCATATCCATTCCAGTTAGGTGTGCGCGCCGCGCGTGCACATTCGTCGGAAAACTTTTACCCTAGCAACTCGGTGGGCCGGCAGGTCGCCCCCTAGAGTGGCGCCATCATGGCGCTTGATATATATCCCTGCCGGCCCACCCACTCCTCAGTTCCTTCTTGCCGGCTACTCCGACAGTGGGGAAGGAGGGCGGGTGTGGAATGGATATGAGCAACACATCTCGAAGAACAACAGTTACAAAGGTGAGTAACCGTCTTTTCTTCTTCGAGTGATTGCTCATATCCATTCCAGTTAGGTGAATCCCAAGCCTTACGTAGGCGGTGGGGTCGGAGTGAAATGTGGCAGAATGAAAACTGCTGAGCCAAAGGCTACAGCATCTCTTGCCTGTTGAACCAGGGCATACTGCGAAGCAAAGGTATGGACCGAGGACCAATGGAGCTGCGCGACAGATCTCGTGGGTAGGAACACGAGCCAGCAAGGCGGCAGATGAAGCCTGAGCCCTGGTAGACTGCACGATGATGTGGCTTGGGGAAATATGAGCCAAATCATAACAAGTGCAGAAGTCCGCCATCACCCAAGATGAGATCCTCTGAGAGGAAAACAAGCAAGCCCTCCCTTTGGCCCGCTACCATGACAGAACTGGGGCACCTTACGAAATGGTTCTGGCAGCGCAATATAAATGCGAGCACTCCACAGATGTCCAAGGAGTGCAATGGTTGTGCCCATTGCGTTGAGCTGTGGGTAACATGAAAGGCCGAAACCACCTTAGGGAGGAAAGCCGGGTGTGGTCATAACTGCACCTTGTGTTTGTGAAACCTAGTGTACGGCGGGACCCTCGTAAGAGCTCTGAGCTCGGAGACCCGTCTGGCCGATGTAACAGCTACGAGGAGAGTTGTCGTCCAAGACACGTATATCAGAGGGCCAGTCGTGAACGGCTCGACTGGGGGAGACATAAGTCTGGTTAAAACTAGGTTGAGGTCCCAGGTTGGGGCTGGGCGGCGCACCCGAGGGTGCAAGCTCTCCAAGCCCTTGAGGGATCTCGAACCCATAGAGCGTGAGAACACGGAACGTCCACCTTAGCCTGGCTGGAAGGTAGAGATGGCTGCTGAGCGTATCCTCAGCGATGATACCGCCAGGTCCTGCCGCTGAAGGCCAGAGGCAGGCCAAATAGAGGGGGTCGAGACCTCAGCAGGAGCAAGATCGAGCGTATTGCAGCTGTAGAAGAAACGCTTCCACCTGGCCCGGTACGTTGACCAGGTGGAAGGCTTCCTGTCACCCCGGCTCAGTTACGCAGCAGCCACACCGTGAGGCGAAGAGGCTGCAGGTCCGAGTGACGAAGCCTGTCGTTGCCCTGAGTGATGAGGCCTGTGTGGAGTGGCAGGGTAATTGGGTCTGTTATTGACAGGCCGAGCAACGTGGTATATCAGTGCTGCCTGGACCACTCTGGAGTGATCATGATGATGTGCGCTCTGCCCCTGCAGAGTTTGAGCAGGACCTAATGAACCAGTGGGAACAGTGGGAAGGCATAATGGAGTTGGCCTTTCCACGGCATCAGGAATGCGTCCAAGAACGATCCCGAGGAGAGACCTTGGAAGGAGCAGAACATCTGGCATTTTCTGCCCTCTCGGTGAGCGAACAGGTCTATGTGAGGCAACATCTCCGCTTCTGGAAAGCAGAACGCCTCACATGGGGCAGAGTGTTCACTCGTAAGACAGGAAAGACCTGTTGAGTCAAAGCGCCAAGACGTTCCGAACGCCTGGGAGAAAGGACGTCACCAGCTCCATGGAGTGGGCCATGCAAAAGTCCCGGAAATGGATGGCCTCCTGACAAAAAGGGGGGGGGGGAGGACCATGTCCCTCTCTGGATATTTATGAAGCACATGGCCGCTGTGTTGGCTGTAAACACCGAGATACAACGGCCTCGCAGCTGCCGCTGGAACCCCTGGCACGCCAGGCAGACTACTCTCATTTTTGGGGCATTGATGTGGAATGCCAGCTCCCGAGAAGACCAAAGGCCTTAAGCTCGGAGGTGACCATGAGCACTGGAGCAGAGAGATGACGCGTCCGTCGTCAGGGGCAGTGAGGGCTGGGGCGGATGAAACCGCCTCCCTGCCCACACCAGGGAGGGAGTTAGCCACCACTCTAGGGAGCCTAAGGTGCTCGAGGGAACGGTGACTACCATGACCATTGGTTCCCTGTCCGGGTGGTACGCCAAGGTGAGCCGGACTTGGGGAGGACGGAGGCGGAGCTTGGCATGTTTGGTTACAAACTTGCAGGCAACCATGGACCCAGGAGACTGAGACAAGTACGAGCCGAGGTCGTTGGGAAAGTCTGCAGACCTCAGATGATTGCCATCGCCTAAAACCGCAGTTGTGATAAGCAGGCTCCGGCTAGGTAGGAGACCAGGATAGCTCCTAGGAAGTCCAACCTCTGCGTGGGAACCAGAGTGGATTGCTCTATAGTAATCATCAGGCCTTGACCTGTGAATAAGACCGTGACGATGCCCACGCCCTGAGTGGTTTGTGTCTCAGAGTCTCCTCGGATAAGCGAATCGTCCAGATACGGAAAAACGCATATCCGACGTCAGCGAAGGTAGGCGGCGACTATGGCCGTAAACCAGAAGTACTGACGGTTGGCTAGAAAGCGGAGGTATCTCCTGTGCGGAGGGAAGATGGCATTGCGAAAGTACGCGTCCTTCATATCCAGGGCGGCATAGTAGCCCCCAGGAGGCAAGGATGGAATAATGGTTCCCAGGGATACCGTGCGGAACCTCAACCTTATCCTAAACCGGTTGAGTCCGTGCAGGACTAGGAAGGTCTGAGACCTGCGTTCGAGTGGGGGACTAGGGCATAACGGGAGTAAAACCCCTTGCCCCTTTCGTCCATCGGTGTCTGCACCTCTTGCCCGAGGAATTGCTCGTGAGAGGGGTCCCTGAGGGGGGGACAGGGCTGGGACAAATTAGAGGTGGTACCTATGCTCCACCGTGCGCAGGATCCAGCGATCTGAAATTAACTGGGGCCACGCCAGGAGAAAGCGGGATTGGGATCCCGGCCTGTGACTGGTACACCGCCCTCAGGCGCACCTTGGAAGGTTCGTCTTTGGTCCCAGTGGTAATTGCAAGGGACCTTGACCTGGGCTCTTTAGGGGTCCTGACGTTCGTCTGCGACCACCTTGGCCTCGCCGTTTGCCAAAGTCCTGTCTCTGGCTAGGCACAGAGTATGGCGGCTGGAGACAGAAAGGCCTGCGTTTGGTCGCTGGCATATGCATGCTGAGAGAGCGCATTAGGACCCTATTGCCCATCAGGCTTGGCAGCCTGGGGCTGTCTTTGCCGCGAAAGGCCTTTACCAACAAAGGGTAAATCCTGAATGGCATACTGCAGCTCCGGCCGGAGGTTTGAAACCTGGAGCCATGAGATGCACCTCATGGCGACACCAAAGGCCAGAGTCCTGGCTGCAGAGTCTGCTGCGTCCAACGAGGCCTGGAGGGACGCTCTGGGTACCCTTTTTCCCCCGTCCTCCAAGATGGCAGCGAACTCTTGGCCGGTTTCGGGCTGGCGCCCGCTGGCCATCATATCAGAATCGTGGTCCTGAGCGTAAGATCTGCGCATGTGGGATGACACGCATGCGTGTCCGGATGGCCATGGAGGTACTAAAAGAAGGCGCAGGCAGAGTCTCTGACTCTATCGGACCTTGCCCAACTCGGCACCGGGAACCGGCACCGGGATGCGTACCGGTACCTGGAACGAGATCCAGACCCGCAACCAGAATGGTGCCTGGAGGTCGACCGAGATCTCGAGGCTCGGGGAGAGGCTACAGGAGTCAAGATACCTGTCGCGGTGCCGGGAGTCGGAACGGTGCCGATAGCGGGTCGGCGAATGGGATACCGACCGGTGCAGCGAGTGCGACCAGTACCGATGAGGAAAACAGCACCGGGACTGCAAGTGGTGTCGGGCGTGCCGACAGGATCTGGAGTGTCTGCGGGACCGTGATCATGAACGGTGCCGCTCTGCTGTGCTGACAGAGGACGGTCACATGAAGAGACTGTATTACCCGCACCGGCGGTGCCGGGGTCAGGCAGCATTGACTCTGTCATGGCAATGAGATCCCTCGCCGTTGGTAATGTCTCCAGCATGGAGGGGACAGCAGGCTCAACCACAGTGCATACTGGGGAGCTGTCAGGCACCGGATTCGACGGCCCTCGTGGGACCGGGATCGACGGTACCGAGGTCGTCAGAGCTTCGGTAGGCGTCGGTGCCAGGCGATCCGAGTTAGATGAGCTGTCTGGCTGCGGTGCCGTCGGCACGGAAGCAGCAGGAGCAATAAGCTCAACCACGGCGCGCGCCGGGGAGCCGTCAGGCACCGGATTCCACGGCCCTTGTGGGACTGGAATCGACGGTGCCGACGTTGTCGGTGCCTCAGAGGTGTCGGTGCCGGGCAATCCGACTTAGACGAGCTCTCTGGCTGCGGCGCCGTTGGCACGGAAGCAGCAGGAGCAGTAGCTCAACCACGGTGCGTGCCGGGGAGCCGTTAGGCACCGGATTCTACGGCCCTTATGGGACCGGGATCGACGGTGCCGACGTCGTCGGTGTCGCGGCAAGTGTCGGTGCCGGGCGATCCGACTTAGACGAGCTCTCTGGCTGCGGTGCCGTTGGCACGGAAGCAGCAGGAGCAGTAGCTCAACCACGGCGCGTGCCGGGGAGCCGTCAGGCACCGGATTCTACGGTCCTTGTGGGACCGGGATCGATGGTGCCGACGTCGTCGGTGCCGCAGCAGGTGTTGGTGCCAGGCGATCCGACTTAGACGAGCTCTCTGGCTGCGGTGCCGTTGGCACGGAAGCAGGAGGAGCAGTAGCTCAACCACGGCGCGTGCCGGGGAGCCGTCAGGCACCGGATTCTACGGCCCTTGTGGGACCGGGATCGACGGTGCCGACGTCGTCGGTGCCGCAGCAGGTGTTGGTGCCAGGCGATCCGACTTAGACGAGCTCTCTGGCTGCGGTGCCGTTGGCACGGAAGCAGCAGGAGCAGTAGCTCAACCACGGCGCGTGCCGGGGAGCCGTCAGGCACCGGATTCTACGGCCCTTGTGGGACCGGGATCGACGGTGCCGACGTCGTTGGTGCCTCAGCAGGTGTCGGTGCTGGGCGATCCGACTTAGACGAGCTCTCTGGCTGCGGTGCAGTTGGCACGGAAGCAGCAGGAGCAGTAAGCTCTACCACGGCGCGTGCCGAGGAGCTGTCAGGCACCGGATTCAATGGCCCTGGGGGACTGGAATCGACGGTACCGATGTCATCGGTGCCTCTGCAGGTGTCGGTGCCGGGCCATCCGACTTAGGCGAGCTCTCTGGCTGTGATGCAGGTGGCACGGAAGCAGCAGGAGCAGGGGGCTCTACCACGGCGCATGCCGGGGAGCCGTCAGGCACCAGCAGGAATTGTAGGCTCTCTCAACCTCGGAGGAAGGGAGCGGTGCCGAGTCGACTTCGGTGCCGGCGACGGCCGGTGCCGAAAGGCCTTGGCAGTACCGGCGGGGTCCGGTGCCGAGGAGGCGCTTCTGCCAGCCGCTTGATCATCGCTCGGCGCCCAAGGTGGAGGGGTAAGTGAAAGCCCTGCTCCTTTTTGTTCTCGGCTTAAAAGCCTTGCAAATGGGGTACTTAGCTGTCAAGTGATTCCCTGAGGCACTTCAAACAGGAGTCGTGTGGATCTCCCTTCGGCATCGGCTTCTGGCAGGCCGAGCCCATTTTAAAACCCGGTGAGCCGTGCATGGGCTCCGGCACCGGGTTCATGGAAGGGGCTACTTCCTGAACCCCGCTAACAATTATCAAACTAACTATGTTAGCAGAGAAAAAACGTATAACTATACAAATATATATATAAAAGGATTATAACTGTATAACTATATACGAGAACTACGAGTAGCTAGGGAAGTGGAGGTCAGCTAAGCCGCGCTCCACTGTTCCAACGACCGACACGGGCGGTAAGAAGGAACTGAGGAGCGGGTGGGCCGGCAGGGATATATATCAAGCGCCATGATGGCGCCACTCTAGGGGGTGACCTGCCGGCCCACCGAGTTGCTAGGGTAAAAGTTTTCCGACGAATGTGCACGCACGGCGCGCACACCTAACTGGAATGGATATGAGCAATCACTCGAAGAAGAATTATGATACCTATGGACAGATTTCACAAGGCATGATAGAAAGGGGCTATGACTGGGACACACTGCAGTGCAGGATCAAAGTGAAGGAGCTGCAGAACGCCTACCACAAGGCACGGGAGGCAAACTGCCGCTCTGGTGCTGCGCTCATGAGTTGCTGGTTCTACAAAGAGCTGGACATGATACTCGGTGGCGATCCCAGCTCCACTGCAAAGGCCAGTGTAGATACTTTTGTGGCTCGCCTACCAGTGGAGAGTGGCCCGAGCCAGGACGAGGAAATCTTGGACAAGGATGTGGAGGGAGAGGGAGACCCAGAGGCAGAGGACAACTCGGAAGTCATAGATGCATGCAGTCAGGAGCTCTTCTCTACCCTGGAGGAGGATAGCCAGTCACAGCTGTCGGAGATTGGTGAAGCGCAAACAGGAGAGAAGGCCCCTGATAAGTGGCTTTGATTTTGTGAATCACTGAAGCGAGTTGTTATGGGCAGGAGGGCTGCAGAAAGCAGGCTTGTGTCTGTATGATGTGCATACCACCACATGCCTAGTCTGAGTGGTGGAACAGGATGTTGATTGGCTCCCTCGTTTCACCAGAATCTGACTCAGAGATCTCCAGGAAACTCTCATGGAGATACTGGGCAGCAATCCGCTGCCGCAAGTTCTTTGGCAGAGCGGCTCTGTTTCTTGCCCCATTAAGAGTAACTTTCCCACGCCACTCTGCCATCACTGGGTGGGGGACCATTGTTGCACACAGGCAAGCCATATAAGGGCCAGGGCAGAAGCCGCAGTTTTGGAGAAGACCCTCCCTTGATTCCCTGCTCACTCTCAGCAGTGAGATATCTTCCATAATGAACATAGCCTGTGGAAAATGTGAGGACAGTGGTGATTATAAGGCCACCCCTACAATGCTGGCTCTCCCCAAGAGCCATGTGCCCAATGTACCATACGGTCCTGGAACACTGATTTCCCCTGCCCCTGCTGTTCCTCACCATTTTGGGGATCTTGTGGCTCATGTGTGCTTGCCTGGGATCAGTCAGGGACAGGTATGTGAATAGCGGCTGTGTTTTAAGTCACTGAATCAGTGGCCTGTGTGTTGCAAACAATACTGCTTCTGTAAAATGTTGCATTTTGGCTTCCTAGATATGACCTTGGGAGCCCAGCCTCCCTCTTTGCTATCGCCAGCTGAACGGCTGCTCAAAATTAGAAAGTGGCCACGAAGAACTAAAAAGGACTTTCTGCGTGATGTCATGAGGCACTCCGTGGGCGAAAACCAAGAATTGAAGGAGTGGCGGGACAGCGAGAAGAGGGAGCAAAAGGAGGACATGGCACACCAGAACAAAGCCACAGAGCAGCTCTTAAATGTTATGAAGCACCAAGTGGACACACTCCAGGTGCTACTAGCACTGCAAACCGAGCAGCTCTGCATCCGCCTTCCCCTGCAGCCACTGTCACAAAACGCTTGACCATGCGCCCCACAGACACTGCTATTATACTCTTATCAACCTCCTGGCTCCAGTCTGTACCTGCTGCATTCCACTCCTGCCCCATCACAGTACAGCCCTGCAAACTCCCAGTACTCACTGCACTCAACACCCATCCCTCTGCAGTTTAGCACTGCTGAATTACAGAATTCACTGCACTGTACTCCAAAGGACAAAGTTGCATATGATACCTGGACACACACAAATCTTTAACCATCCCAGGACCCCACCTCCTCCTGGGACCCCTCCTTCCTCCGTCCCCCACAGTGCTGATGTTGTTTTTTTTGTTTCTCTCTCTCCTCCAGTTGTTGCTTTTAATAAAAAGAATTGTTTTGGATTGAAAGCAATCTTTATTCTATTAACTTAAAGTAAACAGAGCTCCACAAAGCAACAGGCAATTTTCTTAAACCTTCACAGTGCATTGTCTGCACCAATCACAATCACTTCCTAGCATTACAAGCACTGCACTCTCAAGCATAGCAACAAATATTAGTGGCTTTCAGCTTCAAATTGCTGCCTCAAGGCATCCCTGATCCTTTTGGCCCCATGCTGCATCCCTCGAACAGCCCTGGTCTCTGGCTGTTCAAATTCAGCCTCCAGGTGCTAAATCTCAGCAGTTCAGCCCTAAGTGAAGCTTTCACCCTTCCCTTCACAAATATTATGGAGCATGGAACACGTGGCTATAAGCATAGGAATATTGTCATCAGCCAGGTCCATAGAGGCAGTGCCAGTGGGCCTTTAAATGGCCAAAAGCACACTCAACAGTCATTCTGCACTTGCTCAGCCTGTTGTTCAACCGCTCCTTGCTGCTGTCAAGGTTGCCTGTGAATGGCTTCATAAGCCATGGCATTAAGGGGTACGCGGGGTCTCCCAAGGATCACAATGGGCATTTCGACTTCCCCTATGGTGATCTTCTGGTCTGGGAAGAAAGTCCCTGCTTCCAGCTTCCTGAATAGGCTAGTGTTCCGAAAGATGTGTGTGTCAGGCACCTTTCTGGATCAGCCTGCATTAACGTCCATGAAATGCCCACAGTGATCCACAAGCAGTGGAGAAACATAGAGAAATACCTCTTCCAATTAATGTACTCGGTGGCTAGGTGGGCTGGTGCCGGAATTGGAATATGCTTGCCATCTATCACTCCTCTGCAGTTAGGGAAGCCCATTTGTGCAAAGCCACCCACACTGTCATGCACGTTGCCCAGCATCACAGTCTTTCAGAGCAGGATGCTATTAATGGCCCTGCACACTTCCATCAAAATGAGTCCAGTGGTTGACTTTCCCACTCCTAACTGGTTAGCAACCGATCGGTAGCAGTCTGGAGTAGCCAGCTTCCACAGTGCAATCACCATGCACTTCTCCGACAGGGCAACTCTCATTCTTGTGTCCTTGTACTGCAGGGCTGGGGTGAGCTCAACACACAGTTCCATGAATGTGGCTTTCCTCACCTGAAAGTTCTGCAGCCACTGCTTGTCATCCCAGCTGTGCATGACGATATGATCCCACCACTCAGTGCTTGTTTCCCAAGTGGCATTCCACTGAAGTCAGCACCTCTGTGAATGCCACAAGCAATCTCATGTTGTAGTTACTACGTGTCGTGAGATCAATGTTGAACTCCTCTTGCCTTTGCAGTTTAAGGAATAATACCACTGCCACTCGTGATGTGGCAGTCAGAGCGAGCAGCATACTTGTCAACAATGCGGGATCCTTTCTTGCAGCCCAAAGAGGCAGTGTGCACAGTCCACAAATCGTTGAAAGATGGTGCCAAATGTGGATGGAAGCACAAGGATTGCTGGGATGCAAAGCAATGCATCACGTGGCAATGGGACAGAACCTAGGAGGCCCCATGACACCCTCCGCCTTCCCACAACTCTTAGCGGCAGAAGAGAAAGAGATGCAAAGTGGGACAGCTGCCCAGGGTGCACTACCCTGAATACCACTGCAAGTGCTGGAAGTGTGAACACACTATTGCACAGGCAGCTGACAATGTGAACACACAACAGCGGTTTTCCTTCAGCGCTCTCTGAGTGGTGTTTTAACTCCCGGCGCTGTAACTCTGGCAGTGTAGACATACCCATAGTCTTTACTGGTGAACATAAATGAATTAAGAGGAAGAAGGTTCAAAACAGACTGAATGCTCCTGGTAAGAATTGTCTTGAATATTTCATTGTGTCTTGTCTCTTTTAAAATCCATGGAGCAGAGCTAAGATAACAATGCATTTAATGGCCCTAATCTTGTGGTACATTGAGGCTGCTCCAATCTGCACTCAGCTGTACCAACAGACCTTTTGGGCTTTTGAGAAGCAAGAATAGCTGGAGCACAGAAGCAGTGATGCATCCATGTTCCTGGTATATCCTCAGCATTGGGAAGGGGAGAAAGGACAACACAGAATTGCTCTTTAGCTGTGTGCTGTTCAAGCAACCCCCTTTTTCTAGTGATACTCCTAAACTGGCCAATTTATGGCTGCTTTGCACTGGCAGAATAGCAGAAAGGGTCTGAGCATCAGAACTTACGACGACGCTTAGCCAAAGCATTTCAACACAGTTTAAAATGCTGCAATTGGGGCACATAAGTGGAAAATTCTGATTTGGTAGCAGTTTGCACAGGTGTAAATGGCTGCACTAGGTGTAATTTAGTAGAGAACCAGGCCCATTATATAGATACGTTCTTTTCACTCCTCACTGGGGTGACCAGATGTCCTGATTTTATAGGGAAAGTCCTGATTTTGGGGGCTTTTTCTTATATAGGCACCTATTACTCCCCATCCCCTGTCCCGATTTTTTACACTTGCTATCTGGTCACCCTACTCCTCACTGTTGTGCAGACACCTTTGGAGTGGAATGCAGCAAACATTTAACAGCACATATCAACTCTGCACAGCATTTAGGAAGCAAAGAATACAGCTGTCATGCTGTCTGGAGTGGCTCAGGACTGTGAGTGCCTACCTCAGGGCAGACTGTCAGAAAACTGGGCAAACACCACAAACTGGTGGTGTGATTCACCAAGCCAGTAATAAATATGAACTCTTGGATCACTCTCCCAGTCTTACCATGGAGTCACATGAAGTCCTTTTAGACTCTCCTGTCTATCCTGCCACCCAGACAAACTGGACTTTGTGATAAATGGTCACTTACACCAAAAATCACACCATATTTAGGTTGCTTCCAGTTCCAAGAGACCAGTCACTTATCCCAGATAAGCAGGTATCCTAGATCTTACACCACAGACAATGCTGGTAGCCAATTCTATAGTAAACTAAGAAAAGGTTTATTAGAAAAGAGAAGGAAATGACAGTTATCGAGAGGTTAAAGTAGGTAAAATATATGTACAAGTGAGTCACAGTCTATAATTCCAAATGTAGCAAAGATGTAGTAATCTGCCAATTTCCCAAAGCCTCTCAGGGCTACCCAGAATAACTCTGGGGATCTCCATATTCTTGTTCAGTTATTCTCCCCTCTTAGGGTACGTCTACACTACAGGATAAATTCGAATTAGCTTAAACCGATTTTATAAAACAGAGATTATAAAGTCGATTGTGCGCGTCCACACTAGGCACATTAACTCGGTGGTGTGCGTCCGTGGTCCGAGGCTAGCATCGATTTCTGGAGCGGTGCACTGTGGGTAGCTACTGTAAAATAATGAGGCCAATAACGTCGATTTGCGTCCACACTAACCCTAAATCGATATAGTAATATCGATTTTAGTGTTACTCCTCTCGTTTTGTAGGAGTACAGAAATCGATTTAAAGAGCCCTTTAAATCAATATAAAGAGCAGTGTAGTGTGGACAGGTGCAGCGTTAAATCGATTTAACGCTGTTAAAATCGGTTTAACAGCGTAGTGTGGACCAGGCCTTAGAATCCAAAGGGTCCAGAGATGAAGGATTTTTCCTTTAATCCATACTTATAGCTTCTTATCATAGAAAACAAGATGACAGGGTCACTACCCACCGGGGCTCTTCCTTTGATGATAGTGAGTGAGGAATGCATTTAGAATCTTTGACCTCTGATCATCACACACAGGGGCGGCTCTAGGTATTTTGCCACCCCAAGCACGGCAGGCAGGCTGCCTTCGGCGGCTTGCCTGCGGGAGGTCCCCGGTCCTGCAGATTCGGCGGCATGGCTGTGGGAGGTCCACCGAAGCCCCGGGACCAGCGGACCCTCCGCAGGCATGCCGCCGAAGGCAACCTGCCTGCTGCCCTCGCGGTGACCGGCAAAGCGCCCCCCATGGCTTGCCGCCCCAGGCATGCACTTGGCGTGCTGGTGCCTGGAGCTGCCCTCATCACACACAATGACTACTTGCTTTGAAATGAGCATTTTTCTGTTAAAGTTCTTCATTTGCATTATATAGGGCTTCTTTCTCATTTGATGGGTTGTTTAATTAAAGGTGTATATATAATGTGAATGTTTGCTACCACATTATATTGGATACAGATAAGTCAAAACAATGCAAGTAACATCCCATTAGTTTTCATGAAGTTTCAATACCAAATATACTTCTTATACATTTCACAACTACTTTGGTCTATAGAAATACACAAGTGAATTGGTCTGGGGATTTGGTATAATCTGGCACCTGGTCAGCATCACAACAGTGACCATTCAAAACTACAAGGGGAATTTGGGTAGGCAAAATGCACAGTAATTACTATAGCTAGAGCTGGCCAAAACAGTTAGTCTAGCACAGTGAAAAGTTCACTATAGGATCCTTATAGATAAACCTCAGTCAGGTTAACAGCTCTTCTCAAAGCACAGTGCTCACCCATACACTATACTGAGTAGTTTTCCTCCAGGGAGAAAGTGCTACATCCTGAATCATCTACTCCACTGCATTAGGCTTTATACACTTGCTTCAAAAATCCACATGAAGACCAGCATAGATGTGGACTGGTGCATAGGTGGAGTTCAGTGGACTAGATAGTAGCATTCTGAAATCAGATATGGATTGGACAAGAGGGAATGGAAAATATTTTTCCTGTGAAAGGTCTTATTACACATTCACAGCTGGAGCTGAAGTACTGTAGAAATGCAAATAGCTCCGTCTGCTATAATGACAGCAATTACTCCTTAGCTGCATCCCCAAAGCTGGATCAAAACAGCATGAAAAAACCTGACATTTCTACACACTCGAATTGTTTGCCTGTCCTTTCCATGCTCCCAGATTACTATGTAGACTGGACAAAGCACTCATGAATGTACTGCAAAGCAACCTTTCAGGGAAGGGGGAGAATGATCTATATGGTCTAACAGTTCTTTTCTTACTCTAATTTCTGTGCCTCCATGACCTGCTCTTTCAATCAATGACTTAAAGGATCAGAAAAAGCTGATTTGGGGGGGGGGGGGGAAGAGAGAGCACATTGCAGTATAAATGTTCATTCTATATCTCAGGGCATTGCCTACCATGGGCTATCACAATACATACTGAATATTAGGGGGAATCTATTTCAGGGGTGTCATTTCAGAAAAAAATCTGAGGCAACTGCATCAGCATATAGAACATTACATGTGATTATATTATATTCTGCAAAGTCTGGGGAGGCATAGAGATGAAGAAATAGAGGAGCACACATAGACCTATGAAAAGTCAGGGGGAGGGGAGGAAAGCAGGGTGGGGCAACTGCTTCCCTTGCCCCATAGTAAATGACTCCCCTAATCCATTTTGACTTCTTGGGAGAGGCTTATGTTGCAGAGCTTCTTATTCTACCCAGCCTATCAGTCATTAAAGGTGTTTGCGAATGAATGCCCATCACGTCCATTGAAGCAGGGGATTCTTCACATCACAAAAGAGCATTTTTGTTTTCTAAATCAAACAAACAGGCTCCAGTGCAGCATCCTGGTGAAAGGAAGTGAAAGTATTCCTATACTACTTTCAAAGCTCATCAGAAAGCAAACATTAACTCTTTAGAGCTATAATAAAGCAGCACCACAAATGAGTGTTGCATGAATATTTCTGTGATTCATAAACAAAACTAGAGAACTAGCATTAAAATCTGTACTCCTGCAGGTTCAGAACCTTCACCAATATAGTAATTCCAGCACATGCACATACTTTATATCTACCTATACATTTTTTCATACAGCTCTCCTCACTAGCATAAAGCACAGAACCTTGATTTTGGCACATAAGCAGATTTAAGGCCTGACTCTGATACTCTTGCACACCCGAAACGCCTACTGAAATCAATGGGAGTTTGGGATATTCAAAACATTCAGACTCAGGCCCTTAAGTGATTGGGACATTTCTCTTTGTAGAATAAGATTTAAAAAAAAAAACAAAAACCAACAGACAAGACCAGGGGTCGGCAACTGATGGCTCCCGAGCCAATTTTTAATGGCACGCAGCTGCCTGCTGGGACTCCGCGTGCCATTAAAAATCCTGCCGACGCGGCAAGCTGCTGGGTCTGCGGTCCCAGGCCTGAGTGCCAGCCAGAGCGCAGCAAGTCTCCGTCCCCCTCTCCCCCTAGAGCCCTGCCACCGCGCGCGCAGCACTCTGAGGCTAGGAGCTCCCGCGGGGCAGAGTTTGGCTCCGTGGGGAGGGAAAGACGCTCCCAGCTCATCCGGAGCCCTGCTGCCCCGCGCACAGCGCTCTGGGGGGCAGGGCAGGGCTGGGCTAAGCGCACGGGGGCGGCAGTGGCAGGGCTCCAGATGAGCGGGGAGCCTCATGGTAAGGGGGCCGGGGCCAGGGCCGGCGGGGAGTGGGGTTGGGTAAGGGGTGTGGGCAGTCAAGGGACAGGGAGCAGGGTGGGTGGGATCCTGGGGAGTGGTTAGGGGTGGGAGTCTCTGGAGCGGGCAGTCAGGAAGCAAGGGGATTGGATGGGGCATGGGAGTCCCGGGGTCTGTTTGGGGGGTGCATAGGGGTCATGGCAGTCAGGACAGGGAGAAAAGAGGGTCCTGGGGGAGCAGTTAGCGTGTGTGGCGGTCTCTGGAGGGGGTGGTCAGGAGACAAGGAGCTTGGGGGGTGGATGAGTCAGGAGTTCTGGGGGGGGCTGTCAGGAGGTAGGGGTGTGGAGACGGGTTGGGGCAGGCAGGGAGAAGGACAGGGGTGGGTCCAGAGTTCTGGGGGTCCTGTCAGGGGATGGGGAGCGGTTAGATAGGCATGGGAGTCCAGGGGTTCTATCTGGGTGCGGGGGTGTGGATAAGGGTTGGGGCAGTCAGGGGACATGTAGGGGGTAAGGTCCTAGGGGGGCAGTCAGGGGATAAGGGGCAGGGGTCCCAGGAGGGGGTAGTTGGGACAAAGAGGTGGGGGTTGGAGGTTCTGGAGGGGGCAGTCACTCAGCCCTCTGCCCTGAGCCCTGACCCACCCCGCCACACACACCCAGCCTTCTGCCCTGAGCCCTGCACCTCCACACACTCCCAGGCGCCTGCCCAGAGCCCTGTACCACCCAGCCCTCTGTTGACTGTTTCACCCCCCCAAGACCCCACACCCCTGGCTTGCACCCCCACACATACCCAGCCCCCCCTACCCTGACACCTGCACCCCCTCACATGCCCTCAGCCCTGACTCTTGCACCCCAGACATCCCATGCGCCCCAGACATCCCCATCCTCACCCTAAGCACCAAACAGGAGCCCCTGCACCACCACTCACATTCCCACCTGCACCCCTCACACCAAATGGGAGCTGCCCAGGTGAGTGCCCCCACACCCAAACCTCCTGCCCCAACCCTCCTTCATTCTAGCTCCTGGTCAGACCCTTCACTCCCAGCCCTGTGCTCAGTCCACTCCCACTCTCAGCTCAGTGCAGAGAGAGGAAGAGAATGGGCCAGAACCAGGGAGAAGGTAGGTACCCACTACCTTGGGTATGGGGGCAGGGCTGGGACCCCAGACCGGCACCAGGCTGAGCAGGTCCAGCAGCTGGGATCCCAGCTGGCAGGAGCCAGAGGATGGAACCCCTGAGTGGCAGTAGGCTGAGCCGCTCAGCCCACTGCCGATCTGAGGTCCCGGCTGCTGGCCCCGCACAGCCCTCTACTGGTCTAGGGTTCTGGCTGCCAGACCCTTCCCAACTAGGGTCCCGGCCACAGGCCTCACTCAGCCCACTGCCGGCATAGGTGAACAGAACCCCAGACCAGCAGCGGGCTGAGAGGGCCGGTGTTGTAAGATCAACATTTTAATTTAATTTCAAATTAAGCTTCTTAAACATTTTGAAAACCTTGTTTATTTTACAATACAACACTAGTTTAGTTATATAATATATAGACTTGTAGAGAGAGACCTTCTAAAAAATATTAAAATGTATGACTGCACGCGAAACCTTAAATTAGAGTGAATAAATGAAGACTCGGCACACCACTTCTGAAAGGTTGCTGACCTCTGGACAAGACAGAACAGAGCAGGGATGTTTCCAGTTTAGAAGGATTATGCTAGCTGTCCAGTGACAAGGGATCAGGGGGATAAGTCTTGACCCCACATGATGGATGAAGAAGCTTCATGGAAATGGATTTGAACTCTCCATTCTCTGACAGGGATCAGGATGGACTACAGAGGATCAGACTGAATAGCCAGGTTCTGAATATGTTTACGAGTATGCCAACCCCTGCTGTCCAACTCGTATAACAACAACAGCTATTAAACTTTTACCAGGCTGCCAGCTTACTTGGTGGCAATTATGCTCTCTGGAGCACAAAGCTGAGAGGGAAAGGATGGAAGTTTGTAAGGATGATAACTGCAGACACCTTGTGCCTTATGAGACATGCTGCATCTTTAGTTACCTTGAGCGTGGATGAGGTTAGATTTGCAGGTCACGGTAGAGCACCTTGGCAATGGGATCATACTGAAAGGATTAGGGGGAAAAAATGCCTGAAAACACTTTTTGTTAATTTGGAAAGAGGTTTGGCTGTTTCAGGAGAAGGTTATGTGGGGTGGAAGTAGATGACTGGCAACATCAACTTTTTGAGGTAGTATGTCCTTTTCGATCCTTTCCATGGCTGGTACTCTATGCATGCATATAGTGTGAGGTTGCGTGTTCAGGAGAATACAATTCCGCAGCAGTCAGGGCTCTCCTGGGAAACTGGAGAGTCAGAGAGAACTATAAAGTACGTCACTAAAGAATCCCCTTTATCTTCATTATAAGGAGAATGGGCCCTGCAATTCCAGAGGCTTCATTCTAAAGGATTCCATCCTGAGAAGGTAAACTTACTCACAATATTTGTAAGTTAGGGAAGTTGGTCTAGACATCTCACTTGGCCCAGGGCCTGCGGCTGAGATAGGACTCTTCAGGAATGAAGACAAAGAAGGTTTGTTACCAGAGTTGCTAGATGCAAACAGACCCTGAAGTTCTCCCTGACTCGTTAGCTCTCTAACCTAGCCTATGCTGCCAAATGTCACCACTCAAGCTCTCCCCATGTCTGGAGCTGGACTAAGCAGTCATAGAGGGGATCATTTCAAATCCCACCCATCCCTACCCTACACTTCTCCAGTCCAGAGAAAATCAGAGTAATATTTGCTTCTAAAAAAAGTACTATTTGTACCACCTTCTGTTGGTAGAATATTTCGCTCTCCAATTAATTTTTAGTGCTGGTAAGGGATAAGGAACTGATGCAGAAGCTTCATTTATATTCACTGGGTCTTGTATTTATTTGGTGGCAGGTAAATCTGCTAGAAGCTCTCTAAGCAATGCCTCGCCAGAAAAAGCACAGATGAAAGAAAAATTGCAGCATTAAGAATTTTAAATTTACATTGCACTTTGATGTTCAGGTCTCTCTCCCCCACCCCCGCTCGCTAACACCAAGAAGTGTGACTCTGTGCTTCTAAGTGGTCGATGCTGCCTCCAGGCAGCCTCATCACCTCGTCTTCCTTGTCACATTTGAAAGATCATCTGCCTCCTCAGCATCTGTTCAGAACTGATGATGATCAATGCTCAGGGAAGAGAAAGGGCATCCTTATGGCAATTTCATTCACTTGAAATCATGGGCGAGGCTTTCAAAATGGGTTAATGGGAGGAAATGAAAAATGGAGTGGAAGTACACAATGATGAAATGGTAGAAGAGAGGAAGAAAAAAAAACAAAAAAGCAACTCTGACTTATCCTATATAAAGTCCGAAACAATAAAGAGCAGGAAGTGTGAAGGCACAAGTGTAGTGACATATCACCAGAACACTGCAATCATGTTACATGGTGCCAGGAGACAAGGAGCCATGCAGTATCACTGCACTAATGAGATACTGGCTGAAATCAAGGTGCAATATTTCCAGTCCTAAGTGTTTGAAAATCACCAGTAAGGCCTCAAAACTCATGAGATTTAAAAAAAAAATTTTTTTTCATTCTTTTTATTTGCCTTTGGTTTTTCAGGTTTTAGGTGCACACAGGTCACATTTTCAATTATAAGGACTAGAAACTCACTTTTTTTTCAAAATGGAAGATTTGATTCTCATGTAATCACTGGGTTTCAGGTGCTGGGCTTTAAGAAAAACACAAATATCACAAGACTCGCAATAAAATCAGGAGAGTTGGCAATACTGACTGAAACATCGGAGTGCTGGCAAAGGCCAGCTGACCTATATTTACTGGTCTCACCTGTCATGGGTAAGGGTCACGAAAGTTAAGATCCTTGTCACATGGACAGAGTGAATATCCAGTGTCTACAGTGATTGCTGTTTCATTGCCAGAGACAGGTAGACAGGGTTTGAATAATTTGTTCCTTTATAGATAAGGCTATTCAGAAGCCAGCACTTATCGAATGAATGTGGAGGAGGAAGAGTTGGTTTTGGCTGCTGACCAATGTTTATGTCACGTTTATGCACGATTTGTGAATCTGAACAATGGTCAAGCCCCAGACAGGCTAGGCTCATGCTACAGCCCTTTCCTCTTCTCAGCAGAGATTTACCATCTAAAACCCTCCCCAATGCTCTTTAATCAGGGGAAATATTTTTTTGAAAAGATTCAAGGGATTGTTTGTTCTTTACAAAGCTTTTGCGGACAATTATTGGCAAATGTGTTAAAGCAGTCATCAATGTGCCTTATTGATGTAGAAGCCTGCCTGGCTTCTCAGCGGAGTAGGCTTCCCCCAGGTGAACCTAATGAAAGAACAGCTTGATTTTAAAAAGGAAGAGTTAGAGACAAGCAGAATGGGAGAAGCTTACACTCAGATGAAAAACATTCAAGGGGGTTTAAGAAACCAAAGCCTGTGAACAAAACAAAAGCTTCAACAGAGACTTAAAGGAGAAATTTGTCCAGACAAATGCTGGTCTTTCATACCAGACCCAACTTGGGGGAAATAAAACCAGCCTTCAAATGAACAGAAATGTACTTGGACACTATTGTTGAAGATTTCCCTGTTCTCTTATTAAATATGGGCTAAGCTCTGGTCTCATTTATACCAGCATCAATCCAGAGTAGCTCGGCTGGTTTCAGGGGAGTAACTCAGAGAGTAGACTTTGGCTCCGTCACGGTACCGGAATAAGAGATTTCTCCTTTATAGCCCAGCTTTTTGTTTTTCTGGATCCTGCAGTGAAATCCTACCCCTGCATTTAGGATACATGGCCAAGTGGTTATTAATATGGCTATAATTCAGCTAGGGAGCAAGGGTGGTTGTTGTGAGGAGAGCAAAGCCTGAGTGGCTTATTGTGATGAATTCAGGCTACATGTGTACAACTTATGAATTCTTGATATTGTGAAGTTGTATAATGAAAAACTACTTTCTCGTGAATGTCTGCATGTGTATGAGTCCGCTTTTGCTGACAGGGCCTGACAGGACACCAGACAGATACAAGGTGCAGTGCTTAAGATGCAACAGTCCTATTCAGGAGCTAACTTCTGGGACAATGGACAAGCTATGTTCTTAGAAATCCAGTGTAGCTGACTCCTCTGAAGGGAGGGATGGAACAAAGGAAACCAGAGCGGTTTAAATAGCAAGCCACACAGGAACAGAAGGACTGAGAAGGGAAGAGTAAGGTGGTAATCCAAGTTGGGCAAGAGATTCCATGAGGTCGAGGAACCAGCCAGTATGTAACAGCCTGTGTGAGGCAGGGCACACCCAGTCTGCTTGCCTGCCTGGACCCAGATAGTCCCACAAAGACACACAAGGGAAGGGACGTTGTGGTTTCAGATGTTAACCTGTGGGACTCTTTGCCAGCACTTACTGAATGGGTGTGGATGTTGTGAAGGCCAAGACAATAACAGGGTTCAAAAAAGAACTAGTTAAATTCATGTAGGATAGATCCATCAATGGCTATTAGCCAGGATGGGCAGGGATGGTGTCCCTAGCCTCTGTTTGCCAGAAGCTGGGAATGGTAACAGGGAATGGATCACTTGATGATTCCCTGCTCTGTTCATTCCCTCTGGGGCACCTGGCACTGGCCACTGTCAGCAGACAGGATACTGGGCTAGATGGACCTTTGGTCTGACCCAGTATGGCTGTTCTTATGTGCATTTCCACGTAGTAGTAGCTGACTAAGAGTCAGTGCTCAAGAAATGTGCCAGAGAGGAAACAGGGCTGCAGCCTGCTGAGACCCAGGCAAGCTTATAGTAGCCAAGCAGAAGAGAATTGCATTCCCCCACAGCTGTCCTAGTGAGCAGCTGCGAAAGGGTGCTTTCTAGGATATGACCGGTATGCAGTTGTCAACTGTCCTGATATTGCAGAGTAATCTCCTAACCAGCCCCTGTAGATTAGTCAGTGTTGCAATAGTATATAATTTACCAACATGAACCTGTTTCAGTGGGACATTGAAATCAAACGGACCCTTGGTGCCACTCGCCAGCAGCTCATGCCCCAAGCCAATGGTGCTTTTCCTTACTGCTGCAGCCTCAGAGCTCATTACCCTGGCTTCTCCATATGGTATGTTTGAGCCCTTTTCAAAGATAAGTGCAATTGCTCTCTCATTAGCATGCATAGCTTCCAGAGACACTAGGGTAAAAGATGGTAAGATTCCTTTACAGACAATCACATGTATCATATGTACTTTCAGCCAGGCTGCTGCATGTCTGATGTGCTGGGGGCTGTGTGCTGGGGGCAGTGGGGCATCCATTTGTGTGAGACCTGTATCTAATTATACAACTGTCATAGATTAGTGTGGTATATAAATAGGACAATTTATAGCCTGTATGATAACTGTTAACATTACCTTATATTAGTATTAACGTATAACATGCCAATGTGTCATTAATAAATTCATCTATTCCTTTGTAAAAAAAACTACATATCAAGCAGCAGGCACTGTTAAAGAGACAAGTTAATACAATTTTTCTGGAGCTTTTTTACATTGCATATCTTGCCTCATAGAGAAAAAATGACAGAATTTGTGCACTTAGTTATTTTTGTCAGATTTAACTACTACCTTCTCTTCCCATTTATTTTTAAATGAATTATGTGTTCACGAATGATGCCAGCTTGACAGCCCCAGGGACAGAAAGCATCTTTTTAGCCATAGAGGCAATACAGTTCCAACATTAGCTTCCTCCAACTTCCCCGAATAGTGCTTCCATCCTAACCTTGAGGGGCTAACTATAGGAGTGGTAAGCTCTGTGCCATGATTACTAAAAGGATGCACATTACCAATTAGGAGTGCCAATTGTAATGGGATTTATGATGGACTGGAAGCTGGGCTGTGATCACCAGTTCAGTTGTTACAAGTGTTTCTATATTTATTGTCCTTTTATCATATGTGTACTTAGACCAGTATTTTCAAACTTGAGTGCTTAAAGCTTAGGCAGCTAAATCCATCCTTAGACAACTAAATAAATAGTGTGGTAAACCAGGCCACTTATTGAACTGCCCCAATTTAGGCATAATGTATGAAAATTTGAGCTATAGTGATTTGCTTTGCCTCTATCAGTGGCACTAATTATACTAAAATATTTGATTGGAAATTGCTCATTGGACTACATTGCCCAGAATCCTTAAGAGGAAGTTGGGTGGATCTATTTTTGAAGAATGAAATATAAAGTTTGAGGGATTGTTAGCTGCAAACCTTAATCCCTATCTTCTTTACTCCATTCAGTAAATCTTACATGTATATGATGTCAGGCTATGTCAGAGTGCTCCAGAGGTACTGCTGAGTGTTGCAGCGATGCCGTTGTAGAGTACATGCTTCCTATATTGATGGAAGGGGTTTTTCTGTTGATGTAATTAATCTATCTCACCAAGAGTTAGTAACTAAGTCAACGGAAAAGAATTCTTCCATCGATTTAGCCGTGTCCATACTGGCTCTTAGATCGACCAAACCATGGTAGTCAGAGCAAAAAAATTTTCACACCCCTGAGCGAAGAAGCTACATCAATCTGTTTTTTAAGTGTAGACCAGGCCTAGGGAACCATGGTTATATGGGAGGTCATGGAGTTTAAAACAAACTCGTTTACATCATTGAAGTCAGCCATTAAAACTTCTCAGCCTCTGGCTTATCTCTATGAACGAAAACAGTTGTCAGACCATAGGATCTGTGTAGAGCAGTATTTCCCAAACTTGGGATGCCGCCTGTTTAGGGAAAGCCCCTGGCGGGCCAGGCTGGTTTGTTTACCTGCCCGTCCACAGGTCCGGCCGATCGCAGCTCCCGCTGGCCACGGTTCACCGCTTCCAGGAGCTCCCATTGGCCTGGAGCAGAGAACTGCAGCCAGTGGAAGCCGCGATCGGCTGGACTTGAGGACACAGCAGGTACACAAACCAGCCTGGCCTCCCAAGCAGCGTCCCAAGTTTGGGAAACACTGGTGTAGAGCAAACACATGGGAAAACTAAAATAATGTACATAATCATCCAATTTAGAGAACATATTTGCAAAACTGCCCATGTCACTTGCCCAAGGTAGCACCAGAGCTGGGACAGAACCCTGAATTCCACTTTCCTGTCATGAGGCCTAAATGCAGGACCATCCTTCCCCCAATCCCTTTCCATACACCGCATGTAGAGGCAGCATATATAATATAATGACTAAAGCTCAAAAGTCTGGATGTTTAGCCAAGCCTTGTGTGACTCACTTGGGTGTACAAAATTGGTCAGGAAATGTCTGGTTCATTGCTTCTACAGCAATCCAGCCTGGCAACAGGATGTTCAAAAGCATGTAAAACAAGACAAATATATACTGGGAGATATATACTGGGAGATATATGGGAGTGAACCTTTTGAACCTCAAATGTTTTATCCAACTCATCTCAAAGATATTTCTGTTCAAACTTGGACACCATCTCGAATTGGTTTGCTGTCCTTTCTCTGATATAAGGATTAGGAAAATGCCCAGCTACATCACTGACAAATTCTACTATGCTTTGCTCCTTAATAAGTGTGTGTATGGACATACACACACTTCAGAACAGAGTCAAACCATTCTTTTACTGGATTGGGATCTGTAGTGTTATACAGCCTACAGATCTTGAGCACCACCTCGTGGATTTCGCGGAGCAACGTAATCATTTCCTTTGAGTACATGTTTCCAGAATTTAACCCATTGGTTTAAATTTTAAAATATTTTAGGGCCTGTTATCACTTACACCAGTTTTACACAGGTGTAAACCCATTGACTTCAATGGAGTTATTTTTTGATTTACACTTGCGTAAGAGTAGAACCAGGCCTTTGGTATTGTTTAAGCAAGGATTTTTTAAAAGTAGTAATAGAATGTTTATCCAATAGCAAATGTTTTCAAAACACCCAATTTTCTCCCACTAGCTACACCATAGTAATGAGAATGGTTTCTAATTAAGGTCCTGTTTCTTCTTCTCAAGAAATCTCAATACATGTGAACAGAAATGTAGCTGGCCTGAAATCCAGATGTCTAATGGCTAGGGAAAGAATGCTCAAATGCTATAGTCAAACATCCCACCTATTAAAAATATGACAAGTTTCAGGAGTGGTATCGCAGCATTTTCAAACAGATTTTGTAAAATACACAAAAAGAGCTCTCTTGTGTTGAGTGAATGATTCAATATCCAGTACGAGCATTCCTCCTTAGTTAGAACAGAGCTTTCAGACTCATCATCCTGGAAAGATGCTGAATGTGATTTAGGCTTGAGTGATTTAGGTCAGCCTGTGTGGCAACTGAAGGACATTTAATAGCCCTCTGGCTATGACATCTGTGGCCAGCATAAACAAAGGGCAAAAGTGAAATAAGTGATTTCATATTCTGTGTGCATGATCTCTCACCAGACAGGGCTGCAAATTGTGTTATGTGATGAGTTTGTGCTCACAGAGCATGTAGTAAAAAGGAAAGTAAAGTCAACTAAGTACATAGTCTAGCAGGGGTCCACGGTGCTTGTAAAAACTTGAAAATAACCTGACACTGGAGCAGAAGGAAGTCTCCTCTCTACTGTTTTTACATGTCATTTCCCTTCCTTGGTGGACAAGACTGCTCCGACTGACCTACACTTAGGTATTCTGGCTGCACTGAGTGACTGGGGCATTCACCCCAAGGCTTAAATGAAAACTGGCATCAGCTTCCTTTCAAACACCCTCCTCATTAGTCCAGCTGTGCTCCAGAGTGCACCTCAGCAGAAGGGGAAGTACAGCATAGGGTCAAGTTGGTGGGCAGAACCAAAACAGGAAGGTAGTAAAGTGATGGTGGGAGGTGGGTAGGCAAACCATCCATTGCTCCTGCTTTTGGGGGCATTTACAAGAAAGCACAGGCAGAAGGCCAGCTCTCATGTTCAGCTGGAGATCAGGTGCATTGATGAGCCTGTGCATTTGTAAATGTAGGTCAGCCGTTTGTCAGGCTGGCAGTGAGTGAGTCCATTTCGATTGTCCAGGCGGCCAGATTGGATAGGGATTGTCTAGTCTGCCTTAAATTTCTATCAAGCCTTTCATCCTGAAGCAGCCCAGACCACTTCACAAATTGATATACAGACTCCTGCATCCATGAAAGGGGTTGCTTCGTTCCCCTTACTGCCTCTCTCTATCCAGGAGCAAGCAGTGTGTATGCTGGATGCCGAGGCTTGCTATCCAAAAGGAAACTTATGATGTCTGGAATGAATGATTCAGTACATAGTGTGAGCCTAACTATACCCTTGACCTCTGCACAGATCTCCCATCCTGGGGAGGAGAACAGCTACCTCATAGGCAGCATATCTCCCTTCCTCCTGGATTCTATGAATGCCTCCCTTTGGGTCTGGGGTCATTCCTGACAGGACTGTGCAGACAGGGTGCTGGGTCAGACTTACTGCACATCATCCACTCCACTAGCCCTGCAGAGGTTGTCCCCAAAAAGATAACATAGCCCCAGATCGTATTTCTCTCCATGAGCCTCATGCTGGTGGGGAGATCCCAAAGGAAGTTGCAGCTGGAGAAGCCTGGCTGCATGGTTCTTTAGGAGATCAGTTGTCAGGGAACCTAATGAGTGGTAGGTTTGTCTGGGGCTGCAGAATTAGTATAGAGGTACAGGAAGTTCTCTGCCTGATTTCCAAGGAGCCATTCTGCAGGTTCCGGTTTTTGGAGGCCAGTGTACGGACAAACCCTAATGCCAAGAAGGAAGAAACTCTGCAATAAAGGAGGAACCTCATGGAGGTTTCCTCTTCCTTATTCAAGTCCCCTTGTGGGGTTTCTCTGTGGAAGGGGAAAACTGAAGCTGTTTTTTTTTACTATTTTCCAGTCAGTGTAGTCATTCACACATTTTGCCAGCAGAGGGCACAATACAAGTAGTCACTGGTTAAATACACAGATGATGTACCATGTCCAGAACTGAGTCATATTTCATTCTGTCCACACCGCACTGGGCTCTCATTTCCCAAGTGGTGGTGGTTTTTCGTCTTTTAATATCCGCTATAATGCAGTTATTTCACTATCCTTTATATGCTTAAGGGTTTTTCTGTGAGATGCAAATATGTCATCCTGCTGTTTTCCACATCTGTTTATGACAACCAAAACAGTATTTTTGCACTCTTCAGCTCTGCCCCAAGGAACAGTGTCAGCTGTAAATTGAAATGTCTCAAATTCTAGTCTAACCACTGAACTTGCATCAACAGACATATTCAACTGCATTGAAACAATCCTGGAAATGCTTTCAGGTTTGTGTGAGTGTTAAAGGTCTGGAAAGCATTTTTTATATCAGTACCTTAATTATATCCATAGATCCAGAACATTTATAAAAAATTAGCTATTTCTCTGCCTTCCATAGTAAAAGCTTAGCACAAGAAATCTATCATTAGAGATGGACCCAAAGCAAATTCCTAGACTCTACCATCACTAAGCATATATGCTCCAGCTTCTCTAATCTCATATTTGATCAATTTGTTTTGTGTTTGTCATATTTGTCCTTGTGCATTACAGTTAATCAGGAATAGTTCCCTTGTAATCAATAGAGTTTCTCCTCTCTGTTGCATTGATATAATTAACTTGACTGTAATACAGTTACTCAATACGGCACCAAGAGGAGAATCAGGCCCACACTATGAGGGCAGCAAACTACACCTCTACCCCAATATAACACGGTCCTCAGGAGCTAAAAAATCTCACCGCCTTATAGTGAGACCACGTTATATCCAGTTCGGGCCGGTACGCTGTGCCGAACTGGATCAGCTTCCCCGGCAGTGATTTAAAGGGGCGAGTGCTCCAGCCGCTGTGGGGAGCCCCGGGCCCTTTAAATCACCGCTGGAGTTCTGGCAGTGGGGCTGGGGCAGGGATTTAAAGGGTCCGGTGCTCCCCACAGCCTCTGGCCCTTTAAATCACCACCCGAGCCTGGCTGCCAGAGCCCCGGCAAGGATTTAAAGGGCCCGGTGCTCTAGCTGCTGTGGGGAGCTCTTGTCCCTTTAAATTACCACCAGAGCTCTGGCAGCGGGGCTCTGGTGGGGATTTAAAGGGCCTGGGGCTCTTCGCAGTGGCCAGAGCCTCAGGCCTTTTAAATCACCGCCAAAGCCTGGCTGCCGGAGCCCTGGTGATTTAAAGGGCCCGGGGCTCCACACGAATTTGGATATAATGCAGTAAAGCAGTGGGGCCAGGTGGCGCTTTAAAGAGCCCGGGGCTCCCTGCTGCTTTACCGTGTTATATCCGAATTTGTGTTATATCGGGTCGCGTTCTATCGGGGTAGAGGTGTATATGTTTACCAACAAATGCACCAGCCATTCACATGCTGGTGATCAGTACTAGGTTGCCTCCCTTGGACACAGGATAGGACTGTTTGTATGGTTTTTTAATCTAAAATTCTTCCTGTTTATCTGGCACAGCATAGAGCAGACAACATTGTACTATGTTGGTCCATAACCAAAGGAAAGTCTGTGCATTCAGACGTCAGTCTAAGTTGAACCAGGCAGGCAGTCCACAATACAAAGAGTACCTTACACATGCAGTATTCACATACATGGTTTACATCACAAAGTGAAGATCTCCTTCATGTTCACTTCTTTACAGACATTCATATGGGCAGTATATGGGGCTTCAGAAGATTATTAGTAATCATTAAACTCTAACATCGTCATTGGGTTTAAGAGGTAATTACTTGAAACTTCTTTTTTAGTCCAGCTCTAGGGAATTCCTCCCCCTTCTTTCTCCTCCAGTTAATCTCTGCAGCTTCAAGATACTTAATAAACCCCCCACAATTTCTGTGCCTGCCACAAAGCTGTGTGCATGGGCTGTGAAAGAGTGGAGACAGCACAGAGCTTTATTTATGGGCAGCATCCACAGGAAGAGCAGGTTCTGTTGTCTTCCTTAGATCTCTTGGTGGTGCAAGTGCTGGAAAAAATAAATGATTTTAATGAGGAATGAGATGGTGATTAACTTCTCTGAGAAAGCTCTAAACTAAAATGCAGAAATGATCCTTTGGGAATACGGGAGCTACATGATGAGGCAGTAGATGCTACCTGAATAATGTACTTGCCTAACTTAGAAAGTAGAGAGCTCCAAAGGTTTTCCTGTTACCCTGAACATGGCCCCATCATTCCCTGCGAGAAACAGTTTCCAATACTCAAAGAATCACATAGCTTGATTGTACCGCATGAGTAGATTCAAGCCAAACAACATTTGGTTTTGGTTTGCTGAAGTACGTAGCAACAAATATTTGGTTTCCAAGTCATACAGCCTGTCTGTAACCCTTGAATATCTAGATTATAAACTCAACATTGTTTAAACTCAATATGCACATTTGTATAATTCCATGGAGCTTGAGTCTGAAAGGAATATAAAATAACCCCAGAACCTAAGTTCAAAAGTAAACACCCACCTGACATTTGCCAAACTGTCTAAATATCTATGAAGAAGTCTAGGTAGGAAAAAAAAAAATCAAATCCCCAGAGTCTTGCAGTGCATAGTAAGTGTAAACTGCTATTGCATGCTGAACTCCTCTGGCGTGGGCTGAATGCTTAATGAGAAATAGAAGCAAAGAGTCTACTGAGAATATGTCAATATTGTCAGCAAGTTCTGTCTCATGTTACCATGGGGCCAGAACAGCTTAACTATTGTTGAACAGGACAAAGCTTCATTTTCAGGGAGAAAAAAGTTGACCAAAAAAAAGGAAAAAATCTGCAGGGAGCTCTCACTGCTCTTTCTGCTAGATAGAGCATTTCCAACTAAAAATTAATTGAAAAAAGCCTGGTTAAGCTGCACATTGATGGAAATAATATACCTGTTAGCCCTAAAAAGAGAGTTAGAAGCAGCAGTTTGGAAGTCTATATTTTCAGTAGTACAAACCCATCCTGGTTTGATTGGACAGTTATGTTCATATCCAGACACACCCCATTCACACAAACCCTTGGAACCATGAAAATGAGATGTCAAGAGAAAAGTCCCCATCATTTCTTGCTACTTTCACTATGCCTGCAATGATGTGGACAGCACACCCCAACATTCCATAAAGCATTCTTCACTTCCACCTCCAACAGATACTGAAAAACAATATGTATGCCAGCTTCATCTCACGCGCTCTCTACTGTAACACTTAATAGTGATCTCATAGGTTTTATCTTGACTAGGATTTAAAGGTGTGGCAGCTAATGGTTAGACTACAGTAGCTAACACAAACTATCAATAGGGCTAGAGTTGAAAATGTGCTGTAAAACTCTTTTTCAATGGTAAACCGGATTTTTGAATAAATATAACTTTATGGAAAATGTCTGCTTTCTGAGAAATGTTGATTTTTTTATTTGAAAACCAAGACCACCAATTTTTTTATTATTATTTTTTGCTGAAAGCTGAATTTTTTTCCAGAAGTTTTTAGTTAAAGTTTCCTGTTTTGGGCCAAAAATATTTGATTTTCTTTTTTTGATGAAAAGTTAAATTTTCAGTAGGAAAAAATAATCCATTTTCCAACCAGCTAAAACTAACACCTTCTAAGAATCTAGTCAAGACATGTAAAGTATTACTAGGGCTCCCCCCAGGAGATAACTATCAGTTTAACACAAGGTAAAGTACAAACAGCCTTGTCTTGACTATAGTTTTAGAAGCCTCAGCTTTCTACCATTATCTAATACCAAACCTTTCAGCTGCTGAGTTGCCATTAAGGTTTCAGCTGTGCCACATTAGATATATGGGGTTTAGTCCCATCTCTCCCTGAAGCAACCTTGGGCAAGCTTTCAAAATATTTATTTGTAAAATATAGGGTTAGATACTAGACTTACTTTTAGGGCTTGGTCCCTCACATCTTACTTGAAAGGTCAGGGATACTGAATCTCTAACAAAGACTTCCCTTCTTGTAGTCATTAAAGTTAAATAGATACAAACAAATCAAAAAAATTGAATGGTCTGACTTAAAATTCTTTCCCCATTCAATTGCTCAGCTTTGATTCACTCAGCTGTTGTGATGTCATCATTTCAGTTGGGGCTTGTCAACACACAAACTAAAACCAAAGTAACTAAATCACTTGTCATTTACACTTTTCATTATTTTGGTGCAAATCCATGGATTTCTGATTAAAAGTGTTCTATTATGATTTAACGCAAATTGACTTTTATTCAGATTAAATCATAATATGATCATCTTACTTTGAAATAAATGTCCACAGATAGATTTAACCAAGAATAACTAATGGTGTGAAACTGTGAATTACAACTGATCTAGTTATTTCACTTCCAGTTTGAGTATAAACCAGTGCTTCTCAAAGCCTGTCTGCTGTTTATTCAGGGAAAGCCCCTGGCGGTCTGGGCCAGTTTGTTTACCTGCCGCATCCGCAGGTTCAGCTGATCGCGGCTCCCACTGGCTGAGGTTCGCCGCTGCAGGCCAATGGGGGCTGCAGGAAGTAACACGGGAGATGTGCTGGTAGCCCATCCTGCAGCCCCCATTGGCCTGGAGTGGCAAACTTCAGCCAGTGGGAGCCGCAATCAGTTGAACCTGCAGATGCAGCAGGTAAACAAACTGGCCTAGATCGCCAGGGGCTTTCTCTGAATAAGCGGCGGACCGGCTTTGAGAAGCACTGGTATAGACAATCCCTAGTTTTCCACTCGAAACTTCTATATTAGATAACAATTTCTAATGGGGGTGAGGAAGCAGAGACACTCCTCTCCCACCTCCACATACTCCCTCCTAAACTTTATATACCATTTAGAAGCAAAATAAAGGCCTGGCTGGATTTTTTAACCTTTGCAAGACAGTCTCATAGTGGGAGCACTACTAGTTTAGCCCCAACCCCATGTCAGTTCTTCTCTCTGTTATTTCCATCCCAGTGTTAGAGACTGAATGGAGGGTGCACCTATCAGGAGTGAGCAATCCCTTGCTAACAGCTGAGAGACAGGAAAGAGAGCAAGTGGAAGACGTGAAAGATTCACAGATTCCGGGGAAGGAGAGAAGGGACGGTTGTAATCATTTAGTCTGACCTGTATAGCATCGGCCACAGGATTCCCCCACCCCCAAATAATTCCTTTTTGAAATGGAAAGGCAAAGAAGGTGCAAGGAGTTAGTGAAGGGGTAGTACAGGGTGGGAGAGGAGGGACTACAGACACTGATGAGGAAAGAGATGGGAGCAGAAAGAGAAAAGGGATAATGAGTAGGAAGGGAAAGGGATGTTGACAGAGGAGGAGGAGGAGAACGGAAAGGACAAAGATAGGAGACTGAGGAAATGACCTCTCATATTTCAAGGGCAGTGCCCCCCAATATTTGAGACCTGGCATTCCCCATTGCAACATTCAAAATAACATCCCCTTAGAATGAATGGGAAAAGTTCATGTCCTCGCCTGTGCTGTAGTTTTAGTATATACTCTGAGCAGTGGTTCTCAAAGTTGGGCCGCCGCTTGTTCAGAGAAAGCCCCGGCAGGCCGGGCCGGTTTGTTTACCTGCTGCATCCGCAGGTTCAGCCGATCGCAGATCCCACTGTCCGCGGTTCGCCGCTCCAGGCCAATGGGGGCTGTGGGAAGCAGTGCGGGCCAGGTGCTGGACGCCCTTCCCGCATTTTGAGAACCACTGCTATAGAGTATAGCGTATCCTTCCCTTGATGCACATGGAAAATTCCCATTCACTTGATTGGAAATTGCACATACTCATCAGGATGAAAATGACTCCCATGTTTCAAAGCATTTTTGGAGGGATGGGAGGAGAGGGAAAGTAGGATTCAGGATGGAAAACAATGCAAACTATTTCTAAATGATGATCCATCGGTTTAATCTTTCGAATAAGCGAATTTTATACAAACCACTTGAAGAGAAGATAATATTAAGGATTCTAAAATAGGCCTGAAACAGTTCTTAACAGTTTACTGTAGGAGAGGAATTTTATGGCAAGATTGTCAGATTCAAGTAGCTGAGTAGTACTTATATAGTAAAAAAGGAGTTGAATGCTTGGAAAAAGGGTGAAGACAAATTAATGTCCAACTAGTAAACTTAGGTTACAGATATTTTTGTCACCAACTTGAAACCAGTTATAAATCTTTTGGGTTATCTTCACACATTGCAAAAATGGCTGAGGGAATTAAGGTTAAAGGTGAGAGCAACAAGAAGGCAAACCTATATTTCTGTGTTACAAAATGCTATGCTCTTAGCTCAAAACATAACAGAATTAAAGTATCACTATGGGCCAGGAAATGATGTTGACCTTGGAATAAATCCTTATAACATTGACCACATGTGCTGTTTATATTCCATGATATGTCTTCAACAACACAATCATTCGTATTCTGAGACAAATCCTGATGTCCGCACTCAATTTTACTCTTTACTTAGGCAGAACTCACTGCAGTCACAAAGGCAGGTCACACTTGAATCAGGCCTTCCAGCAAATACTTTTCTGTTTGAGTGGCATATTTCACACAGCCCTAGATACCAGGAAAACGATATCTCCTTGCCAAGGCTAATAGACAAGTTGGAAAAATATGAGTAAGTGAATGCAAAATGTACTGCATTCTGAATATATGAAATGTGTTACTGGCATTGCAGTCCAAGAGAACCTAAGTAAAACCAAATCAAAAATCTCTGATAAGGCCAAGTTTAAGAAAATAATCAGAGTTCTCATGTGCTGACAGCTTGGCCTCGGCCTGAACTGAGGATGCTGATCTGGAGAATGATGGTGTTAAAATAAATAACCCAAGTCTTCCTGCTCCCCCTGCCACTCAGTGTCTGGGCTATTGCTCAATTAGGCACATAGCAAGGTATCCGAACTTTTACAATTAGTGGAGCAATCATCCAGTTTCGAGAAAATTGAAAATATCTACCACAGGCATTGATTCTGAAAGATACTTCCCATCAGATTAGCAGAGCTACATTAAAACTAAAGTCGCAGAGAACAGAATGCCAGCCAGGCAGCAGTTAGTGATACGGACTTTTATTTAAAGGCAACTAACTCCACCAAAAATTCAATTAAAGCAAAATACTGCCCTGGCCCCTGTGTGATTGTAGACCCTCCCGTGGAGCAGAAGCAGTGTGATTGCACTCATGATGGATAGGATCCTGTACACTCAGGATTTCTCCTGCATCCTCATGCAGAAGGGCTGGGGGCTTGACCTCAGGAGGAGCAGAGACCGGGCCAATGGATTTGCCACTATGCAGACTCAGCTGCCATCAGTTGCCATGGAGGTGCAGTAGCAGTTTTGCTGAGGCTCTAAGGCTTGGAAGGAGGAGTTCTTCACCTTTCTACCGATCTCTCTGCAGTAAGCTTCACTACTCAGACTTACTCAGGTGCAAAGGGGATGAATTGGCCTGAGGGGGAAGTTTTGTAGTTTCATATATGGCGTGTCTGTGAGTGACAAGCATGGCCTGGCATACTTTAGCACAGGATTTGGTTTAAAGCAACGATGCCCTAGCAGGACTCACTGCTTACAATAAGAGCTCATGGTCCATTGTCTCCCACTCCCACAACTGGGGACACTGGATTATGGCTTTCCCATCCAAGTGCCACACTGTTCCTCTGTCCAGCCCCAGAAGACTCACCCTGTATTGCAAAAGCAGTGATTTTCCACAGAGATGGCAAGCACCATCATAGCTACTCCTGCCAGGGTCACTCTTGGCAGCTCACCAAAGGCTTCTGCACTATGAGGTTTCCCACTTCTTTACTTCAGATCTGCACCAACTGTCTTGCTTTTTTGAAGAGAGATCAGGTGACCGATGGTAACAAGCTGCACAGGCTAATAACCATATCACCTATCAGGCCAGCCATTGTATTTTTTTAGTGAGCTGCTTTATAAGTCAGTAGAACAGAGAGCATGGGGCAAATTCATGAGTTTAAGGCCAGAAGATATCTCCATATCATCTAGTCTGACCTCCTCTGTATCTTAGGGCACTAAATACCACCCAGCCACCCTATAGTAAGCCCAACCACCCGAATTAGAGGGGGAGGCTGCAGCAAAGCTATACAGACATAGATAGTTGCCTGTGTGCTCATGAACGTGTGCACACATGCACACACACACCCTTCAAATACATGGCTAATATTCTGCAATAAGGAACTACTTCATTTTCAGTCTTTTTGCCATCTACTTCCTGGCTTTTATTACAACTAATTTTCCCCTACCCCCATCTCTTCTCTATGGAGTGAAACTCCTCCTTATGGGGTTTATTGTATCTCTTCTTTCTACCAAGTTTTTTATTCTCTTTCCTTTCCTCTTTCTTTTTCATTTCTTGCTCCAAGTGGGTGCACAGTGAAGACATACCAGCTGTCAATATGGATTATACACCCCAGATGCTGCTCCCATTTTTGAGCCAGCCTGGGCAGAGTAGCAGTTTCAGGCAGAAACCATGAGATGCTCAATGATTTCAAAGAGTTTCATTTCTATCCAGATAGGTAATTAGAGGGCCACCTGCCATCACTGTATTGTTGTGGCATCTCTCAGAGTGTAGTGGAGTCAAATCCCAAATGCAAAGCAAGACTCAAGAAGTGGATTCTCACACTTGACAATGCTGGGGAAAGGGCTTACATGCACTTAGACTACTGCATTTCAGCAGGGCTGTAGCCTATGGGCATTTTCAGCCTTAAAAATTACAACAATAAATCTCTTTGTGTATTAAAAAATAGCCTCTCAGTCTAGAGACTCATATTTCAGTCATTTATTTCAAAGTTTAGAGGGGTTATATTGCTTTGTCATAAACCTACACAACATCAGTCTGTCTGTGGAAAAGAATGCAAGGCTCACCGGATTGGCTGGCAAAGCATCCTGCAATACCAAGGTACAAAATACTCTCCTTAGGACATGCTGCCTGGGAAATCACAGAGAAAACATTAAAAGTTCCAGGTATTTTAGTAATTGTCTTAAAAATTGAAAAATAGAAGCTATCTCGATCTGACAGAATCTTTGAGAAGACAACTCCAATCATGCACCCCCCAAGTTTAACTGTGATTATGTTGTTTCATGAAACTTGGGAAGAATCCAGATCTTTACAGCTCTGTATCAAGGGCCCATGTCCTTCTCATGAAAAGGCAGGGCTCACTTCCAGAGAACCATGGATCCTAGGACTTCCTATGCACCTCATTGCCTGTGGAGCAAGACCAACAGAAGAGTGGAATAAAGGGGTGGGGTGCCATTTCTCATGGAAAACCACCATGGGCTCTTTCCCATATGTGCTCCCTTACGCCTGCTGGGTGACTAAAAGTATGAGTATCTCTATTTCTGTGCTTCCATGGTTTAGCTTCCTCACAACTCCACTTCTCATTGCCATACCCTGTCCCTGGTGTTAAAGGCACAGGCATGGACTTATAAATCATGCTGCCAAAAGGACAACATGCCAGAGCAGTTGTTCCCTCAGCTGCTCCACCCAGACAGCTGCACACTGCTCAGGTGGCACGGTATGGTCCCTGTGGGGATAGAGATGTAGTGATGGAGAAGCAGGATTCTTTCCACTTTGTATGGAAGCCATGAGATAGATGCTCAATGGTTTTCAAAGAGTTTTGCTTCTATCCATCTGGGAAATAAAATGGCCTCCATCACTGAATTATCCAGGCATCTCTAGGAGAAACCCACAGGCTGCAGGTTGCCAGCAGTTTTGCTCATCAGATCACCATGTGAAGGGGGGAATCATATGCCCCTAGGTTCTGTACACTGTATACTACACCACACAGAATATTAATGAACATTAAGATAGAACATGGTCTTTGATTAGAGGAACGTAAAGCTGTGACACAAGCATCTAGTAAGTACTGCTATTCTCTTTTTACAAAAGGGGAAAATGAAGCACAAGTTGGTTAAGTGACTTGCCCAGTATCACATGGGAAATCAATGGCAGAGCTGAGAAGAGAAGCCAGAACACCTAGATGCTCTCTTCTTTGCTTTAGTCACTCAAATGTGCTGTCCCTTCTACTATAATCATGTTCACTTGATACTGTTCATGTAATGACAATGTACATTGAAGCCACACGTGCAGATTAGCACAGATCTAAGAACGCTGATGTCTAGAAACAGAAGGATATGGGGAACATGATATGATTTCTTTCTGAAACACCATTGTGCCTGGCCAACTTATGAAATCACAAATAAAACTGGCTGAGAATGGCCCGGGAGCATCTTGAACACCCTTGAAAGTAGATATATATATTTTTGGCCTTCATAGTGCTTGGAAGGGTATTCTAAAACATTGAAAAACTAATCAAGTTCATCTACTAGAAGGATCCATTTCACTGAGTTTTCAAAGTTCTATTAAGTTATTTAGATGCATTAAAAGATCATAAAAATGCACATAATTATTCCCACCCCCACAGTTATCTATTGCTTCTCTTAAAATTGGTCAGAGTCCAGTCACTGAGCCAGCTGTAACAGTAATTTACACAGTGTAACAGAACAAACTTGGTAAGCGTTATCTCCAGGATAGAGTAAAAAAGACACAGTTATGTGCTTTTATCACTGCATGACTCAGGCAGACTTATGAAGTCGAGGGGTGGTGAGTGATTCCATTAGAAACCAGGACAAAATATTCTGAAATGTACATATATACATAACTTCCCCTGAATTCGCCAGCACCAGCCCCCAGTCAAACTTTGGAGAATTCTATGGCAAGAACAAGCAGGTCTGGCACTCCGTTGCACACTCCCCACCCCTACTTTCTTTTCAATCAAGCTCAGTAAGTCCCTCGGCCCGTGCCACTTCCAGCAGCTCCCATTGGCACAGAACAGCAATCCGCAGCCAGTGGGAGCTGCGTTCTAACGGACCTGCGGACGGGGCAGATAAACAAACCGGCCCACCAGGGGCCTTCCCTGCTGTCATGGTATAATTCCCCACCCTGAACCTTAGCATCCAAAAGATGGGGTACCAGCATGAATTCCTCTAAGTTCAATTACCAGCTTAGAACCTGTAGCGCTGCCACCAACCAGGAATTCCAGTGCCTGGTACACTCTGGTCCCCCCAAAACCTTGCCCAGGGACTCCAAAGACCCAGACCCTCTGGATCTTAACACAAGGAAAGTAAACCTTTTCCCTCACCATTGCCTCTCCCAGGCTTCCCCTCCCTGGGTTACCCTGGAAGATCACTGTGATTCAAACTCCTTGAATCTTAAAACAGAGAGGAAAATGCACCTTCCCCTCTCCTTCTATCCTCCCCTCCCATATTCTCCCTGAGAGAGACAGTAATCCTAACACAGAGAGAAATTAGCCTCTCTCTCCCCCTTCTCTCCTTTCTCCCCACCAATTCCCTGGTGAATCCAGACCCTGTCCCCTGGGGTCTCACACCAGAATAAAAAAAAATCAGGTTCTTAAACAAGAAAAACTTTTAATTAAAGAAGGAACAAAGGTAAAAATTATCTTTGTAAATTTAAGATGGAATACGTTACAGGGTCTTTCAGCTATAGACACTGGGAATACCCTACCAGCCTAAGTATTCAAGTACAAATTAAAATCCTTTCAGCAAAATATAAATTTGAATTCCTTCCAGCCAAATACACATTTGCAAATAAAGAAAACAAGCATAAGCCTAACTCGCTTTATCTACCTAGTACTCACTATTTTGAATCTATAAGAACCTGTATCAGGGAGATTGGAGAGAAACCTGGTTGCACATCTGGTCCCTCTGAGCCCCCAGAGTGAACAACAACCAAAAACTAACAGCACACACAAAAACTTCCCTCCCTCAAGATTTGAAAATATCCTGTCCTCTGATTGGTCCTATGGTCAGGTGACAGCCAGGCTCACTGTTCTTGTTAACCCTTTCCAGGCAAAAGAGATATGAAGCACTTTTGTTCTATTAACTCTTACTTATCTGTTTATGACACCTGCACAAGCGACAACCCCTGTTTGAGAAACCCTGAGTTAGACAAAGGGGTGTTGGGTAAGGAGAGTTAGAGTGAGAAGTTTTACATGGGGGATGGGCGGGAGTTGGGAAGACATTCAAAAGGAGAGGTATCCAGACCCAGAGAGGTTGGCAGAACTGCTGGACCCTGGAACAAGACTCCAGGGAGGAGGAAATGAGGAGACTGCTGCAGGGAGGGAGGGAGCTAACCACAGTTTGACATAGTCATTTTCTAAATATTCATCAAATAATTTACATAAAAAAATAAAAGCCAGCATTATCTGGGAAAAAATTGGGAACATTATTTGATTAATATTAATCAACCAGCTCCAGTATTAACAAGGTGGATGAAACCTTGAAAGTTGAAATAATTCAGATAAACATCTAAATGGAAGTCCAGACCTTTGGCAATTTATCCGTTAGTGCTGGTGCCACATAAATGATATTTTCATATATAAGACCCAAAAGTTCTTATCTCTAGCACGCCGTTTTAACAAGTTTCCTCACTTAAATTCTCCAGGTTCCAGATATACAGCTGCTGTTACTTGCAAACACTGTAGCACTGATCTTAAAAATTATTCAGCCTCTTGTATATACATATTACATGCACCCACATGGGGAAGTACACATTTACCCAGATACTTTGGGCCAGATTCTTAGCTGGTATAAACTGGCATAGCTCCATTGAAGCCAATTTACATCAGCTAAGCGTTTGGCTAACTTTTTAGAAACTGCCTGGTGTGCTTGTGTCTCTCTGCCCTCTACTAGAGGGAATCAGAACAGCTCAACTGTGACATACCCGCATGCATCTGACGAAGTGGGTATTCACCCACGAAAGCTCATGCTCCAATACTTCTGTTAGTCTACAAGGTGCCACAGGACTCCTTGTCGCTTTTTACAGATCCAGACTAACACAGCTACCCCTCTGATACTCAACTGTGACAGGAGCTGCACAGCTCCCGGCTAACCCAGATTTTCTTCAGCTCATGTGGCAGGAACCTGTGCTTTTGGAGCATGATGATTACATTTCTCTCTACTGTCAGTGAAATTCTGAGTGACCAAAGCATGCAGTATAATAAAAACCAAAAAATCCTAGGTGATGATGGGTTTGTTATAGTACATGCAAGTTGCGTGTGCTGTTGGCTACTTTGAATCTTACTAAGATGACAAGAAAGTTAACTCTGATGTCAAGATACGCATTTTTGTCTTGCTTCCATTGAAAGGATAGTTTTTACAAGTATTAAATTTTGAATTACAGACTAATCCATCAGTCACTGATGTTTTCGTAATACTGAATTGACATGAAATGTGAAAGTTCTGTCTTATGATGATGTTGAAAAGGAACATATATTTTGACTGCACACATATAACTTTACTTAAGATCTGTTATAAAAAGCAAGAAGATAGGAGTCAAAGTTAATTGCTTTCATAATTTGAAAGCACTCTGCCTAGGTTCAAAAGTCTGATCACTTCTAAATTAAAGCACATGCATAAAATTGAAGTGCTACCATAAATCCTTGTGTACCAGGCTAAATAACTTAAATGGCTCATTTAAGAATTACACATACCAGGATCTCAGGTAACCTACAAGTTTCAATGAGCCGCTAACCTGAAAGTTGAACCTCAGTAAATTCCCAAACTTGTAATCTGTAAAATAAGCCCTCCTCCTTCAACTCCACACAATCCCAGATAGATGGCTAATGAAGTCTTAGGTCCCAACCCTGAAATGAGCTCTGCATAGGCAGACCCCTGTAAGGAGTTCTGTTAGCTTCAGCAGGGCTCTGTGCAGGTGCAGAGCTCATTGAAGAAACCTTGGTTAAGAACCAGTTATTACCCTTTTACTGCTGCAGGAATTTTCCTACACGACCAGGGCTGAAGCTTGTCTCATTGTCGCACTGACTCTAATCTATTTTCCACATATGATACTGGATATCCACTACAGTTCAAGAACCTTAAAATTCCTCCTTTCTTCCTGGAGATTTCTTGTCCTGTAAATGGAATGCCAGTAAAGAACAGTGTGTTCCCCCAAGGAGAATGCTTCCTTCTTGCAGGACAGATAAAACGTTAATGCTACATGACTGTAAAAGGCAGCCTGTGCCTATATAAAGATCACAAATTAGGGCCCAAGTGTGTAAGATACTGAGTGTCTCAAGGAAAGGGTTCGGCCTATACCATGACTGCATCTTGAATTTTCCATCTCAACCTCACCTGAAGGTAGAACTTCATTGTTTAGGAAAGTCATGAATAGATATGCAGGAAAATGCCTTCGTATTAGACTAACACCGGTGCAGTAAATCATGTGCCCTTTTATCAGGAAAATCGACTAATCTTAAACTTGAACAAGAATAATAGGATGTGAATTTCACTTACCCAATGACAATGCAAGAGATGGCAGTTCCCAAAAAGGCATATGTTAAAATTGATCCTAAATTACGAAAAAAATGTCTCTGGGGAAACAAAGTGTGAAAAATACAATGTCAAATTTAGCAGAGTTCATCTTAGAAACCTAAATTCAAGTTCAGACACCAATTTTAGGAGTCCCATTCAAGTCATTCTGGCAGTTGCTATAGTAGTTCTTCAGGACTGGAAAAACAAACAAACCACAGGCTTCAAATGTGCTTTTGAAAATATGATCTAAGACCTCCTCATGTTCTGTCAGTGTCTATATGTCACTGATCTTCCCTTTCTGCATCTCAAGTATGAATTGCATAGTCATGTATGAAAGTTAGTGGTCATAATGAAAGCTCAGGTTCTTAATGACCTATGTAAATATTACAATGAATCCCCTCCCTTACACAGATGTAGGTCCCAATTCTGCATGGTAGGAGGACTGCTGCACACATGTGGAGCCTCACTGACTTCAAAGGGGCCTTGCATGGGCACAGCAATTCACCCACACTTTGAAGTGCAAGATCAGAGCCTTACAGAAGCGTAACAGAGAGCAGAATCAGGCCCATGGGTTTGAAGTCTTAAACAGTTATTTTTCATTCTCTTCTCTGATATCAAGTGGCCTAAATAATTACCATGCAAAAGAATTTCAAACTGACGATTACTTAGATTCTTCTCCCCACCAATGTAACAGTGGCACTACAAAGTAGCCATCAGACCAACCCACCTTCTGTAAGAAATCACTTACCTTCTTTAAACTATATCCAGCATGAAATATAATGGGTGGCAGTAAAACATTGAAGAAGATCGAAGGATCAAATGTCATCTGCCAGAAAAGACAAAGATATTGAGTAAGGAAAAAGTAAAGCAGCCATTCAGTTTGTTATGGAAGGTTTTAAGTGAGAGTCAGGCCATTTTAAAATCAGGATTAATCACGGTGTCAGGCTTAATAAGTTATTCTCAGAAGTGCGGAAACTAGACAAATTACTCAGAGTTATTATCTGAATAAATACTAGTTTAGAGTTCCCTGCTGCGTGTGCATATAGTACAATATTCAGACATTTTTGTAAAAAAATATTAAGCATAAGAAATAAGTAGTGCTCTGTCAATACAGAACACAGGCAAATTACATTTTATATGTTAAGAAGAGTAATGAACTAGATGGCCTGGTAAGTTTGGTGGTGGACTGGGGACTCCTGGCTAAGCCACAGATTTCATCCATGATTTTTGGAAAGTCATCCCGTGCCTCAGTTTCCCACCTGTAAAATGGGATAATACCTTCCTACTCCATAGATGTTTTGCAAAGATAATGATTCTGAGGTGCTCTGATACTGGGATGATGGCCATACAAGTTGCTACATAGCTAGAAACTGCACACAAAACTAAATTAAAAGGAAAAATAAATCCTTCTTGTGTTTCCTTGTTCCAAATAAAGGAGATCTTCCCTCTCATGGGAGGATATTCTCCATCTTTGCTTATGCTTATTTACTTTTTATTTTGCTTTACCAACTTTAATAATAAAAACCTCATAAAAGAATGGCAAAACTGGGTCAGATCAATGGTTCATCTAGCCAGTAGCCTGTCTCCCAACAGTGACCAGTGCCAGATGCTTCAGAGGGAATGAACAGAACAGGGCACTTATGGAGTGATCCATCTCCTAATGTCCCATCTCAGCTTCTGGCAGTCAGAAGCTTAGGAACACACAGAGGATGGGGTTGCATCCCTGATCATCTTGGCTAATTGCCATTGATGGACCTATCCTCCATGAACTTATCTAATTCTTTTTTGAACCCTGTTATAGTCTTGGCCTTCACAATATCCTCTGACAAAGAGTTCCACAGGTTGACTGCATTGTGTGAAGAAGTACTTCATTATATTTGTTTTAAACCTGCTGCCTATTAATTTCATTGGGTGACCCCTGATTTGTGTGTTATATGTAGGGGTAAATAACACTTCCTTAGTCACTTCTCCACACCAGTCATGATTTTATAGACCTCTATCACATCTCCCCTTAATCATGTCTTTTCTAATATGAACAGTCCCCATATTTTTAATCTCTCCTAAGATAGAAGCTGTTCAATAATTTTTGTTGCCCTTCTCTGTACTTATTCCAATATTTTTTTTCAGATGGAACAACCAGGACTACATGTGATATTCAAGGTGTACCATGGATTTATATAGTGGCATTATGATATTTTCTGTCTTATAATGTATCCATTTCCTAATAGTTCCTAACATTGTTAGCCTTTTTGATTTTCACTGCACACTGAGCAGCTGTTTTCAGAAAACTGTCTACAATGACTCCAAGATCTCTTTCTTGAGTGGCAACAGCTCACTTAGACCTCATTGTTTTGTATGTATAGGTGGGATTATGTTTTCCAACACACATTATTTTGCATTTATTAATGCAGAATTTAATCTGCCATTTTGTTGCCCAGTCACCCAGTTTTGAGAGATCCCTTTTGTAACTCTTGGCAGGCAGCTTTGGACTTGACTATCTTGACTAATTATGTATCATCTGCAAACTTCACCGCCTTACTGTGAACCTCTTTTTCCAGATCATTTATGAATATGTAGAACTTGTCCAAGTACAGATCGTTGGGGGACACCACTATTTACCTCCGTCCACTGTGAAAACTGGCCATTTATTTCTACCCTTTGTTTCCTATCTTTTAACCAGTTACTGATCCATGACAGAACCTTCCTTCTTACCCCATGACTTCCTATTTTGCTTATGAGTCTTTGGTGAGGGATTCTGTAAATGGCTTTCTGAAAGTCCAAGAACACCATATCCCCTGGGCCACCCTTATCCACATATTTGTTGATGCTCTCAAAGAATTCTAATAGAGTGGTGAGGCATGATTTCCCTTTACAAAAGCCATGTGGACTCTTCCCCAACATATCATGCTTGTCTATGTGTCTGATAATTCTGTTCTTTCATATAGTTTCAACCAACTTGCCAGGTATTGAAGTTAGGCTTACCAGCCTGTAACTGCCAGGATTGCCTCTGGACACATTTTTTAAAATCGGCATCACGTTAGCTATCCACCAGTTATCTCATGCAGCCAATGCTGTAATGAAAGAGGTGCTCGGGCTCAAGCAATTTTTTTTTTACTTTCATAACTGATGTGGCAAGCCCAGAGGTGCCAGAGCTATGAACTGCCAACCCTAGAGGTGCTAGAGCTGAGCCCTGGCAAGCCCTAGCACAAATTAAGCACAGCATACAGTGGCAGATTTAAACGATAGGTTACATACTACAGTTTGTAGTTCTGCAATTTCATATTTGAGATCCTTCAGAACTCTTGAGTGTATACCATCTGGTCCTGGTGACTTACTGTTATTACTGTTTAATTTATTCTAAAACCTCCTCTATTGGCACCTCATTCTGGGACAGTAACTCAGATGATCACCTAAAAAGAATGGCTCAGATGTGGGAATCTCCTTCACATCCTCTGCAATGAGGACTCATGTAAAGAATTTATTTAGTTTCTCTGCAAATGCCTGGTCTTCCCTAAGTACTCCTTTAGCACCTTGATTGTCCAGTGGCCCTACTGATTGTTTGGCAAACTTCCTGCTTCTGATGTACTTAAATTTTTTGCTGTTAGTTTTTGTGCCTTTTGCTAGTTGCTCTTCAAATTCTTTTTTCACCCAGCTAGTTATACTTTTACTTATATTTGACTTGCCAGAGTTTATGCTCCTTTCTATTTGCCTCAATAGGATTTGACTTCCAATTTGTAAAAGATGTCTTTTTGTCTTGAACCTGTCTCTATTCCTCCGTTGTTTAGCCATGGTAGAATTTGTTGGCTCTCTTACTGGTGCTGGTTTTTTGTTTTTGTTTTATTTAGGGAAAATAGTTTGTGTCTCTATTATGCTGTTTTTAAAAAGTTGCACTCTTGTGACTGTTCCTTTTAATTTCCATTTAACCACCTTCCTCATTTTTCTGTAGTTCCCCCTTTTAAAGTTAAATGCTACTGTGATGGGTTTCTTTGGTCTTCCCCCTCCCCTTAAAAATGTTAAGTTTAATTACAGTATGGTAACTATTACTGAGCGCCTCAGCTACATTCATCTCTTAAGTGCACCACTTTGGACTAAATCAAGAATTGCCTCTCCCCTTATGGATTCCAGGACTAGCTGCTCCAAGAAGCAATCATTAATGGTGTCTAGACATTTTATCTCTGCATCCCATCCTGAGATGACATGTTTCCAGTCAATAGAGGGATAGCTGAAATTCCCCATTATTAGTGAGTTTTCTGTTTTTGTAGCCTCTTTGATCTCCCTGTGCATTTCACAATCACTGTCACCATCCTGGTCAGATGGCTGGTAGTGTGTTCCTATTGCTATTCTCTTATTATTCAAGCATGGAATTTCTATCCTTTCTATGGTACAGTTTGAGTCATTTAAGATTTTTACTATATTTGACTCTATGCTTTCTTACACATATTATGCCCTCCCCCACCAGCATGACCTAGTCTATCATTCCTATGTATTTTTTACCCTGGTGTTAACCACGTCCTATTTATTTTCATCATTCCACCAAGTTTCTTTGATGTCGATGATACTCTAATTCACCCCTTCTAGTAAAAACTTTCCAGCTCAGTCACTGGAGCAGCTGGTTAGCATTCAGTTTTAAAATTTTCCCCAAACATAGCTGTTTTGGAAAAGGGCCTGTGTACCTGTTTAATATTCATTTTTCTAGATTCCATAGAAAAATACTTATGCAGGAGAATTTTTTTTCTGACTGCATGTACTGCAAACTCAATTTGGGTTCGAAAGGTGAAGCTGGGTTCTCTCAATCTCACATCATCTCCAGGCATAAAGGACCTGCAGGCTAAATTAGCCCCTTAGCATTGTCTAAGCAAGGGCAGTTTGAACTATACGGGAATGAACAGAACGGTGCACCAAAGTACTGAGCTGTAATTCCCCCAGATGGGCACTGCGGACAGGAACTGAAAGGTTCCTAGTTTATCTTAAGGTAATCATTTTTTAAGGGAACTACATTAAAGTGAACTAGGAACATTCTACTTGACAGTAAAATATAGTTTTGCCAAGATGTGAATTTGCCCTTTCGACAAGAGATCTGGTTGGTGGGAAAATGCTGAATTCACACATGTACTAGGAAGCCTTTCCTTTAAACTTCAGATGTTTTGCTGTTTCTTTTAGGAGAGTATATTCATTAGAGGGCTTTTAATGTGCTTGATTATTAACAGTTCAGCTACTTTACCAATAACATCCTGTAGCTCTTCATTATCATTTCTGTTCCCATCTGTACTGATAGTGCAGGAAAAACTGCCATGGCAATGAAACTGAAATATCCTCTCAGTGGCACTCATCTATCCCTATGAGACAACAGCTTATTTATCTTCTGCACTGCTGGAGATGCAACACATCATTGTGTGTGGAAATCTGAGAGGGACTAAGTCCACCATGGCTGTTGGTATGCCACCTTGTGAGGAAAAAGTGGTCTGTCTTGGAAGCAGCAGGGGGTTACATTATATTCTCCATTTTCAATGGATGAGACTCATCTATTCTGCATGGAGCCAGAGTAACCGGGATTTGTTTGGGGCAATGAGCAGTCCACTATTCACTCCCTAAACCAGGGCTGTGCCTCTATTCTACAATCCAGCCCTTCCTGCCCTCTAAACTGGGATAGCAGCAGCTGTTACTCCATACACCCTTATGCAAGCTGTTAGGCCCCTGGATCTGTGTAACCCTGGACTGTCAAACCCACTCAAGTCTCTGCTTAGCCCCGCTTGGGTCCCATACTGAGTTTCCTCACAGAGATGGGGTGGAGGGCTACCCATGTGTTATGCAGGAAGTCAGAATAGCTCAAGGTGATCCCTTCTAGCCTTAAATCGCAATAAAAATACAGTATATGTCCCCCAGCCCTACTAAAGTGATTAGGCAATGCGGAGGTTCTTGCATGGGCTCTTTGCTTTGGGGTGAATTTCACCCTATGAACATATACAGAGAGTATTACTTATGGCATTGGGTGAAAAGAATCAAACAAAATAAGAATCTGTGCCCCAACTTTGAATAGAACCTTTTTGCGGGTTCAGGAATAATTAGTTACCTTTTTTCCAATTGTCACACAATCCTATGCTCCTCATTTCTGCTTTAGGATGAGGAACAGAAGGACCAACATACCAGTGGAACAGCAGGTGATCCAACAAGTATGGGAAGCACCAATAATCTTGTGAAGAAACCTGTTCTCGTGAAACTTCCAGTTCAATTTTTCAGAGCCCATAGTTTTAAGGAGTTCAAATACATTTAGTATAAAGATCTGAACATTAGGGTCCAAATTCAATTCAGACCTCTTTTGAGGTTCATCCAGCCCCGTGCTTAATTTGTAATGAAAGATGTGCCAGGGCTCAAATGATTTTTGTACTTTTCATAACTGACATGGCAAGCCCAAAGGTGTCAGGACTATGAAATGCCAAGCCAGAGGTGCCAGGGCTCAGCATTTGTATTTAAAATAGCTTATCTACTTTAAAAACGTTCTTGTTGTTGATTTTATTCTCTGAACATTTCTGGAGCTAGTTTTGCCAGATGTCACGGCATAATCTTTGCTATTCTTCAGGTGTGATTCTCCACTCAGATATTCAGGCATGTCTCACTGCATAGCTTGAAAAATCTCTGACTGTATTTGTGTGCAAGTGAGAGCAACGGTCAACCGCACCATATCTAGGATTGGAGTCAAACCCTGATCATTGCTGGAAGGTTCTCTGCTTTTTTCAGAGGGTTATTCATTGTGAATATTCTACGCCCCGAGCAACAAATTACACCGACATAAGCGTTTGTGTATACAGCGCTATGTTGGCGGGAGAGCTTCTCTTGCCAACATAGCTTATGTCGCTCGCAGAGGTGGATTTTTATGTCAATGGGGGAGCTCTCTCTCACATCAGCATAGAGCATTTTTCACCAGACCGCTGCAATGGCACAGCTGCACTGGTACAGATATGCTGCTGCAGTGCTGTATGTATAGTCATACCCTTAATCACAAACAAAGTTATACCTATGAAAAAATGGGAGTGGCTCCAGTCCTGCAAGGTGCTTGGCACCCTTCACTGCACTGAATTCAGGGGTAGCTGTGGGTACTCAGTCTGTGCAGAAGGTGCTCAGTCCTATAGCATTTGATAGGATGAAACCATATGGGTTCTATAGAAATTACTCTCAAAACCTACAAAATATAATGGTTAGTCAAGTCCTTCCTATTGATCTTATGAGTCATCCTACAGAATTCTCTAGCAAGGACATACTTTTCTATTAAAACAGTTCCAAAGACCAATGGAAGAGTCGTTTTTTATTAAATTCTTGAGGAGTTCTTTTTATAAAGGAATTTGCACCACAAGACCTTGCATTTAAAATTTTAGGATCCAGTCTCCAGAAGTATCTAGTAATCCTACAAAGTGCTGAGGCTGAGATCCACAAATGGACTTCAGTGCATAAAGCCCAGTTTTAGGCACCACTGCAATCCATAAAACTCCCGCTCAGCTGCTACTTAACCCTGTAGGGGCCTGAATTTGCTAGATGTCTAAATTTTCTCTAAGAGTTCCCCAGGCACCTATGGACACGCTCACTGCTGCCTCAGGCAGGCGCCCACAGGCCTATCTCATACATAAGCCCCAGGGCGAGCCTCAAACCAGGTGAAGATAGGTTTTGCCCCACCAGTCTTGCCTGTGAGGCCTGATCTGATAGGTGTGCTCAGACCATACCTACCTCCACACAAAACAGCCAGAGAGGGAAAGAGGAACCTTTAGCCCAGTGGTTAGAAGACTCAGTCAGGATGTGACTCAATTCCTTCTTCTGCATCATGAGAAGAAGAGATTTGAACAGGGGTTTCCCATCTCTGAGGTATGTGCCCTAACTGGGCTATGAGACCTTCTGATCTGAGTATCTCGCTCCTGTTGAAGCTGTTCTACTGTATATAAATAATTAAATATGCACTGGGTGAGAGGGAAGGTGATTCTAATCTAGCAGTCAGGGCACTCATCTGATAGGTGGGAAACCTCTGTTCAATTCCCTTTTTCACATCAGGCAGAGGGCAGCAACTGAACAGGGGTCTTCAACACCCTGGGTGAATTCCCTAACCACAGGGCTAAAGGTTATAAGAGAGGCCACCTCTCCACCACTGTCACACAAGACATGGCTTAGGCATCTGACACCAGGAGAATGTTCCCAGCTGTGAATCCCAAGCAGAAATAGACACTTCCCTTCCATCTGGATTTAGGCATCTAACTCCATGAGGCGGTTGGAACTTAAGATACGTCCCCCCCACCCCATCTGCTATTGGCTAGTTTAGCTAGATCCCTGCTTAGTGGGCTAGCTTTTATGGCTCCCATTCTCTGGGGTCTCTCATTCCCCCCCTTCCTCCCCAACGCAACACATTGTACAGGAAGCCTAGGGAATTAACTCAAGGTTTGTGAATTCCACTGGGTGACAAGAAATTTAAAAGTTAGGCACTATAATGCCTAAGTCCTTTTGTGGATATGGGCCTGAGTGACAGACTTGGGCCTTGTCTATACTGGGGGGGGGGGGAAGATCAATCTAAGTTACACAACGTCAGCTATGTGAATAATGTAGCTGAAGTCAACATACTTAGATCTATTTACCGCAGGGTCCACACTAGGCTATGTCGATGAGAGATGCTCTCCCATCAACTCCCCTTGTGTTTCTCTTTAGGATGGAGTGCAGGTGTCATAAACAGATAAGTAAAAGTTAATAGAACAGAAGTGCTTCATATCTCTTTGTCTGGAAAGGGTTAACAAGTTCAGTAAGCCTGGCTGTCACCTGACCAGAGGACCAATCAGGAGACAGGATACTTTCAAATCTTGAGGGAGGGAAGTTTCTGTGTGTGCTGTTAGAATTGGTTGTTGTTCACTCTGGGGGCTCAGAGGGACCAGACGTGCAACCAGGTTTCTCTCCAATCTCCCTGATACAGGTTCTTATAGATTCAAAATAGTGAGTACTAGGTAGATAAAGCGAGTTAGGCTTATGGTTGTTTTCTTTATTTGCAAATGTGTATTTGGCTGAAAGGAGTTCAAATTGGTATTTTGCTGAAAAGATTTTAATTTGTACTTGTATACTTAGGCTGGGAGAGTATTCCCAGTGTCTATAGCTGAAAGACCCTGTACCTATTCCATTTTAAATTTACAAAGATAATTTTTACTGTTTTTCCTTCTTTAATTAAAAGCTTTTCTTGTTTAAGAACCTGATTGTTTTTTTATTCTGGTGAGACCCCAGGGGACGGGATCTGGATTCACCAGGGAATTGGTGGGGAGAAAGGAGGGAAGAGGGAGAGAGAGGCTGATTTCTCTCTGTGCCAGGATTACTTTCTCTCAGGAAGAGTCTGGGAGGGGGAAAGAGAAGGAGGGAGGAAGGTGAATTGTCCTCTCTGTTTTGTGATTCAAGGAGTTTGAATCACAGTAATCTTCCAGGGTAACCCAGGGAGGGGAAGCCTGGGAGAGGCAACGGTGAGGGAAAGGGTTTACTTTCCTTGTGTTAAGATCCAGAGGGTCTGGGTCTTGGGGGTCCCGGGGCAAGGTTTTGGGGGGACCAGAGTGTACCAGGCACTGGAATTCCTGGTTGGTGGCAGCGCTACAGGTTCTAAGCTGGTAATTGAGCTTAGAGGAATTCATGCTGGTACCCCATCTTTTGGACGCTAAGGTTCAGAGTGGGGAATTATACCATGACAGCAGGAGTTGAGTGGAGAGTGATCTGTGGTCGATTTAGAGCACGGGTGGGCAAACTACAGCCCGGGGGCCAGATCTGGCCCATCAGGGGTTTGGATCCAGCATGCAGGATTTCCGCCCCCATGGTGCTGCAGGCCCTTGCCACTCCCAGAAGTGGCCAGCACCACATCCCCGTGGCCCCTGGGAGAGGAGGCAGAGGGATCTGTGTGCTGCCTTCACCAGCAGACATTACCCCTTGCAGCTCCCATTGGCCAGGAATGGGGAACCACGGCCAACGGGAGCTTCGGGGGAGATACCCGCAGGTGAGGGCAGTGTGTAGAGGCCTCTGTCCTCCCTCTGCTGCCCCCAGTGGCCACAGGGATGTGGTGTCAGCCCCTTCCAGGAGTGGAGCAGCGTGGGGCTAGGGCAGGCAGGGACCCTATCTTAGCCCCACTGCATCCTGCTGCCACCCCAGAGCCTCTCCAGGTAAGCGGCGCCGGGCCGGAACCTGCACCCCAATCACCTGCCACACTCTAACCCCCTGCCGTGAGCCCCCTTGTGCACTCCACCTCCTCCCACACCTCACACTCCCTCCAGCACCCCAACCCCCTGCCCCAGCCCTACATTCATGGCCCTGCATGCAATTTCCCCACCCAGATGTGGCCCTCGGGCCAAAAAGTTTGCCCACCCCTGATTTAGAGGGTCTTCACTAGACCTGCTAAATTGACTGCCAATGCATCCATCACCACACATCAATCCCCAGTAAGTGTAGACAACCCTTTACTGTGTGTTGAGAGGGCTTACCATCTCGCAGAAGGCACAAAGCATCTCATAGGATTGGGCAACCTTATAACTAAATTTAAATGCCTATTTCGGATCACTCATTTGGTAACAGCTTTAAAGTCATTTGACATCACCTAGAATTTCTTAAGTACTGTAATAAATTTTACTTCAAGCTGCAGCCTGGATTGTCAAAGGGACACTGCAGTAGGTCACACTCCAGGAGTAAAAGCTCTTTAATAAAGGCTCATTACATATTTAAAATATTATATCATACTTCTTTCAGGAAAAGGAGTAATTATGCTGGGTTCTGCATTCCAGCAGATGAATGGGTATTTATGTGTTTAATTCCAATTAACAAATTAAATTGTGCTTAAAAATTCTTTGTTGATAGGAAAGCAGATGCTGCTTGGAGAAACATGTGCTCCCTTCTGTGCTTTTCCTAAATTGTCTGTTTTTTAGTGGGAAAGGTTTTGAATCAGATATACAATGTCTGTCAACTGCCGAAACAATTGATTTGGCAGGCGTGGAGTGTTCATATTGTTCTTCATTCTCCGCAGTTACTAGAGAGGACTAGGATGTGTTACAACATCTTAAATGGGGGAACTTCCTGGTTAGGGAGGTCACTAGTTGCTGCTTAAAGCATGGCTCTCTATATTTATACCCTCACACAACAAGATGTCAGAAGTCGATGAATCTCTCTCTCTGAAGAAGGAGTAGAGGACAAAAAAAGATCTCTAACTGCCAGAGTAGTGAGTGAGCAGGAAAAGTGTTGAATCTGCAGCAGGAAGGAATCAGAGCCCTGTCTCAGCACGGCAATGAGCCCGTAGAACAGATGGAGAAAAGGAAGTACTAGCAGTCAGTTGGGCCTGTGAACAGCTCAGGGTATATCCATCTGGCTTGAGTTTTAATAAAGAAACAGACCACAAGCCCTTAGTGGTATTACTGGGATCAAAGCCTCCACCTAGGATTCAAAGATTTTGGCTATAGCTAATGTGATTTTCGTTCAACCCTGAACATATTCCGGAGTAGCAGACACGCTATCTAGAAGACCAATGGGGCAGCCACCAATGGAAGATGAAAAAGCTTTAGAGAAAGATGTCAAAGTCTACACTTTGTTCTAGCAGCAAGTCCAGTATCTGCCAGCTGACTTCAGCAAACTGGAGCTTAACTAAAGCATGAGACTTGCCAGAAACAGACTCTAGTCTACCAAGGAGAGTGGGATCAAAGGAGTCAATTTCCAGCTGACCTACCACCATACTGACAGGACCAAAATGACCTTTCACATGCCAGATAGCCTGCTTCTGAAAGGACACACATTCTTGTCCCTACGAACTTCAGAAAGATACTCTCCAGTATCCTGGAGGGACACCAAAGTACAACCACCTGTGGAGCATGAGCATAGCAATCTGTGTGGTGGCCCAGTCTGAATAGGCAAAGTCACACCTCAGTAGAGGCTGCGAGATATGTAACAAGGAGGTGGGTGGGAGGGAATCTCCAAAACCATTTCTCTGTACAGAGCTATCTGAAGACCTTGGCAGTGGATAGCCACAAGATTTATTTTTTTCCATTATTATAGCTGATTAATTCTCCAGATATTTTGACTTAGCTAAACTTACACAGTGTTCCTTGGCACAGGTCATGCAGAAATGAAAGTCAATATCTACACCTCATGGAGTTGCTGTAGTCTGCATATCTGATAATGGGCCTCAATTTACCTCTAAAACATTCCTACATTTTGCACAGGACTTTGATTTTGAACATTGTAGGAGGAATCCACATTGCTCCCAGAATAACAAGGAGGTGGAAAGAGCAGTGCAGACTTTAAAAAGACCACTGCAAAAATCAGTGGCCCCATATAAAGCATTCCTAGGCATATTGGTCAACACCACTTGCATCTGGACTATCTCCATCAGAACTTCTGATGGGAAGACAAATAAGGAAATCTTTGTGGCAACAATACAGATTAAACTGGTCCGACTTGATGGAATTTCAAAAATAGGATGCTGAACTCAAAATTCAACCACCAAAAAGCTTCCATATTCAGCACAGAACAAAAGCATTACCTGAACAGACAGTGGTGGATTAGCCTCTGGGCCAACAGGGTCCATGCCCATGGGCCCCGGCCAATTTGGGGGGCCTGGAAAAATGGGCACCCCATGCCCTGACCCAATTCCTGCTGCCTAACCAGCACTCCTGCCGGCAGGTGGGGAGCAGGATCAGGGCATGGTGGCTTGCCCTGCTCCCTCCTGGCAGGAGCACCAGGGGGGTGGGAGCAAGCCCTTGGGTCTCAACCCCTCCTGGCAGGAGCACTAGGGGGAACTGCAGGTAGAAGAGGAGGGGAGGGGCCCTCACTTGCTCTGGCCCAGGGCCCCAAAAAATCCTAATCCGCCTCTGTGACAGGAGGTGAGAACAAAGTTTGGATCAAGAGCTCCCAGACATTTGAAACTGTTTTTGGAATTGTTCAGAACTTGGTAGAAACTCTCATATCCTACCAAGTGGGGACTCCAAGAGGACTTCTCCAGAGGAATCAGATTCATCTTCTGTATTTCCCAACATACCACAGAGAGGATCTGGGGCTTGCAAGTACTCTGTAAGGAATTAAGCCCCCTCCTCAGGGAACTCCATGCACAAACTCCACAGAAGTGATAACACAGGCTGGAAGACTGATCAGACCCCCTCAAAGACCTGCTGGGAAGCGGGGGCGCCTATTTTATTGGGAGGGGCAATTGGCCAGGGCCCCTGGGCACGGTCCCTGTTGGCCCCGGGGCTAATCCGTCACTGGTCTTCATACAATCTGGAAAATGCCAGCACTTTGTGGGTTAATCCTGTGCATTGCACTTGGCCTCGTCGACAAAAAGTGTTAATTGAAAGTGGCAAATTTTAATAATTTTGGAAAAAACTTTATCATAATCACCATTCCTGCAATTTGTGGAATTAAGTTATCTGAAAAACATTTTTTCAGGTAGGAAGCAAAACAACATTTTTCCCTATTCCATTTTAATGTATAGTATTTTGCAAAAGTTTTGAGGCATAAATCTATATTGAGCCAGATCCTCAGCTGGTATAAGTTGCTATACATCTACTGACTTCAATGAAGTACATCCCTTTTTATCATGTATGTATGAAATCTATCTAATCTGTACGAAAAACTACAACGCTAAGGATTTGAACTCAGTATGACAGATATGTGTAGCTGGTAGGAAAAACAGATTTTGCATAACAGCCATGGGAATTTATGGATCTTGCCCACATTTATCTCCTGCACAGAAATCCACTGAGCACAAAAGAGAAAGAGAGAACTCTTCATTCTGTCTTGATTTCTTCTTGTACTGCTCTGACTTACGCCAGCTGGCAGCAGTCCCTAAAGGACCGTACATCAGCTGAGAATTGGCAGAACACAGTTCCATTCTAATTCCACTCTGAAGAAGACCCCAAAACCCCTTCCCTCCCTGACATGTCCCCTACAGCAGGGTGGACTGAACTGTTGACATGAGAGCTGCTATAAACCAGATTTACACCAAGAGAGAGCTCTCACTTCCTGGTTTAGCCAGGTCCAAGTGCAGCGGAAAGAGGCCAGAATACAGGATGGAATCTAGCCCACTGCTTTGGCCGCCATATGGAACACATTTTGTTCTACAAGTGCCACTGCGAAAAACAAAGAGACATGTAATAAAAATGGAATACTGCTTAGAGTTCAAACAAAGTGCATTCCTCAATGCATTCCAAGTCCTATATGTATGAAACAGATGTATTTTTACTGTGTGTTTTGCTTCTTGAAACAAAAGACTGGGGAAGAAAAACAATGTACATTTTCATTATAAAATAAGACGTTCATTAAAATGATTTCTCAAAAGTGATGTTAGTATGAACATAGGTCTGAACAAAAATTTAAAAAATGGTCGGCCTTGCTATTGCTAGTATAGTGCCTGTATTCTCCATCAAATTCAGGCCTGCAGAGATAGCGTTCTGCTTTTTTAACTTCATTTCAAGTAACTCCCAGTACAACAGAATCCTATTTACAGCCTAGCATTGAGAGACAAAAGACGTTATAATAATAAGCCTGTGTAATTCATTCTTCTGTCTGGGGGCGCTCCTATATTAATATCTTTAAAAGTGACAGCATGACATTAGCATAATGGCTTGCTCCTCCTCTGTCCAGATAAAGTGCTTTAAAAAAAATGGCTACAATATACTAGATGGATTATTTAGCTTTATAGCAAGCAGACCTGACTGCAAAATTGCTTCCGTCTTCTTACCAACAGATAACTTGATTTGATAAACAGGAAGTGAGAACTCAGCAAAAAATATTTTTTTTACACTGTTCTGCTTACTCTGAGTTATTAGACTAATGTGAACCGGCTGGCAAATAATGGGATGTGGTAAATTTAGCTCCACTGACAACTTTATGGGAAATAAGATGGAGAAAGAACTTTTTACCACTAACTCTTCTAAACCGAGTGTCTCAAAAGTCAGTAAGTAAATTAGATTAACCTTATTTCCATAGGCAACAGAAATCCTAATTGCATATTTTTATTATTCAAAACAATGCTATGATATAACAAAAAGATATTTATAAATCATGGCACAGGCTAATCACTGCTGAAAAGGCTCAGGAACCTTATATGATGAAGTCAAAGGGGAATTTTGGTTTGCACAAAACAATCAAGAAATAGGCCAAAATGCAAGCATTGTTTTTAATTATTATTTTTAAACCAAAGGCAGGAAAGGCTCTCTGGGGCCTGTTTTCACCTTCTAAATTCTGCTGAATTTGCATTTGTTGCATAGTGTAAAGTGGAGGTGGAGTGAATCACGCAGGCATAGTTTGAAGTAGCAGCATCTGCAGCATATTCCCCTCCCTGTGGCCTGAAGAAACCCACAATGCTAACTCCACAGAGCTGAGGCTTTAGAGAATCTTTTCACAGTGCCAGGCTGGGGAAAGAGGGGAGGATGATCCCCTGACAAGGCTGCAATTTATGCAGTTCCATTATAACGCACAGGTAAGTTAGTTACAAGGCAACACACATGAAGGAATTGGAAGTCATACAGTAATGGAGTGTAATAACAGAAGTGAAGTTTAAGCAGTTCCTCACATGTTTAGAATCTTGCTATGCACATGTTTTCTCTCTCATTACAACATGAGAAATGTGCTGTTCTGAAAAGTTCTTGTTGGGTTTTTGCAACATTTTCTTTCTTAGAAATTTAGAAAAAAGGGAGTGTGGGGGAGAAAGAGCATAAAATGTAGATTTTAATATTAACATTACATTCAAAATTTTTGATTCCAAGTAGAGCTGCTTAAGTAATGAAAACACTGATTTGTAAGTAATTTATTCAATGGCTGATGGAGGGAAATGTGTTGAGTTCATCACTCTCTAATATGATTTGACCAGATCTTCTCAAGATAAAGCCAATATTTGTGGGGGCTGAAGTGGTCATACCAGAGAACTCAGGCAATTGTTTTGTTCACACAGCCTCCTGCCTGCAGCAGAGCGGTGAACTATTATTCTTTTCTGTTTCATAGCAATTGGACATCTAATTCACCTTATTTCCTTTTTCTGTCTGTTCTCCTTCCTGTTCCTCCCTTGTCATCCTAAAGTCAAAATAAGTGTCCACATCACACTATAAATAGGGACAGATTCTCCTTTCACAGTGGCATAAGTTAATAAAGCAAGAACTCATTTCATAACACACAAGGATAATGGTGGATAATCCTTTTACCTTTTGAAGCATTGCATTGCCTTGGTGGGCATTAATGTTGTGTTGGCTGATTTCCCTTTTGTACTGATATTCATATACTTGGTTTGTTATATTAACAAGTAGAGTGGGTGGGCCAAACTTCAGCTTCTCACAAGGATAGACAGTTCCACTTTCAAAGTCTGTTGGTGTTGCATATCGTATAATTAATCCCATTAGGAGACCTGAAGATTAGAAACATAAGAGGTTAAAATACTGTAAGTGTCTGATACAGCATTGGTTGTGGACATGGAGAAGAAAAGTATGGTGGTGCTCCTTCACCAACAGCACCACCGAGGTGCACTACAGGCAGCATTGTGTGGATGAATATGGAACATTAAAGGACATGGCAATTTCTGGATGAATACAGGGGTGGACATGAGAGTTTTACATGCACTTGGAACAGATCATACTTCTGTGATCCAGGTATTGGGGTTATTCTGATGTTTTTACTAACCATGTTACTCAGCTACTGCATGCCTAATAAGGTATTTGTGGTAAGTGCGTATTTAGAGTGGGAGGATGCTTTTGTGGCTAAAACACTGTACTGGAAGTCAAGAGATAATGTTCTTATCTCAGCAACTCTGAAGACTTCTTGTGTTAAAGTTACGTTGGGCAAGTTGTTACTCACTCTGTCCTAGGACACATTCTGCATATTGTAAGGAGCTATGCAGTTATGGTGCTATATAAATAATGAACAATAAAAATGGAAAGAAAGGAAAGAAGGATACTGTTGTGGTTAAGACACAGAGACTTAGATTTAGTTCCTGGCTATGTCTACACCACAGCAGTTTATACTGCAGTTTGCATAGATATACCTGGACTAGCTGTATGTACTCTAGCTACTTTGCTAAAAATAGCAGTGAAGACATGGCAGCACAGGCTTCACTATGGGCTGCACAAGCAAGCACATGCTTAGGGGAGTCAGGCGGACTTGTGCAGCCATGTCGTCACTACTGTTTCTTAGCGAACTAGCTAGATTAGACATACCCACCTGAGATTTAAACAAGCTGCAAATCACAACCCCAGCTGCAGTGTAGCTATGCTGCTGACCGCCTGTGGGACTCTGGTCAACTCACCAACAGTGTCCCTCAGATGGAGAAAATAAGACTTCCCAATTTGCCACGTGTGTTGTGAGTATTGTTGATAATCAATGAGTTCATTTTATTTATTGATAAGATGTCAGATACCTTTGCTCAATTGGTTTATTGAACACAGCGGCAGCTCCAGGCACCAACGCATGCCTGGGGCGGCAAGGTGCGGGGGGCGGCCTACCGGTCCCTGAGAGGGCAGCAGTCAGGCTGCCTTTGGCAGCTTGCCTGCGGGAGGTCCGCCGGTCCTGCAGCTTTGGCGGCAATTCAGTGGCAGGTACACCAAATCCGTGGGACCGGGGACCTCCCACAGACGCCCTGCCGAATCCGCAGGACCAGGGCCCTCCCGAAGGCACACCGCCGAAGCCACAGGACCGGGGACCTCCCACAGGCGCGCTGCCGAAGCCGTGAGACCAGGGACCTCCCACAGGTGCGTTGCCAAAGGCAGCCTGCCTGCCGTGCTTGGGGCAGCAAAAAAGCTAGAGCCGCCCCTGATTGAACATAGATTCATAGACTCATAGACTCTAGGACTGGAAGGGACCTCAAGAGATCATCGAGTCCAGTCCCCTCATGGCAGGGCCAAATACTGTCTAGACCATCCCTGATAGACATTTATCTAACCTACTCTTAAATATCTTCAGAGTTGGAGATTCCACAACCTTCCTAGGCAATTTATTCCAGTGTTTAACCACCCTGACAGTTAGGAACTTTTTCCTAATGTCCAATCTAAATCTCCCTTGCTGCAGTTTAAGCCCATTGCTTCTTGTTCTATCATTGGAGGCTAAGGTGAACAAGTTTTCTCCCTCCTCCTGATGACACCCTTTTAGATACCTGAAAACTGCTATCAGGTCCCCTCTCAGTCTTCTTTTTTCCAAACTAAACAAACCCAGTTCTTTCAGCCTTCCTTCATAGGTCATGGTCTCTAGACCTTTAATCATTCTTTGTTGCTCTTCTCTGGACCCTCTCCAATTTCACCACATCTTTCTTGAAATGCAGTGCCCAGAACTGGGCACAATACTCCAGTTGAGGCCTAACCAGCGCAGAGTAGAGCAGAAGAATGACTTCTCGTATCTTGCTCACAACACATCTGTTAATGCATCCCAGAATCATGTTTTCTTTGTTTGCAACAGCATCACACTCTTGACTCATATTTAGCTTGTGGTCCACTATAACCCCTAGATCCCTTTCTGCCGTACTCCTTCCTAGACAGTCTCTTCCCAGTCTGTATGTGTGAAACTGATTGTTCCTTCCTAAGTGGAGCACTTTGCATTTGTCTTTATTGAACTTCATCTGGTTTACCTCAGACCATTTCTCCAATTTGTCCAGATCATTTTGAATTATGACCCTGTCCTCCAAAGCAGTTGGAATCCCTCCCAATTTGGTATCAGAGAGAAATCAGCACAGACAGAAAAGGGTTAATACTTTACATGATCCTGGGAAGTAGTTTTTGCAGCAGTTTTCAGCATGTCTGATCCAAAGTGTGTGCTTAATTCAGCTCATATTTAGGTTGTGGATACACAAACCGCTACAGCAGTGCCGCTGTAGCGCTTTAGTATAGCCACTCACTACAGCAATGGGAGGGGCTTTTCCATCACTGTGGTTAATCACCACCCCCACCCCCGAGAGATCAGAAAATTTAGAGCTAATACTGAAGTTTCATTCAGTAACCAAATACTATGGCGATGAGAGTGGTATAAATGCCTAGACAGACAGATAGATGTTGTTGTTGTTGTTGGCCAGTTTTGCAGAGGTCTCTGAACAGTGGTTGCCTCTAGCATATCAGATTAGATGTAATATTTTAGCTTCATGGAGTAAGACAAAGATGGTGTAATAGCAATCATGCTGATTATACTTTTAAGAAGGGATGTTTTCTTTAAATCCCTCAGGATTCACACAGCCAACTAAGAGTCCAAAGGTTGCTTCCTGAGGTCATATGAAATGTGCATAATAAATCAGATAATAAATCTAGCTGTAATAAGAGGTAGCATACAGACTTCTTGAAAATTCTTGGGGGAAGGGAAGGCACTAAATGTTCCAGTGCAAAATATTAATATCATGATGGCCAACCCCAAGAGTTCAAAAGTCAAGAGTCAGACCTTAGGAAGCCATGAGAACGAATTGGTTAAAACAGTTTGGGGTTTTCAGTCTGACTTCAGATTATGTATCCTTTAGGGGGAACTGCCTATCTCACAAGGTATTGTTACAGGTTGAAAATTCAACCTTAAATGCACATGCAAAAATGTGGACCTTCCCACTGGATGCTTGGAAATGATGCCACTCACTCTCTCTCAGACCCCTGAGTGGGAAAACGATCATCCTTTTCTTTCCAGCTTTCTTTCGCTCTGTCCCAAGCTCTCAGACCCTTCTCTCAATCCCCAGACCCTATCTGCCATCAGTCTCAGCCCTACTGTTTCCCTGCTTGTTCATTCTCCCCCTTCTCCTTCAGTCTTCTGCCATGCAGCATTCTCCTTTCCTTTGCATCCACCAAAGTCTACCTGTATGGCCCTCATTTCCTGTTCCCGTAGTGGGCTTGCTTGCTCCCTCACCCTCCTTTCCCACCCCTCTAAATTCTGCTGTCATCCCATATTCACCTGCTCCCTCACTGTCCTTCAATATTAATTTACTCCATCCAGTGTTCTTGCTTAGCTTCAAAATTCCCTTGACCCCATATTAACTCACTATCCTCCTCTGCTCCTCACCATTCCATACCTGCCCAGTCTCCCCACGCTATTTCTCCTCGATGTAGGGCAGCTATCTTCCTTGAGTCAACCAGGACTCTCTCCTACTGAAAGAATGGGAGATAGCGCCTAATAAAGATGGCCACTATCTCACTATCACCTGCAGAGGTAGTAGGGAAATGACAGCCATTTTAATTGTGGAGATCAGCCTGTGGCTCTCGGATGGCAGTCATGTTTTGCTCACATTGCCTCTGTGCTACCATTGAATAGATCACTGTTTCATAAAACACTTTGACAAACCTAGTATATGTTCTATACATAAAACCAAGTTCTGGTTACTGTTTTAAATATATGAGGACTGTCAGGGAAGTCCGGGATCAGACTACCTGCAACAGGCACCTGTAAGGGAGAATGAGCCAACTCAGATCCACCTAGAAGTAACTGAATCCCTAATCAGTTAGTTAGTTGTGTTACTAGGCCTTAGCTGGGGGGATCATAGAGCCAGGAAGCTCCTGAGGACAGGAGCTCCTAGGACAGCTCACCAGAAGAAGGAGCCTGGCAGGCATGCTCCTAGGGACAGGGAACTCCTAAACAGTGGCAGGAAGCCCAGCCTCTCAGGTACTACAGGCTGTCCCAGAGAAGAGCTGCAGCTGGCAGATCTCTGCAGGCCCTGGCTCCAGGGAAGCCTCCTCCTCAGGCAGTGGTAAGAGACCTGACTCCAGGGAAGGGACCAGAGCCAAGAGAACCCTGCGGAGGGGAGTAGGAGACCAGGAGAACACATACATTGAGACTGACTCTGTCTCCCAGCCAAGATGTTGTGGTGAAGGTTTGCTTGTATTTTTGTTGGGCCTTTCACTAAAATACTAGACCACTCAGAAGGCTCATTGTTCCCTACATAAAGCCACATTTAACTTATTAATGGCACATTTGGGAAAACTGAGACATGGTCAAATTGTGTTCTCTGTTATACTAGTGAAAGTTCATTAATTTGGCTTCTGGGTTATATTATTTCAAACAGCAGTGGCAAGTTTAAGACGGGAAGCTACAAGGGCAACTCTTATCAAGTGGCAAGTTTAAGACGGGAAGCTTACAAGGGTGTCCTGGCAAGATATGATATCTTCAGCGGTAGTCACAAACAGTCTTTTATGAGTTTTCTCTGGTGGGGCAGATAATATTCAGAAATGGTTAGTCTGGCATTTCACTTCACTTTTCCAAAGAAGTCACACAGAACTACAGGATGTTCCAGTCCTGCAAACACTTAGGTACCTGAATATATTCATATATGTAAAGCTGATCAATGTGTGTTTGCAAGAATGGTGCTTTTAAGATCTTAAGGAAATAAAAATCAAACATTTGACAAAGACAACTAGAATTCAAGCCTGGCTTGTGTTGCTTCTTTCTCCTAGTTTGGATCCTATCCTCAGATGCAATATGGGTCAGGATAGCATACTGGATGCTTAAAGGTATTGTCAATGGTTTTAGAGTACAAATAAAATAGGCAATTTTGTGAGTATCAATAGACATACAGGGACGGCTAGCATTAAGTACAGCAGATGTTGACAATCAATATTCTTAGAGCATTAATGGAGCTTTTGAGTCTCTTGAGTTCTCAGAGGAACATTATGTTGTTTTAAATTTGAAGTATAGATGGATTCAAATCCCTAGATTCAGAAAATTAATGAAAGCTCCATAGAAGGATCTATAAGAGACAACTGCTATATCACTTCAATATGTTTCTGGAGACCACTTAACTATTGCAGTCATATCATTCCTTAAGAAATAAAGCATTTACCATAGGTCTGATTAGAATATAAAACCTCAGGAAAAAATAAATATTTTAAAGTTTATGCATTATCATCAATTCACATACATTTCTGCTTTGTATAAAATATTTAATATTTCTAGTTTAGCTGTACTCAGAGGCCCTAGTCCAGATTCTAATTAAAATCATCCCCCTTTTTAAACATAGACTAAAAATGTAGCATAGGCCTTTATTTCTGCTGCCTCTACCTTCCCATTTATACTGTTCTCACCAGCTCCAAAAAAAAAAATTTACAATAGGTTCTAAAGAAGCATTCAGAACACACCTAATAAAAGCAGGACTAATATTTTCAATATCCCTTGCAACCACTGTTCCCCAACACTGCAACTAAATATGGAAATATTTTCAAACAGTTCTCTGTGTTTAATATATGGGGGACCCTATGCAAAACATATCTTTAATACCAGGTACATATGGTAGCTCCTCATATGTTCCATTCATTTCAATAGAATGGGAACCAAATGCACAAACCCAGATTTTAGAATGGAAGGCCAGCAATGACGCTGTTAAAAATAACAAATTGCATGCGAACAAGTCAGGAAAGGATTTATTCACATAATAAGAAACCAGGTAGCACTATTACAGGTTGCTATGCCATGAGCACAAGACATACAGCTTCAGATATGATAACATCAGTTGAATATGGAGTTTAGTCATTAATACGGGGTCTTATCATGCAAGGTTGAGAGCAAGCCACACTGAGCAGGAATCAATCCCTAACATTCTAGAAGTCAGAATCCAGTTAGGACATCACTTCTCCTCCCAGGTTCCCTTTATCCGAGACGTTTCCCTTCAGTGACTAGTATAGATGTTCGGACAATTCCTTTTTAAAAGTGACTATTCTGATGCTGGATTGAATTAGAAAAAAGATAAAAAAACACCCATCACTTTAAAGTATCTAAATATTGCATTACCATTTGTTACTTCTCTCCCAGAAGCACCCCAACTAGAGCCCAAACCCGATTCCATTGAAGTCAATAGGAATTTTGCCAATGACTTCAGTGGAAGCAGGATCAAACCCTTAATCATAGACAATAGTGTTGGAAAAGACCTTTGAAGTCATCAAGGCCACACTCTCGTATCAAAGAGGATATTCCTCCCACTAGGATTTTATCTAGCTATTTCTGAACACTTCTAAATGAAGGTGACTCAGAAACCATCTATGTAGTTCAGTCCATTGCTTAATTCTCCTGACTGCTAAATAATTATTTTAGAGCCAACCTGTATTTCTTCACGTTTGATTTAAGAACATTACTTCTCTTTTATATTCCAACTACAAAATCCATTCTGGCTATGGATGTTTCTCAAACTTGTACTATATTATTACAACCTTTCTTGATCATCCTTTTTCCAGGCTCTAAATTATACCTTGAAGATGTCTTTTCGTCATTCCTACATTAATTAAAAAAGGGAAAATTATGATTTTTGTCATATTACCCCAAACTATGGATTCCCATTTCTAGGGCCTAATCCTATTAGGTTCTGACCTCCCACAATCCCTCTGAAGGAATTGGGAAGTACTTAGCACACATTCAGAACCTCAAAGGATCAAGCTTGAATCACCATTTTTGCCCCACTTCCAGTAAATAGTTCCCTGAAAAAAGCAGTTACCGTTTAGTGTCTTAGGACAGTGACTGTAAAAGCTCTTCCGATCTGTCTTGCTGGCCCTACTACTGACTTGCCATGTGACACTAGGTAAGTCATTTAAGTTCTTTGCACTTGATTCTCTACTGCATTATTCTAGTTTTACACCAATAAAACTCCATTGATTACAACGGAGTTACAGCAGCATAAATCTGATGAAGCAGAGTGATGAATCCAGCCCTCTGTGCCTCAGTTTATTTGTAACTGGAGTTTGGTGTTGATTTTCAACAATAAAGCCTAATGGCTTTGGGCCCCCTCTACCTGAGAGTACGTTTACACTGCGGGACTATACTGACATAGCTAAGGTGTCATACCTATGTCTGCAGACCCCTGTAGTGTAGATGCAGACCTACTGTCAAGTTCATCATTTTCAGAAGTGACCACTGATTTGGGTGGTCAGTACGTGTCTGATTTTCAAACCACTGATTTCAATTGGGCTCGCAGCACTTCTAAAAGCCAGTCCCAAGGCATTTGCTGCTGGGCACTCAAAAGTACCTTTCAGATTCCTCAAAGGAAGGGCCATGTTATGTAAGTGCTATGGTTAGAAGCTAACATTTCCTGCTGTCCATGCTGACACTCAGATGCTTCTTCACACCTCATTCAACTGCCTGCTTTGGCACTGGCCTATCCCAGAGCATTACCAAGAATGCTACTGTTGAATCTAGCTACAAGAATCAGAGACACAAATTCAGTGGGAGATTGGAAGGCAAACCAATGAATGAATCTGCATTCTTCTGTCCATGGGGCTCAGTGGCCTGAGTTATGAGTGCTCAGCTCCTCACAGGATCAGGCCCTAAATTTGTCACACCCATATGCTAATTTTCCTCATCTTTCTCTTTGACCATCTTCTGCAATGGCACGCCCATAAATAATGGTCACACACTGCATTGCCAGCTGTTTCAGATCCAGACATCTTTCTGTGCAACTGTCAGCAAACAGGTGGCCAAATACAACTCACTCATAAATAAATAGACCTGATTCTCCATAGCCTTGCAGACTGTATATTCATGTAGAACCTGAAAATGGATCCAAACAGCAGACATCTGTGCCTCCATACAAGGAACTGTGGAGTCAGGGCATTACGCCTATGCAAACTAGGTGTAAAATGCTACTGATCTGATTGTAAAATCTGGTGTAAATGGCTACATATGTTTCAAGGCAATGGAGAAGCAGTTTTCATGGTGCTACTCAAGCTTGACTGCCATGTAAGTGAGAACAGAATTTGGCCTAGTACAAGCACATGGTTTTGTAGAGATTCCTACAGGTGATTTCCATCTGAAGTTGCTGGATTTGGTCAGTTACAATTGTTTACAATTGAAATGCTGGTTTCCTGTAACCACTCCTGTTTCACACTGCTAAGAATACCTAAAGCCACACCCAATATTGCTAGGTGCAGGAGGTACAACAGCTTAAGCTTGTAATGCATATAGATAGGTATTTCTCTTTGTCCGAAGTCTGTCATAAATAATAGAAGACTAAATGGACTCAGTATCCTTTGTTCAGGAATTTCTTAATACAGAGCTTCACTCTGGCCTCAGCACAGGTCTCAACTGGCAAGTGAATTTAATGAACTCTAAAAGGGACACTCTGCTTAGCAGTATTCATGGCTACACAAGGTGCAAGGCAATGACAAATATTCCACATTGTAGGAGTTGAAAATGTTATTGACATTAAATGCTCAGAAACAACAGCGATGGGCAGCAGTATCAAACCCAACTTCATTTAAAAAAAAAGTCAGTTCCCTATCTTTGGATTGCATTCCTCACCCTCTTTTTGCTTTTATATCAGTTTTGATAAGGTACATTCAAAACAAACCAGAGATGGAGAACCCAAGCCTCTAAGTTCAGATCCAGTCCAAACCTTAGGCTAAAGTATGGGGTGTCTGAATCTGAGGTTCTGGTTTGTGTCTAACACAGCAAGTAACATTATCAGTGGTACATAAGACACCATACAGAAGAAGGAAAGAATGCTAAGGAGAAGGGTCTTGTGTGTAAATCCTAGAAAAATGTAATATTTTACACGTTGGCCATAATGAAAATACTGAGTAGTATTTCATCGATTTTCCCACATGCAGAGATTAATAACAAAAAACAACAGGCAAATGTATATAATCAAATGCAATTAGAGGTGGTTTGTACAGTATAAAAACTATTTTAGTAGAACTATCTAAACTGTGCACATCAATGCAGGGCCGGTGCAAGGATGTTTCGCACCCTAGGCAAAACTTCCACCTTGCACTCTCCGTCCCCCACCCCCACTCCCACCCTGAGGCCCCCCTCCGCCCCAGCTCACCCCTGCTCCGTCTCCACCCGGAGCATGCCATGGCTGCTTCACTTCTCCTGCCTGCCAGGCTTGCGGCGCCAATCAGCTTAGGTGCCGCAAGCCTGGGAGGCGGGAGAAGTGAAGCAGCCACGGCGTGCTCGGGGAGGAGGTGGGGCAGGGGTGATCTGGGGCGGGGAGTTCCCCTGCGTGCCGTCCCCCCTTTTACTTGCTGCAGGCGGCCCTCCCTAGAGGCAGGAAGTGACCTAAACAGGTCACATATCTGGTACAGAAGGGTAAATCCTGCGTTCCTATGACTTTTCAGAGTTCATTAGTGTAACTAACAGTTTTAAAGGGATAATGTTAAGACTGATAGACCTCAGCTCTAACCCTCCAATAAACTCTAACCCTCTTCTTTTAAAAGATACCACTTATGGTGGAAACAGCTACTGACCTTCAAATGTATCACTCCAGTGGTCTTAAAATCATGGGCCTTATTATCCCAAGTTCCATGCATGCAATGTCAATGACTTCAATGGAATACTGCATGCAACTGACAGACAAACAGGCTCAAGTATTTTTTAGAATATGCAACCTTAGAGCATGTGAATTTCATAATGCATGGGGCAGCATCATGACATTCATAGGAAAGTCAGAGTCACAGACGGTTTGTGGCTAGGATGCACAATGTATAAAGTGATCATTTGTATCCCTTTTTCCTGCCTTGACAGTGTCATCAGGACACGTTTTGTGGAAAGCAAAATAGAGATCACACAACTTTTCTGAAAGTGAAACAAGAGTGAAAGGAAAGACGGGGAAATAGCCCTCCCCATTCCCTCCATATAATAATTAAACTGACAGAGACCTTCATCGCAGCAGGCTATGCAGAAGGTCCTATGCAGAAGTTGAATAAAATATTGGAAAATTTAATCAAGGAAGATTAGAACAAGAGAGGCAAACTGAAACACAGATATGATGGAAACATTCAGGGAGGGTCAGAGAGTGACTTTTCAAAATCTGCTTTTCTACAATACAATGAAAAACAAAACAAAAATCTTCAGCTAGTTGAAACTGAATCAGACCACAGGGCTGGACCCATGAGCTCCTAATAGATTCCTGCTGTGACTTAGTATCACACTGTCATGGGATATCACACACAAGTGTGCGTTATATTCAAATGAAATAATCTCTTTCAACCTGGTATTTCATTCCTATGAAACAAGCATCCTATACTCCCATACTCCCAAAGAGTTATTAGATTCAGATCTGCCCATGGAAGCACATTATCTGCACCATGCTAAGATAAACTATTCATGACATTTACTCCATTGACAGGCCAACCTATATCTGCTTTGTGAGAGTTGAAGAGTTACATTTTTTTACTGCACATTTCAATAGGCTAGTGGCATTTCATTCCGTTATCTTTTCTGTGCCTTGTCAGCACTTGAGCTCAGGTGTCTAATTATACACATGCAACAAGTTTAATACTTACTAAACTGACACTTGAATTTGTACTCACCATAAACCATGGCTCCTCCAGTTTCATGCAAAAAGCGGAATCGATGATTTTTAAATAACCAAATTGTTAATATTGTAAGGATGAGCAAAAAGTTAAAGACCAGCAATTCCACAGCTCCCTGATGATAAAACTGATCCTCATCTCTTGCTGACATATATTTCCTTAATTTCTCCATTTCATTCCCATATGCGAGTACTTAAAATAAAGGATGAAGAGGAACAAAATGCAAAATAAAGAAAACACCTCAGGTTAAATGCTGTATCATCAACTTTGGTAAAAGAAAGTCTAGACACTATTGAAATTCACAAACACATCTGCTTTATTTGCAGCCTCACGGCAAACTCCCCCAGCTCAGAATTCAGCTGGATTCTAGTTACAACTTCCTGTTTCTCTCTTAAAGCTGTCCTGTCTCATTTGTAATGTTATGATTGCATCATTATATTGTTCTTGTTTTAAATGGAGATCCATAAGGTTTGTGCAATTCGAGGCTCTGTGAACCTATCAAACCTCTGTGACCCTACTAAAAACTATTTTTTGTTTGTTTGCAAAAATTAGTTTGTGTCCACAACACTTTGTTCCTGTAATTTTTTAAAAATCTTTTTCGTAAAATCATAGTAGGAGAACCTTGAGCATCTCACATAGGCAAACCCTAATTAATGCTGAACAAGTGGCATAAATGACAAGTTAGTTGTGTTTTTACAATTAAAAAAAACCTTTTCATTTTACCACTCTACAGTGCTAGTCTTAGGCAAGGAAGCTTGGGATTTACTACAATAGGAGTTTGCCTGCATAAAGACCAAATAAAAAATGAATGAAGATTGCAAGATTCAGGGCCTAATTCTGCAATGAGTGCTGGATGGACAGACTCCTGGGGCACACAGTGAAAGCAGGGGGGCTGCCAACGTGAAGCTCATAGCATCATAGTTAGAAAAACAATACAAATTAAAATATTTTTTTTCATCATTTATGCTGCTGGCCCATTTCCATTCACTGTAGGCAATAAAACTGGCTACTTTTATAGCCATTTCTAGTCAATTTCACTTTCAGGTTGTCATGTCCTAGCTCAGTGCTGCAATATTTGAGCGCAGACACTGAAGGGCAATATTCATGTGTTTAAATACCACCTCCAGCCATGGGAGTATTATAGGAGAGAAGAGCAAAGCATTTCTCTTTGTCTCAGATTCCATACAAGTTTGTTTACAGAAAGCCTACATTTGCTGCCAGATTTGAACTGATGGTGCCCCTTCAAACTCTTAAATGTCAGAGATGAGTCAATTCAAAACAAATACATAGGCAGCAATGCTACCAGCTGGGTGTGGTGGCCCCTGCTCTGCACAAGGTATCCACAGCTCCAAGCAGACCTTTCTTCCCAGTTGAGACTATGGCTTCTTTGTCCTTTCTGCAACCCCTTAAACCATTTTTATATTAAGGGGCAACAGCCTGGTCACTATGTATAGCCAGTTTCCTACCTCCTCTTCCCAGGGAGTTTCTCTGTAGACGGGGATGATATAGCCCCATAGTTATTTTTTAATTCACCTCTCTCTTCTTTCCTACTTCTTTTTGCAAAGTCTCCCTGTATTTGTGTTTTTGCTCTGCTCTCCCCCTCTGCACCTCATTTTCTCATTTGGATGGCTCTCTTCCCCTCTGCTCTGTTCCTCTCATCACTCACAGGCAGGGTGTAAACTCAGACAAGGATATTTGAATTCAAGTCCATCTGCTGAACCCATGAAGTCTGGGTGAATTCAAAAAAAGGCAAAGTCAATTCATACATCCCTCATTAACCATATGAGACAGGAATAAGTGTAAAAAAAAAAAGACAAAAAACAGATTTTGAGTTAGACAATTGAATATTTATTATCCATTATATTGGAAACAGCAAAATAATACATGAGGATTAGGTGGTGGGATCCTGATTACGCTACTGAAATAAAAACTCTTCCCAGACTGTTAGAGCCAGATGGGCAGAATGATATCAGTGTAAGGGAGGGACAGGGCATTCGATTTGCACATTTTCTCAGTTCAGAAATGAAAGTGTTTGTACTACTATGACTATGTGGTTTAATGCATTAGAAGAAACAACAGCATTCTCCTAATTTGCACATGGCAAGTTGCAGGAAGTTCTCATGTGCTGTTCTTCCTGCTTGTTAAAAAATTAGTTGAAGACTAACTGTGCATGTTTGATACTGCAGCTTTTCACTGAGACAGCCTAAATATGTTACAGGTGGCAGGAACTTTTTGCAAATCAATGGGACTATGGAATCTGGCCTGTAGATTCTCTCTCTAATGCTCTGAATGTCAACAAACCAAAAAGCGCAAACAATAAGACAATTCTGTGTTCTGTGGTTATGTCTTTATATTGATCCCAAGCAGCAATAAATCATGTGTCCTTGGGAAAAAACAGAAGCACTTTAAGTGTTAATGTCTTTAATATTTGAGGTACAAGACTTTTGCCCACATAAACAGGGCCTGTTGAAGTCCGAGGCAAGAATTCTGGTATCTAACCTCCCTTTCCTGTGGTAGCACAATGATGCTTTTTGACTATTGGTTGCCCATATACAAATAACTTCTCTGACATGAAAGGATTCTAACAATAACCACAATGATTCTGTCTTGAAAAACAGTCATGCTTTCTGACTATACACTGATTCTTTTTGAACCATGGTTCCAAACATTAAATGCTATTGTGGGCAATGATTTTGACAGCGTATAAATGTGCATTTTTAAAGGAAATGTTTTCTGTTTGCTAACAATCATGTAACTGAGATGTTTTTGCTCACAACTTTTTTTAATTAAAAAAAAAGTACCTTACAAACATTGGTCAAATTCTTTGCTGGTGTAAACTGAAGCCAATGGAGCTGTGCCAATTTATACTACTAGCAGAGAATTTGGCCAGTATATACCATACCCAACACCCCATCCCACCAAACAACAAAACCTACACTAAAAGAAAACTGTATAAAAGGTTGAATAGTCAAGCACTGAAAAGTTAGGAAATGAAAGAATTGAAGTTGTTTATGCAGTGTTAAGTCTACACCGTTGCGACTATGCATAATTACATCATCAGATATTTTTCCATAAGACTGCTGCCACATTCAGCACACAAATTGATAGGTCATAGTGAATAAGGTAGATGTTCAGTATTTCTTATTTCTATATTACGTGTGGCCCCATAATTTACATGCTGTTCAACATCCAAACATGGCACTGAATATGGAATTATTTCCTTGTGAACTTTGTTCTGGTGCTCATTGCTGGAGTATCTGACTGCCTCACAAACATTAAGCAATTTATCTTCACAATTTCCCCCGTGAGACTGGAAAATATTTTACAATTGGAGAAATGAGGCACTGAGAGAGTTGCAGCAGTGTCCACAATTTTTTTTTTACAGCTTTAACTATACTGATATAAATAAAATGGCACAGCTTCCCTAGTTATGCCAATATAAAAGTGCATATAGCTTAGTGCTGTAAGAGAAGAGAAATACTGCTAAAGCACCTTTCTACTGGTATAACTGCATCCACACTAAGGGTTGTGCATAGTTAAATATTTTGGTACAAAAAAAAAATCACATCCCTAAAACAAAATTGTTAAATCAATACAAAAACAGTGCCTAGAACAGGCCTAAGTGACTAGCTCAACATGTAGCATGGCCAGGGATAGAATAGAGTTCTTGTGGGCCCCCTTCTAGTGCTTTATCCACAAGACCATTCTTCCTATTTCTGCAGTTCCCTGCCTCACTCTCCTTCCAATGTTCATAGCAAATCGTGTGCGGGTGTTAGGGTAGGTCTACATAGCAACTAGATACCGACAGCTGGCCTGTGACAGCCAACTCAGGCTCATGGGGTTCAGGCTGCAGGGCAGTTCCATTGCTGGGTAGACTTCTGGGCTTTGGCTAGAGCCCAAGATCTAGGACCCTGCAAGGTGGGAGGGTCCCATAACTCAGGCTCCAGCCCAAGCCTGGAAGTCTACACAGCAATGAAGCAGCTGCGAAGCCACAGCCCTGTGAGCCCGAGTCGGATGCCTAGTTGCTGTGCAGACATGCCTTTACAGACAGTAGTATAGCTAGTGGGGTGCAGGGGAAGCAGCCGCTTCCCCTCAGCATATTTTCTAAAAGCGGCACCTTAGTTACGGGTTACCATGGTGCCAGTGGGCGGGGTCCATGCTTCACTCTGAAGCTTGGCCTGTGGGCTGGCGCTGGGCTCCTGCAGGCAAGAGGGGGCAGCACAGCCGGAGGAGCCATGGGGGGGCAGCACAGCTGGAGGAGCCATGGGGGGGTCAGTGCGGCTGGAGGAGCGAGGGAGGACGCAGCGTGGCAGCCCACAGCATGACCGGAGGAGCTATGGCGGGGGGGGGGTGGGGTGGCGCAGCTGGAGAAGCAGGGGTGGCCTCAGGCGAGGAAGGGGAAGGAGACAGGCAAATGGAGCTGGTGGCTCTCTCGCTGCGCCGGGGTGCGTGAGGGGAAGCGGGCGGGTCCCGGGGAAGAACAGAGGCATGCGGGGATGTCAGCCTAGGCAGGAACCTCTGGCTCTTTGCCGCCCGGCCTGAGCTGAGCAAGCCGGGGATGAGTTTGGGTAGACGGTGCTCAGCCTGGGGCAAGAGACTCCCCCAAGGGGCTCGGACCTGCCAGGAGCTGCGTTCCCAGCCAGCTACGAGGGGTCAGAATCCCTGAGCATAGCCGTGCCCTGTAACCCCAATCCAGGCTGTAACCCCTGTGTTCCCTGCACACAGGACCGGCGCTTCCATTTAGGCAGCCTAGGCAATCACCTAGGGAGCCAGGATTATTGGGGGGTGGCATTTTGCCGGGGGGGGGGCGACAGGCAGCTCCAGTGGACCTGCTGCAGTCGTGCCTGCGGAGGGTCCCCTGGTCCCGCTGCTCCAGTGGAGCTGCTGCAGGCACAACTGCGGACAGTCCGCTGCTCCTGCGGCTCCGGTGGACCTCCCGCAGGCACGGCTGCGGCAGCTCCACCGGAGCCGTGGACCAGTGGACCCTCTCTGCAGGCCAACGCGCGGGGCAGCGAAATGGCCGTGCGCCTAGGGCGCTAAAAACAGTAGTGCCGGTCCTGCCTGCACACACATGGGGCTGGAACTGGGGAGGGGGCTGCTGCACCCCAGGCTTGAAGCAGGGGCGCAGCATGGCCGCAGCACAGCTGGAGGAGCCATGGGGGGGGGGGTGGCACGGCCGGAGGAGCCATGGGCGTGGCGCTGCTGGAGGAGTCAGCCAAGGGGGAGTGGGGACAGAGCAGCCGGAGGAGGAGCCAGGGGGCATGGCCAGAGGAGGAGCCAGTGGGGGGTGCCTTTTTAATGTTTGCTCCCCCTGCTCATAGAACCTGGCTACGCCACTGCTTACAGACCATACCCTCGTTCACTGACCCAATCTGGCATGACTTTCAGTCAGTTACTGGAGTACTGTGTTAGAAAGAAATATGATCTATTCTTATTTGTGACATTTTAGGTCCAAGTTCAAATTGGGGACATTCCCTCAGGCCAGACCAAACTCCTTTAGTGAATTACTCATCATTCTCTCTCAGCAACCCAGGAAGTGCTATTAGACCGAAGTACACCTATCAAAGCATAACTGGGCTTTTGCAACAGACCACATCAGTCAAAGTGGGAGCTGTCAGGCCCAAGACAGAAATACTAGATATCCATTCAGGACTCAGGATCAGGGAGGATGATAAGTACCTCTCAAGATAATATTCAGCACATTGCAAGATTGGGCCCTCAGAGGTTATAGCCTTTCAGAAATGTAAGACATAATTATAAATCAGCTGTCCAGACAGCCATCTGTCACAGTTGCTCTTCATGAGAAATCCAGATGTGCAGTCCAAAAGTGCTGTGTTTTGCTTCTTTGCAGTCTACATTTTAATTATTTTTTCCTGAAGCAATGTATATGTTTTTATCCTTGACCTCAACTGACACTTTAGAAGCTCAGTTTGCATATTGCAATTTTTAGCAGGCATGTCCATAATGCCTAATAAACTATCATTTTTTAAAATGTTTTCAGTTTTCATGTTGATCACCTGAATCACAGCATTTTTCAGCCAGCAAAAGGATACAGTCTAGTATTTTGTGCTAAGCTTTTTTGTTCGTTTGTTTTTGTCTTTTTAACATGAGCTTTCTCCCCTTCTTCTCCATTCATTATTTATTAAAGCAATTTTTTTGGTCAATATCTGTCTCTCTGTCCACCTGCTGTCTCAGATTGGCCTGCTGCATAAAGCAGTGTCTGAATTCTCCTTGACTCATAAGTTTTCAGATTTTTGGGTACAGGAAATACATGTGCTATTAAAAATCTGTTTTAAATGAGGAAGTCAGAATAAAATTTTTTAAAAGTTCTGATTTGTACTGGGACCCCTCTGTCCTGACTCAAGGAGTGAACCTAGACACACATGGACTTGATGTTTTGGTCACAGGTAATCCACACTCCATTGTGATGATGCAGTTTACCAGGATATTAAAAAACAGTCTAGATTTGGAATGCTATTGGACCACTGCCTTCAGAAAGCTTGTGTTCCAAGTTTACATAATTCTGGTCAATTTTTCACTGCAGCATTTTAAAACCAACAAACAAATGAATTAGTCACAGGATATGCTGTGGAGGAGACAAACTGCAGGGCGCTGTGTAGTGTTAATGCTACTTTTAGATTCCATAGACTTTCTGAAGTATGAAGACTTCTTAACCTGAAATGGCCAGATTGAAGGACTTTTAAAATCCTTCAAACGAGCTTTGAAACAAGCTTTGGTGCAGAAATAGCAAGGAGGTCGCCCAGATGTGCTAATTAAGACAGATTATATTTGACAGAATTGCTAGCTCATAGATTCAGTGAAATATTAAAAAGATCACCTCTCACATAGACTTTATGGGATGTTCTGCATTTTGGTGGATTCAGTCTGCTTGTTCAGCCCCTCCACAAAGGCAGGCAATGTAGTAAGAGAGCAGTAGACAGCCTCACCAAACACCCTACGCTAAAGTGTGGGACAAAGTGAATTCAAATCTCACCTCTATTGACTGCTGGTTACATTTCGAGGCACTTTGTAGCATTTATTAGTGACTAAGCCTGAACCTTAGAAGGAAGTGAACTAGCACCTCCCATTTCACAAACAAGTTAACATTGAAGTTGCAGCAGAGTAGAAATAGAATCCAGAGGTGAAATGCTGACCCCCTTGAAGTCAATGGCAAAATTCCTATTGATTTCAGTGGGGCCAGAATTCCACCCACATGTCTAACATGGCAAAGCCAAGATTATCTACTGAGCCACATGGCTTTTCAGATTGAACGTACCAAATGTGTGTTGGTTAGCTTAACTCTAACCAGTAGGTATCACTCCCCTCCCAGAGCCAGAGATAGACTCAGAAGTCTCAATCTCCAATATTCTCTTGCTGTCTAGCAAAAAGTTGTGTAATCCACTGGCAAAGTGTTTCATGTCTTCCTCTAGTGACTGGGTCATATAGACTAAAAATAGCAATTACTCCTGTAGTTCAAATGGTAGAGGCCTACGCTATGGATCTGGGATCCAGCGGTCAAACACTGCTGAAGATGCATTCACAATGGGATCTGCATGGGTTGCATATAATAGATTTTTTCCTGTTTTTCTTTTTAAAATAGTTGATTTAGTTCACCCAGTGAAAAAAAATCTTTAAAATAGATTAGAATTATTTTTTTTCTAGCAATTATGTAGCAAAACCCAGATATTCCAGAGTGTGGTCATTTGTCACATATTTCAACTGTTGGCATGACACTTTGGCTGCTTTGAGGACGGATAGGTAGGATAAACATCCCCATTGCAGGGGCACAAATTTTGTTCATTGCTATCAACCCACACAAAAAGACTGGAGTAAAAGCAGGAAATACATTACACAGTTAGAATTTAAGGGCAAACACTTGGAGAATGTTGAAAATTTTTCAACAAAAAAAAAGAAAAAACAAAACAAAAACAGAAAGCCAGGAAATTTGAAGATAGGTGAAAACTTCACAAAATAATTAGTTTTTAATACTTTCATAAAAAGTAACTCTGTCCTCCTCCTGCCCACACCTCCCCATCCACAAAGTCCTCTTTCCGATTCACCCACAGCATTAATAGACTATGAAGAAGTGATAAAAACAAATGACAATGTGCTTGCTGCTTGAAAACAGGATACTGTTCGGTGACCTCTTACAACTAGCTGCCACAGCACCTCTATCTGTGAAAAACATCAGCCTAGCCAGCTTTAAACCCTGTCCCAGTATATAGGGCTGGCTCACATTTAAGACTGGGAATAGCAAGATAGGAGAATTAATGGCTGCAAAGGGCTTTGAGATCTTTGGATGAAAGGTGCTATTTAAAAACAAGGAACTAACTATAATATCCAAGCTTGACATCAATTTTATTATGTTATGCCAATTTTACAGACAGGAGCTGAAGCACATTGTTATTTCTGTGTAATTTAACATATCAATAAAATAATTTGACTTCTGTGGACCCAGGGAAAAGTCACTACTAGCATGGCCAATTTTTTTTAAATGGGCCAGATCCTCATCTGATGTAAATTGGCATAGGTATAAAAATCCCATAATTCCCTCCCACACACACACACACCATCCAAAATCATGTACTGATATGGAGCTACGTTGATTTACATCAACTGAAAATCCACTACAAAATGCTTGCTAACAGGTATCTTGTGTCCCCACTGGTAATTTGATTGTTTTACTCCCTCCAGTAAACGATTGCAGCAATATCTTACACCAAGTGGCTATTGTAAGTCTTCCAAATTCAGGCTGTTACTGAAACTTATATTAGTGTGAACAAGCATCTAGCTTGACATGCTTAGTATGACCCTGTAGAAAAAGCTGTTGGTAATAACTAGTATAGGGCTTTATAGCAAAAGTGGTTTTGGTAATCTGATGAAGATCTGGAATAGACAGGCCACTCAAAAGCAGGGTCTAAGCTTTCGGGGTCTAAGGCTGAGAGTAGCTGGTGTATAATAAAGGGTTAAAGATCTCTTGTCATGTTGCAATAGAGTTAGACTTATGTTTTTATGGCAGTGGGCTGTGTAACTGCCTGTTACTATTCTCCTAATCCCATACTATTATAATTAGAAGTGCAGATACATAGTCAATATTAGATTCCCCTTGAGCTAGGTTAAAAAGAGTCTCATCTCTAGGAATTCCTCAGTAGTGTGTTGACAGTTGGTGCTTGTGACCCAGGTCCCTCTTGAGTTCAAGACAAACCACTACCAAGACCTTGGTCAGGTTTAACGAAACAAAAAGGGTTTATTGGGTTGTTGTCCTGCTCAGGCAGAGCACTACCTGCCACAGTCTCACCCAGTAGCAACAAGTAAGGCATGAGTAACAATAGTCTCACATCTGACCTTCCTTTCCTCAAGGAGGCAGCAGTTTCTCAAGGAGCTCCTGTTTCCAGCCCAGTATCTCTTTCACACTGGGAACTACTCTTCTTCCCACTCAGCCCCCAGCTGAGCTGTGTTCTCCATTAACCATTCCTCCAAGTCTGACATCTACTGCAGTGTAGTGCAGTGGGGCTGATTAAGCCCACAGCAACTCATTGAAGCTCCCCTGATCAGTGTGGGGTCTGCATACCCCATTAAAGGCTTTAATACATACCGTTTGATTTGGAAGACAATGCCAAAATTGCTGTAAGGTTTTTCTGAGGTACAGTGTGAATGTGTCCATAAAACTGTCCTTCCTATTTCCACATTCACACAGACATACAATATGAATTCCAAAATATGGACACTGTTAAACATGATGCAGTTGTATAACATAATTTAGAGAGAGTTAAAGCCTTGAGCCTCATGCCAGAAAAGTCACAGCTGAGCAAAGCATTCCCATTGAAGCTCAAACCCATTCAAACATAGCCTGGATATGAAGTTTAAAATACTCTGTTCACACAGTTCATGAGCTCCTCAGTCTTCTCCCCTGTTCACAGAAAGGAGGAATGGCTGGTGGGCTGCACCTGGAAGACTGTTAAGTTAAATAAAGACATTCTCCAAGGCTGGAGATTGTTAACCATACCAGACTGGCACAACTCTAGCCAAATTGCACACAAGTCATGGAGTTATCAAAGAAATCACGTTGCTACTAATAGAGTTAGTATAATCCTTTGCACTCTCATAATAACCCTTTGTATTTTATGTAGTGATTCAGCCATAGAACTCTAAGGATACCTCTACACCACAGTTGGGGATGAGCCTCCCAGCCTCGATAGACAGACTTGCACTAGCAAGGCCTGGGCTAGTGTTCTAAAAATAACAGTGTGGACATTGCAGTTCAGGCTCTTAAGTCCACCTGAGCCCCTAGGCTTGAGAGCCTGCACTACAGCCTGAGCTATAACAGGCACTGCTATTTTAGCATGCTAGCTGGAGTTCTGCTGGTGTGAGCCTATCTACCCAGACTGAGAGGCTCATTCCCAGCTGTAGTGGACATAGGTGTCAACTTTTAGTTTTCCTCCAGGGTGCTTTGCCCCAAGGCCCTGCCCCCATTCCCCCTTCCCCACCCCCAAGACCCTGCCCTCACTCTGCCTCTGCTCCACCCCCTCCCTGAGGCCCCCCACTGCTTGCTGCTTTCCGCCCTCCTCGAGCCACCAAACAACTGTTTAGCTGTGGCTGCTGATCAGCAGTTTGACAGCATTGCAGAACACTTGTGGCTGGTGGGCCCCAACTTTTTTTTCTGTGGGTGCTCCGAGCACCTATGGTAGTGGAGACATACTTTACATGTTTTACCATAGGGCATCAGAGTTATCTTCCCCAAACTGTGACATAGAAAGTTTAAGTGTCTTGGCCAAAAGTCACACAATGAGTCAGTGTCTGAACCAAGATCTCCTGACTCCCAGCCCTGTGCTTAACTCACCAGTCTTTAGTTGCCATATACACTTCATCCTTAGAGATAAACCACTGGGAAATATTAGGGGAGCTAGAATTGTTTATACCTGTACATCTCAGATTAAGGAAGAACTTGAATTCATATTTAAAAACTGCTACATTTAATTAATTCTCCAAAGTGAGGCAATCCCAACACAGAAAATAGGAGGAGACGACAAACTGAGAAAGAAATACACTGAAGAGAACTTAAGTCAAGTAGATAACTTGAGTCTGGAGAACCAGCTGAATGGAGAATAACTTCATAGGTTTGTACAGTGCCTAGAACAACAGGGTCCCAGTCAACGACTGGGGCTCCTGAGCACTGTGATAATGAATAAGGAAGAGACTTCAAATACTGTGTACTGGACAAAAGATAGGCCTGGCAGAAGTCTGAGTTCTGAGCATTCTGTTTTAATTTTCACTCTGGTAGGTTCTCATTAGCCTTCTGCTTTGACACAAATATTGTGTTCATCTTCCTGGGCGTCACACCACTTTTATACTGTCACTTTCAATTACTATACTTCTTCTCTACTCTCACCTTTCTTCAGTCCCTTACGGGCACCGACTTATGTACTCCACCTTTATAGATCTGCATCTGGAAATCTAAGAAGGGAGAAGAAAATATCTGAAGTCCTGTCTGCAGCCCATAGATGTCTATTAATCTACAGAGGTTGAATCCAAGACAAGAAGCTGGTTAGAGCTGCAGAGCGATTTTCATCTTGAAAAATCAAAAGCAAGAAAAAGCAGCACAATTTTTAAAAATGTGATTAGTAATTACACAGTCCCATGATTTTCAAAGTGGGAAGCCAATGTTTTCATAACCCTTCTCTGATTATAAAGATACTGAGATTCACACGTTAAGCTTCACCATGTAGGGCAAACATTCTCACCACTGGTGCTGTAAAGAAATGTCATATCAGTGTGTTATTTCTGCACTGCTTCCTACTCCGTTTCTCTTTTTCCTTAGGCCTGGTCTACACTAGAAAATTAAGTTGGCTTAACTGTGTCATTCAGGGATGTGAAAAACCCATACCCCTGAGCAGTGGTGGCGGAGCCTTCCCAAAAGTGGTGGGACAGGGCCCCCTGCCTCCTCCATGGCTCAACCCCTTTTGCCCCAGGCCCTGCCCTTTCTGCCCAGAGGCACCCCCCACAGCTGGAAGCTGGAAGCCAGGCAGGTGGAGGGTTTGTGGCTTCCCACAGCTTCCCGTGTGGCTCTTCTTGACCTGGCTGTGGCTGGAGGACAGGGGATTGGAGCCACAGTCCGGCCATGGTAAGAGCTGCACGGCCAGGCAGCTGTGGGGAGCTGCAGCATGGACCTTCACCTGGGCTTGGGGGGGAAGGGACATGAGCCAGGGGCTGCTCTTACCCCATCCCGGGCAGGCGGACGATCTGTGGCGTGGCGCCCCATGTGGCCTGGGCTCCCTGGCCAGGATCCAGCTTCCAGCCAGTGTAGGCAGCACTAGGTCAATGGATTAATTCTGCCAACCTTGCTACCACCTCTCAGGCAAGTGGAGTACCTACACTGATGGGTGACCCCTCCTGTTGGCATAGGCATTGACTACAATGAAGTAGTAGAGAGGCCCAGCTGCAGTGGTGTCTCTGTGCTGCGGTAACATTTCAAGGGCAGACAAGCCTTTAGTTAAATCTAACATTTTTATTCCCTGCAATTGTTTTTTCCCCCCCAGACTTTATTTCTTCATTGCTTGATGTGCACAGTGGATTCTAGTCATTAATACAGCCTGCAGGCAGAGAAAAGGGGGAATGTCAACAGTTGTCTATTATCTTGTTTTGTTGTACACTAGTAGTACAGTTCTCCAGAACTAGGGAAGTACTATCTTTTATGCAAGTTTTATTTTTCCTGTAGATTGTTTTCAGATATATGTTTCCTCTAGAAAAAAAATGAAACTCACAGATATACCTATTCTTTCATCAACTTTTACAAAAGTCACGAGTAATGGTGAAAAAAAAAATCAAAGAAATACAGTAAACCCCCTAGACATGTGTAACCCTTCTGCCAGCTGCAACAATGGTTGGCTTCTGTCTGTTATTTCTAAAATAAATAACCCCACAGTTTGAACCCCACCTACAGCCTTGCTCTTATTTCTGGCTCTGGCAAATTAAAATAAAACCTCCTGGTCACCTTTGAAGGTTGTTGTTTTCTACTTGCAAGTCTCAAGAATCCTTTGGGAATATGGATCGACAAATATCTTCTTTGGGCGGTGTAACCGGGCGGCACTCACCCCTGCGATGCCTCCTGCTGGTCATCCTCGGGAATTAGCTCTTCCAGCTCAGAGCGCCCTCTGCAGGCCGGTGATCCACCTTGTTTCCTGCAACAGGTCCCGTGTCCCTCCCTGGACCCCGGTGACCCTTTTACATGGGGTTTTGCCCCCGGCAGCAACCTCTTTTCCTTAGGGGTTTCCCCTCCCTGGGAACCCCCCACCCTCTCTCCCCACTTTGCCTCAGTGTAGGCTACTGCCAGTCATTGTCTAGCCCCACACCCTGGGGCAGACTGCAGTATCAGACACTCATCAGCAAAGGGGTTTGGACCTGCTGCCTTGGCCTAGCCCTGGGTTGCATCCTACAACCCCAGTACCTCCTGTCCTAATTCTAGGCCGCAGCCTGGGGCTTTCCAGGCAGGGGATCCCCAGCTCCTCTGCCTTTCCCCAACCCTACTTCACCCTAGGTACCTTATCTCAGCTTCCAGCAGCCAGGCCTTCTCTCTCTGAATGCAGAGAGAGACTGTCTGCCCTTGGCTTCCCTGGCCTTCTTATTAGGCCCTGTCACTCAGTTTGGGGCATGGCCCCCAGCTGCAGCCACTTCCCCTAATCAGCCCAGCCTAAAGGCTGCTTTCCCCAGCCACAGACCCTTCTCAGGGCTGTTTTTAACCCCTTCCAGGCCAGAGCAGAGATCCACTCTGCTACAGGGGGGGAAGGGGAAAAACAGTAAAAATAAATATGAAAAACCAGTATATATTTGCAAAGAAGAACCCGAACAACCCAAATCAGTGTATCAGGAGTTTGGTCTACTCGATAGTCCCAAATAACAAACATCCAGCTTGAGGAGGTTCAGAACTCTATCTCACCACATACCCCACCCACATAAAACTCCTCTCAATGGTTGAGTGAGTGTCAATGGCAGTCAAGAGGATCCCAGGAGTGGCTCTCTATCATAACCTAGTCCCAGATTTGGACCTTAGCGTCCAAAATATGGGGGTTAGCATGAAAACCTCCAAGCTTAGTTACCAGCTTGGACCTGGTAAAGCTGCCACTACCCAAAAAATTAGAGTGTTTTGGGGCACTCTGGTCCCCCCAAACCTTCCCTGGGGACCCCAAGACCCAAATCCTTTGAGTCTCACAACAAAGGGAAATAAACCTTTTCCCTTCCCCCCTCCAGGTGTTCCTGGAGAGACACACAGAAAAAAGCTCCGTGAATCTAAACAGAGGGATTCCACCCTCCCCGTTTCCAGCCTTGGAAAACAGAAGTACCGAGAGCTAATCTCTCTTCCCCCATCACTCAGAGGGAATGCAAAGTCAGGCTAGTAAATCTAACACACACAGATTTCCCCCTGACTTCTTCCTCCCACCAATTCCCTGGTGAGCACAGACTCAATTCCCTGGAGTTCCCCACTAAAGAAAAACTCCAACAGGTCTTAAAAAGAAAGCTTTATATAAAAAGAAAGAAAAATACATAAAAATGGTTTCTCTGTATCAAGGTGACAAATACAGGGTCAATTGCTTAAAAGAAATATGAATAAACAGCCTTATTCAAAAAGAATACAATTCAAAGCACTCCAGCAACTACACACATGTAAAATACAAAAAAACATATAAATCACTATCTGATCTTTTGTACTTACAACTGGGAAACAGAAGATTAGAAAGGCAGGAGATAGAAAAATCCTTCCCATAGCCGAGAGGGAGTACAGGCAGAAGACAAAGAACTCAGACACAAACTTCCCTCCACCCAGACCTGAAAAAGTCTGGTTTCCTGATTGGTCCTCTGGTCAGGTGCTTCAGGTTACCTCTTTCCAGGTGTAAGAGACATTAACCCTTAGCTATCTGTTTATGACACTCTCCTCCACTGGTCTGTTCAATCTGGTCCAACCCTGATGTGCAGCTACCTGTCTAGTTCTCTGGTTTCACCTGCTTCCACCAATTACATGGGCAAAGGTCCTATGAAGTCAGCTCAGCACTGCCACTGATCCAGCCAGACCTCACTATGGAGTCAGTTCCCTTCCCTTGTCACTGCTGGCCCAGCTGGTTCTTGCTGGAAAGTTAGCTCCTTTTCTGCTACACTTGTCCAGTGTCTTCTACACATGGCACACTGCAGAGTCCTCTATACGTGGCACAGAATGTCTAGGTGAGGAACCCACAGCCAAACAGGAGTCTTGAGCCGAGTCCCTTCTTTCTGGAATAGAGTTTCCCATCCAACAGACAAAGCTCTCCCCTCTATTGTGCTTCTCAGACAAGCTTCGTTACCCAACCAAGTCTTTACTCAAAGTCAGGGTGAGCCCTTGACCTGCCCAGTTGCTGTGCCTTCTCATGAGCACAGTAATGATTTATCTCATTCGCTCAAAGCATAAACAAATTCCAGCCAAAGAACACATCTTACTAGGTGGAGTTATGGATAAACATAATGGATGTAAGCAAAGCTGGTCTGAGCTGGCTTTTCCCCTTCTCCCCAATAGAGGGACCAGTGAGCTCTATCCCTCTAGGTCTTCTAGCCCTGGAGCTCACACATTACCATCACAGGCACCATCACACCCCTCAACTTTATTATCTAGCACAAATACACATACTATTGTTTGTGATCTTATAGTAGAGTAGATCTTATAGTAGAGCACAGCTTTGTACACCTGAATTATCATACTGGAGCCAACCTTCACAGGGTCATGATCAATGGCTCCATGTCTAGTTGGCAGCCAGTATCAAGTGGAGTGCCCCAAGGGTTGGTCCTGGGGCTGGTTTTGTTCAAAATCTTCCATTAATGATCTAGAGGATGGCATGGACTGCACCCTCAGCAAGTTTGCAGATGATGCTAAACTGGGAGGAGTGGTAGATACACTGGAGGGTAAGGATAGGATACAGAGGGACCTAGACAAATTGGAGGATTGGGCCAAAAGAAATCTGATGAGTTTCAACAAGGACAAGTGCAGAGTCCTGCACTTAGGATGGAAAAATCCCATGCACGGCTACAGTCTTGGGACCAAGTGGCTAGACAACAGTTCTGCAGAAAAAGATGTAGGGGTTACAGTGGATGAGAAGCTGGATATGAGTCAACAGTGTGCCTTTGTTGCCAAGAAAGCGAACAGCATTTTGGGCTGTATAAATAGGAGTATTGCCAGCAGATCAAGGGACGTGATCATTCCCCTCTATTCGGCATTGGAGAGGCCACATTTGGAGTACTGTGTCCAGTTTTGGGCCCCACACTACAACAAGGATGTGGAAAAGTTGGAGAGAGTCCAGCAGAGGGCAACAAAAATAGGGGACTGGAGCACATGACTTATGAAGAGAGGCTGAGGAAACTGGGATTATTTAGTCTGCAGAAGAGAAGAATGAGGGGAAATTTGATAGCTGCTTTCAACTACCTGAAAGGGGGTTCCAAAGAAGACAGAGCTAGACTGTTCTCAGGGGTACCAGATGACAGAACAAGGAGTAATGGTCTCAAGTTGCAGTGGGGAAGGGTTTGGTTGGATATTAGGAAAAACTTTTTCACTAGGAGGGTGGTGAAGCACTGGAATGGGTTACCTAGGAAGGTGGTGGAATCTTCTTCCTTAGAGGTTAAGGTCAGGCTTGACAAAGCCCTGGCTGGGATGATTTAGTTGGGGAGTGGTCCTGCTTTGAACAGAGGGTTGCACTAGATGACCTCCTGAGGTCTCTTCCATCCCTGATATTCTATGAATATAACTATATCAAAATATTTTTGCTCTTTTTTACTTCTTGGGAAAGAAAAAACCTCACTCCTGGAGAAATTATAACTTTCTGAGAACACTAATCTGATCCTTTGTTACCACCCTTTTAAATCCTAAGGTTTAATTTGGTGAGTCTCAAGAATCTTGGTTAAATTGATTTTCTCTATTTAATAACACATCCACTTGTCTACATCTCAAGACAGCAATGGCATGAACATTTCTTTTTTTAAATTCCCAAGTTTTCTGCCCCCCAAGACACATGTAGGCAATTTCTTACAGAGAGTGATTTGACTGGGCAGTTTTAGGTGAGGGAACCACATGTTCTCCAAGTTATTTTCTGTTGATTTAGTTTTTGTTGATTGGTGGTTTAAACTGACCCTATGCTACCCAGAGATAAATTAGGTTTCAAAACCTCCCTCTCCATCCTGCCAGCATTAAGAATACCTTAGACTTCACCCTGGATTTCCCTCTTGCCACCTAAACTATATGGGAGAAGAAATGAAGAGACCTTTAGTCCAATTCTTTCAGACCACAGATCCAAGATTATATATAACCCCAATCTCCTAACAATGTCACCTGCCAAAAATCAGACTTCTCCAACCTTCTCCAAGCACAACACGACCTCATTAGAATACCTGTCTGGAAAGGTGTATGCTAACCTACGGTTCTATTCAAAGAACAGCAATAGAGGACAAAAATTATAGGAGAAATTGCCATATTCCATACCACACTGAAATACATCTCATATTGTTGCCCATTGGTTCAGTGGATAAAGCACTGGACTGGAAATCAAAAGAAATAGGTTCCATTCCCCACTTTACTATTGACTTGCAGTTGGACATAGGTCAAGCAGCCTCTCTTCAGTTTTTGCTGCCTATAATGATACTTGGAAAGTGCTCTGAAATCTATGAATGAAAAGATGATACATTTTTGTGTTATTTTCTCAATGTTCTGAGTGAGACAGCACTGCCATGGGTCACCAGACTGGCTCATATCAGAAAGTCTTTCAGTTGCTCTTTGGCTGAACACTACACAAGAAACACAAGATAAGGCACACATCACAACACAGAAAATTCTGGGATCTGTTTGAGGAGCTGTAGGCTCCAGCAGATGGGCCACTCACAGCAAGCAGGAAAAACAGACTGTTTCCGGCTAAAGTCATGCCGCATTATTCTCATGAGGATGTTAGTCTCCTGCCTGCATATACATGTTTGTGTAACAATTTTTATCACATTCCTTCACTGAGAATCAAAACTGCCTCTGTGCAGAGAGCCAGCACAAGATCTATCGTATATACCACCTAGTTTTGACTAAAACCCTGTAGAGATGCAGCCTCACCCTTACAGCACCTCCTGCTGGTGACTTCTGGGAATTAGCTCATTCCAGCTCCAGAGTGCCCTCTGCAGGCTGGTGATCCACCTGTCCTCTGGCCCCTGTGTCCCTCCCTGGACCCAGTGCCCTTTTACCTGGAGTGCTGCCCCCTGGCAGTAACCCCTAAGTCTTATGGTCTCCCCTCCCCAGGGAACCCCCACCCACTATTCCCACCTCACCTCAGTATAAGGCTACTGCCAGTCATCATCTAGCCCCACACCCTGGGGCAGACTGCAGTATCAGCCTACTCATCATTGGCAAGGAGGGTTTGGACCTGCTGTCTTGGCCTACACCTGGGCTGCCCTCTGCACTCCCCAGTACCTGTTGGCCTTCTGCTAGGCCTCAGTCTGGGGCTTTCCAGGCTGGAGCTCCCCAGCCCTGCACCACTCAGGTACTCTGTCTCTAGCACCCTACAACCAGGCTCTTCTCCCTCTACAAACAGAGAGAAGCTCCTATCTGCCTCTGGCTTCTCTGCCTATATAGGGATAGCTGAGTCTGTTTGAGTTGTGGCCCCAGCTGTAGCCACTTCTCCCAATCAGCCCAGCCTAAAAGCTGCTTTCTACAGCCACAGCCCCTTCCCAGGGCTGTTTTTAACACATCATAGCAGGAGCGGGGGGAAGGGGGCCCACCACGCTACAAACCCTGAAAGTTTACCTCTACCCTTACTATAGCTATGAACAGTATAATGATGCTACACCAAATACCTACATATATGTTTTCTGGCATAATAGTTCTGCTCTAAATTATTTCCTGTGTACTTCTCCATAGATATGAATACCACTCTAGAAATAGGCATGCATGATGTAATGTATTTACTGGTAATACTTGCCTGTGAATCTATCTGTGCATTCAAAATAATCACTTAAAGAAAGCAATATTACAAATCTCTTTAAGGTGGCAGAAGTTCCTGGGCATTAAAGGAGAAGTTCGGGAGGATGTCTACTGGGTTGTTTAAAGTCCATCTGACTCAAATCTCAAAGCAAACATGGAGGTGTTGGTGCCTTTCTAACCTCTGCCAGCCCAGCTGCATAGCTCAATTAAAAAAAAACCACCAGGGAAAAAGCACTGAAGTGTCTGCCCATCCTTAGTCAACACCCAGAATTCCCTTCCACTTGAAAGCAAGTTAGAAGTAGATACTGTTTTAATCATATATGGTCAAAGCTGATTAATCTGAATCCGTTGGGAAAATTCCATGTGTACTAGATTTATAACAAAAATCAGAGGAACAATTATACTGTTCCATGCTGGATTCAATTGTGCTGGGCATACAGCAATCACAGATAAATATCAGGTACCCCAAATGTTAGGGAGTAGCAAATATCTAGAATACAGTGGACATTTAATAATAAAAAAAAAGTATACCACCTGCTTGAATTAAATTTACTGCAGTGCTTTCAGCATTTCCCAAGGTTAAGTATACTCAAAATAATACGAGTACAAAAAGTGTTGTTTTATTGATCTCTGTTTTATATAAAGTATTTTATATTGTATTAATATCAACAAATGACTTTGCATTTTAAAATGGGTAGAATAATTTGTGTAAGTAGCACAGACTATTCTGTTTGCACAATTCCTGTCTGAAAATGTTTTAATAGAGATGATGTTCCACCAGGGGGCTCTGTTTACACATGATATGAAAATCTGACTTTCAGCAGAGCTTCTGTTTTCTCTTTAAATATTTTCACCAAGTTAAAGAAAACCTATGTAGTTTAAGTAAGCAGTAATGTATTACAGTGTGGAGGTATACTGAACATGTGCCCATCGGGGATAGGTAATTAGCTACATGCCATCAATCTCAGAAGCATAGGCATACAGCATACCTTGGTCAGTAAAGAAGCATCATGAAGATAACTCTTCATTATGTGCAAAATTCTGCCTAAACTTATCCTGCTTTGAATTCAATGGGAGTTTCTCCCTTGATTTCAAAGGGAGTTAGATTAGGACCTTGGGGTGATTTGAAGAGGCTGCCGATATCACCACAGAGCCAGGCAATTTTTGACAGGAAATGACTTTTTAAAAGGCCGGCCTTTCCTATGAGTAAAGCCCTCTACTATCTTTTAGGATTTACATGGCTCCAAAGGTCTAGTAAACAAAATTTTTTACAGACTTTCATCCACAATGAAAAATGCTCTCTGTCTTTATCCAGCCATTCAAATAGCTCTTCCTCATTCCTCTTTTCACATGAACACCTGCTTACAAACATCATAAGAAACTTAAGATGCAGTAAAATAAATACAAATATCTGCCTAAATGTGTTAAAGTGGTTTAGGATGTCCCATTTTAAAAAACCATGATTTCCTTGAGAGTGCCTAGGCGCTGTTGAAAATCCCACTAAGCACCTATCTGAATCTTTAGGTACCTGAATTCCTTTAAAATTTAAGAGATTTTAAATTGCCTTTCAGTGAGACTTAGGCTCCTAATTGTCAAGGGCATGTCTATGCTAGGAGCACTTTACCGGTATAGATATACTAACATATGATACCAGCAAAGCTCTTCTAAAGTGGATACAGCTTATATTGGCTAAGCTTCACTTTTACTGATATAGTTATTCTACCCCCACCTACGAAGAAAATCAGCTATACAGAAAAGAAGCACAGTTGCCGGTACAGCTCTGTTCACACTAGGGCCTTCTGCCAACACAGCTATGTCAGTCAGGGATCACATCTCTTCATGCCCCTGACAACATAGTATATGCTGGTAGAAATCTGTAGTGTAGGGGTATCCTAAGTCATTTCTTAAACTGGGACCTAAACCAGGTCTATACTACAGACTTCTGCCAGCATCACTATGTTGGTCAAGGGTGTGAAGAGGTGTAATATCTGACTGACAGCTGTGCTGGCAGAAGCCCCTAGTGTAGATGAAGCTGTATTGGCAAAACTGCACTTTTACTGGTTTAGCTCATTCTGCTTGGGGATGCGTGGAAAAACTATCCTGGTAAAAAGTATCAGAGGGGTAGCCATGTTAGTCTGGATCTGTAAAAGCAGCAAAGAATCCTGTGGCACCTTATAGACTAACAGACGTTTTGGAGCATGAGCTGTCTGGTGAATACCCACTTCATCAGATGCATGTAGTGGAAATTTCCAGGGGCAGGTATATATATGCAGGCAAGCTAGAGATAATGAGGTAGTTCAATCAGGGAGGATGAGGCCCTGTTCTAGCAGTTGAGGTGTGAAAACCAAGGGAGGAGAAACTGGTTTTGTAACTGGCAAGCCATTCACAGTCTTTGTTTAATCCTGAGCTGATGGTGTCAAATTTGCAGATGAACTGAAGCTCAGCAGTTTCTCTTTGAAGTCTGGTCCTGAAGTTCTTTTGCTGCAGGATGGCCATCTAAATTACATTTAGAATTTCTTATTGAGAGCATGTAAACTGGTGTTCAGGTGAAACAAATAACAGCTAAAGAGGAACTGCTGCTGTTCAGACAGCTGGATAAAGGTGGAGAACATTTCTTATCAGAAGTGTAAGCCAATGACGTTTTTTTTTACCAGGACTTCTGAGCTATATGAGTCCCACGGTGCTCTATTCAAGGCTGGCTCTAGGCACCAGCATTCTTGGGGCAGCACTTTTCAAGGGGCAGCATTCTGGCCCTTCGACGGCAGCAGGCTGGCGTTTTTTTGTTGTTGTTTTTTGCTTTGGCAGCAGCACTCTGCCCTTTCCCCCTTTTTTTTTTTTTGCTTGGGGCAGCAAAAAACCTGGAGCCAGCCCTGGCTCTATTCATAGGAAAGGTCAGTCTATGTAGAAGTCATCTCCCCTCAAAAACTGCTTGGCTCTGTGGTGATAGGCAGCCTGTATAAATGAGCTCCATCCCATCATTCTTGACCACACTACTCCAGATTCTTGGGCCCATGAATTGAAGGACTGATGAGTTCAGGATTTCGTTCTAATTTCCTGCGGAATAACCAACCCCTCTTTAAGGTGTCAAATTTAAATAGGCCTAGTGGAACATAATTAGCTTCCAGCTGGGAATATCTCACTGAACTGCCTGGGAATTCACCCCCTAAACCCAACACTACTGTTTGGTTCAGCAGGGCCCTCTCTTATGAACACCTCTGGGGCAGGGTGTGTCAGAGCTCCAAGATCTGCTCTATACAGCAGCAAAACACATATACCCTATCATAATATTTTCTTTCTTTCTTCTCCCCAGCTACAAGCACTGACTAGTTAAAATAAAACTAGGAAATTGAATAGGAAGTTGTCACGGGACAAAGTTTTGAAAATCATTGGTTTGATTCAGTCACAAATTTAGTTGCAATAAAATTATTTGTCTTGGCAATTATCCAGAAGCAAGTGTTCATTTTCCTGTGACATTATCCCTGACTGCACTTAAGGAGATCTCAGTTCTCTTTTGGAAAAATCCTCTAGAAGTCTTTAGTGAAGGAATTACAGAGCTGATTCTGATTTCAATTATACTGTGTTGCCCTGTGTAATTCCATTGACTTCAGTGGAATTACTCCTGATTTATACTGGTCAGACTGAGAGCAGAACCAGGCCCATTATTTCCAGGATAATGGGGTATATTTATATATAAAGCAATCCTATTTGTTAATAAAGTGGAGATCTCCATTAGAACGCTCTGTCTGCACATGAGATTGTACACAATATGATTGCTTTCGTACGTGACCCCTTCAATAGTTTCATTCCCCTTAATTCTTCAATTCTGATGTTAATCTTTAGAGATTCTTCAGAAAAATAGCCCAAAAGCAAATCATATCTACTCCATGGTGGATTTCCAAGCAGCTAAATATGGTCCTTTCTTTAAAATGTAATGACAGCATTTCCCTTTGCTTTCTTTATAGCTCTCCCTCTCTCTCTCTAATCTCTGATCCATTCTCTGCCCTCTGCTCTCTCACTTTCTCTCTTTTCTTGTCTATTGTTTGTGCAGGTTCCGGACAATTACTTCAAGTCATGTTTTATCTTTATGCTTTTTTAGGGTCCCAACCTCCTTTTCCAGAAACCTCTTTTCTTCCAACTAACAGTTTGAGAATTTTTTCTCTCTCTTTCTGGAGGTTCCCGTTGCTATAGTGACACCTGATGATTACAGAGACAGTGACTACCTTTGTTAAAATTCTGGTTGCTATAGCAATGGCTGTTGGCCGTGGGTTCAATGAAAACCTTCTTAGGAAGGAAGCCAGTTCATACCCTTCTACTCAGCAATCTAGCTAGTAAAGGTTTCTTTAATTGTTGTGCACAGTAGCAAGTCTGAGAGGCAAATACTGTTCTCACTGCAGTCAATGGGAGTTTTGCCATTAATTTTAATGGGACCACAAGTTGGTCCTGAATTCCCATTGCATACCTAACAAGGGAACACACTGTCAGCACAGTGGCAAACGCAGAGTCTGGTTTCACACAGTCAGCAACCTTTACCCTCTTAACAAAACTTGGATACCAATGAGTAGATTGCTAAAAAGACTGAATTAAATAATAATAACCGCTTTAGGACTACTGCAGAAATGAGTTCTCAGCCACTTCTATGTTCAAAAACTCCACATTGCTTGGAGGGTGGGGACTATCTTCTTTTTAAACAGCAGAATCACAAAACTGAAATGTACTTGTCTTTTTTCAGGGAAAAGTGTTTCACTGTTGTCTCCATTTAGAAATAGCCACATGAGAATCAACTTTCCTAATGAAAGATGTATACATTGTTAATGGATTGTTCCTATTGAAGGAGTTAATAACATGCTGATCTTCTGCCTATCGAGATTGCCACTTCTTGGCAGGGTCCCTGGAGTTTTTTCCATTATTATGAGGCTGACTAGTGAAGAACATTTCCAAGTGAGGTTTCCCCCTTGGTGAACTATTCCTGTTCTATTTGGAGTAACACAGGGAGAATTGTACTCTGGTGGGAACCCTATTCAAGAACATCTTCACCAAAAGAAAGTACCCCTCAGATATTTTATTTGATTTTGTAACTTATAGCTTCATAGATTCCAAGGCCAGAACAGATCATTGTAATCACCTAGTCTGACCTCCTGCATAACCGAGGCCATAGAACTTCCTCAAAATAATTCCTAGAACATATAAGAAAAAAACATCCAAACTTGGTTTAAAAAATTGTCAGTTATAGAGAAATCACCTCTTTTTCCACTTGTTTTTGTGGGCTAATCCCTAAAGAACATATACTAGTTGTTGTTCTGGGCAACCATTCCCCTGCCTCCAGAGTCCTCACCTATTGCTCATTCCTCCCCCTCTTGTTATCCAACATCTATATGAAGCTGAGACAACATGTACTGAAGTGCCAGCAATGCACAGATGACACCCAGTTGCTAAGGACTGATCTGCACTGGCTGGATTATACGGTGCCTGCTGGCATTTATACATCCCTTTAAACACATTTTTCCATCTGAAATTTGCACAATCACTCAATATAAAACCCCTTAGCATCCTTACCTCAGTAACGCTGCAAATTGAATGAAGCTTTACTTTATGGAAGCAGTCCCCTTGCGGACCTTCACCACACATTACTGAACTAGAGTTTTGTGGAAGAAAAATAGAGATGGGACATACACTCTATTCATGTTTGGTTTTCATATGAAAAATTGCCACTTCCAAATCTTTGTATTCAACTGAGTACATATTACAAAAGCAAACAAGTACCTAAAATAGCTACTGTTGAATCTAAAACCGTCTTCCAAACTCTTAGGCCAAAATGGACTCTATTGATTTTAGCATTTGCAAAGGGAAAAAGTGAAATATTGCAATTGCAGCGGTAGGATTTTAGTAAGTCTTCCACTGCATCCCACTGAACTCAGCTGTATAGGGAGGTTTTCACCTGTTCATTCCCCAGATACCATCACACTGAAGAAATCCCAGATTCTTTGAATTTCTGAAGCACAGTGAAAACCCCTGAAAGGGAATGGTACACAGTGGTCTTCAGGGCCTCTCCTGAACTGCTGTTTGTGTTTCTCTGCACTGCTAAACAGTAGGAGCTCTTGGAATTTCTTTCCTCAGCCTAACTGCAGAATTCAAAGCACTGGGTGATTGTTGCTGAAATCTCACAAGTAGTTTCTTCTCCACTGCATGTCCACGTGATGTTATCCATCCAATCTGCTTGTCAGTTACTGCACAGGTCCCTGAAATACACAAAAATCTTGGAATCCAGAGATTTCGCTGAGAATTTTCTCTGATCTAGTTTTGCAGAATTGGGCCTCTCGTTTCTCAGGGCCAAATCCTGGCTGTACCTGCACCCACAGCGCAGAGCTGGATGGAGCTGTGCATAAACTGGACTGTTTGATCTCTAAAAGGTATATGAGAATTTTGTCTCCTATTCTGCTAGTGTTTGCATATAATGTATTTTTGATTTTTCATGTACTCTTTATTAAGGAGATGTGCAATGCTGCTCTTTTATAATTTATGGGGAAATTATATTCTGCCATTCAGAAAATGGTGTTATTATTTTCCACATCCAAGAAATGGGATGAGAAATTCAAAATAGCATGGGCTATTAGTGTTAGACAAAGTGTAGGCTTAGGGTTAGGTTGTAGCTTGCACTGCATGGTGGGCATAGGGTGACCAGATGTCCCGATTTTATAGGGACAGCCCCGATTTTTGGGTGTTTTTCTTATATAAGTTCCTATTACCCCCCACTCCCTGTCCTGATTTTTCACACTTGCTGTCTGGTTACCCTAGGTGGGCATGAAGGAAAGAAGGCATTAGAAGATCCCTACTCCCTGCACAACTATGCAAGGGACAGCCACAGTCTCAGTCCTTGTCATCATGGTAGTTAAGATCCAGGTGTGTTTAACTCTAGACACACCAAATGAGGCTGGGTGAAGCAGTGGCTATGCCAGTCCCCCACCCACACTGAACCACACAGAGATTCATGCACAATGCACATGGTCAAAATCACAGTTCCCTCTCTGGTGGATAATCATCAGAGCTCCTGGAGGTAACCCAACTGAGCAAGCCAAAATGTCTCTCGGAGACTGATGCAACATTATCATGTGTGCTTTAAACTTGGGCTCTACTTGTAAAAGCCAAAATAGAGCCCTTATTCTAATTTTCCCTGAAAGTAAGCAAATTGAAAACATTCTGGTACAAAGCATCAGGGTACCCCAGATTTCTAATGGTATCAAATGTTCATTTCTAGCTCTTGTCGTTCACAAAATACTGCAGCTTCATAGTATCACAGTGTTCACTCTTTTTTTCTCTGTTGTCTTCTTCTTTTTCTCTCTCAATGCTCTCTTTTAAATCACTTTCCATTCCCATTGGATGCAGGCCATGAGAAGCTGTTCTTATTGTGAGAAAGTGTTGGCAAAAGGGTGCGCCTTGGATTTACATCTGAATATTGTCAGTGCTGTCTCATCTTCTCCAGAGGTCACAGCTGGAGACCTTCCACTGAGAATGCACTACCCATGCTGTGTGAAAGTCTAAACCTACACTTCTCTTACTATACTGTGTCTGCAGAGCACAGATCTCTTGCTACATTGTGGATGCTGGAACAGTCTCTGAGATATCCAGGTCCTAACCCACTTAGACTAGGACCAAGACTTTGAATTCAGTCCCACAATGAACAGTGCTGTACAAACTGCAGTCTCTGTGTGACACTCATATTTACTCCAAGTTGGCGTGAGTTGCAGAAGTCTACCCAGGAGGTGACAAAGGCATAGATTGCAGTGACAAGTTCTTTGTAAAAGAGGACAGTTTGCAGTTTCCTAGTCAGCTAGTTTCTACTGGATTTGGAGTTAAAACAGTAGTAGGGGTTTGGCACTTCTCCTGCTGTTGTTTCTACCCCTTTTGACCTCCATGCAGTATAGAGAAACAGTCTGTGAATGCTACTCTACATACATTCCACATGAGAAAAAAAAAAGATTTTTTAAGAGTTAAAAGTGGAGATATTACATAATTAAACATGTTTGCCAGGTTTAATTAATGTGCAGACTCAAAGGTTCTTTTTGTGATGTGGAATAAACTGCCAGCAAGGCACAGATTTTTTCATTTCTGTGTTTAGAAGTCTGGTTTTGAATACGGCATTTTGTTACGAGACATACCAGAAGTGGAGAAAAAGTCACAGTTATTAGCTCTGAAAGAAAGTCATTTTTTGGGTTACATCTGCCTCTTGCATGCTAATTGCCTTTTAAAAGAAGATATTTTGTTAAGGGTTTCAAAAGAAGTAAAACTGCCAACATAAGTATCCTATCTCCTCACAGACTTTTGCCCTTTTATCAAGCAGCTATGAATTTGGGGAAAAAATATAGAAAATTGAAGATGGAAAACAGAGATACTGTAATTTAACTGTAATGTTATGCTTCCATATTTTATATTTTCAAATTTCTAGGACAATGGGAGAAATGTGTGAGAGGAGATACATTATTTGGGTCATAGAGTGGGCGATAGTTTCTCACTGTAAATCTGACTTTTCCAGTCCTCTCGATAACATCCCTAGAAAGAAACCAATCCTTCAGATTTCACATGCAACATCTCATCTCAGGGCAGGATTTTTCTGGGAAGTTTGAGAAAGAAATCAGCAAAGGTGTTTTAAAGCCATTGACTAATTTGTTTGGTTCAGTTTGGTCCGAAACAGTTTGGCCTATCAACTGCAAACTTGTTCTGTTGGCCTTGCTGAGAAGTGCCTTTTAGTGTATGTGTATTGTAGGGTGGGGGAAGAGAGAGGTTTTTGTGGGGAAATTACAATAATATATTATATAAGGAGTTTGTGGTGAGGGCGTGGTACATACCCACACTAAGTTCCGTAGGGAAGAAATTAAGTAGGAGCTTGCTAGATCAGAGGTGTAAAGAGGAGTCAGTGGCAAGCTGGGAGAGGGCTCTGAAGGAAGAGTAAGTTCTGTCTCTCCTACTATTACTCTGTTCATGATGGAAAGAAGTTCAGATAGAGTACAGGCCTGGGCTTGGAGCAAAGAAGTGGCAAACTGTCCTTGTTTACAGGATGCATTGTAATGTAAGAACTACATGATGCTTTCTTCTGGCTGAAGCAAGCCATTTTTTGTTTTTCATTTTCCCAAACAGGCTGAAGAAAACCCCAGTCCTGATACCCCATACATTGGTCCAGGGCAGAGGTGTTCTGGGCAGTGTGAGTTGGTTAAAGTGACAGTAGACAGGATGAAGAAGGATTATATGGCAATGGAGAACTGACTGGATCCCTCAACCCATTATTTTGATTTTTTTTTAAAGTAAGAGTTTTTGTAAAGAAAATGTAATATTATTTTGGGTATTAGATAAAGTCCATAGAAACACATTTGGCTTTTAAGGAGGAATTCGGATATGACAAGGATTGGCCCAAATCAGTAGCTAGCTAGCTAAACAGAATTCATTTTAAACAATTTGAGGAGATTTGGTTGGGATTAATTTCCATTCTCTAACTCTGGGGCATGAAAGGAATAATCTGCTGATATGGTTTAGAGATTCCATATTACAACAGTTAAGTGTGTAAACCAGCTGCTGCTAGCCATTTTGAACACAAATCTATCATTTTGTTATGCTGTATGGCGGCCTCATTTCAACTACTTATATTAATATGCAGAGCAAACCATAGATTTTGGCAAGCGCCACAACAAAAATTAGCCAATAGGTTTCTCTTTGTGGTGGCCTGCTGCAATTATAGTGTTGTATGCATTTTAAGCACTTTCTCGCTTTTGGAGATTACGGACAAACAAAAGGTTTCCACAGAAGGAACCTTGACATACAACCTGTGGAACTCTTAGTTAGAGAATGTTGTGAAGGTCAAGACTATAACAGGGTTCAAAAAAGAACTAGATAAATTCATGGAGGATAGGTCCATCAATGGCTGGTAGCCAAGATGGTCAGGGATGCAAAAGCATGTTCTGAAGTGTCCCTAGCCTCTTTTTGCCAGAAGCTGGGAATGAGTGACAGAGGATGGATCATTTGATGATTGCCTGATCTGTTCATTTCCTCTGAAGCACCTGGTGTTGGACACTGTCAGAAGACAGGATATTCGGCTAGATGGACCATTGGTCTGACCCTGTATGAACGTTCTTATGTTCTTAACATCTCAAAAGAAAAAAAGGATAAAATATACACAATACCAGCTGAGCTTCTGTAAACTCTTCAAATCTAACTCTCCTTTCTTGAATGGTTCCCAGAATTCTAGGGAGGGACTCTTCATAAAACTCTGTGGACCAACAAGAGGTGATTTAGCAAGTACTGTTTATTTTTCTATTTCAGGAAGATTCCATCCAAAGTGGTTCAATGTAAAACCCCTTGAAAGGGGGATAAGACATACAAGAAATGGATGATTGCCTGGCAAAATGATGCATAATGATTCATAAAAACTGATTGTTTTTTGCACCATTTACATTTTTTCCCCTGTTTAAGCTTGCTTTTCTTCTTATACATACATGGTGTAAAACCAACAGTGACACTTGTTTAAAACAGTGACACCACTTTGAAACAGTGGGAGCCAGTTCTTGCCACTTGTCTTGTTTGCTGACTTCAATGAGAGCTGCTGAGTGTTCAGTGCTTTTGAAAATGAGGCCCTTTATTCAAGTGCCTAAATACGGATTTAGAAGGTTAACTTTGGGCACTTTTTAAAAAAAATCTTGGCCGGAATGTTTAAATAGAGCATCTGAGTCATTTCACAGAAATATTGAAATGTTTATGAATTCCAGACAACATTTCAGAACTACCGCAAGTGCTGGATTTTATATCCACTCTCCATTTCTGGGAGCATCAGACACCAACAATTCACAATAGCACTATTGGGCTTGTGTTAAAATCAAATAGAAAAGTCAATACGCTGTTATTAAATGGAAGAGGAAAGCATTGCTATTAAATAGCTCTTCTAAAGGTTGAGTATTTTAATAGCAGTACTTCCTTCCTCCTTCACACACACACACACACACACACACACACACACACACTCAGGACTAGCAAAAAGTGAAGAAGGGGACCCTCCTTTAAAAAGTATCAAAACGTTGTTCAGAAATCTAGCAGCATAATTTTAAAGGCTTTTGAAATACAAGGCCTTTGTGCTCCCAACTTTTCATTTTTTGTCTTGCTTTTGCTTAAGCTGATTGTGAAGCTGATAGCATTTGACTGGAGTGTGTCTGATATTTCTGACACCAGCATCAAGGTAGTGTTCAGAATGTTTGCAGGATGAAGAATCCAGCATTTGGTCCCGTCTCTGTTTTGTGAAGAGACAAATGATTTCATTGGGACACCTTTTCCCCTTGAAAAAGCACTATAAGGGAGAATGAAAAGGGAGTGGATTTCTGGGAACAGGAAATAAACCACACACCTTAATGTCAGGACTAGCATCAATACAGACATGGATGGGGGAATGGTTATCTAGCTGTGTGGAACATAAGGGTTCAAGAGAACATTGTACTAAACCCTGAAGACAAAAAGAAGCTTGTGCAACATTCAGCTTTTATTCCCACTCAACACTGGCAGCAAGACTTGCTCACATGCAGTGTTGTCTTTTATTCCCCCAATCCAAATGAGTACTTGAACTCTTCCTGCTGGTGTGAGCGAACAACAGAAAGAAAGTAAATACTGAAGCCTTAACATATGCACCAAAAGGAATGAAGGATGTTCTTATGTCTAAAGTCCAGACCTGGGAGTCTGGAGACCAGGATTCTATCCCTGGCTTTGCCATGCTCTTCATATAGGGAGAATAACATTTTCCTACCCCATAGGTGTGTTGACTTTATTTATTGATGCCTGTAAAGGGCTTTGGGATCCTTAGATAATATTCACTTATAAGTGCTCAGCATTAATATTATGAATTGCCATGCAACTTAGTACATTTTCCAAGGGGAGCAAGCGATTAATTGTATGATTCAATTTCTCAGGCCAAGTTCGTGCTTTGTTGAGATTCTGTTGTGGCAGAAAAATGGCTATGCCGGAAGTTCATTTCTTTTAACTGCCTTTCCTTCTGCTCTGACCGCCCCAACCCTGGTCTTGGACAAGTAATGAGCCTTTGCTCTATTACATGCTGGGCTATGGTTAGGACCATATGGCCCTTCATTTTTAGCTTGCTTCAACGATCCATGGAGGTTTCTGTGGCAGAATGGCAATTTTGTAACTGCAGAATTACAGAAAGCTGGGGTCTTGCCAATAGCAGTGCCTAAATGGTAAAGGATTATAGTGTTGTACGGAAATATCTGCTCAGATGTAGTAATTGTCACTTCCAAAAAAGTACGACATATGTTCAGAATCTTCTGGGAGATTCAGTTAGAATATCCTTTGCTATAATCAATGATCCAGGTTCTGTTCCCAGTGACATCAAATCTGTTGACTTCATTGGAGTTTGTTTAGATTTAAACCCATTTAAAAATCAGATTCTGATCTAATAGGTTTCTCTAATTTTTGCAGAACGTTTTATAGTCTAGAAGTCTAAAAGGATGGTGAAAAATGTAGGATACATACACATTTGTTGCATATCAGTGTAGTGTGAAGTGAATTCTAGCTGTGCTGTATTAAAAAAACTGTTTCCACTGACACAAAAACATTGTCATGTCAAATAAGTTTTTTGAGGCATATTCAGCTAAATCTAGTAGAAGATAAATGTGATGGAATCCTTTGTTTTATAGATGTGTGTCAGAGCTGAAAACTTGTGATTATAAAAGTGTTTGATTACTTGGTGCATTGGTACATCAGTTTCACTAATAATGGTGCCCTTATCACAGAATCTCTGCAATCTTATTTTCCCAATGAGGTCAATGTCTACAAGCTGTCAGGAAGGAGATTTTCAACATAGTAACTGAAACTTTCAGCAAAATCTTTGAAAAGTTGATTGAGTGGGACTAAGTGGTGCAGTAGGATGGTTCACTAGCCTTTCCTTTCTGGAGACTGAAGGTCAACTTGTGACTTGGGACACAAGTGAAAAAATTAAATTATTTTCTCTTTGTCCCTATTTGTGCACACCACCATATTACTGCACAATGCAGAATGGTAGGCAAAAGAGACCCAAGTATGTAGCATGTCAACACTGAGATGACTTAGTAGTGCTGTTTGGGAAAGCTTATGCAGCACCTGCCTGTGTGATGCTCATTCAATTAGTGCTTCAGTTCTTAAAATCAGATTCCAATCTCTTTTGCACCAGTGTAAATTAATCAGAATGTGGCCCAGTATACTGAATCCACTCAACTGTTATTTAAGGTAATACTTCATTTAATACTAAGAGAGAAGCCAACCATGAATGCAATTCCTCATGCAAAGAAACTGAATCTTGCTAAGCTTTTAATTGTATTGCAAAGGAATTAAACTACACAGCATTTCCTATGCTAGAGAATTTTCCTTCATGGGAGCTGCAATTATAATTTGAAGTTTTGGATTGCAAAGCATCTGCCTCTGGCAACATAGACTTCAATATCTTTCGTACAGACAGGTGCTATCAAACTAACTCTGTTACTGAAAATTGACAAAACTTGCAATTATGTAGTCACTAGCTCTGTAAAAGCAGAGCAGAGGAACAGTATTTATAAGATTGTGTTTGGTGCCAGATGGCACTCTATGGCAGAAAAATCTATTTAAGCCCTTGAGTTCTTGCATTATAACCAGCAGATTGTCAGCCAGAGTATAGCACTGAAAGTATGTAACTTAACTGACCTTGTCTGCAGAAATTGATTCAAAATCACAGGATGAAACTATTGATGTTTTAACTTGGGCAGGCCATTGCTTATTTTTTTTTCCTTTTCTCTTCTGTTTTTTTTTTAAATCATCTGTCTAGCACAAGATGTATCAATGATTGATAAGAGGAAATACTGTGAAACTAGTTTTGGAACGTGAACCTGGAAAATATGTCATTTTAATCAATAGAAAAATGCTCTACAACACTGCTTCTTGCTGCTATATTCTCCAAGTTCTAGAAGGAAGCTGCTTTGATTGTAAATCACAAAATAGACTAGTATTTGCTTTCATATTTACATGTCAGCCGCCATACTGCCCCAGGCTGTGATCTGGAGTCAGATTTCAGAAACCAAGCAGGGAGTGTTCAGTATTTGAATGGAAAACTTTTCTGGGAAACATAGAGGCTATTGGAAATGGCATTATTGATTCAGTTGGTAGCACTTTCCTCTGAATCAGGACTGAATATGGGGGAGTGTTGCTGAAGATACCATTTTTGGATGAGATGTACAATTGCAGCCTAATTTAAAATCCTTTTTTTTTGTTTTTGTTTTTTGTTTTTTTACAGGAGATGGGCATAAGCCCCAGTATCCTAGTTAATTTAGTATTTCAGTGAGAGATTAATGAAGTGATCCCCTCTTTGACACATATGCTGAGCTTCTGGATGCAAAGCACGAAGTGTCAGTGTAATGTGATTCACTCATTAGAATTCAAATGTAAAACCACTTAGATTGTACATTATACACAGTAAAGTGTTTTCATTTACATTTCTGTGACTAGGTTGCTAAAATATTCTGCAAACAGAAAAAATAAAAAACTGTGATTTTGAAAAGTGCCTGTTGGATCTGACACTTGTACAATAGTACTACTTTTCAACCCAAACCAGTTCAAATGAAATACATGACATTACCTCAGTCCTATTCCCTTCTTCATTCCTTCAGTGATTTTAGTTTCCAGAAGGTATCTGTGTCTGTTTCCTTCCAGGAAGAATGCTGTGGAGAAGACTGATACCTATATCATTACTTTACAATGGGTCTGGAAATGCTGTCTTTAGACTTTCAGAGACTGCAGCTCCCTGAGAGTACCTTGGTGCGTTGATCACTGGAGGAAGGAAAACAAACGCCTTCAAATTAAAATGAAGATAACTGAAAACAGTCTCAGGCCCCTGAAAATTGTACAACATATCAACTAGCCACTAGCCTGAAGATCAGTGAGCAAAGACAGATGTGTACTATGGCATGTGATGCTCAGACCCTTCAGAATAAAATTTTAAGAGCTGTGTGGGCTGTTAAAGATATTTCCTGTTGAGGATAAGTTTTACCCAGACAATATGTCTACATTGCTTAGAAATAATATTTCCTGACACTAAGAAATCACCAAAAAGCTTGTTTCACTACTCTTAACTAATTTCTTGCCTTACAATTACCCTACAGTCTCCTCCCCCATTGTAGTTTATCGCCTTTCCATTCACCCACTTGCCCCTTCTTCTGCCCTTTTCTTCTCCCCTCCTTCTATTATTGCCCAGTAAACGATACAAAAATGAGAGGTGAGAAGAGGTATCAGGACAAATGCTCGGCTAGTGTAAATTGTCATAGTGCCATTGAAATCACTCGTGATTAACTCGTAAGTGCCATTCACTCATCTGAAGTTAATGGAGCTATGATTATTTAGAACACCTGAAGTTCCGTCCCATAACGATATTTTAAAAACTGCTATCTAAGTTTTGGTACCTAAACAAAGGTGCACTGATTTTCTTTGCAGGTGTTGAGCACCCAGTGATATCATCTTGCATCCAACAAAGTGGGTATTCACCCACGAAAGCTCATGCTCCAATACGTCTGTTAGTCTATAAGGTGACACAGGACTCTTTGCTGCTTTTACAGATCCAGACTAACATGGCTACCCCTCTGATACCTGACACAGTGATATCACAAAATCTTAGCATTTTAAGTCATATTCTCTACATTATATTATTGATGCAAAACTGTCTTGAACCAGATTTATATTTAAAAATATGTATATTTTCCAAATTAAAGAAAAGTAGATCCAGAGTTTCAATAATAAGTGTAACTACAACCAGCCAGCTATTTGAGCATACAGATATGGAGACAGATTACTTTGCCATGCAATATACACCTTTTATGCAACCTTCATTGAAAGTTAGCAGAGGCCATCCTTTTTTACCATTCATTCTGAGTATCACCAGGCCAAAGACTGATCTTAGGAAAGCAAGAATAATTCTTAAAAAAGAAAAAAATATCTTATGAATCACATAGAAAAAATGACAGAGAAAAAAATCACATTAAAAAAAGAAATAATAGATGAATACCACTAGCAATAAAATCTTTGTATCTAATCAATAATATACTACTTGGTTCACTTTTATATATTATGGTATAGATATTTTGATTTTCAGAATGACTTGAGCCAGTCACTTAGGCCAACACATTCAGGACCATTAAGTTTGTTTTATTTTAATTATTTTGCTAGAAATGATCATGATAACATATTAAAATTTCTATTAAACTGTTTTAGAATCTAGACAAAAAGTACAGTATAATTAAATATATAAAAGCAACCATGAAATAAGGAACAAATAAAATTAATACAGTAACTCCTCACGTACCATCATCCCGCTTAACGTTGTTTCGAAGTTACGTCGCTGCTCCATTAGGGAACATACTTGTTTAAATTTGTGCAATGCTCCCTTATAACGTCGTTTGGCTGACTTTACAAGGGAGCATTGCAGAAGTTCCTCTTCTTTGCCTCCTCCCCCTCCCTTCCTCCTTCCTTGCCTCTCACCTCTTCCCCTATCGCGAAACAGCTGTTTGGCGGTGCTTAGGAGTTTCTGGGAGCGAGTGAGTAGGAAAGCTGCCCTCCCACCACCACCCCTGGCAGGCAGGGCCACCCAGAATGCAGGGGATTTAGGGGCCACAGGGCCCTGGGCTAAGGGATCCCGGGGCCCTGGCCTGCAGCTCTAAAGCCCCTTTCAGAATGCAGCCCAGCGAGCACAGGCCAGAGGACTCAGGAGGAGCAGGGGCAGCTGTGCAGCCGGAGAGTAGCGGCACTTTCCCCTTCAAAGCCAGCCAGAGAGAAGCAGAAAAATATTTTGTGTGACAACAGATAGTGCTCCTGCCATAGTCAGAAAACAGAAGGGATTTGTAAAGTTACTTGAAGATCAAATTGTCCGCCTGACAGTCAAATGTCACTGTATCATCCATCAAGAAAAACTGTGTGCTAAAATTTCTAATTCAGAGCTTAATAATGTGATGAATATAGTGGTGCGAATTGTGAATTTCCTTATTGCTTGATCTGCTTTGACTCACAGTTTCAAGCACTGCTAGAAGATATGGACGGTGCTTATAACAACATTCCACTTCACAGCAACATTTGGTGGCTAAGTCGTGGCAAGGTTTTGGTGCACTTTGTAAACTGTTTTGATGCAATCAAGGCCTTTTTGTTGGAAAAAGAACAAAACTACACCAAACTGGATAACAAATGGCTGTGTAAGCTCATGTTTCTAACTGACATCATCGCTCACCTAAACGAACTCAACCTCCATCTCCAGGGTGCAGGGCAAATGGTTCTGTATCTTTATGAAACCTTGAAGGCGTTTATTGTAAAACTAGCAGTTTTTTCTCAGGATATTTGAACTTCGACTTTCCGCTACTTCCAACACAAAAAAGAGCTATCAACACGTTACACTGTCAGTGTTGATGAGATTGGAATGTACATGCAAGAACTGGAATCAGAATTTTCTGACAGATTTCAAGATTTCCAGCAATTTGGCCCAATGCTTTCTTTTCTAATTAACCCTGAAAAGTTCAACAAAAGCGACTTGGATTTGTCTGTATTTCAGTAGATGGGTGTTGAAGATTTCGAAATGCAGCTCATTCAGTTAAAAAGCTCAGAATTGTGGGCATCAAAGTTTGGAGATCTGCGGAGTGCACTTGATGCTACAGAGAGAGATCATGGGGTCTCTATTCTGACCTGTTGGACGTCCCTGCCAGTGAAATTTAACGGTTTGAAGAAAACTGTGTTTGCAATGCTTTCAGCATTTGGATCCACATACCTGTGTGAACAGGTATTTTCACACATGAAATCTGTCCTCTGTCCCTCTCGGAGCTGGTTAACAACTGATCACTCAGAAGCCTGTGTGCAGCTTAAAGTATCCAAATACGTGCCAGACATTGGAAAACTCAGCAAGGAAAAGCAAGGGCAAGGATCACACTAAACTGATAAGATCAGCATTTTAATTTAATTTTAAATGAAGCTTCTTAAACATTTTAAAAATCTTATTTACTTTACATACAACAATAGTTTAGTTATATATTATAGACCTACAGAGCGAGACCTTCTAAAAATGTTAAAATGTATTACTGGCATGCAAAACCTTAAATTAGAGTGAATAAATGAAGACTTGGCACACCACTTCTGAAAAGTTGCCAACCTCTGGATCAGGCCCACACTTCTGAATCTACATTTCTTTTAATCCTGTTCTTGGATATGTGATTTCAACTGACTTTAATGGGAGCTCTGAGAATGGAACATTTGCAAGATTGAGTGCTTTATTTGGGCAAATGTGATGAAATGATCTCCTCTGTCATGGGACTATGGTGATTAATGGACATGCTGCTAAAATTTTCCATAATCTTTAGTTTGCCATTTTATACTGCTGGTCTAATTCATGGCCTCAGACTCATTTTTAAAAATGTTTTATTTATCCTTTATCCCTTCCTTCCCCTCTCCCCGTCTCTCAGTTCCTAGTTATCAGAACTGAATTCAAATTGTCAGTTTTACCACTTTCTCTTCTTTCTCATCCCAGCAATGGCTAATTCCTCCCCTCAACCCTATTGCCTTGTGCTGTACTTAGGAATCTGTAGTGATCTCATCTTTGTTTTTCTCCCTGTAATATCTATAATTTAGTCTCTATGCTGGTTTCTCCACTTTTGGATTCCTCTTCCTGTTTCAATAGGAGTTCATCTTAACACCTTCTTTCCTATTGTTAATATACTACAATAACTGCGTAATCCGAAATAAACTAACTTCATGTAGTACTTTCGAGAACATTTATTAAACTTACCAGGTATATAAGACAATATTGAACACTGAGTCTGTAGACTAATCTATGCGTAAAGGTGTAACTATACCAAGACCACTCTAATAACACTTTTAGAAAGAAGAAATCATTTCTGTTTTATAATACTATTGATTTTTACGCTTGGCTGAAAGTTTGCAGGAAGATTCTACAATTTCTTTCAAGCTGTTAATCCCCTGCGTCTTTCTTGACTATCCCTGTTCTGGCAGTGGATGTGACTGTGTTGCTGTTATTTCAAGATATAAATTCAAGGTTTTTTTCCCATTTTTAAAGGCATATTTTCTTTCAGCTTTCCCTTTCTAACAAATTTAAATTAGCTGTCAATTACCATACAATTCAATGGGCTTTGGACCAGGCCCTGACTGTTTAAACCTCTTAATGAATTTTCTGATTATTGTTCCATAACTGGGCTTTTTTTTCCTGCCAATATTTTTCACTAGTGGTTTTAATATTGAGGATTAATTTCTTGATTTCTTTACTTCTAATGTTCTTTCTCCCTTATTCAGTCATTTTTGTCTCACTTAAGTCTATAAGCATCATTAAACTCTGAGGCAATACTCCTGATCTTGCTGACCTCTTTTCTGACAAGAGACATGACCTTTAGGGCATGCAAATCAAGTACAGTCTGGTTATGATCTATACCCTAAGGACTCAAGTCTAAACAACTTCTGTTTACATACAACTGTCTGACTAAGGCCATGCCCCAGGACTGTGTAAGGGTGGGGTTTTGAGCCCAGGTCCCACGAGGGCTCAGACCGAAACGCCATTCTTTTGCAGTGTAGATGCAGCTCAGGTCCAGTCCCACTGGACTTGAGCCCTGAAAGTCTGACAGTGCTATCCCACAATCCCATGGGCTGTTGCTCTGTGTCCTCTCTACCCCAAGAGTAGCCAGTTGACTCTCAGGACAAAGAAGCAACCCCTCTTGTTCATGTACAGTAGCTTGGTGCTTAACACTTCCGTTTTATTCTGACTGCTGAGCTGCAAATACATTGAACATTCGCCTACATTTGCAACGGTCACCAACTAGAAGTCCTTTGCCAAGTGTGCTGCTTCCTGGCCACAGGAGCACAGCCAGATTTTGGTGAATCTCTGGTGCAAGGCAAGCAAAAAGTTCACTTTTAGCAAGAATTCCAGAAATTATCACATGTACCAGGAAAGAGTGAAGAAGCTAGCAGTGCTGGCCATTCACTGGACTGGCAACCAGTGCAGGGAGCTCAAGACCAAATGTCGGAAAGTTAGAGATGAGAATTCTCTGTCATCTTGCCTCTTTTACAAGGAGTTTGACCTGATGCTGGGTACTGCACCGAGCACAGAGCCACCAGCGCATCATGAAGGCCTGGTCAGCTGAGAAGGCAACTTTCTCACCTGAATCCAGGAAGTGCTGGATGAGGCTACCAATATGATTCTGATGCTGAACTAATTCTTCAGGAGGCTTTGCCGCCAGAGCAGTTGCAGCACATCCTGGGTCCCTGCTTGGAGGAGCTTTTTATTTCTACCAGAGGAGCAGCCCTCCACAGAACTGGCAGGAGAAATGGGAGAGGCAGAAGTTGCCTCAGAGTCTGGTAAGTTTCTGGTTCCATGTTTGTTTTTATTAAGGTAGGAATGAGAGGGATTTCCAGGTTATGAACCAATGCAAAAATTATTACCAGCCACCAGTAACAACATGTATATGTTAATGATGGACTTCATACCAGCAGCTTAGCATCACCCCACCCTGCCACTCTCAGTACCCAAGTAGAATTCAAAATGGAGACCAGGAACCACAAACAGTGAAACAAACATTTAAAAATGAAGTTTTAATGGAAACGTGTGCAATCTTGCTATGATGTACTGGGGTAATAAAAATATTAACCTTATATTGCCTTCCTCATAGTTACTACACTGCTACACTACCAGCCCATCTGTTTAATGAGCCCCCTGTACACAGTGAACTCTATGGGGGCTGGGAAGATTGAATGTAGTCCATTTAAGTGCAAATGGTCCATGGGTGGTGATATCATTTTTCTGAAACATGGATGGTGGTTTTTATAAAGTCCAGGAATGTACCAGCACAGGGGAGCGGGGTGTGGAGTTCTTAGAGACTCCATATTAGCGTGTGTTTTTGCATGTGGTCATAACAGACTGTGTCTGTATCGGAAACTGTGGGAAGGCACTAATCCATGCGGATGCTAATGTAGCCTCTGGTTGATAGCCCTGTCAATTCTGAACCCATTCCAGGTACTGATATTTGCAAATTTGCTACATGACCAGCCCTCCCCTCTCCTCTCCTAGGTGTGCTGTTCATTCACCATAAACTGGAAAACTTCTGTGGCATACATGGCCGGCTTGCCACTGGCAGCTTGGAAAAAAATATCCCTTTGCCATTCTGGACCGGCAAGAATTGTGTCCTCCAAAATGTGAAATGTCTGAAATGATAGAGAAGACACTTGCAACTGGGACTTAACAGCAGCTGGACAAGGCAAATCTACACCTTGAAGTTCTTCACCAGCATCCAGACCCTCTCCCCCCTGCACACATCCACCTCCGTGCTGATCCCCTTCCTCATGCAGGCCTCCACACCAGTGCAATGGCACCAAATGCATGCTAAACACACAAGTAAGGGAAAAGAGAACATGCCAGAGGACACACAAAATGACGAGATTGTTTTAATGGCACTGGCATCACTGTTCAATGTTTCATTTACATCCTTTGTTTTATTACTAGTTTTGGTGTTGGTTATTAATGTTGCTTTCATGTTCTAATGACAGCTGGCCTGCCTGACAATATGATAGTATCTTCTTCTTCTTTTTTTTTTTTGGTAACACATCCATATACCCAAAGGCTTTTATTTATTTAAGAAAGTGCATTGAAATCACAACATCACATCATACAATGTGTATTCTGAATAATATAGATAAACACATGGTAAGGCAAAATGCAGAGGTTTTATCTAAACACAATCTCTCAATACACGTATATACAACAATCCATAATGTAAGTGCACAGTCCCCCTTTCATAAACAGTCATCTCATCCATCAGAAAAATTCATAACAATGAATGGTTTGAGCATTGGCCTGCTAAACCCAGGGTTGTGAGTTCAGTCCTTGAGGGAGCCACTTCGGGATCTGGGGCAGAAATCAGTGCTTGGTCCTGCTAGTGAAGGCAGGGGGCTGGACTCAATGACCTTTCAAGGTCCCTTCCAGTTCCAGGAGATAGGTATAGCTCTTATTATTATTATTAACCCCCTCATTCACTGCAGTGACAGTACCCCTCCCCTTTCACTGTGTGATGTGACAGTACCTCATGTACTGTAAGCATTACTGTACAAAAATATTCATAAATTTACTATTCTCTCTCTCTTTGGCCATGCCAGTCCCTAAAGTAGGGCACAGAGCACCTCTTATTTCTGTTGCCTGGGTGCATTCTTTTCCAGCTGGCTTTCTGGCTGAGTGTACTGGTTCAGCAATCCATTACTGTCCTAGCTCCATTCACTGGCAAATGGCTCACCCTTGGCTTCACACAAATTACAAAGAGCACAGAAAGCCGCAATAACGCGGACAGTACTGATGACACAGGCAACCAAATGTGTCTGTAAACAGAGCCAGAGGGATTTTAGTGAAATGCACATTTAACCACCATTCTGCACCTGCTGAGAATATAATTGAACCTTCTTTTGCCAGGCCCTCTGAGACCAGAATATGGTTTCATAAGTCATGCAAGAGGGGATATGTGGGGTCAACCAGCATAATAGTGGGTATGGTAATTCCATTTATGACAATTGTTGGGATATGTATGGGTTAAGTAGAGACCTGGGAAGCTGCTAATGTGCTGACATGGCGTTAGGGGACAAAGGCATAAGAAGGCTGTAGTTTGTTTAATAAATAAGTTGCCATATTTTGCCCTTCCCTGTTTCTTGTAAGAATTGGTAAGTGTTGCAGATGCATAAGAAATGTGGAGATCTAAAGGTTACCTTTTGGGTAAAGCAGTGTGATCTCCTCCCTTCCTTTCCCAGCTACATAAACAAGCCCTGGCTCATGGCCCTTTTCTACCTCCCATGAGAATTGTTCATGGTTCCTTCCTCCTTCCCCTGAGAATTGCTGACCAGGGTGATTTGGGCAACAAATTGTTGCAAAGAAATATATTTTCAAGGTAAAATGCCTGTGTAATATGTGTAATGCTGTGCACAATAGATAGGGTGGTTTTACTAAAAAAATGGGTGTTTTTATTACTTCATAAGGGTTTTTGGGGTGTTGTAATGGATGTAGGTGTGTACAAACAAAAAAAATGTGCTGTAACTAATTCAGTGCTTACTGGACAATTGGGTCCAGGGGAACAAGTATCGCAGTAAAGAAGCCTGTACTCATATCCGCCTCTGGGTCAACTTGCTCTTTCATCTAACAACAATGTCATTTGGTCGGAATAGTTTCCCAGCCTCTTCATTAAAGTCAACTCCAAACCATCAGAAAACCCTGGCATCGAGAACTTCCAATGTTTCAGGCCATGGGTTCTAGGCAGCCAAGCCTGGTGATTGGAGCGGTAGTTGCTATCAGGTGCCAAGAGTCAAAAAGGACGTAAAATAGGGTCCAGCCAGAGGGTCCAAACCAGGGTCAGAATTGACAGACAAGCCAAATCAGGATTGTAGTCAGAGGCTGGAAACAAGCTAAAGGTCAAAGCTGAGTTGGAATCAGCCCAAGGGTCTGGGAGTCAGGGGGTGGGTGCAGGGCTGGAGAGGGATCTTACTTAGGTAAACTGTCACTGAAGTATCCTTGCCTATGGACCTCAGACAGGGACCTTAGTTTTCAAATTCATTCATGAGCTAATTCTCATATGTTCTGACTATATTGTTCCTCACATTTTATTCTTTTTGCTCAAGATTGATTCCCCTTACTATGCCCTTTCTCATTGCACTGTTAAAGTTAAATCTCTTAGCTATTTAGTACATACTGTTTCATCTTTGTCTTTCTGCCAGTCTGTAACCTATTAACTGTTCCATTTTCAACTCTCGATTAAAAACTTATATATCCTTAGCACATTTTAATTGTAATTCATTTTTAATTAGGGTTATATTTCTAGAAACTATCATTTTTATTAACTGTTGTACATTGTTCTGGCATATGTTTTCTATAACAAGGTGGCACATTTTATTTCCTCTCTTTCCCTTTGAATACTGTCTTTCAACTATAACAACCGGTCTAGCTTTAAGAACATTTCTGCAAGTGAAGCCCATTAAAAACATTTCTCTTTAGTCTGTACAAGACGTTCCATAAGAAACAAGCCCAGATGTAAAGAGAGGGCAGGGAAACCCAACTATTAAAAGATAGAGCGCTTTGTGGTAGAAATTTCTATTTTTAACTTTCTAAGTCAAGTTCTGCATTTCATTACTCTGATGAAAAGAGTAGTTTTCAGAGTCAACAACTCTTTCTTCACTTCTTCCAGTCTGACTTAATTTTAATGAAACCAATATTTGAGTTTATTTCATACTGTTGAAGGTTAGCAAAGTCCAATAAAGAGAAGTTGTTTTTCATCCTTTAGAAAATTCATCCCAGTGGCAGGAAACTCTTAATTAACTTTGTAGAAAAACTTGTCAATAAATTGACATGAAATCAAGTGTGTGAATCCTTCCATTCATGCTCTAGATCACGCCTTTAAAAATTAAATGTTCTGTAAACACACAATAGTAGATCTGCCAATAACTTTCAGATATTTGCATTTATTTCAATTTTTTGAGAGGCAAGTAATAAAGTAAGATTAAATACCTTATTTTTATTTCATAACTTCAAAGGGAGCATGCTCTAGTGGATGAAGTATAGGATTAGGTACCCACAAAATCTGGGGTTTTCATTTCATTTCTGAAATTGACTTGGTCTATGACCCTTACTCATTTGAGCAGTAATCCCAGTGATTTCAGTCTGACCCTTGATCTTTCTCTGTCTTACTTCCCCATCTTTATAGCAGAGATAATAGTATATAAATATTCACCTCACAAGGGCATTGAGATATTAATTAGTTAATGGCCTTCATGCACCCTCTTGCTGACCCAGGGGAATACAATTTTCATTCTCTATGCCTATCGGAATAGAAGTACTGGAGTGTAGATTCATAATGGGAAGGGCAACCACTTCATAAATTCTAAGTATTATTACTAATTATTATTATAGGAAATCAATCTTTGGACAATTACATTTTCTGCAATTTACTTTGTGGGAAGTCTTTGTATTCAATTCTGAGAGACTTGGGACTTAAATTATATTTGAAATCTCTGAATCTTTGGGGCAGTATTGTGACAATTAAGAAGCTAACACCTTAAATTAGCCTTTGGGCAATATTTTCTCATGGTAGCACAAGTCATGTTAAAGGTAAAGCTCTAGCTATATTTCTACAACCTTAACATAACAAAATTTTTAATAAGATTTATTTGCTAAAGCAAGGCAACTCTGTGAACCAGATAGTGAAACCCTATCTAGAAGACTGTTCTAACAGCCGTTTGTTACTCCCTTCTGATAAAAGACGATACAAAACTATTCTGATGCTTTCCTCTGGGAATCCAGAACTGTAAGCCACTGTGTTATCTCTCTGCTTCAGCTAATGAGAGTTTTGCTGGGTCTTAAACTGTGAGTCAGCTCCCTACCACACCAGTCTGTCTGCTACACCAGCAAAATCCTCCAGACACTGCCAGTCTCAGCCTTGCCTCACAGGTAACAGTCACTGAATCCTATTCCCAAGGTCCCCAGAGACATCTTGCTGAAGTGTCCAGGAACTCTCACTGAGCACTCACAGAAATTATTGAGTTTGCTGCTACCAGAGAGACAGTGCACACATCAGTCTGCTGGGTTATCTGAGGACTCACTCTTTACTGCAATATAACAGCACTGGGATGGTTTACAGTAAAATTAAGAATAAGTTTATGAATAAAGAACAGAAATGTAAGTGATACTAAGCAAAAGAAAGAGACAGGTATGGTTACAAACAAAACAACAATAATACACTTTCAAGTGTCTAACGTAATTCTAGCAAGCTATGTCTTTATCTACACAGCCTTTTTGCTTACATCAAGCTAATGGCATCTCCAGCAACTCCTAGTAGAGGATCCAATCTTAATGGAGGCAGAGGGTCCTGTCCCCTTTGTTCCCTAATTGATGGATAACTAGAATATCTTTTGCTCCCTTTTTATTTCCAAAAATCCATTGTTTATACCTCAAGAGCCAGAAAGACCTGCTGGGGGTGCAAACTCTGTCTCCTGGTGTCCTAACTAAGCTGCTGTTTGTTATTTTGATGGCTTTGTTTACATATGTAAATGTACTTTAATTATCTTCTGTCTGTAAACAAGCCAGTCAGACAGGTAAATCCACATTCCTTTGTCTAAGGCAGGCTTGATTTATTCACTGTGTCCAAAACAGATTTTAAGAACATATTTTCAGCACACTTACGTAACTCTTTATACACAACCCATATATACAGCATGCAAAGATATCCCTGACCAGTGTGTTGCCAGTTTACTTGAGACCTTACAAGTTACCTTTCGGATATATATTACTTGTGTTGGGTGTAGTGAATGTATCAGGCCTGATATGAGTTAAAGTATTGTGGGCCCTCTGGCAGTTAGCTTTGATGGGCTGTTAGGGTCACAACTAACAACAAACCCAATAGTCTTCAATGTAAAAAATTAGTCCAGACTGAGCCCAATCTTGCATACACCAATCCATATGCTTAATTTTATGCAAGGGGTAATCTCATGAACTAAACATGTATGTAACACTAAGGACACAAGTGGTACAGGATCAGGGCTTCAGTCATTTATTCTGATTTTAATATACAATCTTCTACAATGCTCCACTAACTGAACATAGGCAGAACAAATTAACAGAAAAATCTATGTATATTACAATATTTGTATTTCGAACTGGAGCCATTCTTATTAAACTGAGTACACAACTTGCAATAAATTCTTAAACAAAGACATAAAGGGGGTTAAGATATGAAATATCTGCTTTCCAAATTTCAAGACTGTAGTATTTTAAAAAGTACACAGATTCAAATGTTACTAATTTTATAAAACAGTTTTGACACATTTCATCAGACTGTAAAACCTGAAAGGCTAAATAAACCTAAACTGTAGCTTTGCTTCATTTTCTATAAGTGTAGAATATTGGAAATATTAATTTATTTATTTTTGCAGGTTGGACATATTAAAAACTGGGAAAAAAGAGATATTGTCATCTTTAAATCTGTTCAAGTGCAACAGCAACAAAAATCAAAGTGCTGTTGTGGATCACAGTTACCATAGCAATATATTTCCTTTGTCACTTGGAGATTCATTTATATTAATAGCAGCTTTATTTAACAGAATACAAAAGTCACCATTGCACTAATGTGGTTTATTATATTAAGACTTTTACAATTTATAGTAAGATGAGTAAAACTTTTTATTTAAGAGAAGGCCTAGTTCCAGAGCTGGGACACATTCTAGTAAATAACACAGGGCTAGACTGAGCTCCTCATTCAGGAGAGTGGTTACTATGGGAGTAGTCCATTGAAGTCAGCAGGAACGTGCATAAACAAATGTTCCCCAGGGAAAGCAAGAGCACCACAATCTTGCTCATATTTTTTGTTGACCACATACATTTCTGTATACAGCACATATGGAATAAAGTTATTTTAACAAGCTGTTTTATAATTAAATAAAATAAAATACACTGAAAGTAGTAATAACTTTAGATAAGGAAGATATCTTTCAAGCGTTTCTGAAAGCTTCCATCTGCAGAAAAATGTTTTAAGTATTTGTTGTCTAATGTGAAATGTTAGTAACACCCTGTCAAGTATAATTCCCAATTCTGGACCTTAGCGTCCAAAATATGGGTACTAGCATAAAGTCCTCTAAGCTTAACTACCAGCTTAGATGTGATAGGCTGCCACCAATCAGGAATTTTTAGGGCCTGATACCCTCTGGTCCCCCAAAAACCTTCCCAGGGGACCCCAAGACCCAGATTCCTTGAGTCTCACAACTAAGGGAAATAAACCATTCCCTTCCCCCTCCCTTCTTCCTCCCAGCTCCTTCCCGCCCTGGGAACACTAGGAGATTGCATGATTCAACTTTTTGAATCACCATACCGAGAGGAGTGTTACCTTCCCCCTCACCCAGAGGCAATACAAGCTGCGTGAATATAATACAAAGAGAAAATTTATCCTTCCCTTCTCCCCACGAATTCCCTTGACCCTTAACTAGGAGAAAAAAAGTCAAACAGGTCTTAAAAGCAAAACTTTTAATAAAAAAAGAAAGAAAAAAATAAAAGGTTTATCTCTGCACTTTAGATGGTAAACAGTTACAGGGTCTTTCAATTTATAACCAATAGAAAGAAACTTTCTCCAGTAGAAACACAATTTAAGCTACTTCCAGCAAGTACACATATGTAAATGAAAAAAAAAAAAAACAAATTAAAAGACTATGACCGCCTTTTCTTACTTACAATTCTGAATAGATAAGAGACTATAGCAGGGAGATTGGCAGAACCCTGGTTGCACCTCTAGTCCCGTCCAGGACCCAGAGAGAACAAAGCCAAACCCCAAACCCACAAACAAAGGCTTCCCTCCACGAGATTTGAAAGTATTTTGTCTCCTGATTGGTCCTCTGGTCAGGTGTTTGCAGGTCACTGTTTGTTAACCCTTTATAGGTGAAAGAGACATTAACCCTTAACTATCTGTTTATGACACGCCCTCCAAATCACAGACAGTGGGGAACCTCACCGGCGGTGATTTATTCCTAGAACTTTAGAATAAACAGGTTAATACAACACATGTACCTTTACATATACTACTAAGTATGTAAACTACAAGACTTTCTACATTTTAAGGACAAATTTCAACCAGTGGATTCTGGGAAACTTTCACGAGAGAGTGCATCAGCTACTTTGTTAGAAGTTCCTGAAATGTGTTGAATTTCAAAATCAAAATCTTGGAGAGCTAAACTCCATCGAAGCAGTTTTTTGTTGTTTCGCTTGGCAGTATGAAGCCACTTTAGCACAGCATGGTCAGTTTGTAGCTGGAACCGCCGTCCCCAAACATATGGGCATAGCTTTTCCAGGGCGTACACAATGGCGTAGCATTCCTTTTCACTGACTGACCAGTGACTTTCCCTCTCAGACAGTTTCTTGCTGAGAAACACGACAGGATGGAAGTTGTGATCCGGTCCTTCCTGCATGAGAACTGCTCCTATACCACGCTCAGATGTATCTGTGGTTACTAGGAATGGCTTGTCAAAGTCCGGGGCCCTGAGCACAGGGTCAGACATGACTGTCACCTTAAGCTGGGTAAAGGCCTTTTGACACTCATTAGTCCACTTGACTGCATTTGGCTAGGTCTTTTTGGTTACGTCGGTCAATGGGGCAGCGATTTGGCTGTAGTGTGGTACAAATCGCCTGTAGTACCCGGCCAAGCCTAAGAAGGATTGGACCTGTTTCTTTGACTTTAGGATAGGTCACTTTTGGATAGCATCCACCTTGGCCTGTAGGGGGTTTATGGTTCCTCGACCCACCTGGTGTCCCAGGTAAGTCACTCTGTTTTGGCCTATTTGACACTTTTTGGCGTTAACAGTTAGTCCGGCCTGCCTGATGCGCTCAAAGACCTTTTCCAGGTATTCTAGGTGTTCGGCTCAGGAGTCAGAAAGAATGGCCACATCATCGAGGTAGGCAACTGCATATTCACCCAGTCCTGCTAGTAGACCATCTACCAGCCTCTGGAAGGTGGCAGGTGCATTTCGCAGCCCGAAAGGAAGCACATTAAATTCATACACCCCTGCATGGGTGATGAATGCTGACCTCTCTTTGGCAGGTTCATCTAGCGGTACTTGCCAGTACCCCTTGGATAAGTCTATTGTAGAGATGAACTGGGCACGTCCCAACTTTTCCAATAGCTCATCGGTGCATGGCATTGGATAGTTGTCTGGACGAGTTACCACATTTAGCTTATGGTAGTCCACGCAAAAGCGTATTTCCCCATCTGGTTTGGGTACCAGAACCACTGGAGATGCCCATGCACGGGTAGATGAGCGGATTATACCCATCTGTAGCATGTTCTGGATCTCCCGTTCTATAGCAGCTTGGGCATGAGGAGACACTCGGTAAGGTGGTGTTCTAATGGGGTGAGCATTACCTGTGTCAATGGAGTGGTATGCCCGTTCAGTCTGTCCTGGGGTAGCTGAGAATAATGGGGCGAAGCTAGTGCACAGCTCCTTGATTTGTTGCTGCTGCAGACGTTCCAGGGTGGTTGAGAGGTTCACCTCTTCCACGCCACCGTCTTTTTTGCCTTTGTAGTAGACACTGTCAGGCCACTCAGCGTCATCTCCTCCCTGGACTGTAAATTGACAAACCTGTAAGTCTCTGGAATAAAAGGGCTTGAGAGAATTAACATGGTACACTCTGGGCTTTAGCGAGGAATTGGAAAGGCTATGAGGTAGTTAACAGCTCCCAGGCGCTCTTGGACTGTGAATGGCCCTTCCCATGATGCTTCCATTTTATGGGCCTGTTGCGCCTTCAAGACCATAACCTGGTCTCCTACCTTGAAGGAACGCTCTCTGGTATGTCTGTCATACCAGGCCTTTTGCTCTTTTTGAGCATCCTTTAGGTTTTCTTTAGCAAGGGCTAAAGAGTGTCGGAGGGTGTCTTGTAGGTTGCTTACAAAGTCCAGAATATTAGTCTCTGGAGAAGGCATAAACCCCTCCCATTGCTGCTTTACCAACTGTAATGGCCCCTTAACCTCATGGCCATACACAAGTTCAAATGGTGAAAACCCTAAACTGGGATGTGGTACAGCCCTGTAGGCAAAAAGCAACTGCTGCAACACTAGGTCCCAGTCATTGGAGTGTTCATTGACGAATTTACGTATCATGGCCCCCAAAGTTCCATTAAACCTTTCCACCAGGCCATTGGTTTGATGGTGGTACGGGGTGGCAACCAAGTGGTTCACCCCATGAGTTTCCCACAGTTTTTTCATGGTCTCTGCCAGGAAATTAGATCCTGAATCTGTAAGGATGTCGGAGGGCCAAACTACCCTGGCAAAAATGTCTGTTAGGGCCTGGCACACAGCATTAGCCCTGGTGTTGCCTAGAGCTACTGCTTCCGGCCATCGGGTAGCAAAGTCCACGAAAGTCAGTATGTACTGCTTCCCTCTGGGTGTCTTTTTTGGGAAAGGACCCAGAATATTCACAGCTACTCGCTGAAATGGGACCTCAATTATGGGGAGTGGCTGGAGAGGGGCCTTAACCTGGTCTTGGGGTTTTCCCACTCTTTGGCACACCTCACAAGACCGGACATACTTGGGAACATCCTTGCCCATCCCCTCCCAGTGGAAGGACTTCCCCAACCAGTCCTTGGTTCTGTTCACCCCAGCATGGCCACTGGGATGATCATGGGCTAAGCTTAAGAGCTTCTCCCGGTACTTAGTTGGAATCACCAACTGTTTTTGTGGATGCCAGTCTTCCTGGTGTCCACCAGAAAGAGTCTCCTTGTATAAAAGTCCTTGTTCTACAACAAACCGGGATCGATTAGAAGAGCTGAGAGGTGGTGGGGTGCTCCATGCCACCGCCCAAGCTTTCTGAAGGCTGTCATCTGCTTCCTGCTCAGTCTGGAACTGTTCCCTGGAAGCTGGAGACACCAGTTCTCCCTTAGACTGTGGACTTGGGCTTGGTCCCTCTGGAAGCGATGTAGGTGATGGGGTTGTTTCCGTTGCTGGTGAACCGCTCTCCGCTGGTGCACCAGGGGGTATTTCAGGCTCTGGCTGAGCCTCTTGGGTGTGGTTGTCTGCTGCTTCTGCCAGTTCAGGCTCGCTGGTGCCCTCTGGCGTTGGGGTTGAAGATGGATTTGCAAGCACTGTCATCAGTGCTGCCACCAGTTCTGGTGCTGGCTGCTTTTCCAGTTCCTGGTCTGGGACTGGAAGCACTGTGGCTGTTTCCGTTGTTGGCATGGGATCCGGGTCCACTACCTCTGTCTGGGTCTTTTGTAACACAGATGGGGCCTCTGTGGACGGTTCAGGAACAGGAATGGGTCTGGAAGCTTGCCTGGTTTGGCTACGTGTAACCATTCCCACTCTCTTGGCCCGCTTCACCTGGTTGGCCAAATCTTCCCCCAGTAGCATGGGGATGGAATAATTGTCATAGACTGCAAAAGTCCACATTCCTGACCAGCCTTTGTACTGGACAGGCAGTTCAGCTGTAGGCAAGTCTACAGCTTGTGACATGAAGGGGTAAATTGTCACTTGGGCCTTTGGGTTGACGAATTTGGGGTCGACGAAGGATTGGTGGATAGCTGACACTTGTGCCCCCGTGTCTCTCCACACAGTAACCTTCTTTCCACCCACTCTCAAAGTTTCCCTTCGCTCCAAGGGTATTTGAGAGGCATCTGAGCCTGGGGATCTTTGGTGTGATGGTGGTGTAATGAACTGCACTCGGTTGGGATTCTTTGGGCAGTTGGCCTTTATATGTTCTGGTTCATTACACTTGAAGCATCTTCCAGCTGACTGGTCACTGGGTCGAGGTGGGTTGCTGGAGACTGGTGAGGTGGAAGACTAGGGCGTCTGTGGCTTTCCTTGCGTTGTAGGTGGGGTCTTTGGCTGCCCTCGGTTGTAGGGTTTATTGTCGGTGTGCCCCCTGGGGTATTCGCTCCCCTTGACAATAGCTTTTTTCTTTTCTGCCACTTCCATCCATTTGGCTCCAATCTCCCCTGCCTCGATTACCATTTTGGGTTTCCCATCTAGGATGTACCTCTCTATTTCCTCAGGAATACCATCTAAGAACTACTCCATTTGTATCAGGAGGTGCAGCTTGTCCAGATTGTTAACCTTTGTTCCTGATATCCAGGCTTCATAATTCTTTGCAAAGTGGTAGGCATGTCGGGGAAATGACACATCTGGTTTCCATTTTAGGGCTCTGAACTGCCGACGGGCATGTTCAGATGTTATCCTCATTCTGTATCTGGCCTTGGTTTGAAAAAGTTTATAATCGTTCATTTTCTCCTTAGGCATTTCAGCCGCCACCTCTGCTAAGGGTCCACTGAGCAGTGGCCTCAATTCTACCATGTACTGGTGGTCTTCAGAGATGCTGTACCCAAGGCAGGCTCTTTCAAAATTTTCTAAGAAGGCCTCAGTGTCATCACCTGTCTTGTAGGTGGGAAATTTTTTGGGATGTGGAACAACAACTTGAGATAGGTTGTTAGGATTGGCTGGGTTCTGTTGCTTAACCTTTTCTAATTCCAGGGCCTGCTCGTAGGTCTCCCTCTGGAATTCCAGCTGTCTTTGGTGGTCTGCATCTTTGGCTGCTTGCGCCCTTTGGTAGGCTGCCTCTCTGTCTTCTTGTTCTCTTTTGTGGGCCGCCTCTCTTTCTCTTTCTCTTTCTCTTAGCTCCATCTCTTGTAGTTTTTTTTCCATTTGTCGCCTGTGGTCTGCTTCTTTGATTTGTGCCTCTGTAACCAGTTTTGCCTTGGAAGGCATGGTTCCTGTTTTCTTGTGTTGGGGTGCCCTCTGGTGTATTTTTTTTTGTCTGAACTGCTGGCTCTCTGTTGTCTCCTGGGGTTGCTTAGCAACAGAGTCCTTTTAACTTTCTAGCCTGTCCTGAAAGAGTTAAAAAGCAAAAGAAAACTCTTTCATTTACAAATGTGTTCTGCTGGTGTAGTTGACTCACAGCAGGAGTTCTATTGTTTAACAAAAGACCCCTGTTAAACTTAATGGCTCTTGCCTGAGGCCATATCTATGCACAGCCAGACCGAAGCAAGGAAAAAAAAATTCTCTGGCTGTAGGTTTAAAAAAAAAAACCTTCTCTCTGCTTACAAGCAGCTAACAGAGAAAAGAAAATTAATAATTTTACTGGCTTTTGGATCCTACTATCCCACACGCTGCACACCATGTCAAGTATAATTCCCAAATCTGGACTTTAGTGTCCAAAATATGGGTACTAGCATAAAGTCCTCTAAGCTCAACTACCAGCTTAGATCTGATAGGCTGCCACCAATCAGGAATTTTTAGGGCCTGATACCCTCTGGTCCCCCAAAAACCTTCCCAGGGGACCCCAAGACCCAGATTCCTTGAGTCTCACAACAAAGGGAAATAAACCATTCCCTTCCCCCTCCCTTCTTCCTCCCAGCTCCTTCCCGCCCTGGGAACACTAGGAGATTGCCTGATTCAACTTTTTGAGTCACCACACCAAGAGGAGTGTTACCTTCCCCCTCACCCAGAGGCAATACAAGCTGCGTGAATATAACACAAAGAGAAAATTTATCCTTCCCTTCTCCCCACCAATTCCCTTGACCCTTAACTAGGAGAAAAAAGTCAAACAGGTCTTAAAAGCAAAACTTTTAATAAAAAAAGAAAAACTTTTTATTTTTTTCTATCTCTGCACTTTAGATGGTAAACAGTTACAGGGTCTTTCAACTTATAAACAATAGAAAGAAACTTTCTCCAGCAGAAACACAATTTAAGCTACTTCCAGCAAGTACACATATGAAAATGAAAAAAAAAACAAATTAAAAGACTATGACCGCCTTTTCTTACTTACAATTCTGAATAGATAAGAGACTGTAGCAAGGAGATTGGCAGAACCGTGGTTGCACCTCTAGTCCTGTCCAGGACCCAAAGAGAACAAAGCCAAACCCCAAACCCACAAACAAAGGCTTCCCTCCACGAGATTTGAAAGTATTTTGTCTCCTGATTGGTCCTCTGGTCAGGTGTTTGCAGGTCACTGTTTGTTAACCCTTTATAGGTGAAAGAGACATTAACCCTTAACTATCTGTTTATGACACACCCATACAACCTATTATTTCTAATGTGTAGAACTGATAAATGAAATTGTTTTTAATTGTTCACTTTATTAATGTAACTTCTATTCACCATTCACTACACTTGCCTACACTGTAACTTCTGTTCCATATTGTAATTCAAACCCCATTTTAAAACACTCACTCCATTTTGTAAAAGCTTCCTCCAACCTTCATTTTTGCAAACCCTGCTGTAATCTTATTAGTTTAGTTTAGATGTGTGAATGAGGTATGTATGAATGATGGAATCAACCTCCAGCCCCAGCCTGTCCTGATGAGATAAAGTTCAAATACCAACGGCCGAAGACCTAGACAACAGCCCTAAACAAAGTAAGAAGCATCCACCCTAAAAAGAAAAGGACAACAGAACAACAGAAGGAAGATCAAAGCCAGGTCCAAGGCTGAAAGTCACGCCTGCAATTGATGGGTGATCAATCTAAACCCAGAGGCAGCGTGACACAGCAAGACCTATAGACTTTGAATCCAAAATAAAAGCCTATAAAAAAGAAGGGTGAGATGAGAAACTCTGGGTAACATTCTGCTGCCAACATGGAAGAACATCGGTGCCTGCCCAACAGAGATCCAGCTCAGCCTTGTGCCCAGCTTTCCTGGCCAGTTAGCTGCCACAAGCTACAAACCCAAGCTGCAAAATCAAGCCATGAACTTAAGCTATCTTCAGGACTGGTAACTATGCAGCAGCTGCAGAACACCTGATGAATGTGTGTGTGTGTGTGTGAATGTGTGTATGTGTGTGTGTATAGGTATTAGGTATTATAATGTGAATGTGTGTGTGTGTGTATAGGTAATAGGTATAATGTGTGTGTATAAGAATTAAGATATTAGTTATTAGTCATAAATTGTTATCATAATAAATGTGGCATCTTTGCCTTGTCCCCTTTAATAAGATCCTGCTCGTTTTTACTGGTCTAATATAATTGGTACAACAAATGTTCCAAAAACAAATCCTCTTTCTTTCAAACAAAAGTTAAGTTTGCTAAGTGACAACTATGTACTTACTTCTCACAGTCTAGCACTTCACAGCAAGGAAATAACTAGTTAAGGACATAAATCTCACACAGCCCTCATAATAAACAAACATATTGGCCTGAGTCATCTCCAACATCTTGTGCAGAAGAGGGGGTCAGCTGCTTTGATGGCACTGTTTTCTCTTCTCTGGATCCCATGAAGGCCTTTCCCTAGGCTGGGCGTTTTCATTGACCAAAAGAGTGGAGACTGGGTGAGCTGGGGAAAGATGTGAGCAAGAGTAGGGTGAACACACAATAGCCCTCTGGCCCAGTGGAACTTATTTGGAAATGATAATACAGTCTGAACCATGGACCCAAACACTCTCCTCCTGGTCGTCCCACGACCAGCCATGGGCAGGGAATCTCCATTGTCTCCACTAACTCCACGCTGACGAAGTGCCAGCAGAGGGGAGGTAGTGCTGGAGCCAGAGCTTGTGCCCTCAATACAGTGAGCTACAAAAAGAGAATCGGTGCAGAAATCTCTGGTCCTTTTCCTTGCTCCTGTGGATGACCTGGCCCTTTATTCTTTTTAAGGATAAAGAAAGCTCAAGAGTCTTAGAACCCAGTTCTGCAACCCCCATTTTTGATCAGTAGCACTTAGCTCACACAAATCATATCACAGCCGTCAACATGATCAAAAGATGCAGAACCAGAACCTTAATTCTGATCCATCAATAATTGTATTTTATTAATTTTAATATATTATTTTGGGGTTTTTGGTTTTAATATTTAAACATTTTCTTTTGAGAGATACTAGTAAGCAGGAGATATCAGATAATATATTTATCATATAACAAAAGATATTTTTGGTAAAGTACTTGTAATTTCTGTTTCTTGAGAAAAATATTGTACAGGTATATGCAATTTAACAGGAAAAGTGCATATTGTTATTGATTTAGGATAATTATCTGTGCTTGTGGACTGGCATTTAAAGCTGATCTATGGTTTGAGCATTGGCCTGCTAAATCCAGGGTTGTGAGTTAAATCCTTGAGGGGGCCACTTAGGGATCTGGGGCAAAAATTAGTCCTGCTAGTGAAGGCAGGGGGCTGGACTCGATGGCCTTTCAAGGTCCCTTCCAGTTCTAGGAGACTGGTATATCTCCAATTATTATTATTTTTTTTATTTGTTTTTCTTTATCAGAAAGTTTTTGTGTTATGTTTTTACTGTGAGATTTAATTTAAGTTAAGACTGTTGTCTAGTGATGCCAGTGCCTCACCCTACCATTGTGGTAGAAATTCCACAAATTTTGTTACTGAGATAGGGTGTGAAAAACATGACTATAAATTATAAATCATGCCAAGGGCAGGGGAGGGAGGGAAGAGATTACCATCTAAGGATGCTCCAGAGCAAACATGCCCAACAATCTTACAACAGGGCCTACACATTTTCCTACCAACCACACAAAAACAGGGCCCTGGCCTGCACCTGAAAAGGAATCACTGCAGAGTATAGATCCTATCAACAGGCAAGAAGGTCCATCTGCATGAATCCCTGTGCAAGAACTGCAGCCCCAGAAAACTCACAAAGGATTCAATCCAACTTCCATTTAAGTTGGAAAAAAAAGCCTCCTGTTGATTTCAATGGGAGTTTTATCTGTACCTTAGTTCCTTAATGCCATCTGGAAACAACAGAACTGGATAACTTTCAGCAACCAATAATGTCCTAAGAAAATGGCAATCAATGGAAAATAAAATCTGCAGCTTGTTAAGTGTGTAGTGGGTATGGAGATAAAGTAAAAGACTCCAAACTCACACAGTAGACAATGATATATTTGAAGAGGCATTATCAAGTGCTGTAAAATAGGTTTGTAGAACTAAATGTAGAAAATCACAGACAAAAGTGTAAGAATTGCTGGCATTGAAACAAAAGATTTTATGGTAAAATTATTGCATAATGTTTTGAAGATGAAGGTGAAGAAACTATTTTCACTGAAAAATATTACAGAATTCCCACCACAAACTAATTAAATAGATCTCATCCAACAACATAATCATTCAGATTTTATTGGCATTGAAAGAAAAAAAAATCTACATCCAACATGAATAAAGAGAGACATTGTCTTTTAAGGAGGGGAAAAATCTTCCTTAAACTAAGCTTGAGGATGCAAGGAAAAAGAAAGGAGAACTTAAAAATGCTTTAGTAGATTTTGCTATCCAAGTAGCAGTGCTATATCCAGCGAAGTTATGTATCCTACATAAAAATAAAGCACATTTGCTGTGATGCTGGTTCAGCAAAACAACTTCTAACAAAAATCAGCTCTATTCAAAATGCATTATACTTAGACAGCAATTAAGAGTAAAAAATGTTTTGAGGAATCGTGCCAAACTGCTATGATCAAAATGCTATTGTGGCAGTAATGCTATACTATGCTGCTTCATATACAGTATGTTGACAGCATAAAATTCAATCAAAATAGAGAATAAATTATGTAAGGAAAAGAGGAACGTTGCCTCCTGTTTGCTCTGTCTTTTTATTTGTCCTACAGCCAGGGATGTAATTACATGAAAATTAAAACATCAAGCCAACATAACTGTACATTGGCAAAAGAGATGCATCTCTTGATTCATCCATCTCCCAAATGTGGCTGCACACAGAAAGCATTTTGGGTGGCACTTCCAGGGCCACATGCTAACTTCACTACACAATATGATAAGTTAAAAAACATGGCAGAATAAGTCCCAGACTTGTTGCGGGCGGAAGGGAGCACAGACGTTATGTGGCATGTTCTCAGACAACAGGAAGGGTGCACCACTTGCATTCTATGCATATGGGAGAGGTCTATGGGGAAGACGCCTGGATGTAGAAAGGAGAACAACCTGGGAACAATTGCTCTTTTTGGCATGTTTCTTAATTAAAAATTTGCACACAAGTTACTACTGAAGTATCAGTAAATCCCTCTTAGGGGGTGGGTGGGTGGGTGTCTGTGTGAGTGAGAGAGAGAGAGAGAGATGGCCCCTAGGAGAGGGGTGTGTGCCTGTGTGTGTGTGTGAGATGGCCCCTAGGAGAGTAGGAATTGGGTCTCTGGACTCATGTCTCCCAGCATCTGTATGGATCTTGGAATATCTGACAATTTGGGGAGCTGCCCATTCTGTACAACACAAAGACCATCCCTGTAACAGAAGAAACTGGAGTATATGGACTCTAGTTGTATATTAAAAAGCTTCTTATTCTGTTATAATTCTTTTCAAATTTTCAGTCTGTAACTGTAAAATATGAAAACTGCACTGAGAAAACTATCATATTTTCCATGATGAAGGTTGGTGTGATATAGGTCATTTTAATCATGTTTTATGTCCAAATACATTTTGAAATAATTTAAAAAATAACTTATAATGTACCCTTTCATTCTTTGCTTTCCTATTTCTTTCTATTATGCAAAGTTCACTAACATGAGTTTGAAAATATACATAAATAAATTTGAACATTAAAAAAATCCCATATATCATGTATGATCAAATTTGGGTCTTTGAAAACCACCATAGAAGGTCCTTCTTTACATTTGCATGCAGTGGACCACATTTTAGGCCAGATTCCTATATCATTACTCAGACTGAGTACAAGTGCTGGTTTCTATGGGACTACTTGCGGAGCAAGATATTATTCAAAGTAAATACGTTTGCCACAATATGTTTTTTTTTGTGTGAGAGTGTGAATTTCCTGGAGCAACTCCTCTCCCAACCCTATTTCCAGTTCCCAGTGCTGTATTTGGTTCTCAAAATATTTAATTCTGAAGACCACCAGGAAAAGTTCCATGGCCCATATCTGAAAACCACTTCTACAAGAAATACTAGTAAACTGAGTCATTAACTTTCATGCGGTAAATAAGCATCCCAACTTTCACAATAAGCCAAAAATCAAGCGAATCCCATTCAGAACAAGGCCAAAAACAAGCCAATCCCTAAGAACCCCAAAACTCTATGTGACTAGATCCCACTGGGGTGCAGTCTGGGACTGTAGGCGGCACCCCTGACTCTCTCCCCCTCCTTGCCCCTGCTTGATGGGAGCCAATCAAATAAAAGAAGCAACAAGCTACAAGTCAAACAAGCAACAAGCTACAAGCCAAAAACTAGTCAACAAGCAACTCACAAGCCAATTAAGGCAAAACGAAGCCCAATTTCTGCGTTTTTTTCACAGGTTTGGCATGTTTGCTAGGAAATGCCTAATTGAAGGTAATCCCTACATATCATCTGACTGAAAATATATAAAAGTGTTCCTTGAGGTGAAGAATTATAGGACAATTTTTCAAAACAGAAATCATCTGAAGCCCTCTTTATCTTGCACTACTGCTGTCACTCTCAACAATTATAATGAATAGCTTCAGATCAGCTAGAAGACAGGTTGTGAATAAAGTGAGTTTTTCACTAAGCAGTGAGTTAAAGGAGATGTCTTGTGGAAGAATTGAAGATGAAATCTCAGAACAGTTTGAGGTAAAACTAAATTTCAGCAGGACTATATTTTGCCCTTTAACTTTTGCCATTATACAATTTATATTAATGTTAATTATTTATATATGCCAGAATTGTGGCAGGTCAACTAACTTGTCAATATAACTTGTTCAGATATTATTAGTAAATGTCTCATGAACACAAAACAGACATTACTTAACCAGTAGGTTGGTCTGTAATTGCAGGGGGATAAGATATGAACAGGATTTTTCCCTTCTTGATATATCAGTTACAGTTTATCACATTGTGCAGTTTATTGTAGGTGGGCTTTGGCATCATATTAATGAAAACTGATATGCCTGGAAAGAAGCAACAACATGAGCAACAGATCAAACTGTCCTTTGTACCTGTTCCTAATGTAAGGGGACTGTTGCCCCCTTACTAACATTCAGTGGAGGTGTTTTGGTTGGCTAGCTCCCGGCACTGAAAGGGGAGGGGTTGATGGGAAATCAGGTCCCTGAGACTGACAGTCCCCAGGAACAATGGCAAGAGGCTAATGCTCCAGGTCAGTCTGACTGACAGGGCGGGCAGGCTAATCAAGGAGACAGAAGGCCAGGGTGGGTCCCATCCTCCCTGTGAGCTGGAATTTCCTGGGTCAGACAGAGTGGGGCGAAGCTAAGGAAAAAGCAGGGGCTGAAAGATGAGCTGGAGAGCAGAGCCATGCCAGATCCAGAGGGAGCAGAGCTGCAGCCACAGAGCCAGAGACACAGCCCAGGGAGAGGAGATCCTGCGCTGGGAGCAGAGCTGCAGCCATAGAGCAGAGACACAGCCCAGGGAGAGCAGATCCTGTGCTAGGAGCAGAGCTGCAGCCATAGAGCCAGGTGTGGTGAGCAATTGGGGCCAGCCAAGGGGGGGACCTTGGGCAAAACGCCCAGTGCAGAAAGACACCCCCAGCCAAGGGTCCTTGCAGGCCAGGCTGGGAGGGGGTTCTTAACCTGACCGGGGGTTGATGCTGGGAAGAAGGGTTCCACCACCCAAAGCCCGGAGGTATGAGGCCACCACCATTGCAAGTGCCCAACCTGCAGCATCCCTGCAGCACAGCCAGGGCCTGAGGCCTGGGACCTACAAGGAACAGACTGTGAACTGCCTTGATGTCCAGAGACACTCTCTGTAATGTTCCCTGCCACAGAGCAGGGTGATGTGTTTTCCTGTAACCTTTCCCATTTTTCCTTATTCTTTTTTAAAATTAATTGTTAATTAAACAACTTGTATTTGCTTTAAATTGTATGGAATAATCAGTCGGTCAGGGAGGTGCCCAGTGCAGAGAGGGTACCCTGGAGTGGGGACACCCTAGCCCCTGTCCTAGGTGACCACAGCAGGGTTGCGGTTCGAGCCCCCCAGGAATCCTGGGCCCAGCCAAGTTGGGGTTACGAGAACTTTGCCAGACAAGAAAGTGGAAGGGGAGTCCTCAAGGGCAGGGAGGCCTCTGGATAAAGGAAGTGGGAGCGAGGACTCAGATCCTTTCGCTAGCCCACTTCACCGGGGTAGCACAGAAGCCAGGAAAGTTCCCCACAATAGCGGGACCATTCCCCTGCTTACGCTAATAAAGGAAGTAATCACAGAGGCAAAACTGACTGAGAGGAATTATAACTAATTCTGCAGAACCAGACACAAAAAACACCAGAGTGAACTCCAGTTAGGATCTGTAACTCCCTAGTAGACTGAAAGTGCCAGCAGACACACTAAGATCATAGAAATATCAAGATACTACATAGGCTACTTGAAATTATTCTTTATGAATAATATTAAGACATCAGAGAAAAAAGAAAAGAGCTGATCCTCGAGCTTCTCTGCCCTTCGATGAAAATCAAGGTAACTGAAACTGTGGAATTTTAGAGAACTATCCCTATAATGGTAGGTAACACAAATATTTTCACTTGAAAAAATGAACCTCCAGAGGACACTGAAGTAATCAAGGACACTGAAGTGATTTTTTTTTTGCTGAAAAAGCATTATCTTCTGTTATTAGAAGGCATTGTACATTTACTAGAGTCCTCCAATTAAGGACTTGGCTTAAAAAATGAAAAGATTTCTAAAGGCTTATTGAACGGAGAAAATATACCCTGCTTTATTTACAGAGAACATTAAGGCACTGTGCCTGACTTTTCCACTGTAGTTATTTATCCCTGTCTAAAGTGAGTACAAAATGGGAGTAAACCACATAACTAAAAAACAATGGTATCGTTTTACACTAACTTTGCACAGGTGTAAATGAATCCATAAAGTGCAAGGCAGTGGAGAATCAGGCACCTTGATTGTGACTTAAACTTTTCCTGTTCTTTTTGAGTAGAAGCTGATGAATTATTCATCAGAATGCCCTATTTATTTGATCTAAAACATATATTCATATACCTCAATTCCTGAAACTATATTTAGTAACTGCTGAGCATTAGTGTCCACTAAAAGTGTCCTGAAAGCAGAAAAGGTTCTGAAATAGACCTTCTATAGCTTATGGTCTTTGATTCTGTTAGTAAGACAAGACCATGAATGAGTTGTGTCTGCTAAGAATTTAGCATCAGATTCTGCACTGTGCCTGTCAGAAGGCTCAGTGCAGGAGAAGATCAGATTGGACTGTATGCTCAGCTTCACTCACACCTCTGGGATTTAGACTGGTCTAGGGCCTACTGCGGTCCCTGGAATGGCTCCCCACAGCCACCAAAGAACCGCAAAGCCACCCAAAATAGCAGCAACACAACTTCCAAGCACACTCAACACTCCCTCTCTCACCTTTGATAAGCCCCTGCTGATTTCACCCACTCCCTGACATTCTCCAAACTAGAGACTTTGTGTGTATTCGTGTGGGGCCACCTGTGCTGGACCTACACAGCTCCTTGAAGTGGTTATGGCAGCTGTGTGGCCTCTTTAAAGCAGCTGAATCACTGTAAAGTGGCTGCAATTGGACCCTTAGATACAGAGATGCAGTGATGAGCTGCCAAAATCTTAACAACCGGTTCCCTAATGGGTCTTTGGCAGCACTCTGACGGTGGGTCCTTCAGTGCTGCCAAAGACTCGGAGCAAGTGAAGGACCCGCTGCTGAAGTGCCGCCGAAGACTCAGAGCGCTGCCCGGTGAGTACAAGCCCCACGTGGTTTTTTACGTGTTTTTTTTTTTAGTCATCCCTGCCAGGGCCCCGTCAAAACTGTTAAAATTGGGCCCTGCACATCAGGGTTGCAAAATTGTATCGGGGGCCAGGTAGGGAAGGCTGTGTCTCCCAAAACGGCCTTCCCCCCCACATCTGACCCACACCCATGTCCTTCCTCCGATTGCCCCACTCAGAACCCGCAAGGGCCACAAGCAACCCATCAACCCCCCCCTCCGCTTCTTGTCCCCTGACCACCCCCTCCTGAGACCCCCCCCATCCAAACTGCCCCCTCAGGACTCTTCCCCACCCCTACCCAACTCACCCCGCTCCCTGTGCCCTGACTCCCCTGACCTCATCCACCACCACCCCGACAGACCTCCGGAACTCATGCCTACCTGAACGCCCCCATTCCCTGTCCCCTGACCACTCACCCAGAACCTCTACCCCCTACAACTGCTCCCTTCCCAGCCCCTGCCTTATCCAACCCCTCCTCTCAGCCCCGGCCCAGCCCCCTGACCATGCTGCTCAGGGCAGCATGTAAGGATGCCGCGCAGCCCGCTGGAGCTCGCAGCCCCACCCCCTTACCATGCCGTTCAAAGCGGCAGGAGCTGCAGAGCTGCCTAGAGTGCTGGCGCCAGTAGCTCGACACACTGCAGCTCTGTGAGGTGGGGAAAAGCGGGGGAGGGGCTGGGGAAGCCTCCCCATCTGGGAGCTCAGGCAGGCTAGAGACAGGACGGTCCCACAGGCTAGATGTTGCCCGCGGACTGGAGTTGTTTGCCCACCTACCCGCCCCTTTAACAGCTGGTTCTACACCAGCTTCTAAATTTAACAACCGGTTCTTGCGAACCAGTGGGAACTGGCTCCAGCACACTACTGCAGAGATGCTTGTTTTTTTTGCATCAAGGGAACCTATTCTAAAATTTGGGCATCCTGAGTACTGATCTGATTTCTTATCAAGGACAGCCAAATCTTGGAGCCAAAGCCCCTCTTATAACTCTATCAGATTAAGGGGAAATCTAGTAGTAAAACAGTCCAGTGATGCTTAAGCTTGTGATTTTCCTGAGATCTGGAACGTGCCCTTTCTGAAAAGGCTGAGAATATAAAACTTTCACCTACCTTGGAGATAAGTTCCTAAACATGCCTCATGTTTATCTCAGAGCTTGTAAGGAGAACAGTGAAATTTAGTGTGAGTTGTGCAGCCAGCAAAAATGCAAGTAATAAAATAACTTCTACCATAACTTGCTCATAATATAAGGGGAAGATATGAACCTGCTGCCCAGCTAGTGCAGAATGGAGAGGCCTGTGTAGCGGGCCTGTAACAGTGATCTCCAGGCACTTGCACTCTATTGTTGTTCTCTGTGTTTTCATTTCAGCCACTAAAGTTTTTGATGAAATGTAATGTCAAACACAATGAAATCTTCCTAGAAAAAGTACTGTAGAAAGTATGTCTTAAACTTAGTCAGAACAGAACAGGCAACATAAAAATGATAGTGCTCTGGGGTTATCTAATGCACTAGGGCAGGATTTTACAGGTTAGGAAGTAAAACTAATGTTCATCATGAGTGAATCTGAGGATACAGAACGCCATCTTTTCTATGCATCAGAAGCATTTAAATTAAAATTTGACATGACTAGATTAAAATAATGTTCACTTACATCATGATAAATAAAAGCACAATCCACTTAAAGTAGTGAAACTTCACTACACTTGTTTTCAATATAAGCATTGAAGTAACTAACATTTGTGTTTTATATGGACAAAGAGGACAGAAATCCCACAATTTATGAACTGCAATTGTTTTTGTTTTTTTTCCCCATTCAATTAAAATGGAAATATCAGTGGGTACTGCCATGGGGCTGTGAAATATACAGTATCCATGGAAAAGGCTCTGGTCAATTTTTGTTTAGATTATCCTCTAGTGAAAAATAATTTTCATTCCTAAATTTCTTAAGGATGGACAGACAGTCCCAGTTTTTAATGTATTTCCACACTTTTTACAAAGTCTGATAATAATAATGACTTTTTTTTTTAAAAAATTCCATGCATTGAGTCAATAGCTAGGGCTCTAATTTGAGAAGTACTGTATTGGATTTCAAAAAATGTGAAAAATCCCGATCTGTCTGCTTGTGTCCCTAGGACTGGAATGATCACTTGTAGAGTTGCACGTGACCTTTCCTTTAAGGGATTGTTCTGAGTTTAAGTTGTTCTGTGTTTTGCAGAATATTTAGTCCAGAAACACCTTCCAAATGCGGAGGCATCAGATCATTACACAAATATCACGATGTCATAATGCACTTTGAGTACGTTTAAAAGGTATCAAAGGCCTTCTTTGATCACTGGCACATCCTTCATAGTACAACCTGAAAAACAAGGGATTTCACGAACTGCATTAAGTGCAGGTGCAGACAAGTTTGCAAATCACATCCAGCAGGAACTGCTTTTGAGTTTTTAGTTTATTAAAGTGGGGATTTAATTAGTTTTTAGATTAATCAGGACAAGAAGTTAGCAAAAATACATTTTAAGAACAACCTCCTATCCCAGTACTTTGGAGTATCATGAAAACATTCAAGAATAGCTGTAAGGTGTTTTAAGCAGAGACCATCCTTACTTGTTTTGTATAGTAAATTCCACAATGGGTGATAGGCCTCCATGTGCCGCTGAAGTATAAATAATAATTTAAACTCTTTCATTTTTGAAGTGTTCTCCACAGAAGCTCTCATATCTTGAGGAAACTCTTCTTCAGGCAAGAGTTGCATCTCTCCAGCTGCTCTGAATTTGAAATGAATAACTTTCAAATAACCTAATTCTTCAAAAGTTGCAACCTATATTTCTTCCTCTCCCACTCCTCAATTTAATTTAGCTCAATAATTCCCTACTCGGGTGCTCTCCATCCTTTACATCCTCTTTGTAACTCTGCCTCAGTTTTCTCTTCATTTATTTAATCTGCAGAAGGAAAACAGTAATACCCTCCTTTCAGTACCCGTCTCCTTCCCTGTCCCCACAAAGTAATGAATTTGTAAGTCTGTGAAGCCAACTTATTGTCATATTGGATAACAAGAGACCCTCCCTCTCGTTTTTGTGAGGGACAAGAACAAAAGCCTGTGATGTACAAACCAATCCAAAACATTAGCAATTTTTGAATGACTCATAAATAATAAGAACAGATTTGCTGATTTATTTAGAGGCAATTTGTTTATGGATTATTAATGCAATATTTCTAAAAAGCATTATGTCTTCACTAGAAAAGCTTACTAGTCAAACTATTTAAATGTTTCTTTTAAATCATATTTTCTTCAAATAAAAATTATAACATTAATTTTATTGCCTAGAAGGATGTCTGTTTCCCTGCAATTGTGCAAAGAAAATTGCAAAAGAAGACTCATAAGAGCAACAAATGTAGAAAATAAATGTTGACAATGTAATAAATGCATGTATATATTTGGACATTTTAGTGATTTAATAAATAAGACAAAGTATACATATTCTTAAACAAAAAGATTCTGCCAACACCTGAAGAAGGAATTTGTTTGGCTCCAAAGCTTGCAGGCTGTAGCCACAAGCAAATGGAGTAAGTTAATGTAGTAGGATTCATTATTTCTCAAGTTTCAACATGACTCCAAATATTTTGTTTAAAATAAACTCTCATTACAGTGTATAATGTAGTTACTTTAAAATAATGGAATATATTATTTTCCACAAAGTGGTTCATAGAATAAAGCCTATTGATTGGATTGATTCTGACCTTTAACTGTAGGCTTTGACAGAACATATTGAAGTGAGAAGTGGCCATTCCTGGAGTGCATCAAGAAATGCAAGCTTACTCTCCTCATTCTACAAAGTTACAATTTTTCAGTATGCTCTGGAAGCTGTAGTTACATATATAAATGTCAAAATAAAATTTAAAGTTTATGCTAATGAAAAAATAATAAAATTATATTTATAGCATACTAGAGTGCTCAGGTCTTTAAAGTTGGAAATGGGAAAGCCTAACAGTGTTCACTTTGCGTTTTTTCTCTGTTACTCTCCCACCGCTCCATCTTACATTTGAGGGGACGAAACGGACATTAAATAAGTGTTTTCTAATGTGGGAAAATAATGTGGCTCTTAAGAAAACTGAGCTGGCTAGAGAGGAAGAACGGTCTTCTTTGGGCTTCCTAGACTCTTTTCCTCCTACATTCTGTGCCACTTTCATATTGATATTTTACTGGGATGACATCTGTGGCACCTATGAACTGACAGTCCAGAGATTTTGAAGGCAGTCCTGATGATAGTGTGAGAAAGTCTCCATATGTTTGAATTTCAGGCAGCAATTCTGAGGATAGGTAAGTTTGTGGACCACTTTTGTTATAGGCTCTTTGATCCAGATTTAGGTATGGTGATTTAATGCAAGGTGAATTAAGTGAATGCCAGGGCATAAAACTGTGTGTGTGTGTGAGGGGTAAAACATGAAGAAACAGAGGTATTGTCAGGACACCAAGAAACTCATCTCTTCCCCTCCCAGTATGGGGTTTGGAGTAGAGCAGGAAATCTTTTCCATGGGCAGAGCCCAATAAAGTGATCTGTGCAGTTGTGTCTGCTGTGCCAGAGACTTGTAGCCTGTGCTAGCGCATGAGCTGTGCTGGACATGACTTCAGTACATAATAGCCAGGTACTCCATGCACATATGCCAGTGAAAGAGAGACATCAGGCACTTACTGGGAAGCATCTCTGTTGGGCTTCAGTGCACAGCAGCCAGGCTGTTGGGAGTGTTACAGACACACTTGGCCTTACTAGCACACATGAGTTCCAGTGGACACAGCTCCAGTATGCAATGGCAGCGACAATGTATGTGCTAAGGTGACCAGCTGTCCCAATTTTATAGGGACAGTCTTCATTTTTGGGTCTTTTTCTTATACAGGCTCCTTTTACCCTCCACCTCCTGTCCCGATTTTTCACACTTGCTGTCTGGTCACCCTAGTATGTGCACAAGGAGACACAGCAGGCATTGAGTGACAGGCTTGACTCCTGTCAGGCATGAATTTGGTGTTCAGCAGCCAACCCCTGTGTGCGTGTGTCCGCGCGCCTGACATCAGCCGCACAGTGGCAGGTGTGAGCTATGCTAGCGACGTTAGCAACACACGCTTGCCATGTGCAGAACGTAGCGTTAATGTGCAATAGCCAGGAAAGTGTCTGGACACGGCTGATCTGGGCTAGATTCGGGGTGCAACAACCAGGCACCCCGCGTGCGCGAGACAAAGACACATACCGACGCAAGGCACTGTCGGGCACATACGAGCCCAGCCGGGCAGCCCCGTGCCGGGCACGTACGGGCAGCAGCAGCAGCACCACGTCCAGCGAAGTGTTTCCTCCCTCGGGCCTCAGTGCAGGGGCAGCCGCGCCAGGGACAGCCACCTGCCCACGGGGCCCTGCTGCCAGGCGGGCAAGGGGTAAGCACAACATGGCGGCTCACACTGCGCCCCGTCCGCCCCGAGCCGGTTCAGCCAGCGGCCCGACATAGGGGCCAGCCGCGCTCCTGCTTCTGCTTGCGATGGGGGACTACGCTCCCGCCCCTCCCCACCTGCCCGGCTCCACCTCAGCGCGCGCCTGCTCCCGCTCCACGCCCCCATCTCCCTCGAGCGCGCGCGCGCGCGCGCGCGCGACGGCCCCGCCTCTTTGCCAGGGGTAGGTGTGCACGCGCTCCCCCACCGCGGCAGAGAATGTGCGCGTGAGGCTCCACCCCTCGCACGGGGGGGAGGGAGGAGGCGCACTTGCGCTCCGCCCTGCGAGCGCGCGCGGCGGTGGCGTGGCTCCTCCCCGGGGCGGGGCGGTCCAGGCCGGCGGGCTCACGGCACCGCCCCCTCCCCCCTGCCGTCCCCCTCAGTAACTTGGCTGCCTTTTATCGGGCGAGCCGCGCGGCGGAGAGTTTGCTGGGGCCGGAGCTGCGTGCGAGTGCGGAGCGGCGGGGAGGGGGGCCCCGGTCCGGGACGATGCTGCGGCTGGTGTCGCTGAAGTTGGGGCGGCTGTACCGCTACGTGAAGCTGGCGGTGCTGGGCAGCCTGGCGGCGGCGCTGGTGCTGAACACGCACTCGCTGCTGGCCTCGTTGCAGCGCAACGAGCTGTCGGAGCGGCGCTTCCTGCAGCTCAATAAGTGCCCGGCCTGCTGGGGCACCAGCTGGTGCCGCAAGTTCCTCAACGGGCAGCTGCGGCTGGAGAGCTGGGGCCGCCTGCGCCTGCTCGACTTTCTCAATGTCAAGAACGTCTACTTCGCGCGCTACGGCGAGCCCCGCGAGGGCAGCCGCCGCGTTGTGCTCAAGCGCCTGGGCTCGGCGCAGGAGCTCGCCGACATCGACACCAAGATCTGCCGCCGCGCCACCGGCAGGGGCCGCTGCGACCTCCTGCAGGCCTTGCACGCCACCGAGTTCGCCAGCATCAACGGCGACGTGCGGCTGCTCACCCCCGACGTGGTGGAGGGCTGGTCGGACCTGGTGCACTGCCCCTCGCAGCGCCTGCTCGACCGCCTGGTCCGCCGCTACGCCGAGACCAAGGACTCGGGCAGCTTCCTGCTCCGCAACCTCAAGGACTCGGAGCGCATGCAGCTGCTCATCACGCTGGCCTTCAACCCGGAGCCGCTGGTGCTGCAGGTAACGCCCCACCCCCTCCGCGCAGGTACCGCGCCCCACCCGAGCTGCCCTCCCTCCTCCGCGCGCAGCGCTCCGGGGAGGGGGTGGGTGCGATGCTAATCTCCTCCCGCTGGCCCAGCCTAGAGACACAGGTCGGTGCCAGTCTAGTCACCCTGCTTGGTGCTGCAGGAGCGTGTCCCGTCTCCTTCCCCTCCTGTCCCTTGCCCAGCCCTGCTGCCAGGTAAGTGCCCGTCCACCCAAGCGCTGGCCTTGGCCGAGCATCGTCTGCGCCCCCTTTGTGGTCACGTTGCCAGCAGTGCCTTGGGTGGCTGCTTTGCGGAGGCGGGAGAGTAGAGCCGTGCGTGGCTTGAGCAGGGCAGATGGTGCAAACCCTCCTGGGAAACGTAGTCAAGGGAAGGCGCTAACACCACGCTTCATCTTCCCCAAACGCTCTCCCGAACAGCGAGCTGCGTTCCTAAAACTGCCTTGAAACGCCGGGGAAGGAGTCTGCTCTGCCCATGCTGAGCGACACTGGGCAGGGGCTGTGTTGGGTGTTTGGGTTATCTTCTCATTTAGCTCTTTCCCCGACTATTCTCCAGAAGGGACGCTCCGCTTTAGCGCCCCTCTCCCTTATTTTGTAATAGCTCTTTAGTGGCGGGGAAACATGAAGATTTCATTCTCTTTTCACTGCCCCGCCTCCGGTGGAAAGCTTTCTTCTATTCTTTGGCGATCATCTGAGAGAGTGAAGAGAAACAGCTACTCTGCAGGTAGCAGGCTTAGCAGCACTGTTGTCTACGTTTAAAAAAAAGAAGCGGGTAGTGGTATATTTATCTTTTTGTCTTGTTAGTAGATGGCTTTAATCCCAGGCCCATATCACGTTAATAATTTGAGAAGTCCTTAAAACTTTTGTCAGACAAATACCTTAGCTGATGAGTTTCTTGGGATCAGGTTTAGTATATGTGGATTGGGACATCTGTTCCTTTTTTATAAACTCTGTCATTGTTAGAGTCCATCTCAGTGTTTTATTAGTCTTTTAACTCTTCGCATAAGTACATCAAGCTCCTTTGTTACTGTTTGAAGTAAAACGTACATTTATTGCAATATATGACTATTTGTATCTGAACCGATCAGTGAGATAAAGCCTGATGGTAAAGCAGCACTCTAAATGACAGCTCTTTTTAACTGTTCTGTGCTTTAATTATATCTAAATAAGACTAGAGTTTTACATCCCTTCTCAACTTGGCTGACAAGAATGTACACTGTCTGTTTTGAGAAACTTTGATTTTGATCAGACATTAGATGCAAATTTGTGGAAAACTATTAATCTCTTGTTTGTAATACTAGTTATTTTATCTTGCATAAATGCTACTTACACTGAACAGTTGCTACCCCTTGTTTACATTAAGCTGTCAACACTATTGAGAACATTCTAAGTATGCATGTAGGAAGTTACTAGAGTTGAATTTTAGTCCAGTCATTTTTTTTTTTTCTAACCATTTTTGTCTTTTACTGTCCTTTGGTTTCACCTAATTAATACCTAAAGGGGAACTTTGTAAGTGTATTTTAATACAGTAAACACATTATCATAGAATTTCTATAATAAACCTCTGGCGTATTGCTAGATATTTGGCGAAAAAGCATCCAGTTGATTGTCAAATAGCTAGTGCTGTGGAGATTAACTTCCAGTAAATGTAAGCCAATCTCGACTATAGTCATTTCTAGAATGCTTAAGAAAAGACGCATTCATTTTAATTTATTTAGAGGTATCATGAACTTGAACTTGAAATGTAGTTACTTTTTTAATGGCTTATTTTTTTTTCGATCACCCGTTCAGTCCGCTTGGTGATTTCTCAGATTTTACAATTGACTTATTATATTTAAGATGAGTTTTCCCTTCCTCTTTCCTGTGGGGAAACACCTACACAGAAGGGAGCACACTGACAACATAGTAAAATGCATTAGACAGAGTGCTGTCAAATGCATCCAGCAAATAGACTTAGAAATTAAATAACTTTTTCCTCTGGCCTTTCAATTATAGTGTAAATGGTAACAGTAGTGTTAAAAATTGGGCAGAAGTGATCATTTTTAGTTGGTATCCATTTTTAACATATGGCTTTTGCTGTGAATGTAGATTGTGCTATACCAAGCCTACTCCTAAATGTTTTTGCAAATGTAAATAAAAGTTCAGTGTGAGTCTTAGTTTTGAAAGTTAGCACTACAAAGAAATGTGATACTTACACCACTTAGTACAGCTTTAAATGCTTCCTTACGCATTCCTATCACATTCCCATCAAATAATTTATTTTGAGTTTTGCAGATTTTAGGAAAGGTGAAGTAACTTTCTGCATGACTGAACCAATTAGACTTAAATGTATCAGCATTTTAATGGCAGTTATTCTGGAAAATGCTTGCAGATCAAGTTTAAAATAATGAAATATCTCAACACTTACACATAGGTAGCCACACTAAAAATAGTAACTTGAGATTTCTGGATAAGTTCTGTATTGGAGGTTTCTATAAATGATGTGGCCTGTTAATCATGAGATACTCACTCTGTAAAAATCCACATGACAAGAGTGAGTAGAGTAGGCATAGATTTACTAAGATTTTTTTCCCCTCCCAGTTGCCTGGATTTTACTCTAAAGGAAACAAGCTTTCCGGTTTTGATTACTTTATAGTGCTAGAATTCAGTAACTTGTACAATTCTATAACTTTGTTTTTGCTTTTAAAAGCAACTTTCCAGAGAGAAACTGTCCTGAGGACAGAAACCAGTGAATGTGGAATAGTGTGAAAACAAATCTTTCCATATGTCCTGTTGATCTTATTTACTGATGACAACTTGACCTTTTCTGTGAATTAGATAGTAATATGTATGTGTTGTAACTGAATTTTCTCTTTCGAATTATGATTAGAGGATGGATGGAGATGGTAACTTAGCTAGCTGAATTCATGTGTTTTACCCAGTATTGTGTAGATAAATTTAACCATGTGGAATACTAAAGTTACAGTGTCAGAACGTATCTGAGCAATTAAACATGACATGCTGCCCACAAAAAGCACACATTGCCTTTAATTCAGCATATGTTGTTGGCCATCTCTTTAACTTGATCTGAGAAGAGGAAAAATAATTCTGTTTTGTGGAGGATTTTGATATTTGAAACAGTTTTGTTATCATTTGGAACACCCTCCCTGCCCCCCAACATTTTCAAATTGTTTCTGAAAGGGAATGGAGTACTGGCTCTGGGAAATCTATCTGGCAGACAGCTGTGGAGCTGCTGACTTTTGGAACAGCAGGCTGCTGAAGAGCTGGAACCTCAGAGCTTAGAAGCCATTACTTGCAAGGCTTCCAGCTGCCCATCATACCACCTGGTAAAGTGCATAGGAAATGGGATTCTGGGAGCTAGGATTTGAGGGCAGCCTGCCTGGTGAGCTGTTGGAGAGCTTAGGAGCTGGGACTCCCAGGGCTTCCAGATTTTCAGCTTCTGGTCAGTCTGTCAGGCTGGCTGGCAAGATGCTTCCATTGGAACTCTATCTGTGTTTGATGGCAGCTTTGTCAAAATTGAACTGTCTCTGCAACATGTTTCGAATTCTATGAATTGGCATTCTCCATCAGAAAACAGTCTGTTAGAGGAATTCTGTCCAGTTTTAGTTTCAGCAGTATTGAAAGTTCATAAAATTAGATCTTTGGGAAATCTTGTTGAAGTTGGATGCTCTTTCAAATCATAAATAAGAAGCTACGTCAGTCACTCTAACTTGGAACGTAACAAATGTTTTTATATTAACTTTTTTTGAGTTAACTAGACTTCACATCTAGCTTTCACTTCACTCTTTTCAATGTTAATAAGTGCAGTTATCAGAAGAATATTAACTGGGGAAAAATATAGATAAGAATTTCTGTTTTCTCTATCATGAAACTTGTACTGTGACAGCAGCATGTAGGAGATCCTTCTTACTTTGTAAGAAGTAAAGTTGTGCTGCTTTCAGATTTGTTGAAAGGTTTGGAGGTTTTTATTTTATAAAGCTAAAATATTCAGTACTTGTTTTGATTACAGTGGGTAAGGAAGGAGTGGGAATTGGAGATTTGTTCTCAGAATTTTCTCTTCTTGGATGATTCTCCCGGTTGTAAATAAAAACTTTGAAGTGATTAACAATAGTAATCAATGTTAGCTGTTTGTTGCCAGCCAGTACAAAGGAAGACTCTACCAAATGGTGTTCTGTGGGCTATCCCCTGAAAAACTCTCTCTGCTTAATTTTAATATGCACAAAAAGCATATTCCATCTTCAGGTGGAGGAAATGCTTTCAGTTTCAGATCTGTGCCTTACTGATCTGCGCTTTTTCATTAACTTACAGCTGTAACTATATATAAACGTTTAGGCACTGAACTTAGATTTATAATGGAAAAGGTGACTTTAATCATCTACTAAATCTAGTGACTTAGGGATTATGAAACTTTTTATCAGAGACTGGAAGCTTAGCTGGAAGCCTATTTGGCATATGGATTACTCCTAAAGTGGCAGTGCTTATGAAGCGCATACTGTCCCAATTGACTGACAGCTTTTGCTTTAGTGAGTTTGAAGGTTCTACTTTACCCTTCAGTTAAGCATGGTACACTTCTGTACAAGTCATAGAAGTTAAGGAAACACAACTTACGTAATTTAATTATTGAGGTCTAGTGTGAAAATACTAATGTTTTTTGCAGTAGCAGGATTTTACTTAATCCTTATTAGTACATCTTAAACAAGCTTTTGTAGACTGACTCTATTTTTGATTCACTCGTTCATGCTAATCTTTATAGTACAACAAATTGCAGGACACCTGCATATGGTTTGGTACAGTTTCACATCTCTTCTGAATACCAAAACAGTATTATCAGCTTCACTGACTCTTCCATAATATGTTCTGTGTTTAAACAATAAGAAAGGATTTATCTGGTTAGAAGTTGCATGTTTCATCCACTTATGTGGCAGGTTGAAGAAAAAATTTTAGACTCTCAAAATATAAACTTTATTGATAACACTTTCATAAATATTTTTTACATCTCCAACTAAAAAATTTTTACTTGTCTATTTTGTTTAAAAACAAAACAGCCCTTGCTTGAAATACATAGGCAAGCATTTTAATAAATAGTAGTTTTATAGCTGAAACTGATATTTTAACATACATTTTATATAAATGTTTATTTCTTTCCGGTCTAAGACTAAGATTGTAAATTGAGTTTCATTTCTGTGTGGCAACAAAAACAATTCTAGTTATTGCCACACAGTTTTTAGTGACAGGTGTTTGTTTAGTACAACCTTTTATCTACAAACAGCTACATAGTGACATGAAACACTGAACTCATTTTCAAAAATTGATGGGCTGCTTTTTTTTACCTGTATGAATATCTGCACTCTGCCTCTACACAAATAAATCTTCTTTTTATTCCTTTAGTCAGGATGTCAAAATAATTTTGACTTAATCTGTTTGCTAGCAGGCATTTTGGTTGTCTAACTGGAAAACTTGTGGCTTTCTCAGTTTTAGGCTATAGCCTAAAACTGGCAGGTAAACTAACCCTATGTCTACAATATCTCCTATTTTGGCAAAACTTATATTGCTCAGGGGTATGAATATTCTATCCCCCTGAGCGATGTAAGTTACACTGACATAACCACTCGTTTGCACAGCACTATGTCACTGAGAGAGCTTCTTTCACCAACATAGCTTATGCCACTTGTGGGAGTGTTTTCTATGCCAGGTGGAGAGCTCTCTCCTGTTGGCATAGAGTGTCTTTTAACATATGCACTGCAGTGGTGCAGTGCTGTAATGGTGCAGCTGTACTGGTACAGCTGTGCCTCTGCAGCTATGTAAGTGTAGACATGCCCTACAATAAAAATTGTTGCTGCTGTGAGTGTCTACAGATATTTGTTTGTATTTTGCTTGTTCTGAACAAATACTAAGATTGCTTGTTTTTTTTATTTTAATAGTTTTTAGTGTCAGTCTGTTGGCCTCTTTTTTTTTTTCTGTTTAGTTTAGTCTTAGCCTTAATATAAATTAAAATGATACTGTTACAACCAGATAAGACTGAGTCAGAACAGAGGGTATCTAACTTGTTTCAAACTCAAATGAAAATTGATTCCAAAATATTATGGGTGGTAATTGTCAGGCTTGCAATCTAGAGCTGATCAGTGCTGTCTTAAATCCTAAATATGGATCTCATCCACGTACCCTTACAATGCAGAGCTTCTTGCAGAATGGGAGCATATCACTATATCCATGGAACTTTGTCGTAGGCACCCTATCAAATGGGTGTGTGGAGTAGATAACCTGAGGGAGAGTCTCTGCTTGGGCCATTCATTCATACCTTTATCAAGTGATTTAATGTGCTTTGTTGCATATGGGGCAGGGAGGGCTTATTTGGGCAGGCTTTTGGGAAAAAGTCACAATATCAGTGTTTTTTGTTTTGTTTTGTTTTTAAAATAAAAAGTACCATCTTGAAAGGCTAATGTCTTGATGGTTAAAGCTTTGTTAAACAGGCATACATACTTATGTGTGGAATTGATGTTTTTGGATTGGAGTTGATGTTTTTGTGCCAATCATTGATATATGCACTCCTTTTCTTCCTCATCTAGTAACTCTGTAAAGTGATTCAAGAGACTGTCCATTTTTACACTGCTGTATAGGCAGAATCCAAGCATGGAAGCTAAGTAAGTGGAGATTGGTGAATCTGGCATTTATTTCTTCTGTGGCAGCTTCAGGCACATACATTTACCTCTAAAGACCCCAAAACACGTACCACTGAGTTTAACTTACGTAAGAATAACTTTCAGACGTAAGAATCAGGATTGTTTTTCATTGCTCCGAGTTTCATCCATGGTATCTTCTAGCTTTTGCAAAATTTGAAATGAGATCTTCTCCTTGAAAAGCAAGAGACTTTGTCCACAGATTTGCTTTTCTTGATATCCTTAAGAACCTTGGATTCTAGTGGCCCCTGACTTACCGGTAGTTTCTGTAGAGAAGCCATGTACTATGCTATGTTTTTGTGTCAGTGAAATTATACCAACATAGCTTCCTCATTGCAAGCGACAAGTGCTCCAAGGTCAGTGCAACGCTGTGATGCCACCTACATAGGGCTTATGGCAAAGTTGCAATGGAGTACTTGATTTCTGTTCCTGAAGGGGATAGACAAAACCGCACTGTATTGTAGATTACACTTGGGTGAGGTAAATTACATGAAATAAATAACTACACCTTTTCTGGACTAACATAGTATTTATTTACCTTATCAAAAAATAAGTATTCTTTTATAGTCTCTTCTTTTTTAAAATAGTGCTTGAAAGTGAGTTTCCCACTGCTATTAAGAAGTGTGATTAGGAACATTTAAATTGTTAGGTGGAATGTCTTGGATGTCAGCTGGAATAATGGAAATGAGTTGTTCCAGCAGGTTAACTGACTCAATCTTTTTTTTATCAGTTGACTGTTATACATATCTTCACTCATAGAATGAGAATTTCTTTACAGGTGGAAAAATACTAATATATTCTCTTACGCTATATATTGCCTTAATTCTAATTTTTGTTAGTGACTCTGTATTAAAAATGAACCTGTTAAAGAGCTGATTAAACACTTTTTTCTCTGGTCTGCTATCGTGACTGAGTGTAAAATGTGCGCTAGCAAGTGTCTCAAAGTTGCACACTTTATAACCAAGTAGCTGTTTTTGAGCTGTGGGCAGAAGAGCTTTTTAGATTCATGCTAACCCTATTTTGTTTAGCTGCAGATCTGACAGTAAGCTTGCTTTCAAACCTATATAAATATTTAATTATATAGGTGCACCTAATACTAATAATTCAAGCATTTGTTCAGAACTGTGCTATTTATAGTTCAGTAGGTAAAGAATTTAGCAACCTTTTTATTTTAGCTTTTGTTTCTAACAGTAGCTAAACATGTGCAATGGGAATCTTATTTTATTATTTGTATGCATTTTTTGGCTTTTAAAACAATACAAAGTGAGATTTGTTTTCTTGTTGTAGCAGATATAATAATTTCTTTATGCAAATATTTTCAAAAGGTAATGAAGTACCAAAAGTTACACCTCTGCTTAAAAAGAGGACAAATCGTCACTCCAGTTAACAATTCTTGTCAAAAATCACAGTGAATCTAAAACTGCTGAATATGACACTCGTACATATTTTTTTAAATACCCTTCTTGTGCTACTGATTTGGGTAATAAAGTGTAGATGTGGCTATTACATGCCAGTTGGAAAGGAGCCAGAAGCAGAGAGCTTGTTTGTACATGTGCAGATGTTGGCAGGAGTCCCTCTACTCTTCTTGTCAGAAGATCGTTTTGTTGCCACAAAGATATAAATATCTGTTTTACAATATGATGTGTGGTTATGTTTGAAAGATTCACTTTTTAAATACACCAAGCCAGTACTAGAATCTCTTGCATGAGGCACTGATCGTGCTGAACCTCATAGTAAGTATGTGTAGGGTTTGAAAACCAGTTTGATGCTATGGCTAAGAGAACTAAAGTGATCCTTGGATGTATAAGCAGGGGAATCTAGAATAGGAGTAGGGAGGAGGTATTGCCTCTCTCTCTCTCTCTCTCTCTCTCTCTCTCTCTCTCTCTCTCTCTATGGTATTAATAAAACCATTATTAGAATTCTGTGTCAGCTTTTCTTTATAAAACATTGAGTATGGGGCTGAACTCATGGCTAAAGTGCAAACTCTCTTAGAACCTTTTCAATGATTACACAATGATAAAATGTCTTGTACTTAGTGAAAATCTATTAAAATCATTTAAATTGTGTAAATTAGAATTGAACACAAACTGCTAAAATTTCTTTTTTGTTAAATATGAGTAAATTCAGGTTAAGAACAGTGACTGCAGTAGAGTGCAGATCCAGATGCATTAGAGTGGGACTGGAGAAATTTACCATGTGTGTATACAATCCAAATGTTGACTGTAAAAGATTAAGGATGGACTAGCTTAGCAGTGAGATTCAGGGGCAACCTCTTAGTAAGTAGCACAGGGGCCAGCCCCTGCTTCTCTTATCTGAGCTACTGGGAAAGGGAGAGTGTCCCAAGATTCTTACATATGCTGACCCAGGACTAAACTATTGGCTCTTTTATGGATGTCTGTGGTAGGTATACTATGAATTTGTAGCTCCACGATCCCCACCGCTGCTGGAAGGGAGAAGGAGCTGTCTCCCCTCTTTGAGAGCCTCCTGGCAGCTGCAGTGTTGTGAGGTATCCCTTGCGTTAATCCTCCCCCGGCTCTTTTTCAGTATAGTTGAGGTGGAGTGGGAGGAGGAGCAGGGCCTGTCCTGTGAATAATTAGCTCCACCTTCCTGCTGTAACAGCAGACTGATTCTTGGTATTTACTGTGATCCAGAGTTAAAGCAGCAATGACATTGGCCAGAGACTTTTGTTAACTTCATTTTCGTGGTGTTTAGCAAAAGCAGGAACGGCAACAAATGTTAAAATGTCTATAAAATCAAGAAGACAGCACTGCATTGGTTTACGCTTCCTTCACATTTAGGAAGGCTACCTTCCCAATCATAAGTCTAGAACCTAAAAGGGCTTAAATTTTGCAGGCATTAATGTCTTAAACCCTCTAATCCAGCAATTTTCTTGCCATCAGTTAGTGGATGATTGGATTTCTCAAGCCTTGAATCAATATAACTGGCCCTTTCACACAAGTAGAATCTTAATTTTGCCCTGTAATGATGTCATGAAATAATAATACCTAGCCCTTACAGTGTTGCATCTGTAGAGTCAAAGGTGCTTTTATAAAGGATGTAGGTATCCTATCCAAATTTTATAAATGAGGATATAGAAGCACAGAGGTAAAGTAAATTACCTAAGGTTACGCAGCAGACCATTGGCAGAGTCAAGTTTCCAGAGTCCTAGTCCAGTGCTATTTGCAGTAAGCCACCCTTCCTATCTAACAGCTATGGATGCCCTTCAAAGAAATCCAGACATGATACAGTATGGAAATACAGCTAAGACATCCAGGCAACTTTAACTTTAGCCTGTAGTGATGCTGTGTAGTGATAATGATTATATTTAAGACACTTCAGTGTTTGTAGTCCTAGATTAGAGGAAACTGGTGTTATTTTTTTTAATTTAATTTTATTTTTTTAACCATTTAAAAGAGATGTACTCTTAGTCTTTACTTCATTTCAACATAGATGTTTTTGTTTGGGAATTTCCTTAGTTTTTTAACGATTAAATTAATGTAGGACACTAATCAAGAAACCCAGAGAATATGCAACTATGCAATATTTTTTTATGATTTGAAGATACACTGTATCAACAATATATATTTTTTAATTGTAAGAATAAATTCACCAGTACACCAAAGCAGCCAGATTACACCAGCCAGCCAAGCTGTGTTTGCTGCTGCTTTGCACTGCAAACCAGTTCAAGCACACTTGTTAAATTAACCCTTAATTTTTAATTATTGGCTTGGAGGACTATTAGTGAGACATGCTCTGTAAAGTGGGGTTCAGATAAATTTCTGAATCCCAGTGTAGAGGCAGAATGGAGGCTAGTTGTTAGTGTACTTTCAATCTTATAATGGCACCACTTAAGAGTTACCTGAGCCTATCTGTAACTTTTATAATAGCAGTTATATGCAATAGATAACTTAATTATTTGATTTTTGTCAAATTTAGCCAGTACACAAGAGATTTCAAACTATATGGAAAGTTTGAAGAGTCTGTGGTGTTCTGTTCAGGACAAATTAAAAATTGAAGATTTCTAGATTTCTTAAAGACCCAGGGTTTAATTTTAATTTAAACTAATGGATTTACTTGTAAATTCAAAGAAAACCTATTCTTTACTCAAAATTAGTCCTGTAATTTGGGGGGGGGGGGGGGGGTTAGGGGAAGGGTATTCTGTTCTTATAGAAAGGAAACAAAGGTTGAATCCCTGTTTAAGTGGTCCATGACTCGGGCTTCTAGACACTATGGTAATATAAATATTGATGATGATAATATGGCATTTAGTCTTAAGTGAGTCAAGATTAGAGTCTCCATAAGGATCTAAAAATCCTTAGGTATAGTAAACAAAAACTATTTATTGACAGTTCTGGTTGCATCAGGATGCACCCTATTCACCCAGAACCTAAAAACATGGAAATAAGTGAAGTTGTGCATTCCTTTACACATACATATTGACTACAGGGCTGTCAGTAACGTACTCCATAAGGCTTCCCTCTCTAATAGATACCAAAAAGGAACTTGTATCCTCGCTGCATCAAACTTGCACTCAAAACATGAAACTTGAACAGTGATCTCATGCTTTAATATTGACATATCTCTCATATTCAAGTTGAGTTAATTTAGGAAACATATTACTTTTTGGCATGCATTTGAAGGTGGAAGTGAAAACATAGAGTATGAGTGTGCCTGTAATGCTATTGATAACAATATGAAGCTGAAAAGACTGCCCAAGTCTTTTATCTTAATTTTAATATTTCCATGCTTTTCAGGCATTGAGTGGATAGGCTTCATCCTGGTGCAACTCTGTCACTAAATCTAATCTTTATTTGATAATTTCCTAGTTTTTATTTTTATTTTGTTTTCATGGACTTCGATAGATAAGCAAAGGTGCTCCTACTGCTTGGGAGTTACAGGAAGAAACTAATGCTGAAGTTGCTTCTAACTGTGCTGACGATCCTTAAGGGAAAGAGAGGTTGTGATGTGTTTCAAAAAGGCTATGTATATGCTGCAGCTTGTCAGTATTAGTTATGTCACTATTGGGCGTGAATAACCCACTCCTTAAGCAACATAAGTTGCACCAACCTAAATGCCAGTGTGGACAGTGCTATGTTGGCGGGAAAGCTACCACTGCTCATGGGGGTTGGAGTAATTAAAGGCATGTCTACACTTACAGTGCTGCAGCTGTATTGGTACAGTTGCGCCGTTGCAGCGCACGTGGTGAAGACACTATGCCAACGGGAGAGAGCTCTCCTGCTCACATAGTGCTGTCTATACCAGTGCTTAGGTCCATGTAATGTACATCTCTCAAGGGTGACTTATTCATACACCTGAGGGACATACATTTTGTTGACATAAGTGGTAGTGTAGACATAGCCTCAGTTGATGGAAGAGCTGTCTCCCATTGGCTTACAGTAACTCCTCACTTAACATCAGCCTGGTTAACATTGTTTTATTGATCAGTTAGAGAACATGCTCCTTTAAAGTTGTCATTTGGCAGTTGCCTGCTTTGTCCACTGCTTGCAGGAAAAGCAGCCTGTTGGAGCTAGCTGGTGGGGGCTTGGAACCAAGGTGGGCCTGCAAGCACCCTATCAGCTCCCCTAAGTTCCTTGTGCGGCAGCCTCCCAGCAGGCTATCAATTGCCTGTCAGTTCAGCTGTCCCTCCTCCCACTGCTGTGTGCTGCTCCTGCCCTCTGCCTTGGAACTGCTACTGGGAGCCTCCTGCCTGCTGTGGGGTGGGGAGGTGAGAGGGAAGGGGAAGAGGGCTGCTAATGTCATGGTTTCCCCTTGCACCTATATCTCATCTCCACAGAGCAGGGAAGGGAGCGGGGGCGGGGTGACACAACAGGGCTCAGGATGGAAGGAGCTTGCTGGTAGCAGCTGTTGTCTCAACTTGTTGATCTATTTAAATAGATCAATGTACTTGGAGTGGTCAGCACTCGCACTCTCACATGGTGTGTGTGTCTGTCTCTCTCTCTCTCTCTCTCTCTCTCTGCCATGCTGTGCCTCCTCCCTCCATTCGTGCTGCCTTGTAGAGCGTGAGGCTACATTAACAATGTGTTAACCCTTGAGGGCTCAGCTGAGTGCTAGTTCATCATTTAGCAGCAAGGCATTCCCTGGTAAATATCCCACTTGCTGACTTCACCACCTCAACCAACCTTCACAATCATCATTGCTGTGTACAGTATTAAATTGTTTAAAACTTTGTGTGTGTAGAGAATTTTTTCGCCAGACAAAAGATATTCCCTGGAACCAACCCCCCCCCTCCCAATTTACATTAATTCTTATGGGGAAATTGGATTCACTTAATATCGTTTGACTTACAGTAGCATTTATATACTCGTTCATAAGCCCTATTTTTTTAATAAAAAAGGAAGCAGCAGGGAAGGGGGTCGGCTTATGAACAGGTATAGAGAGGGAGAGGTAGGACACGGCCCCTCCCCCCAACAGAGGGAGCAAGGAGAGGCAGCACAGCCAATAGAACCAGAAGGGAAGAGGTAGGGTCAGAGTCTCTCCGCATCTAGCCACACTGCTCTCCCCCCAGCCTCCAAAGCAGCTGCAGCCATGCCGCTCGGCCCCGCCCCCCAGAGCAGGCTGCGGCCACGCTGCCCAGCCCGCTGCAGCTCCAGCCAGACTAGAGACATCCTCCCCTGGCCCTCCCCAGATAAGGTGGGAAGGGATGGGATGAGAGTGTGGGGGTCCTGGGCTAGGGGTGGGGTCATGTGGGGGGTGGTCACAGGGGTTACTCCCCTGACCCACAGCTTCTTCCCCCCCCCCCCCAAAAAAAAAGTCTCCACCAGTTGCTGTCTCGGCCCGTCAGGGTAAGCAGCTGGCGCTGGGACGCTTGAGGTAAACAAGCCGTCTCAGCCCACCAGCAGCTTATCCTGATGGCCCAGGAGCCAAAGTGTGCTGACCCCTGAATTATAGGGTTGGCTTATAAACGGGTCATAAAATTTTTCCCTTTTTACTTCTCCATTTTGGGGGGAGGGGGTTGGCTTGTAAATGAACCGACTTATGTTCAAGTATATATGGCAACTACAATGTTAAGCGAGGAGTTACTGTAACTACGCCCCTGTAAGCTCTGTAGCGTTGCCATAAACTTTATCCCCATTTTAAAGTTACTGGAAGTAAGTATGCTAAGAGCAACCCTTCATATTTAGTACTGATGACATAAACTGTTAGCTGGAGGGAACATCTAAAGAAGTCTGTTACTTGCTTCCTGAAACACTCTGTAGCTTCTCATGGACCTCTGGATACAACCAGGACAAGTTGCAGCAACTGACTTCATGTGTGCATTACCCCAGCAGGTCTTCGTATTGTTTCCCCTTCCTCGGGGTGCTTTATCCCTGCCAGGATGAAGCATATCTCTCAGCTTTCAACTGAGAAGGTGGGATACCTGTGAGTGTGACAGCTGCCATCTTGGCCAACACTAAGCCAAGGACAACCAGTGACCTCCAAAGCTAAAGGCATCACTCTTTACAGCTTGTCTTAAAGAGACAGCTCTCACTTCAAGAGCCTATCAGATTTGCATCTTCTTTGGATTGGACATTGGGAGTGTGTGTGTGCACATAACACATACTCTGACTAATAGATTATACAAGCAAACATTGTTCCTAATGGCTGAAATGTGAAATGTGTATTTTGGTGATTTCTTCCCATAGTTAAGTTAAAACAAATATTTTGAGGTCTTCCATATATGAATCTCATGTATTTTCCCTGCCATAGGTCAATCACCTTCAGACCCGTAGCATAGACCTTTGGCAGCTCAAAAAGCAAAGTAATTGCAAGACCCTTGTATGGCTGGCTGCTGAAGGAGGACTTGGCATTCACTTTCCTAGTGGGAAACCTTTGCAGTAGATTATATTAAAATCCAGGATTCCTGATCACCATCCCTGACTCTGAGGAATGTGTTTTATAGTGGTTAGAGAGAGACTAAGCAGACTGTTTTGTGTCACTCTGAAAGGCATCTTGATGCAGTGGATAAGATTGGGGTTTGTCATGTTAGAGGCCCGGGTTCTCTGCCTGAAATGACTGTGTAAGCTCTCTGATAACTTACTTTAAATGAGGTGGGGGCTGGGACAAGTATCCAGCAGCTCCTCCCTGAGTGTCTTTGGGTTTGGATTCATGGCTTGAACTATTTAAGAAGAGAAGTGAATTGCGTTGGAATATGAGCTTGAGGAAGAGCTGGAGTTCAGAGAACTATCTCATTGACTGGTACACCACCTCCTCCCCTGAACTGGGTGGTGGTGGTGGCTGTGCTGTGCTGGATTTCAGAGACTTTTACAAAAGAAAGGTTTAAAGTTCCTATTAAACGGAAATCAGTAATACAATGCAACTTTAGATGCTGCTGCATAATAGTTCCATTCAAGGAAACTGATGTTTTTATCACTATCTGGTGACGTAGTTATGGTAGAGGTGCTAGAGGTATATTAGCACTTGCAACTAATATTTTAGAACTAGTCAAATTTTGACTGGAATGTGCTTATTCTCAGTGAGTGCGAGGTCTATAATTCAGTTTCTGACCTTTAATATTAATTTTGGATTTTCTTGATGCCTCGTATTCAGTTCTTCTTTGCAAAAGTGTTAAGTAGCTCATCTTGGTCTTGTGGATTTTCGGATATTTTTAGTTGCATGAAATATACCCAAACATGCACACATTGTTTAACAACTTTTTTATTGTTTTCAGTATGCTCTTACTACCTAGACCGGGGTAGGCAACCTATAGCACGCGTGCCGTAGGCAAGCTGATTTTCGGTGGCACTCACACTGCCCGGGTCCTGGCTAGTGGTCCAGAGGGCTCTGCATTTTAATTTAATTTTAAATGAAGCTTCTTAAACATTTTAAAAACTTGTATTTACTTTACATAAAACAGTAGTTATATATTATAGACTTATAGAAAGAGACCTTCTAAAAACATGTAAATGTATTACTGGCACGCGAAACCTTAAATTTGAGTGAATAAATGAGGACTCGGCACACCACTTCTGAAAGTTTGCCATCCCCTGACCTAGACAGTTGTTGTTTTCTTGAGAGCCTGTTCTACACAATACTATCTATATTACTATTTCCATTTTAAAAATCTGCATACATTGAAATAAACTAAGATGGAGGATTAAGGGAAAATGGAAGAACAGAACATCCTACATTTTGTTGTATACTAAAATATTGGTTAATTTTTTTTCTGTAAGGTCCTCAAGGAAGACCAACAAGAATCCTATCAGATTTGGAAGAAACAAAAGGGAAAGCAGAAGAGAGGAAGTCTAATTAATAAGAGGAACTTAATGTATATACAACACAAAGCAAATAGTTCATAAGCTTCTATTTAAAGACCTGGGTTACAGAACAAAGTAATGTTATCAGAAAATATGATCACATTTAGTGCCATAGCAGGAGTCACAGTATATAAAACACCAAAGGCAAAAGATAATCAATTCTGACATAGGAAAATATGCATACAAAAGCTAGATGCTAGTTTTAGAAATAGTATATGTAGGTATTCTTAATGGTATCAAAATGCAAAAATGTGTTCTGGTAAGCGTAATCACCTGTTGTAAATATGAGTCTCAATAGTCTTCAATCTTGCACACATTTCAGCCTGTTAAAATATATTGGTGTTCCTCTGTTTACTCACTACTAACAAAAAAACAAAAAATCTGTTCATATACAGAGTTTTCCATCTGATGAGGGCTGGCCATTTGCAAAGTACCTGGGAGCATGTGGAAGAATGGTGGCCGTCAACTATGTTGGAGAAGAATTGTGGAGTTACTTCAATGCACCATGGGAAAAACGAGTGGACCTGGCCTGGCAGTTAATGGAAATAGCAGAACAACTGACAAACAATGACTTTGAATTTGCACTCTACCTCCTTGATGTCAGCTTTGACAACTTTGCAGTTGGTCCTAGAGATGGGAAAGTTATCATTGTAGATGCAGAAAATGTTCTGGTGGCAGACAAAAGATTAATCAAACAGAGTAAGTTCTTCCTCTCATGTCCATCTTGCTTCATGTTTTACAATTTGTCTTAAAAGGATATGAAGCTGTTGTGAGTTTCTGAAACAGGAGCTTCAATTACTACACTATTTGGAGAATTAGCTAAATAACAAAACTATAGAACTTTCACATACTTGTAGAAATCAAAATTAACAGATGCTCAGGTATATACAAGAATCACTTGAATCCTATATTGCTTGTATTCCTGTTGTACAAATACACAAAGTGTGTGTGTGGGGGGCAAAATTACTTGATACCTGCTAATCATGCTTAAAAGTAGTTGTTGCAATCTTTTTTTAGTGGGGTACGTCTGCACTATGGGATTAGTCCGATTTTACATAAACCAGTTTTGTAAAACAGATTGTATAAAGTCGAGTGCACGCGGCCACACTAAGCACATTAATTCGGCGGTGTGCGTCAATGGTCCGAGGCTAGCATCGATTTCCGGAGCGTTGCACTGTGGGTAGCTATTCCGTAGCTATCCCATAGTTCCCGCAGTCTCCCTCGCCGCTTGGAATTCTGGGTTAAGATCCCAGTGCCTGGTGGGGCAAAAATCATTGTCGTGGGTGGTTCTGGGTAAATATCGGCACTCATTCCTTCCTCTGGGAAAACAACGGCAAACAATCATTTTGCACCCTTTTTCCCTGGATTGCCCTGGCAGACGCCAAAGCACAGCAACCATGGAGCTCGTTCAGCTTTTTTTTTTTTTTTTTTACTGTCACCGTATGTGTACTGGATGCCGCTAACAGAGGCGTTACTGCAGCACTACACAGCAGCATTCGTTTGCTTTTGCATGATAGCAGAGACGGTTATCAGTCGTTCTGTACCGTCTGCTGTTATCATGGGTGCCCCTGGCTGAGGTTGGCTGGGGGCGCAAAGGCAAAAATAGGAATGACTCCCCGAGTCAATCCCTCCTTTATGGTTTCTAAAAATAGTCAGTCCTGCCTAGAATATGGGGCAAGCGTACTAGAGAACCAGTGTATCAGAGAGCACAGCTGCTCCGTGTCAGATCCCGCAGAAATGATGATCTGCATGCCATTCACAGGGGGATGCCCCTGCAACAACCCCACCCGTTGCTTCCCTCCTCCCCCAACCTTCCTGGGCTACCGTGGCAGTGTCTCCCCCCCCCATTTGTGTCATGAAGTTATAAAGAATGCAGGAATAAGAAACAGTGACTTGTTAGTGAGATAAAATGAGGGGGAGGCAGCTTCCCAGTGCTATGACAGTCCAGGCAGGACATTAAGCGGTGCAGGGGAGAGGAGCCCAGCATCCCGCTGCTATGATAGTGCAGGCAGTACAGAATCTTTTCTTTACACGGGAAAGGGAGGGGGCTGATGGAGCTCAGCCCCCAGTTGCTATGAGGAGGACGGTTACCAGCCGTTCTGTACCATCTACTGGGAATGACCGGGAATCATTCCTATTTTTACCCAGGCACCCCTAGCCAGCCTCACCTGAGGCCAGCCAGGAGCACTCACAGGCTGATGGTGACGACGGATAGCAGTCATATTGTACCGTCTGCCACCGGGGAGAGGAGAAGAGCGGATACTGCTCTTCACTGCTGCAGCATCGTGTCTACCTCCAGCATTCAGTAGACATAGGGTGACACTGAAAAAAGTAAAGAAACAATTTCTTTCCCTTTTCTTTCACGTGGTGGCGGGAGGGAGTAAATTGACGAGCTATACCCTGAACCACGCCAGATAATGTGTTTGTACCTACAGGCACTGGGAGCTCAGCCAAAAATGCAAATAGTTTTCGGAAATTGCTGTGGACTGTGGGATAGCTGGAGTCCTCAGTACCCTCTCCCTCCCTCCATGAGCATCCATTTGATTCTTTGGCTTTCCATTACGCTTGTCACGCAGCACCGTGTAGCCTGGAGATTTTTTTCAAATCCTTTGGCATTTCGTCTTCTGTAACAGAGCTCTGATAGAACAGATTTGTCTCCTCGTACAGCGATCAGATCCCGTATCTCCTGTACGGTCCATGCTGGAGCTCTTTTTGGATTTGGGACTGCATCGCCACCCGTGCTGATCAGAGCTCCACGCTGGGCAAACAGGAAATGTAATTCAAAAGTTCGCGGGGCTTTTCCTGTTTACCTGGCCACTGCATCCGAGTTCAGATTGCTGTCCAGAGTGGTCACAGTGGTGCACTGTGGGATACCGCCCGGAGGCCAATACCGTTGATTTGCGGCCACACTAACCTTAATCTGATACGGTAATACCGATTTTAGCGCTACTCCTCTCGTTGGGGAGGAGTACAGAAACCGATTTAAAGAGCCCTTTATATCGATATAAAGGGCCTTGTAGTGCAGATGGGTGCACTGTTAAATTGGTTTAACGCTGCTAAAATCGGTTTAAACGCATAGTGTAGACCAGGCCTGGGTCAAAGTGGCTTCACTCCACCTTTTCCCTATAATGTTGTTTTTCCTGTGTTTCAAACTTTCTTTTCCTTCAGTCTCAAGTCATGTGCTTTTTTCCCATTGTTGCATTCTTTACTTGATTCAGCAAAGCTTCTCCCCTTTTATTTATATATAATGTAACATCTGAATTGGGGTTACTTCTGCACTGTTCTTGGTGACGCTTGGGGTGGAGCAAACTGGTTCCATCCCTCAGCTACTGAGTGAAGGACAGTGCTGGGATTCCAGTTATCCCTTGACTTATAACAGCCTCCAGCTAATAGGTATCTAACTTGATATCCTTTCCTTCCAATAACTCTCCAATAGCTATAATGAAGAAGGAACGTTCTATTTCAATTTCTTGGTTCCTCTGGCTTTCCCATCCTGAGCCTCCAGGCTGCTGTGAGGATAGAAGCCGTTGCTATTCTACCCCTCACCAATCTTCTGGCTGCTATGAGAGAGGATGTCTGTCCTACCATTGTTCCAGACTGTCTTTTGGCCCTCATTTCCCGTAAATAGTGTCAGTGACTACCTCTGCTGAACTCAGAACTTAACCAAGCAGCAGCCAAGAAAAATTGACAGAATCTCTTCAGTAACACTCTGATGCAGAGTTCTGAATAGCAAGAGTGAAAATTTGTCCATCTTTTGCAAGCTGCAGAAACTCAAGGTAGCAATAGAGGCATTGGAATAGTCAGGCTGTAGACTTAGACAGCATTACATTGGTTTATAATTTCTTCAACTGAATAGGTTAATTTTACGAGTCTAAGGACTGGAATCCTTTAAAATAAAAACTTAAATTCTACAGGAGTTCATAGCAGTAGCCCTGTTTGCCTGGGATGTGTGGATTTTCAAACTTTGCAAATACAATTAATATCACTGAATTTCTAGACTACATTTTCCACTCTGTGCAGTCTTTCAATATAAAGCAATATTTTCTTTTTAATAACACTAACTAGTCCATATTTCTCATAATGTATTTAGATCAAATCTCAGCAGGAGATGCCAATAAATCCTTTTCAATATGTTGGATATCCTGCAGTTTCAGTACTGACTCCACAAACTCAGACGTGCGCACACATGGTGGTTTTTTTTTTTGTTTGTTTTTTTTTTTTCCCCTCTCCCAAGCCCAGTAATGTTTAAGTGTAGGGAAATATATTGGAAACTTCATGTCTCACTTTGTTAATAAGGTGTCTAGTTTTCCTTTTTGGAAAATTGGGACAGTAAAGAAGTTTTTATATTTATACTTTTGAGGTGACAGTAAGTGTCTACATTTTAAGGCTGGCCCAATTAGTGTTTGGGGTTGCTGCCATAGCAAATCCATACATGGGGTCCATAATCTATTTGTTTGTAGGCCCCCAATCCAATTACTTTAGTATATGAATGTCTACTCTTATTTTTCTGTTCACCTCTCAAATTTGAGGTAATTTAATTAGCTAAATTTGAATCAATTTTTTCAGAATCTATTTTTTCTTATCTTTTGAGTCTAACTTTCATTTCATAATGACTTCAGTGTTTTTATCACAGCCATCCCTTGGCCTTTAGTAGCTTGCTGTCAGAACAACAGTGTAAGTGCACTATAAATGTAAACTAACTATTAGACCAGAGAGTGCTTTCCAATAACACTGGTTTGTCTTCTGTGTACATCAGGCAATACAGGTGCTTAAGGGCTCCAAAAGAGGGGAGACACAGTTGATTCCCCCTCTAATAAGAGGAATTGTCTCAAACCAGGCAATAGTTTGTAGCTTCCAGGGGGAAGCTTGGTCCTATATCAGTTCTTCCAGGAAACTCTGAGGGAGCTGCTGTATCCTACTGAATCTTGAATCGTTCAAGGCAGCTATTTCCCATTTGTAATCAAGGTAATTATTTTTGTCAGAGGCAAACTTTCTGTTAGACTGAAGTCTCTAGAGAAGGAAGGTTGCCAGGATACTGTTGCAACACTCGTCAGGAGTTCTGCTATGTATACCTGAGCAAAGTGTCGAAAGTTTGATTTCTCCTATTTGTTTACTCTTTATCACTTAATGCACCTACACAAACTCTGGATGACTTTCTGGATTTCACTTTTTTTTTAAGTTAGCTCTAAGCAGAAAAAAATTAACAGCTATCTAGGGAGGAGGAGTCAGGTCACTTTTTTCTTCAGATATAAATGATTTGTGGGGGATGAAATCAAGGCTTAGCTACAACATAAAAATTTATAATTAAGCACCCTTTTATATCTGCAATATTTTGGGTTTCCAGTGAAGTTCTAAAGGGTCTATATAGTTAAAATATAGTACTTAGGGGAGAGAGTCATCAGTGTGTCTTTTTTGTCTTTTTTTTATGGGAAACTAGATTCCGTAGAGTAATTATAACATCCTGCTGTTCACTGCCTGATGCCTTTTAGCATTTCTAATGATCCTTAAGTTATCATTACTTTATAAATTCCACTTAATATTTAGAGTTTAACTTGTAGTTTTGTACTTATAGAAATGCTAATAAGGTACGTCTAAGGACTCTTGAAATGCAGGTTACAGCTAAAAATTTTATGTGCAAAAAAGGTTTCCTTACAAAAATTTAGCTAGCAATTAACTAGAAAAGTTGAGGGATAATGGCTTAAATATTTGTATGACATCAGGCAGAGACTTAACTTGGACGTCCCACATCCTTAGGGGATGCCTTAACCATGAGGCTATAAATCGTCACTGGAGCAGTGACTTTGACTTTAATTAGTTTTGAGACCTAGAGCAGCTTCAAGCGGAGAGATTGAGGCCCATACCCAAATATCCTATAGCCCAGTGGCTAAGGCACCCTCCTGTAATGTGAGGGCTGATCTATGCTGGTGGGGGTTGATCTAAGATATTCAACTTTAGCTACACTATTCATGTTGCTGAAGTCAAAGTATCTTAGTTTGACTTACCTGGTTGTCCTCAGAGTGGTGAGTTGACTGCCATGGCTCCCCTGTCGATACTGCTTACTCCTCCTGCCCAGGTGGAGTATGGGCGTTGATTTATGGATCAATTTATTGCATCTAGACGAGATGCGATAAATCGATCCCCGATAGATCGATTACTACCCGCCGATCCGGTGGGTAGTATAGACATACTGTTTGAGAGCAAGTTCAAATCTCTTCTGCACATCATGTTCAACTCTCCTTCTGCTGAATTTCCCACATTTCAGATCAGCATCCTAAGCACTGGGCTAAAAGTTATAAGGAGGGCGCTGCCAGCTCACTTCTCTTCATGCTGTTTTGTGAATCTCATCCTCCTTTGCTTTTGTTAAAATAAAATACCCAAAACTGAAATAAAAAAATTGAGTTGGGTTAAAACTGTTTTGTTTTGACATTTCTATTCTTTAGTTTGGTCATAATTGTGAATGATTTTAGGTCTATTGACATTTCTATTCTTTAGTTTGGTCATAATTGTGAATGATTTTAGGTCTACTGAAACTATGTTCTTTTTGGCAAATAAACTTTTATTATTATTATTATTAATAATAATAATAATAATAATAATATTATTATTTTTTTTTGCTCCTGACTCTAGTTACTGGTTTCCTTTAAACTAAGCCGTTAGTCATATTTTGGTATGAAAGGTACTGCTTTTCTTCCATCTCACCCATGATATTTTGCCATCTTTGTTTTACAGATAAACCTGAAAACTGGGATGTATGGTACGAGAGCAAGTTTGATGACTGTGATAAAGAAGCTTGCTTGTCCTTCTCAAAAGAGATTCTTTGTGCTCGTGCCACAGTGGACCACAATTACTATGCTATTTGTCAGAACCTTTTGTCCAGACATGCCACCTGGCGTGGCACTTCTGGAGGACTACTTCATGACCCTCCAGCTGAAATTGCCAAAGATGGCCGACTTGAGGCCTTGCTGGATGAGTGTGCCAACCCAAAGAAGCGATATGGTAGATTCCAAGCTGCAAAAGAACTACGTGAATATCTTGCACAATTAAGTAATAATGTGAGGTAGTTCATGGTGAACTAATCACCTTTTTGTAACACTGGCTAAAACACTATCGCAAAGACACATGGAAAAATGAGGTTTTGAACTCACATATTCAAGAGAGAAACTTTTTTTAAAAAAAATTAAACTATCTGATCAATTATATAAATGCCATAAAATGTTATGGTGTTTAGAGGATGGTCCTCTGTAAACAGACAAGGTACTTATCTAATTAAAACTTGAGCTACTATTGACTGTTCTCCCTGATTGCCTCAGGAGTGAGTCAGATGAGATAAGACTGTGATAGCTTAATTGACAGCTTGTCTGTCAAGGGGTACTTTACATAAAACTGCATTAGTATCACAATTTTGTGAAACTGATGCTTTTACTTGGAAAGTCAAATTAGACTGATGGCCTGTTTTAAAGGCTTTTTTCCGGATGTCATTGTCTCATTTTTGTGTTCAAACATCTTACTGAAATGGCATTTACATACATGCAGGTAAATCTAGTTGTCTGTTGCATTGTTTCAGATTTAACAAGTTTTATTTAATACTGTGCAGTATATTACTATGAGTGCGGGATTCCCATGTTTACTGTCTAATCTAAGTTCTTACCACTGTATCTTACTGTGTGTATTACATTTTTAAAAAGGATATCGTCAAAAAGCAGACTCAACTGTCATATGAACCGTAATACATTCATATTTGATTTTTGTAGTTCTGGTGTTGCAGGTATCACTTGATGATGTAGTTACTGTACAAAACTTCAACCTTCCATGCAAGTATGTACACATAGCTATTCAACAGGGAATCGTTTGTGTGAGCAAACAGTCATTTTTAACTTGAGGGGAAAATATAGGAAAAATCAGTAGGAATTGAGGGTAGGTTAAAAATAAGATCGCTAGTCCAGTGTAGTAAAGCATAAACCAAAGAAAATGGTTGTGTATCAGTCCCTAGACTAGTCCTAAAGCAAAACCATGTACTGTAGTAATACTAATCCATTGTGAAAATTCAGATTTCAGTGGGACCTTAGTTACTCTTTGAGAAACTTTAAGCTACTAGGTAGTGCTTGAGGAAAATCCAGATTTAAACTTAAGAAAATGCCTAGCAGGCTAGCATTTGTTCTGTATCATTCCCAATTCTGCTGAATTCACAATGTAAAGAATTTTACTGAATGTTTATCCATCGGTTTAGTCGTTAAACTGACTATGCCATGTTCTTGCTAGAGACCTTGCCTTGAAATAAGTTTTACTATTTGAATTGCAGTAAAAATGGTCCCTTTAATGGTTAGTGTAAACCTGAGATTGATGTTTTATGCAAATTTTTATTTATGGGAGCAATCACTACCAAAATGATTTACTTTCTTGGAAGATTTTTTGGTTTTGATTTTGTTTATACAATAGCTACTGTAGTGTTTCGTTTACCTGAAGTGTCATAAAATTTGACTCCCAAGCAAATACTTGTAGGATATTTATGGGTGGTTTTTTTGCCTGCAGCAGTAACAAACGGAAAAAAGTAATAGTTGTAAATTAACTAAAACCATGATATTAAACAATTTGGAATGAGCAGGGTATGCGCAACCATTCATGACAGTCAGCATGGCTATCATATACTACTGCAAAGAGAGAGGGGAATTGCTGCTATACCAAAATTGCTGTAGGAACAGGGTGAAAGGAAAAAGCAAATTGTAATTCAATACTGATTGGTTCTTCTTTCTCAAAGCTGGGGAGTGCGGTTGGGGGACGTACCGCTATATAAAAATGCAAAAATTTTCTCACTTGTTAGATGAGTGTATTAATGACTGTTTTGCACAGCTCTAGATTTTTCACTTTGAATCCATTTTGCATATGTAGTCATACTTTACTGCAGCTCACTTGTCTTAATTTTGTTTTCAGAAGCTAATATGACACTTACAGCTTTTATTTTCCTGTTTGCTGTTTTGCTGTTGGAAGACCGTTTTACCAGTTGTGCTGCAACCTCTTTCCCTTCAGATATGAGTCTTTAAATAGGCTTCACACTACTTTTTTGTCAAAATACACTTATTTGCAGAAAATGCATTGAAAATTTGAGATTAAATAACACTAGCTGCCACGCAAGTCTTGTTGTATCAGTGATGTTGATTTTTAAACACCCTGCACATTATCTGATTTAGTTGTTTGATTGTTAAATGGTAATCGAAAACACTGCCAGCTCTGATTAGTACTTGAGGTAGTTTTGTAACTACCAAATGTCCCTGGTTAGACTTGGTTTAAGGGTTATAGTTCCCTCTCAAATATATTGAGAAAGCTGATTCGGAAACGAATCTAGAATTAGGAAAAAAAAAACCTACAGGGAAAACACTTACGTGGAAAGCAATAAAGTTTGTTCAATTTGCACCTATCAGATATTTATTGTACAATGACAATTTATATTTTGAGTCATTGCCCATTAATATTGATGAACTCTTGGTGAAATATTTTTGAATGAGACATTTGGGGTTTGTATGTGCATATTAAAATTGTCTTTTGTACTGTAAGTTACTGTTTAATTGGAATATTTTATCAAAATTGTCTTCCTGTGCCTTCATATTACACAAAGTTGTTTCTACAACTTTGAATGATATTAATAAAGAGTACTTTAAGAATCTTATCTCATAATTTCATTTTCAGATCAGTTAGTTCTTTAAGATCAGTTTACAAGTGTTAAAGAATAATCATGTGTGGAGGTAGATTTCTTCTTACTGTTATGGTGAGCATTGAATTCCAACTTTCCTTGGGTTAGGAATTATTCTGTGGAGGTATTTTTTTCATAATCCTGAATAGCTCAGTTACAGTAATGAGTTTCCCCTTTAGAAATGCTTCCAAGTGAGCATTATTTTTCCTCTTAGAGTGCATCTTAAATTATGGCACATGGTTTTTCAGCTACTGAAAAGAAGTATGCTAGAATTCAAAATTCATGAGCTGTGGGGTTTTTATTTTTTACTGTTTCAGCAAGCTGCCCCCTCCCCCCTTATTACCGCAAACAAAAAAAACTAGGGCACCCCACCTATACCCTGCAGAGGGCTCAAGGAGTGACCCAATCAATTTAGGCACCCACCCACCCTTTCCGAGGGCTCAGGGTGTAAGGTACCTATCCTTACCCACAGGCTCAGGAAGAAACCTGGTCAATTTAAGTACTTGTCCTTTCCCTTCGGGGCTCAGGGTTTTATGGTTCTGTGGAACCTTTTCCCAGGGAGAGAGCTTTACACAGCTGTGCTCTAAATATCTTTTTATTAGCAACACACAGAGATTTGCTTGGCATATGTATGCTTATGCTCACCACTCCCAATATAGAGACAAAATTCATCCATGGCCAGTCAGGATCATCTCGTCTGGAGGTTCCAGCGATAACTCTACACATCACAGTTGTGCAGAAGGGTCAGAGTTCTAGCAGCTAGTTAAATTCCGGTCCGGAGATGGTTCCCAAAGAGCATATATTTGTTGTTGCAGTACATAGGTAAAACTAGCTACCTCCTTTCACTTCACTAACCCTATCACATTATTCAGTACCCCAGGTAACAAAATTTAACCAATCGTGCACTGGCACATATATGTTCTCCTCCCTGCTCCACTCTTTTTACATTTTATTTCTTATGTTCAAATTGTAACTTATTTATGACCTTCTTTGTTTGTGCAGATGGTCAGCATAAATTTACTGGTCAGAGCTTATCTTTATTTTACCAATTCTTGGGGTCTTTCTGTTTCCCCCCTAAATTTCTCAGTGCCTGGGGGTGTCTACTTTACTGCCCTTGGTGTTATAACTCTTGTTAGGGGCATTCCTGAGGTGGGGGCACCTTAGCAGCAGTGGAACATTTTTTTCCTTAATTTTAGTGGTGAAATCCCTGTGTTTCACCCAAGGCTGGTTTAGTATGAGGTGAGTTAAATCTCGGGCCTCCACCTTGGCTCCATGGGAACCAAAGCTTAGGCTTGAGAGTTAACTCACCCTACGCCTGGGGCTTCTCGCCTCCCTGTTCCTTGCTTCCCTGGGAAGCTAACTGGGACTTCTTGCCACTGGGGAGTGGAGTCCAGCTGCCTTGCCTAAATGCCCTGAAAATCCCACCAGGTGCCTATCTGTATCCTAGGGCACCCAAATAGCTTTGAAAATCTGTCCCAGTGAGATCAACTTGTAGTCTGACTATAACACAGGCCATAGTACTTCATTCAGTTACACTCGTATTTAGCCCCATAACGTGCGTGTAATTAAAGCATAATTATAGTATTATCTACCAAAAAGACATCCAATCTTGATTTGAAGATTTCGAGAGATAGCGAATCTACCATGTCCCTGGATAGTTTGTTCCAATGGTTAATCACTCTTACTGTTTGGCTTTGTTTGGCGGTACTGGGTGGTTGTGTTATTTTTTTAAAGAAAACTAGTTTTTAATAATAAAAAACATGCATTACAGCTATAGAGTTACCTTAATCAACCAAACCTGTAATCTCAAAGAATTAAATCAGGTTGGTTTGAGACACATTTTCCATAAAACAATGTAGACTGGCTTTAAGAATTAATGGATGAGAATATGATTAACTGAATCTTCTATCAGCTTTTCCATTTTTGCCCAGGATTGATGTCTGGTTAATCAGCCTACAATTAGCTGGATCATCTTGCACTTTTTGAATATTGACACAATATTAGCACTCTTTCAGTCTCCTGGAATTTCTGCAATATTTCAAGTTATTTAAATATGAGCATAAGTAGATCTGAGGTCTCCTCAGCCAACTTTTTTAGGACTCTTGGCTGCCAGGTATCTGGGCCAGACATAAAAATGTTTATCCCAAGTAGCTGAACATCCTCACTTTTTAATCCACTAGAAAGCAGTTAAATTGTCCTTGTGTGATATGAATGAATAGATCAACATGCTTTTTACCAACTATCAAATATATTTATTAAACACTGCGTTTTCTGCATTGTTTTATCTTTTTCCATCTATTAATGGGGCTGTAGCATGGTTAGAATGTATTTGGTACATGATCTACTTAACAAGATCAGCTAGCAGAACTTGTAATAGTTGTGCTAGCTGTGGATTTTTTTCCCCTGAGGTTGTTCGCTTCCCTTATCAATTTTCTACACTTCATAGCTTATTTATAGTGTTTGTAATCTACTTTACTTGTTTTCCATTTGTTATATTTTATTTTTAATAGCTACCTTCACTTCTCCTCTTAATCAGGATGGGCCGTTTGACACTCCACAAAAACACTGTGTGGCAGTGTTGTGGAGTACTATGTGACTGAAACTTATAACAGTCAGAATAGGGCTGTCAATTGCTACATATTAAATGTTCTGCTCTGGTAAATTTCTTTCAAGGTGGAAAATCATACCTAGTTCATGCCCAAAGACAATTTATCTAAAATTAACATTATTGAGAAAAGAGCTACAATATAGGTCTTTGATTTGTCACGTTGACAAATCAAAGACTGCTACATATGAAACTCTGGAGTCTATCATTCAGGACTTGCTAAACATTCTCCTTACATGCTTCTATTGAGAGCGTTTTCAAAAAGGGATCAGGCAGATAACATACATAAAATCTAGCCATGTGAGGCAGATCTGAATGAGGAGTCCTAAACTATTTGGATCTTAGAACATAAGAATAGCCATACTGGGTCAGACCAAAGGTCCATCTAGCCCAGTATCCTGTCTTCAACAGTGGCCAAGGCTGGGTGCCCCAGAGCAAATGAACAGCACAGGTAATTATCAAGTGATCCATCCCCTGTTGCCCACTCTCAGCCTCAAACAATATTGTTTGCTAGACCTTACCTCAAAGATGGGAAGCAGTGGTCACCTCTAGTCATCTCCTATTACTAGCTGATTACTTTATTTTTGACATTTAACTCGATTTGTTTATCATTTTAGAACCCTTGAGGGGACACTTTCTGGTACTGGTGAATAATTAAAATTCTGTTTCAACGCCGTTCGACTCTTATACCTTTCTGCGAGTGCATTATCTTTATTACATATCCTGAGAGAATTCATAAGTATTTCTTCATACTCTTTGAAGCTAAATGCCAGTAGATTATTTTGTTTGTTTTCCAATGCCTTCTGCAGTTTCTCTACATGCACAGAAATGATGCTTGTTGCTGTACGGGGGGGAATGTAGGATCAGCTTGCTTCCAAGGTGGTTGAGGAGAGGCTGTAGCCCTGCTCCATCTGAGCACAAGGATTGCAAAATTTTTGTGGGAGGGAGGCTTCTTGTGGGTTCCCCTGCACACGCATGCATGCGCGCACACACACACTGTTCCTTTCTACTTCCCGAACTATCATGGGGAGCTAACCACATGGCCCTCATTGAGACTATCATCCACCAACATTTATCAAGACTGGAAGGATAGTCAATACAAACTTAGTATTTAAACAGTTCTTGACATTTTATCTGGAATGATCTAAAGCCCTTAAATTCACCCCAACTTCTTGTTTCCTTTTTTATACTAACTCACGGGCTGTATCATAACGAAAAGGATTGTCTAGACAACTCTTCAATTGTATTTTACTGCTGTGACTTGGCAGATCTGCAGTTCATGTGAATCATGACAACATGACTCAATCTGAGGCATAATAGTTTTCTATTCCTTTTCTTTACAGGACTGCTTTTAAAACCTTTCCATTTCTTTTAAAGCGGGTACTATAAATACTTGCACTTTTGTTTAATAAATGGATCCTGGCTATCTTGCGTGTTAGGTTTTTTTTTATGGGTATCCTCTGTGATTAATTCTTTAGCAGCTTCCACACACATTATCTGGATTTCAATTTCCTGTCTTTTCTAACTTCGTTTTTTAAAGTGTAGTGCCACAACAGAGCCTTCAGTATTGTCTATGTACAGTATAAGGAAGTCTAAATTATATTATGGTCACTTGTTCTGTGGCTCAACTACAGCTCTCCTCTCATTAGCTGTCAAAAGTTCTTATATGGTACCAAGATATGGTCTCCAATGTGATATTCAAGTAAATAATGTTCAAGTAAGGACTGGGTTACCTAGGGAGGCGGTGGAATCTCCATCCTTAAAGGTTTTTAAGGCCTGGCTTGATAAAGCCCTGGCTGGGATAATTTAGTTGGGGATTGGTCCTGCTTTGAGCAGGGGATTGGACTAGAGGACCTCCCGAGGTCTCTTCCAACTCTAATATTCTACGATTCTATGATTCTAAGTAGCTGATGTGCTGTTGTTACTGTTCTAGTAGATTTATTTACCCCTGTTTCTCTGTGAAATGGACCTCCATATCACTGTTATGAGGTGACAACTGGTATTGCTACTCCACTATTCTATGAATAAAACTCTGCTTGTGGGAGCTGCTGGTGCTAGCTGGATTATTAAGTGAGCTAACAAGATTCATTTCAGAGGTAAGGATTAAATTTCATTGCGTCTTTGGCTCTGCCAGCTCATTGACCTTGCAGTGAAGTACCAGAAAACCAGTAGGCAATTCTGTTTTAGCACTACTCACTTGCCTCTAGCGTCCCAGTCTCCATTTTGTCCATCAAAACAATTAAAATCTGCACAGCTCCATCTGCAGAGTCCTAGCTCACCAGTGTTCCAAAGCTGTGGGTGAGTTTTTTCATGAGAGAGAGAGAGAGAGGGATCAGCAGTGACAAGGATCATCAGTGAGAGAAAACTAAATGTCATAAACAAATGATTACATGCCTGTGAAGAATTAGTCTTAGAGCTTGTGAACACAGGAAAGCGTTATGTAGTATAGTTTAAACCAATATTCCCCTCTGTGGACATTCTTATTCTGGTATAAAAGTAGCTTTTTGGGGGTTTAGTTTAAACCCCTTCCAAAGTGACACGTAAGCTAAACTGAAAAAGGCAATCAGATATAAGTATCCATGCAGGGAGTTGTACTGGTGTTACTGTTGGTTTGAATTCACATCTTAGCCTTGTAGAAGAGTAACTTTTCTGGGTATGCGGGCAGTCAGTTATTTCTTCAGTAGGACCGTTAGATGGCTAAGCAGTCAGCTTAAAATAAAAAATTCAGACAGTGCTAGAGCTTCTGAACACTCTCATTCTCCCTCATTTACAATTTCTCAAACAGGTAATCTTTGCACTCCTTCCTATTAGACTTCGCTTAGGTCTGAATGAGACAAAAATTAAATGGGCCTTTATCTGCCTTTAGAATTCCTTAGCTTCATGCTAAGGTTTGTAAAACTAATCAATGTTCATAGCTGATACTCTACATGACAGGTACTGTGCTATGACTTCAAATGTGAATCTACATATCTCTGCAAAGAGCCATCCACCTAGCGTACTTCATACTGAAAATTGAGTGCTGTTTTAAACTTGATACTGAACTTTGCTAGCAACATGATTCACTGCTTTTCTGGGCAAGAACTATCAGAAATCTGACCTACATTGGATGATATGCTATTGAACCATTGCAATTCAGTGCTCAGTCAAGTCATGCAGCATGCAGCCAATTCTGTGAAATGTGTGCAGGAGTGGGGGAATCCCTCATTTGGCTGCAATTTAGGAGTATAGTATGGCCACCTAAGAGAGCATGTGAATGTTTTACTTGACCAGTTCAAATGCTGTATAAATTTAAGTAGCAACCAAAACCTTTGCGACCATTGACCTTCATAGTGATTCAACTTTGAGCCAGAAAGCTCTGACTTTAAAAGTCTAAGTCTGATTCTAGATTTGGTGTCTTGATTCAATAACTTCTGGCAGAGAGAAAGGCAGAGAGAGCCCCCTGTTGCAAATTACTAGCAGAAATCTGTTGCTCAAGAAAGGACAATAAATGACCTTTCTATTCATAACTTGGTCTTTTTTTAGTATATTTAGCTTTCATTATAGTCTGCGTATTATTGTTTACAACTTCATTTTTCTTAAAGATCCATGGACTTATAAACATTCAATTTTACAGGTAATTTTAGTTCTAATCTTGTTACTATGATATATTTTAAAATAGTAACACCAAAACTACCCTTTCATAGAGAGAACCTGTTTATTTTTAATATGTTTTCATCTTGAATAAGTAGAAATACTGCTTATGCAGATCAGCTGCGAGTTGCTTCACCTTTATTGGTCCCATTGTTGGCTATGTTGTGGACCCCGGACTGGTCTCAGCTAGGTTGGTCCACAGCTATATCTGGCTTGGTCCCTTTCTATCTGATAGATCTTATCTGGTTGATCAGTTTTCAGGTGAGTGTTAGAGACAAGTTGAGTGAGGTAATATCTTTTATTTTACTGATTTCTGTTGGTGAGAGACACAAACTTTTGAGCTATACAGAGCTCTTCTTGGTCACTTATACCTTAATTGACTTCTTTTCCTACTTGGCAATTGCTATTCTTTTGCTGGCTGAGTCCCTCTGATACTGTACCGTTAAGCAGTTTCCTAGATCCAAAAATGTTTTGTCATCTATCTCCATTCATTGTCACAAACAGAATTGCAATGTGAGCGTGTGCACACAGTTCTAGTTGGGAAGTGCGAGAGCAGATCCCTGTTTCAGAATGATGCCCAGGTTTTAGGGAGATATGCAACTTTTCATATATCAAAGGGTATGGCTTCTGGTTTTCTACTATATGACGCTGTTTGCAAATGTCAGCCCTGATTGATCGATTGATTTTTAAGACATGGTACGGTGTATATCAAGTGCAACTCTGTTGGTTTCAATGGAATAACAGTCTGTGAAACCAGTGTAAATGTAAGACAATCACGCCGCAATGTAAATGCATGCACATGCTCTGTCTTGGTTGGATAGGTGTGTTCAGAGCCTCATAATAATCTGTGTCACTGCTCTGGCCAGGGATCAGGAGTGTATTTCAACAAGTCTGTCCTTTTTGTTAAAGGATTGCTCCTTTAATAAGGACATCTATTAGTAATCAGCACATAGAATAAAAGATGAATGATGGTGAACAGTAGATATACAAGTGGAATGAGTATGACCAATCAAAATTTGGCCTTTAGTTCACTGATGTCTTTGCAAAGAATATTTTCCCACCATTCGTTCAGCTCTGAGGAGTCTTTCAGCAACATGCATTTTTAACATATTGATGTTTCTCTTTGTAATCTGATATATATTTTAAATTAACTGTATTAATTAACAGATGGATTCATCTGTTCTAGGGGAAAATCAGATTTTGACTAAGGACAGTGTGACATTTTTTTCTCACCCTCTCCCACAAGGCAACTAGTCTGATGTAGTGTCTACACAGACACTGCATTGCCCTAACTACACCAACATAAGCCCTATGCCTCTTGTGGAGGTGGAGTTAGGCTGGTGTAGTAGGACACTTACATCAGTGGAAGCAAGGCTGTCGTGTGTAAACTGACATAATTAGGTCAACGTGCACAGCCTTATGTAAACCTAACACTGTAGTGTAGATCAGCCTTAGTTACACTATGAGGAGTTTTTAAAGAGTTTATCTGCTGGTGGTATCTTGACTCTATGGGTCACAAAGTATGCAGACCTGCTAAAGGGAACTCGAAAGGGATGATCTTACACTTATTATTTGTCTTGTTGGCTATATTATTTGTTTGGCCATTTGGTAACCCATTCCACAGTGCTTACCCACCCACTCCTCTCTGTTCTCTGTAGACAGTGTTACATCTTTACTTTTGGAGCTGCTATTCCCAAATCCTTTCTCTAAGTATTTACTTTGAATAATCTACCTTTTTGTCCCAGAAGATACTTTTATACAAGACTTCATTAAATGACACTAACTTCCTCTATTCTATATATGAATATCATAAACATAAACTTTCTTTCCAATTATTTTTCACATTTTACACACACTCTTCTTTCCTTGCAACCTTTCCTTATACAGCTGTTGCTTTCCTTAAGCGCGATGACCTAGAACATCATATACCATGATTGAGTGCAGGCGATGGGGCTAGATGACCTACTTGAGGTCCTTTCCAGTCCTACACTTCACTCTAATTTTTCAATAGCAATAAAGAAGGGAAGTCTTTGTTTACTAGACTGATATTTTTGGGTGGTTAGTCTACATTTTATCGCATTTATTTAGACAACAATTACTTTCCTCATTGTGACAAATTATGCCAACTTTTGTACTCTTATTCACTAACCATGCTAATTAGTGTATGAAGCAGTTTATTTCCCTAGTATTAAGCATAAAGGGACACTATTTACTAAAACTAGACTGTTTTTTCCTAGTGAGGAAAATCACTAGAAATCTCCCTCACCTTCTGCTGCCTTTGGGATGTGATCATACTACAGAATCCTGTGTGTGGAAGCAATTTTTACTTATTACTTGTTAACAGTGTTAAGATTTGTGCCAAGCTGCAAGAACGCAGACTGATACCCAATTTTACAAGTACTATCCTTGGTGTCACTGGCTCATGAATATGTGCATCTGCTCCTATTGCCTAATAAACCATCTGAAAACTTGCTGGACTCTTGTAAATCTTCTACAGAAGGTACATTGCTAATTGAGACAGTGGGCCAGTTTACATAGTGTGTAATCTACATCTCTGAATTATCTCATACTCAGTAACAGGCAATGAATGTTGAATTTATGTCTACATTTTAGCAAAAATTAATAGTTATCAACTGATGTAATCTCTATGTCCTTTTTAGATAGCCCAGCACTTCTTCCATTTTACTATACTCTGGTTAATCTTAGATTAAATAAAGTCTTAAAAGTGTTTGTCATAGGTTGGAACTACAGAACAAACAAAGCATTACAAATACATTTTCTTCTTTGAGTGCTTGCTCATGTATGTTCCACATTAGATGTGTGTGCTTGTCACATGCACTGTTGCCAGAAGTCTTTCCCTCAGCTGTATCCATGGGGGAGCGGCTCTGGTGCCCTCTGGAGTGGCACCCACATGGTGCGGTATAGACTCACTCATAGACTCTAGGACTGGGAAGGGACCTCGAGAGGTCATCGAGTCCAGTCCCCTGCCCTCATGGCAGGACCAAATACAGTCTAGACCATCCCTAATAGACATTTATCTAACCTACTCTTAAATATCTCCAGAGATGGAGATTCCACAACTTCCCTAGGCAATCTATTCCAGGGTTTAACTACCCTAACACTGGAATAGATTCCTCCCCCACATCCTCAGTTCCTTCTTGCCACCAGTGACAGTGCACGGAACGTTCGCTGCTCTTATTAGCATTGCTTAAGCTTTGTTCGTATGAACTAGAGTTCTTGTAAAGTTAGCGTAGGTAGTTAGTAGTTGCGTTAGCTAGCCCTTTGCAGTAGTTAGTTTTGTTAATCCCATCAGGGGCATGCCTTGGTCTCCAGGCTTTAAGCCCTGCAATCTCAGCAAATGGCACATGCCCATGAGCGAGCTGCACAGTAACTGTCTCAGGTGCCTTGGTGAAGGGCACATAAGTGTTGAATCTGCAAGTCCTTTAAACCTAGGACTAAGAAGCAGCATGCGATTGGACTTAAAGTGCTCCTGGTGGAGTTGGCGCTCACTCCGGCCCCAAAGCAAAGGTCTGACTCAGCATCCAGCACTGTGGCATCGGTGCGTAGTGCCCCGCCGAGCTGGCACTGATCCCCATCCATGGCCCTGGCCAATAAGTCAAAGAAGGCCGAGAGAGGACAGTCTCCTACACCCTACAAGGGAAAGGACTGGGTTGGGTGTGAGCTAAGACCCACACTGAGCAGCTTGTCTCCCCCATTGGTAAGCCAGGCCTCAGCTCATATCGAGCGATGCAGCCTACCCCGTGCCTTGCCTGGAAGCCTGGACGCAGAGGTGGGCCTCAAACATCGATGGCTCCTGAAGATGATGATGTGCTCCAGGCTGTGCAGGAGATCTTGACGCTCCCGGCACCATGCACACCAGCCCGGTGGTGCCCAGACCTCGGGGTAAGCCTGCCTTGGGACCTTTTCTTCTGCCCTCGCCCCAAAAGCACCGCTCCCCATCACGGGGCACGTCCCACCATCATTCACCCACTCAAAACCATCATGCCACGGAGTTTGGAAGGCAGATACATCGGACCCCTCCACAGACACTGGACCCTGGGCGCTGGCAGCAGGATTTGAGATGGACCTCATCAGTTACCTGGCGCAGACCCACAGAGGCACACGCTCCCTGGCAGGAACGTTGAGACCGGCCCTTCACGTCAGCAGAACATCGTTACAGAGTCCAGGAACAATTGGAAGACTGGAGCTGTAGACCCCTCCAATGATCCCTGAGATGGGTGTCCGAGTATTTGCAGAGATCTGCCCGATCCGCGATACCTCCTCATCCTGGTATCAATCTTGAAGCGTGAGGCGTGGATCGTCGGTCTTCTGTCGCGGATCCGTCAAGTGCTGTCAGTCACTGAGGTCCCCATGGAGACACACATCCTGGTCAGATTGGTCCTCCTCTAGGTGTGACTGCAATTATCCCAGGCACGGAGTCGCAGCTCCAGTGCATCTGGGTCACTGGGTAGCAATCGTTTTAGATATGTATGGAGCAAGGCTCCACATCGGCGGGGCAGCCTCCTAGACCCTCGGTGCCACCTGCATCATCAGTCCAAAACCTACCCCAGGCCCAGTGGCTGGCCCCATGGTACCCCTGGAACCTGTGGGGTTTCACCTAGCCCTCCCAGCCTGCCTGCTCAGTGTCAGAAGCCTTGGACAGGCCAGTGGCTTTGACAACCCAACTCATTCCGACGCTTGAGTCCCCAGGATATAAGACCCCACAAGTCCATGTGGAACCAAAGGGAACATCCTGTTGGACCACCAGTGGGTGTCGTGGAACCTGCAGTACCGGTCTCCTCCTTGTCATCACCAGACAAGGCCATCATGGAGCCCCCTCACCCGGTTCCCCAGGATGACACTGAAGTGCACCATGAGCTGTTGAAGAAGGTCGCATCCAACCTTGGCCTGCAGGGGAAGGAGTTGGAGGAGTTAGCAAACTCCCTATTCAGTGTCCTCCTCTTGACAGCCCCTGCTAGGGTGGCCCTTTCCCTTCATGAGGGGGTATTGAAGATATCCAGCTCCTTGTGGCAAACGCCCTCCTCTCTGCCCCCCATTTCCAAGCGGACAGACTGTAAGTACTTTGTCCTGATTAAGGGGCATGAATACCTTTACTCCCATCCTGCCCCAAATTCGCTGGTGGTCGAGGCAGTTAACCACAGGGAATGTCAGGGGCAATACAGAGCTACCCCTAAAAATAAAGACTCTAGGAGACTGGACTTGTCAGATGGAAAATTTATTCCTCGTCTAGCTTATAGTTGAGGGTGACCAACTACTAGGACCTCCAGGGCCGCTACAACTTTAATATGTGTCAAACCACAGCCAAGGTCAAGAATGCCCTCCCAGAAGGTTCCGGTAAAGAATTCCAGGTGATCCTCGATGAGGGCATGGTCACTGCCAGGGCAGCACTTCAAGTGATGTCTGACATGGCAGACTCCGCCGCCTGAATCATGGTGTCCACCATCTCCCTGCTGCATGGTATCCTGGCTGCTCCTCTCTGGGTTGTCCTCCACGGCTCAGCAGTCGATTCAGGACCTCCCCTTTGATGCCCAAGCCCTGTTTGCAGAGCAAATGGACAACAAATTACATGGGCTGAAGGACTCCTGAACCACTGTAAAAACCCTGGGGCTTTACATTCCAGGCCTGGCATGTAAATGGTTAAAACCTGTATGGTACTAGTGACGGGAACAGTGAAGGATACGATGTTGTTGCCCCCACTGTATCCCTCCGGCACCTTTTTGTCTTTTACAGGGATTTTCTTCACTGTTGAATCTCCCTCTGAACAGAGAAGGGAGACTGAGGCGCCAGTATCAATCAGCAGCCACTGGTTAAATTGTCCGAATTCCCCTTTAATGCTGGCCAACGTTGTGAGCCTACCCCAAGCGTGCAGTTTTATGGGCACCTTTGCCTGAGGCTGGAGGAAAATCCCGCCCCATCACTGTAAATTAGGTGACAATGGTGTGGATGCTGCAGACTGCTCCTTCTTGTTTTTCTTGCATCGAGCCAGATACTGCAGCAGCTCTTCCACCGACAACCCATCTATGTCTTCCTTCCTATTGAACTGGAGCAACTGTTTCCACAAGAGGGCCTCTTCCTTGGCCTGGCTGTTCGACAGTCCAGAGGTTGTCTTGCATTGAGGAGCTGGGCTCTTGGTGGGTCGCAGGCTCTTCGGGCTGCTGCGCAGGCTGTCATGAGGTTTGTTCTGATTGTTATGGTGCCTCCTAGTAAACTCCCTCTTGCCTGTTTTGGTTACCACTTAAACCCTCTTCTTAGGGGGTTCTGGGAAAGCCTCTAGCTGGAGATCATCGGCAACTCTGTCGGGTTTCCAGGTCCCCATAAGAGTTGTTTTGTAGGTCCACAGCTCCCAGGGTGATCCGTAAAGTGGGACTCAATCCCTGGAGAGCTGTCTCCACGAACTCGGGCATGTCACAAGTAAGGGCTCCTGCTAGCCAGAATAGGAGCTGCTTCATTCTCAGATAACGCTCTGACCACTCTCCTGCCCGTTACCTCTCGGAATAATATCTGCCAATCAGGTTGTGATGAGGGAAGTAGAACTTCGACGCCCTCATAAAGGTGCAGGTTGGAGTCCACGTCTCCCACCTTCAGTTGACTTGGCAGGGTGCCGAAGTCCTCTCCCTTCATGCACTCCCTGATCAAGGTCTTGAGGGGCTTTGCTGACCCTGGCCCATAACATTCCCTTTGTCTTTTTTTAACTTTTCCTTTAGCTCCACGGTTTGAAGGCAACTGCTATGCTCAGCCTGATGATGTTGGCTAGAGCGAAGCTCATTTAGCAGCTTGTCAATAGCTTCCTGTGATTCACTCTGCTGGCTATTCACAGAGAGCAATTCCTTCTCCTTCTTAGCCAGCAGCTCACTGAGGTCCTGGACCTCCAGTTCTAACCTCCCAAACTGTGACACAGACATGTGGTTTTGTACCACCAAGCCCTCCAACTTGAACCTGAGCTTCTCTATTTCTGAGTCCTGGGATTATAACTAGGACTCAAGGTCTTGGATTTAGGTGACCTGTGTGGAACTGACTTTGTCTAGTTCCACACATACCAAATATATCCCATAAATCAGGGTTCTTCTCTTAAGTTTCTTTGAGGGCTTGGGTTTTCCCCCATAAAACCCTCCCAACTTCAGGACAGCGCACTCAGTGCCTCCTGGGCCTGGAACAGATCTTCTGTCCAGGGGTTCTTTGCTTTACCAAAAGTAATGGACAGTGGAGATAAGTGACCCTTTATTATACAGGGCAGTCCAGTCATCCTTCCTGTAGGTGCGCGCATTCATATTGATAGTAAGAGTAAGTCAAACTATCTGCCTCTTAGCGGGTGAAGCTGTCACTAGTACTGCTGAGCAGCAGTGTAGTAGAGTGGCGCCAGGGCTCAACCCTCCTTGCGGGTGGAGGGGAGCCACAACGGCCCACCGCGCTTCATCAACTCGGGGTTCGTCCCTTGCTGCGGGGCGGAGTGAACCCACAACAGTTAGCAAGTGGCCCAGGCCCTTAGGCAGGGTGGGGCAACACACACAGTCTAGGCTCAGGCCTCGTCAGCAGGGCTGAGCGCAGGGGAACAGCATATAAGTACGCCCAGGCCCTTGGGCAGGGCGGGGCAACACACACAGTCTAGGCTCAAGCCTCGTCAGCAGGGCTGAGCGCAGGGGAACAATATATAGCTTCCACCGGTCAAGGGTGGCAGACTTCCCCTCCCCTGAAGGGGTGGCAGGGGGAACGCAGGCCCTCCCACTCCACTGTGTTCCAGCCCGGGGCCCTAGTAGCGGTCAACACCGCTAGCAGTCAGTGGGGAATCCTGACCGAAACATACTGCCATCGGCTCAGGTGAGCCTGCAGCCTGACTGGGGTTGGCTGCCCCCAGGCCACTTCCAACCTCCCCCTCACTGGGTACCTGCTCTCTGCCAGCGTAGTCCGGGGGGTCCCGGATCATGCGTTCCTCCAGGTGTCCGGCGTCGGGAGGTCCAGTCCACTAGTCAGAGTATTGGGTATTGGGAGGTCCAGTCCACTCTTCGGGGTACCGAGTGTCGGGAGGTCCAGTCCACTCCTCGGGGTGCTGGGAGATCCAGACAGCTCCTCCTCAGGCCGAGCGTCGGACCGCTTAGTCGGCTCCTCTGATTACTGGCCCCAGGGGAGGTCAGGCCAGTACCCCTCCGGGTACCGGGCACGGGGTAGGCCGGGCCCAGCAGGAGCTTGGGCCCTAGCATCTGCCTTCTCTGGCAGCCTCCTCCTAACTGAGCGCTGGGGCTGGGCTTTTGTACTTCCGGTCACGCCCCCTGACTTCCGGGGGGCGGGGACAGGCGGGACGGGCCTTGGACTTCCTGTCCCGCCCCTTGACTTCCGGGCGGTGGGGACAGGCGGTGGGGCCTCCGCCCGTGGCCACACCTTCTCTGGCCTATGTCCCTCAGGAGCGCGGGGGAGTGGGACCCCCTCGCTACAAGCAGCAAGAATACACACCTGGCTTCTTGCCTTAGTGTGTTGGAGATCAGGTCTCCTCGGCAGCAGGGGATATGGTGGGAGTGCGAGGTGGGGGCCTCGGGCCTACAAGGTGGAGCTGTCTTCCATTCGCCTTGTCACCTCCTCAATAATTGCTGGTGCGCAGGGCCAGGCCTAGCAGAGATGCTCTGCTATGGCGGCTTTGGCCTACTGCCTGCCTTGCTGACCTTATTGCAGTCAGTGACTGTCTCCAGGAGTTGTCAGTCGCAGCAAGCCAACCCTTACCCACGTGCTGGGGCTCTTCAGTCGATACCAATAACTAGTTGGCACTGGCCAAGCACAAAACCTTAACCAGGGGACAAACCCTGTAACCAAACCTCTGGCTTCCCAGCTGGTGCATCCCGATTTAGGAAGCAATGAGTGCATTGGCTCTGTGGGGCATGGGCACCCTGTGGTGGCTGGCAATAAGCCGTCTGCTTGCGGGACGCAGCAGCACACCAGCTGCGAGCCTCTCACCCTACCCACCAATTTCTGTCCCTAGTGCGCTTGGGCACGGAAACCCAACTGCGTAACTGGTGGGTTGCAGTCAGTCAGTAAAAATAATAAGGGCTAAAATAAACAAAATGGGAGTCCCTTCGTGATCGCCAAACTGTAGACTGGTTTTAGTATGGCCGGAGACCAATCAAAAGATTTGTCTCCCTACCCGCATCTATCATTGGGGTTTAAAATTGCCCAAAATAAAATTAATAATAATTTTAAAAAAAGACAAGGAAGTGGTGCAAAACACAGGTATATTTATTGGAGCAACAACAGTTAAACAAAGTAAGTAAACAGGGTATGCTACAAAGGATTCCCCACACAGGTAAGCAAGGTAAACAGATGAAGGTGACACTGTGACTATACTGATTGTGACCAAAAATGCTTATTCCCTCCCCAAGACAGGTCCAAGATAAGGGGTATGGAGGACTTAAAAAGTCTCTAGCATTTCTTGCAGCTTGCATCTGGAGCCTCAAGGTCTCATGACACAGATCAGATCTGGAACCTAGCAGGAGACTCGGCAGGGTGAGGAGTGGACATCAGGCACAAGTAGGTGGTAACTGCTTGATGCTGGTGATTCTTCTTTCTCCTTCCCTGTGTTGTCATAGGTGCAAGTAAGATCCAGGTGAAAGGGTGGCAACTAGCAGCTCACCCTTGCATTCAAGTGTTAACCCCACCATCCCACAACCCTAAGGCACGGTGCTCAGGCTTACACACCTGAGTAGAACATACGGCTGTGGTAGCAGCATCTCCAGGACTCTGACACTCAGATGGGCAACCCTGTCCTTCTGACATGCTAGCCTTTATATGTCCTGCTGTAACTGGGTAGATTACATGTTTCATGGTTACTTGAAAACTATACCTGAAGAGGAGGAAGAAGGGCAGCTAAGATGGATTCCTAGTTGTTGTTGCCAGAAATTCAAGATGGTGTGTAGTAATTAATGCCAAAACAGATGTTTTTCCCCTACAAGGGTGGTCTGCATCCCATCCTGGACCTAGTGAGATCTCAACAGATACCTAAAGAAGCTAAAGTTTCACATGGTCTCCCTGGCTTCCGTTATACCCTCCCTGGATCCAGGAGACTAGTATGCTGCCCTCAACCTGAAAGGTGCATATTTTCATGTAACAATCTTCCCAGGACACAGACACTTTCTCCATTTTACAGTGGGTTTGGCCCACTATCAGTTTGCAGTCCTTCCATTTGGCCGGGCTACAGCACCAAGGGTGTTTACCAAGTGCATGGTTGTAGTCGCAGTCTACCTTAGATGTCAGGGTATCCAGATTTACCTGTACCTTGACAACTGGCTGGTCAAAGGCAGCTACAAGGCTCAGGTCCAATGCAACATCACTGTACTACAAGCCACACGCCACTCCTTGATACCACTGGTCAGCCACAAAAAGTCCACATTAGTTCTAGTTCAAAGGACATAATTCTATTGGGGCTGTGCTCAGCTCCACCCGGGAGAGAGCGTTCCTGCCGTTAGACAGTTTCAGGCCCTGACAGACCTCATCACAGAAGTGTCCGCATTTCCCCTGACAATGGCCAGGGTGTGCCTGCACCTGCTAGGTCACATGGCAGCTTGCATATACATGGTTCACCATGCCAGGTTCCGCATGCAGCCCCTGCAGCAATAGCTGGCGTGAACCTATTCCCAATCCGGGGATTGTCACCATTCCCCCGGTGGTTCTCACGTCACTGCAGTTGTGTACCAATCGCGAGAAGATCCTGGGAGGAGTCCCGTTCAACAGTCTGCTCCATATGTTGAGCTAGTGTTGGACACTTTGAACCTCGGTTGGGGGGAGAGTGGGTCACACCTCAGACATCTCCAGACCCAGGGGATGTGGACCCCTGAGGAGGTAATGTTACACATAAATGTCAAGGAACTCAGGCTGGTCCGGCTGGCCTGTGGGGTCTTCCTGCCACACCTGTCGGGCAAAGTGGTGAGAGTCCTGACAGACAATACAGCCTTGATGTTCTACATCAACAGGCAAGGAGGAATGCACTCATCGGCTCTCTGCCAAGAGGTTCTCCATCTCTGGGATTTCTGCATCGACCACAGCATCCATCTGGAAGCTGGTCACCTCCCCGGCATCAGGAATGCCCTAGCAGATCACCCCAGCAGCACTCTCACCATGAGTGGTCACTCTACCCGAAGGTGGCCTGCATGATCTTCCAGAGATGGGGAACTCCACAAGTAGATCTGTTTGCCAACAGGGGAAACAGAAAATGCCATCGGTCTTGCTCTTTGCAAGGCCTGAGCAAGTCCTCCCTCTCCAATGCCTTCCTCCTGTTGTGGGCCAAGGGTCTGATGTTCATGTTCCTGCCATTCCCTCTAGTCAACTGGGTCCTAGTAAAGATCAAGAGGGACAAGGCACAGGTTATCGTGATCGCTCCTGAGTGGCCTTGCCAGAACTGGTTCAGCACGCTCATGAACATGGTGGTGGCCCCTCCCTGGCCCCTTTTCCAACTGTCTGTACCTGCTGTCACAGGATCACGGTTGGCTCCTACACCCCAACCTCTAGTCTCTACACCTCTTGGTGTGGATGCTCCATGGTTGAACCTGAGGCAGAGTATTTGCCCAGAAGAGATCCAGCAGGTCCTCCTGGGAAGTAGGAAGCTATCCATGAGACTAACTTACCTGGCCAAGTGGATGAGGTTTTCCTGTTGGGCGTTGGAATGCAGCATTTCTCCCTCGAGTTCTTCAGTGCAGTCCATCTTGGACTTCTTACTGCAGCTCAGGAACCAGGGTCTGGCACATTCTTCCATCAGAGTGCACCTTGTGGCCATTTCTGCATTCCACCAGCCAATCAAAGGTCAGACAATCTTTTCTTGTGACATGACTGTCAGGTTCCTGAGAGGCCTCGAGAGGCTTTACCAGCATGTACGGGCCCCTGTCCCAAGTGGGACCTTAACCTGGTCGTCTCCAGGGTCACTGGCCTGCCTTTCGAGCCGCCGAGCTCCTGCTCCCTTTCCTGCTTGTCCTGGAAGGTCACTTTCCTGATGGCGGTGACATCAGCAAGATGAGTCTCAGAGATTAAGGCCTTGACCTCGGAACTACCTTACACAGTGTTTTTTAAGGACAAGGTCTAGCTGCGGCCTTCCTGATGAAGGTGGTATCTTCCTTTCACATGAGCCAGGATGTATTCTTTCCAGTGTTCTGTCCCAAGCCGCACAAGACTGCTGAGGAGAGGTGTCTGCCCTCACTGGACGTCTGGAGGGCCTTGGCTTTTTACTTGGAGCATACATCTGTTCCATAACTAGTGTTCTTCGAGATTTGTTGCTCACGTCCATTCCACATTAGGTGTGTGCTCACTACATGCACCAGTACCGGAAGTTTTTCCTTCAGCAGTATCTGTAGGGGAGCAGCTCTGGCATCCTCTGGAGTGGTGCCCACATGGTATGCTACCCCTACCCAGCTCCCCTCACCCTCAATTCCTTCTTACTGGTAACTCCGACAGTGGGGAAGGAGTGTTGGTCATGGAATGGACATGAGAAACACATCTCAAACACCAGTTATGGAACTGGTAACTGTCTTTTCTTCTTTGAGTGCTTGCTCATATCCCTTCCATGTTAGGTGACTCCAAGCAGTTCCCTTGGAGGTAGGTAGGAGTTCACGGCTGCACAGATTGTAATACAGCTCTGCCGAACCCAGCATCGTCTCTGGCCTGCTGAATAATGGCATGATGAGACGTGAACATGTGGCCTGAGGACCACATTGTTGTACTAAAGATGTCCTGGGTTGGGATGTGTGCCAGGAAGGCTGCTGAAGATGCCTGTGCTCTAGTCAAATGGGCTCTGATGATTGGCGGTGATGGGATCTTTGCTAGCTCGTAACAGGTCTCTATGCAAGAGGTGATCCAGCTGGAAATCCTCTGTGAAGAAACCAGAAGGCCCTTCATCCTATCTGCTATAGCGCTGAAGAGCTGGGTCAATTTATGGAAAGGGTTGGTAACTATCTAATTTTAATGATCTTGTGCAACTTTTTTTTTTTAATTTATTTCATTGGGTGATGTATATCAGGGAAACTGTATGGCCTCTGAAATGTGTTTGAGATCATTAGGCTTAAGCATCACTTATCCACCATTGTACACACCTCAACAGACCTTGGTCAGCAAAATATATTTTCAAGTATAAGTTAGGATCAAAAATCGAGATCCCAAACCCCACAGCACAGATAAGGTTGATGTTTTACTTAATGGAAACATTAGGAGTGTTTTGTCTTGTGAAAAGACTGGGAAGTGCATTTCCCTCAGCGATGTGCTTATTCAACTCATCTTGAAAGGCAGGTCTGATGTCCATGAACACTAATCTTGTGTTAACATGTATGGAGATACACCTATCTCATAGAACTGGAAGGACCCCGAAATGTCATTGAGCCTAGCCCCCTGCCTTCACTAGCAGGACCAAGTACTGGTTTTGCCCCAGTGCCCCCTCAAGGATTGAGCTCACAACCCTGGGTTTAATAGGCCAATGCTCAAACCACTGAGCTATCCCTGCCCCCTTTTTGAACTGTTTTGCTCTTATCTTAAACAATTTGGGGAAAGATCATGACTTTTGATGTGATAAATGAGAATACATACTATTGTGTTGAGTCCCATTTATACCTTAGTACTGCACTGGTAAGCAGCTCTCATTCATGATTATTGTTTGGAGTGTTGTAGACATGTTGGTCCCAGGATATGAGAGAGATAAGGTAGGTGCGATATCTTTTATTGGACCAACTTCTGTTGGTGGAAGAGTATTCTTTATTATTGTGGCAATTGTTTTTTGGAGCAGGAATGCTGCATCAGGGAAAATCCCCTTACACTGAATGATCTGTTTTCTTTTCAATACCCGATAGGGAGGAGAATATATTCCTGGTAGGTAGTCTTCTGTACTCTACTTTATCTTGGGCTTGTCTGAAACATTGTGGTTACACTTTATAATAAGTGACTAAGTACACTGTAATTACAATGTAACAGTAAGGAATAACTTCTGTAATTAACCTTCACATTATAGGAATGTGTAGCAGGTACACAGATTAAAGTATAATCTTGGAGTAATTACAATGTAATGGAATTTAAAGAGATAATTACCGGTAATTCATTTAACTTTCTGGTTACATGAAATATTAATTAAATATAACTTCCATGAAATGACTTACAGTTTAACAGTTGATGTTTTTTGAAGTGTGCAACCCACATTTCCATACCATAATGGTTCCTGGGCACTTTGTAAACATGTCTGGATTGGTAACTTGTCTAATATTAAAATTGTATCCTCCAAAAGTCTGTATTACTGCCCTGTACTAATGAAATATGAGACCTGCTCAAGTGTGTGTGTGATCATGTTGCCTTCTATTGGCTAAATACTACTACCCAGGCTGCAGTACTGACATATACAAAGTGTGATCATGTAGGCTCCAGGTTACTGAGACTACAATATTATCACACTTGTGTGGGGGGTTCAGAGATTAATTGCCAGCAATATCTGATGTGTAACAAATCTCTTTAATCTTGAAAGATTCCAAAGAGCTTCACAAATTTTAATAAACTACTATGCAAATTATAGTGATATTTCATCCTCTATTGAAATGCAGCTACTTGGGGGATGCAATTTGGCAATATTCCGCAGCCTCACACAACAGTTTGTAACAAGAAATTGTTACCTGCATAACATTAGGGCATCCTACCTTTTCCAAATTCATAGGGCTCCAGGCAAAAAGCACCTACCCTTACCCAATCAATAGGGCTCAGGGTGTAACTAACTTGGTCGATTTAAGTACCCACATCCTTTCCCAATACGTAGGGCTCTGGGTGTATACAGTACTACTTCTGCAGTTGTGCAGGACCTTTTGCCAGTGAAAGAGCCTTACACAGTAGTATCCTGATTCTCTATTTATTAACAATCACCAAAAACAGACTTCACACATTACACATACAGTGCTCATCACTCCCAATAAGACAGATGAACTTTTCTTGATGGCCAGTCCGGATCAGATCCATATGGGGGACTCCAGTTTCTGCACTAACATAGTTTAACATAGTGTAATAAAATTCTATAACCAGTCCTACCCCACCACCTTAATTAATTTACACCTAGCAAAATTAATTATGTAACAGACAGAAACAAGTAAAGAACCAGAGACCATACAGATAAACAATAGGGAAATGGGGACCATAATGACAAAACTAAAGAAATGAGGATTTTACAACCACAACTATTGATAAGTTTTAGAGTGATAGCCGTGTTAGTCTGTATCAGCAAAAACAATGAGGAGTACCTGTGGCATCTTAGAGACTAACAAATTTAACTAACCAATGTGATATATGCCATCATGTGCCAGCAATGCCCCTCTGCCATGTACATTGGCCAAACCAGACAGTCTCTACATAAAAGAACAAATGGACACAAATCAGACATCAAGAATTATAACATTAAAAAAAAAAGTCAGAGAACCAGAATCTACCTGGACACTCAATAACAGACTTAAAAGTGGCAATTCTTCAACAAAAAATCTTCAAAAACTGACTCCAACAAGAAACTGCAGAATTGGAATTAATTTGCAAACTAGACACCATCAGATTAGGTCTTAATAAAGACTGGGAGTGGATGGGTCATTACAAAAACTAATTGCCCTATACTGTTACTCACACCTTCTTGTCAACTGTTTGAAATGGGCCACCCTCATTACAACTACAAAAGTGATTTTTCCTCCCGTGGTATTCTACTGTTGAGAATAGCCCATTTCCACTTTAATTGAATTGTCTTGTTAGCACTGACCCCCCACTTGGTAAAGGAACTCCCATCTTTTCATGTACTGTGTATGTATACCTGCCTACTGTATTTTGCACTCCATGACTCTGATGAAGAGGGTTTTAGCCCGCAAAAGCTTATGCCCAAATAAAACTACTGATAACTGATTTCTTGACAGATAGAATGCTATTAAACTAAGTTTTCTTTAGCCATCATAAGATCTGTTTCTTTGGTGATTGTGGGTGCCATTAGGACAGGGTCGTCTTCTGAACAACCTGATATTACATTGTTTTAATGTAATTTAGATGGAATGTGAGGATGTGACTTCCTGCTTCTCAGCTAATGGCTGCTGCTTGGCTACTCTTTTAATCTGGCTGCAGATGAAGGCTTTAGGCTTTAGGCCTTACAATATGGCTGTAGACAAAAGCCTTATCCTTACTAAATAAAGAATGAAATCATATCAAATAGAAACATCAGGCAGAAAATGTAGGCAGGCAGGAAAGTCCTTACTGGTCTTTACTGGAATTTGGCCTTCTGACAGTGTGCCATGGTATCTTTAATGACCATAAGTGATCAAGAGCTCTGTTTTTTTGTTTCTCAGATGAAAGATAGCACCTCTCAAGCACCATCAGTGGTGCTATAACATTATCATGACTGAGAAGCAGAGGGAACTTCATCAGCAACATTCATATTTTCTGTCCCTCTAGTCTAAATTAGAGCCTGCTCCTGTGAGATACTCATTTCCATATATTTTTATTTCTCAAGTTCTCTGAGTCTTTAATGATGAGCCTCCGTGTTGAAGCCACTGTTGTCTTATAGCAATTCACTTTGTGCGTGTTATAATTGTGACAGGTTGGTTTTTATCTGTCAATAGTTCACACTTCATAAAGAGGAAAACTGAAATTAAGATTGAATTATGGAATTGTATGCATCTTTAAGAAGCAGGTGAGATGTATGCTTGGCCAGGACGATCAGCATCTGAAAGGAGACTAGTTAACATCTTTAAAGAACTTCTTCCACTACTGGACAAATATTGTTCTGGTGGGAAGACAAACTGTTTATAGAGACATTTATTATTAAAGGGCACAGCACGTTCAAAGGAATTTCAAAGAAGAAACTAACCAGGCCAGGAAGGAGACTCTAGGATACCATCATCCCATTACAACTGAGATCTGATTGTGACAAGGAAGATGACCAGGTGTCGGGAGGAGAGAGGAGACATATGCTCCCTACTGATAGAAAAACGCCATTACTTTCTAACAGTAAACCTAAAGTACCTGTCTAGCTGACCTTTTACAGATTAGAGATAAAATCCTGATGCAGTTGAAGTCATTGGGAGTTTTGCCATTGATTTCAGTGGGACTAGGATTTCACCCTGTATGTTGATGTATATTAAGCAAAACTTTATTTTGTTTTAATTTTTCTCTAGTCTTAATGTTTTTAAACTAAGTATTTTGAATCCTGATTAGTGGATCATAAGAGACAGTTTCTGTAACTGAAATCCATCAGTTTCTAAATATACTCTTGTAGTACTGGCTGTGTGTATTGCACGGGTACTGTACTGGTAATTCTCACCTCTTAAGGGAAAGATATAGTAGCTGTTACTGATATAGGGCCTGACTCTGCTGCCAGTAAAGTCAATGGCTAGAGAACAAGGCTCAAAAGCTTGTATCTTTCAGCAACAGAATTTGGCCCTATAAAAGATGTTACTTCATCAACCTTAATATGCTTAACTAGCCTTCATGTTTATAAGGACTACTAAAGCCTATTATTCCAGCAGCAGACTTGTCTGACCAGTCTTAGGTTCGTTGTGACATAACCCATTCTCTTTTTTAAGTCTGTTTTTAAAAATATGATACTTTTGGGCAGAGATTTCAGATGATGGAAACTTGGCCTGATGATCTGTCATTTATGATACTTTCTAAAAACAGAGCCAGTTTTTAATAGGTTATCTAGAATGCTGCATTTCTTTTTCTCTAGAGATGACCTTATGGGCAGCTGAATTAGACTACCAGATGCTTGTGTTCCTAGCATTTCATGTACATTTTAAACTCAGAACTAGGATTCAAAATTTGGCAACTTGCTTTCAATCTCATGTACAGAATGTGATTTTTTTTAAACTAGAAATGAAGTTTTTGTGAATTTTAAATGCTCTACAAAGGCAAACTTTGAAATCTTCGCTGATGGACAAAATTCAAGTATTAACAATAAAAATAAGTGTTTGGAATGAAAGACAAGCCAGCGCTCTTCCCTCTGTTTTTATATCTTTCAGCAGATCCTCTGACTCAAATATTTTAAAACAAAGCACAGAATTTTATGACCTGATCAGGAACATTCTGTTCTATAAAACCCTTCAAAAAGAAATCAAAGAAATGTAGGAAGTGGTCAATGATTAAAATGAAATTTGGGATACAATTAATACCTATAAAGTAATAGTACCCAGAGCCTCAATCAGGATTGGGACATAATTTTGCACAAAAGATTTTACAATCTAAGGCTTTGTCAATATTCAAGGTGGCACTTTTCTAACCTTAAATCAGTTTAAAACCAATTTAATTAAACTGGTGCAAAACCTATGTGGACATTTATATAAATCAGGTTTAAATTGAATTAAGAATGTCCACACATGGTTTTATACTGGTTTAACTAAATTGCTTTAAAGTTGCATCTTTAGTTAAATTAGTACAACTTTGAAGTAAGATGATGAGGTCTTTTCTTTACCATTATGGACAACAAATGCAACTGAGACGCTCCCACCATATTAAAAAAATGGAAAATGAAGTATTGTATGCCAAAATTCCAGTGACGCAGATTTTATGGATAAAACACAGAAGCAGGTAGAAAGGTGGGGTATCTATATTTCTTTGTGAGTGTAATTGATCAGTGTAAACCATCTTTTCATTTTTATGTCCCAAACTTCCGGTTTAATAGAGTTTAATAAAAAACACCACTTACTGGCAAGAGTGGTATTAGATAAAAGGGGCACTTTTCTTTGTGACAGCCAGACCCTTACTGACCATTCTCAGGGTAGGGTTGGTCAATTATAGGAAGTCTTTTCTAGCCTGAATTTTTTATGACAGAAAATCACCAGTAGTTTTACAGTGGCTATTTTGCATCCGGCTGCTGATTCTGCTTGCTGTATTTCTAGCTCTTCCAGCTGTTAAGAATATTTAACATCTATTACATTTTCACTTCCCTTTTCCTGAGAAGATAGAATGTTCTTACAAAATTTACGTAGAACTTATTGAGGCTTTTGGTTTATTTGCAATCAAGATAGTGTACTGAAATGAGGATATGACTCTCTAGAAAATGCCTGGCATGCAAAATGAAATGCCTAACAGAACACGCATCTCCACTTCCCTTTTGAGTTAAAGGGAAAAAATTATTCTAGTTATTTATATTCTAAGCTAGGCATGGTAGAAACTGAAAAGTCATTTTTCCCATCAAAATTAGGTGATGTCTACACTAAAACCTATGTTGGCATAGCTTATGTTGCTCAGGGAGTGAATACACCACCCCCCAAGTGACACAAGTTACACCAACATGCGCACTCGTGTGCACAGCGCTATGTTGGCAGGGGTTACATAGCTTTTTTCATTCGTGGAGGTGGTTTTAGTATACTGATGAGAGAGCTGTCCTGTCAGCATAGAGCATCTTCACCAGACACGCTGCAGTGATGAAGCTGCAGCGCTGTACGTGTAGGCATGAGTGTGGTTATACATGGGTGTGAGGAAAAAAACATACTGGAAGCAATATTAGAACAAGTTGGCAAGTATCACCCATCTGGAACTTTGTACAATCAATTACTCCAGACTTAAACACATTTTAAGAATCACAATGGCTGAATAGTATGCTTGAATGGTTTCCCTCTCCTGAATAACAATAAGTTCTAAAACAGGGTTCAAGTCAGTACTCATTTAAATGTTTGTATGCTTATCTGAATGATTTATTATATTTAATGTTTTGTTTAATTGAGGCTCCACCCTTCCTCTGGTTCTCTAAGTCTCTGCTTTCTCCTTAGTTGTCTTACTGAACTGATGTTACCTGAATGACTGAGAGCCCCTTTTGGTAAGTAGTTAGCATTTAACCTCTGTATAGCCTTGACAAACACACCAGGGAAATGACTCAGCATTCTAGATCTTTAGAAATGGCTTTTGGCTTTTGTAATTCAGAATGTCTACCTAAACTGTTGGAAATGCATGCACTTTGATCTCTTCAGAAAGGGGTTGCAAACACTAGCGCATCAAAAGGCTGACTATGGATGTCATATATATTAGGAGTGTATCCGTGTGTGCACGCTTGTCAGGATCGGCTCTAGGCTGAGTTGAAGATTGTGAAGGATGTGGGAGATGCCTGTAAGTTTTTATGACTATTATATGTGCAGCTATTTGTTTGATGTTGTGTTTATTTTGGTTATGTGATTAGAAAGGGATTAATTCCAACAGAAGTGGATTGCATGTAGACAGGAAAACAGACAAACATTTTTGATAGCCACCTATTCACTAATAATTAAAGGGCAGTGCAGAGAAACAGATGCATTGACGTCTATCCCAACCTTTCCTGGCTTGGCCATGTTCAGGAGACCCAGGGGAATAAAAGAATTATGAGGAGAATAAAAAAAGGCAATCCTCAAAGAGCTGAGGAGAAGGAAGGCAGGCCTTCAAGGGTGTCTCTTCCCTCTTCCCCCTCCCCAGTTCCCTGAGGTTGGGGTACCTGGAATAAGCCAGGTCTACTTAAGCTTTACATAAGACGTGCATGTAGACTGTTTGTTGTGTTAAAATGCTTTTCTTGTGACACTTCGATTGCTGCTTTTGTGAACAATACTTTGTTTTGAAAAGGCTGTTTTGGATCATTGCATGACACACAGAGATCACAACTCCCACAATGAAGTCTTGTAGGGGCAGCCAAATGCAGTCAGGCCTGCTGAGCAATCATGATTGGTAAACAGTGGCACTGCATGCCAGGGACATGGTCTAAGGAGTGGGAGAATTGTGGGATTCTGCCCCAGAGAGGTGAAGGTGCAGGGCCTGTCACCTGGAGGAGTTGCGGTCAGAAAGACTGAGAAAGATCAAAGACGCTGTCAGCCCTGAACTCTGACACAGATTACACACACAGATTGTGGGTTTGAGTTACTGGGAAGATTGTGGTATCGGGCTAGATTTTCAAGGGTGTATATTGGTACCTAAAATGCAGATAGGCACCTAGTGGGCTTTTCAAAAACACCTAAGCACTTAGGCACTTCTGAGAATCCCACTAGGCACATATCTGCATCTTTAGGCACTTAAATCCCTTCGAAAATGTGGCCCATTGTCCATAGTGATGGAGAAGAGGAAAGTGATCAGGGCTTAGTTTTGGCCATGTTGCTTTTAAATTGATGGCTGGATGTCCTCAAGGAGAGGTCAAAAAGGGAGGCTATGCAGTTTATTGACATTACTGTTAAAGCACACTTACAACTTCAAAGATTTTCAAGCAGTTGCCTGGAGTCACACTTCTCAAAGAGAAATGAGAAGATGAAGGTCATGAATGAGTTCATTGCAGCAAACTTTTTAAATGCAAGGTAAATAAGATACATCTGTCAACTGGCTTCCCTGCTCTCACTATGTGAATCAAAGCTGGCAGCTGAGATATGTGAGTCTTGCTTACCTGAGACAGTCCAGCTAATAAAAAACAAGTTAATAAAAAGTAGAATTTGTATACTTTCTTGTTAGCTATTAGAGAGGTGTATTTGTAGATTGTTTTCAAGAGTTATGAATAAGGTCTCTTTTAGTTGCTTAATTTGTATTAAAAGTACACAGCTACCCCCAATAAAACACAACCCGATATAACATGAATTCGGATATAATGCGGTAAAGCAGTGCTCTGGGGGGGTGGGGCTGCTCACTCTGGCGGATCAAAGCAAGTTCGATATAATGCGGTTTCACCTAAAATGCGGTAAGATCTTTTGGCTCCCGAGGACAGCGTTATATCGAGGTAGAGGTGTATTAAGCCTTCTTAGAAAATAATGGCCTGCTTTTCAGTAACTTGATTGTATGACAAAAATTCTGGTTGGTGTCATTTAGTGTAACCGACACCTCTGAAACTCTTAGTGATATTGTTTAGCACCTACTATACTTATTTAATAATCAGCCCTCAGTGAGCTACTCTGTGCCCATACCTCACCACTCAGCTTTGGTGTGTGAAGAAGACTATAGCCCAGGGAAAGTATTTTAAATTAATTTTTAAAAATGAGTTTGAATCTCCTACTAACAGCCCGGTTCATTTGGTGACTAATGCACCAGTTATGCCAGTTCTCTGGGAAATTTATTTTGGGAAAAGTAGACACATAATAACACATGTGCATTTCAAATATCCACCCAAATCCTCCTCCACTGTGCACAAGTTAAATGATTCATCTCCCTTTTTCTCCTGGAGGCTAAAGGGGATGTATTACACAATAAATAAATAAATCCTTCTTTCAAAAATTTTTCTCAGACTTGCAGAGTTGGTGTAAAAAATGAGTCTATATGGCATGGAAAGTGATTATATGTGGTACTGAAAGATAATTTATTTTAGATGCCATATCTGTTCAGTGCTCACCTGTAGTGTGTCATACCAGGTGTCTCTAAATTAGCCCAGCAGAGTGGTACCTTTTCTTTGGTTTGCTCTGGCATGAGAGAAAGATTTCCCTCTGCTCAGTAATCTGTTTTTCAGGTGTTCTGTCTGCACAGTGACTTGAATCAGAGCAATTCTACCGCTACGCACTGAAGCACATGTTTAAATTTAAGAACCTGATGAAGTTCCACTGAAGCCAGTACATTTTCATCTTAGCTGTATTTAAATCTGCTTAATCACTTGGCTCAATCAATTGCATCATCCTATGTAAGTGTGCAGCCTACATCTACACTACACGCTATGGATGGGATTCCCACCTCACATACATATATTCGCATTAGCTTGTGAGTATAAATAATAGTGTAGATGCAGGCAGTGGCAGCGGTGGCACGGCTTCATTGTCCTGAGTACAAACTGGCCTGCAAGAAGTGGGTACGTACTCATTGCAGTTCTGCTGTGCCACTATTGCTCGTGCTACCACAGCTACACTGCTATTTACAGTCATCGAGCTAGCACAAGTGTGTGTACACGAGCTGGGAATCACACCCCTAGCTCTTAGTGTAAAAGTAGTCTGAGATATGAGAGGGCATCCATTATAGCTAGAGTTGTTCAGTGAGACTTAAAGGGATACTTAACTGCCTTCCTGAATCAAGATTACTGTTTAATAGTTAAAAAGGAAAAAAAAAGAAAAGAGAGAAAAAGCATAGGAAAGATTAAATAACGTTGCATATACAGAAATGTACATTACCTATGAACTATGCCAAGCTATTCATACAACTAGAAGGTCTTAGGGGGAGAAATGATTGATTTATCTTTTATAAATTTTATGGCCATGTAGGCCTCTGTTTCAGCCTCATTACCCAGTTTTTGAATAATTGTCATGGCAGCTCATAATTCTATTTAACAGTGCTGTTCTGCTACCTATGCTACCAGACCAACATTTGCCTGAGTATATATCTCCCCAGTTTTTCCCTCGGAGTTCAGGTACAGTTTGGTTGGAGACAGAGATGCAGTCAACTAGGTAGGTTGACTTAAAATACATCACTATTTTAGCATGTGCCCAATTACCAGCAAGTTAGCAACTGTGTACTTGTGAACATACCTGAAGTGGTCTCATCTTTAAGGGTGCATTGCAATAAAACACTTGTTGCTGGCCTGTGTCAGCTGACTTGGGCTTTCTGGGCTTGGGCTGCAGGGCTATAAAAATTGCAGTGTAGGCCAGTGGTGGGAGTTTTATTGCAGTGTAGACATACCTGAACTGAATGTCTTCTTGGTTACAAGTTTAATGCTCCCTTCTCCTGAATTACAAAAAGGCCCCAAAAGCATTTCTCCTGTCCCTGCCTTGTGAAACTCTTTGCTGGGCAGCTATTTCAAAATCCACCTTACTAAAGCCAGACTCCGGTTGCCTTCAAAGGGACTGGTGGTAGCAGGAGAGAGGATCTTAGACTAAAAGTATAAAATTCTTGCCCCATGGAAGTCAATGGCAAAATTCTCATGATCTTCAATGGAGCCAGAATTTCAGCCAAAGAAACGTAATCTACCTAACATCTTATAGATAATTGTTTAAAAAAAAACTTGCAGAAAAAGTCATATCATGCAGCAATAATAATAATTAATATAATTAATAATTACTGACATGATAGTTAACTTCTGTTTGTACCAAAGGTAGATTTTAAAACTTTTGAAGTTTAGTAGTTAGAAAAAATAAACTAATGAAACTAGTCATTTGCTTTGCCTGTTTTGTTTTTGATCTTTGAGTATAGTTAAAAAGCAGCTGAGAGAGCTTTATTGCATTCCAACTAGCTATAAAAATGACCAATTTTTGCAGAGGAAAATACAGCAGAAAGATATTGTTGCTTATCAAAATTCTTTTCATGACTATATTAACACAGTAAGATCCTGCCTACAGGGTAATTCATACCAACAACTCAACTCCCCTACATAAACTCTGAGCAATCAGTTATATGCAAGCAGTTAATTTAATAATGAGTCTGGCCTTGAAGATAGAAAAAAAATTGCAGGTGATAAGTAAGAATTCACTCTGCAATCTAAATCCGATGTAGGGTTTGTTTGCTTGTTTTTTGAAAAAACATCCCACTTCTGCTTTTGTTGCATATCATCCACTTGTAAACATGACAACCATAAATCATCAATGCCTTTTATGCAGTTACATTTTTTTAGCCTTTGCTGTTGCCTGGAATAGAGCTCCAAATGTTGGCACTACTTCAGCTGCCAAAACTGAGAGCTAATCAGTTTAGGTTTGATTCAAAATCCCCTGAAGATGATACGTAGACTTGAATTGATTCAATGGGCACTGGATTTCGCCCTGGGATTGCACAGCACTGTTTTGCATTCCTATCTTCCCACTTCTGGAAATCTACAATATTTTTTGGTCTGGGATTTTTTAATCTACAGACTTTATTTCATAGATAAAAGGTAGACAGGAACCTTCATTACTCTTGTGATCTTAGTGGGTTTTGTATTGAAATGCACGTCTACCTGATTCAGCACCCACTGATGCCAAAGGAAAATGTCATACGTCTAAGGCCCTTCATTTGTTTTTTAATTTGTTTGATAAATTCCCATGAAATTTTTAGTGTTTTGTTTCAAAAATATTTTTAAAATGGATGAAAAATGAACTTCACAGTTTTCTGGGTAATTATCATGGTTAATATTGGGGTAGGCTATGGGGAGGGGGAGAACAGAAAAGGACCAATAGAGAAAAGTAAGAGCTTTATTGTTTATGAAACCATTATCTCTACTCTCCCCCACCCCCAATTACAAAAACAAAACTTATTTTTAAAACAAAAACAGTTTGCTGTTGGTGACTTGTTCAATTATGCTTAATATAAAGGGCTTCAGTGTGAATTCCAGCAGTCCTGGGGTAGGAGGGGGCTCTGTCCAGCAGGGGAATTTCATGGTGCTCTGTGCCCTTAGGCTCTGCTCCGCCGGGTCACAGGGGGTTAGAAGGACCTATTCCTGGCCATACGGAAGGGCCCAGTTATTCTCACAAGTATCACAGGGCGTGTGGGGAGCAGGGGTGATTGGTACTCAAGGGGCACAGCAAGCAATGTGTGGGAGAGGTGTCTGAGAGGGGGAAACTGACCGTGTTCTGTGCCCTGGGGCTGCGCTAAATGGCTGCAGTTAGGACAGGGTCAGTACTCATGGCATGTAGCCTTCTGCTCCCTGCAGGCCTGTCGCAGCAGTGGGCAGGCAATCTTAGCTGCTGGGACCAGGCATCTTGCCCATCTCGCTCCCCTACTGTGCAGCTTACAGCAGTCACCAGCCAGCAGTTACTTTCCTTTGCACACATGCACCGTGCCATCTGGCGGGGAGCCAGATCTGGGAAATTTGAGCAGTTAAAAATATTTTCAGAGGGTTTTGGTTAAAAAAGTAAAACAAAAACAAAAATAGCAAAAAACAAAAGTTAAAGTCCCTACGTATATCATACTGGTTGTCTATCTAGGAACAGAGTGGAGGAATGTATCCTGGAAAGCCGTGATTATGAAAAGATTTTAGAGTTCACAGTGGATAAACAGCTCAACATTTGCTCCTGGTGTGATGAACAGGGTTAATATGATCCTTGGATGTATGAAAAGAGGTCAAGAGTAGGAGTCCAATGCCTCTGTATTTGGCATTGGTCAGGCAGATACTACAATACTGTGTATGACTCTGGAGTCTGTTTTAAAAAGTGTTAAAAAATATGACAGGCTGCAGACAAGTGTCAAAAAAATAATTTTGAAGGCTGGAGAAAATGCCTTACAGTGGGAGGCTTAAAGCTCATTTTTTTTTTTTAGCTTATCAAGAAGATCAAGATGTGACTTGATGATGGTGTATAACAGGAATTGGTAACCTCTGGCATGTGGTGGGCCAGGTCGGTTTGTTTACCTGCCGCGTCCACGATCGCGGATCCCACTGGCCGTGGTTTGCTGCCCTTGGCCCGCCCCACTTCCTGCAGCCCCTATTGGCCTGGAGCGGCGAACTGTGGCCAGTGGGAGCCATAGTCAGCCAAACCTGTGGACGCAGCAGGTAAAATACTGGCTCGGCCTGCCAGGCCATGTGCCAAACATTGCCGCTTGCCAAAAGTTGCTGATCCCTGGTGTATAAGTACCTTAATGGGGAGAAAATACCACAAACTAAAGGACTCTTTTTAATTTAACAGAGAAAGGGATAATGAGAACCAATGGCTGGAAATTAAAGCCAGGCATTGAAATTCAAAATAAGGCACACATTTTTAACTGTGAGGGTGAATAATCAAGGCAACAAGCTACTAAGGGAAATGATGGGTTTTCCATCTCTTGATGTCTTTAAATCAAGACTGGATGCCTTTCTGGAAGATATGTTTCAGTCAAACACAAGTTATTGAGTTCAATGCACTGGTAACTGGGTGAAATTTAATGGTCTGTGATATTCAGGGGTCAGACTAGATTAATGGTGACTTCTGGCCTTAAAAATCTATAAATCTATTTTTTTAAAAAGTCTTCAGTGGGATCCTTGGGAAAACAGTATTTACTTAGAGGGTCTTTAGAACTTTACACAGATTCTTTGTATTTTATTGATATTCAAAAAATCAGGATAAGAAAATATGAAATGCAAATACATGACAGTAAGTAAGGAGAGAAAGCCCTATGCAAAAAAAAAAAAAAAAAAGTATTCTCTCACAGATCAGAGATTACTTGAACAGTTTCTATTAGAAATCTCGTCCTTTAGAGCTAACCCAAGCTAACAGCTGGGGATCCCTTGCTTATGCTTAGAAGTCTTGCTCCTTGAAATTTCTTCTTGACAGGGATTTTTATTCCCTTCCCCCCAGAGCTCAAACTGTTGGGATGAGTGTTTGTGCATGTTCCTTCTTCGTGGGTGTGAGGAAGCAATCAACAAAGTCTTTTGTCCAGTGATGTTCCACAATGACTTATCTGGTGTCTATGGGCTTTCTTTTATTGGAGAGGAGATGACACGTCATATAGTAAATTAATATTTCACACTTGGTAATGCTTCTCTCCTGGCTGAGGGGGTTTACAGTTTTAGAGAAAAAACTTTTATAGTGACAGACCAAACACTCAAACACTACTTTATAACATGAGATACAGATATCATAAATGAGATAAATGCATGCAGTAACTCACAAGCATTTCATAAAGTCTAAACACATTTTTATAAATCTAATACCAATTTTAACAATCTAACACAAACGTGAGCCAGACTGATTTCCAGCTATACATTGTCAGTGTTCAGCGAGGCATGAACTGGCACCTGGTCTACCAGTGTCAACAGTCAGCATTTTGGCTCATACTGAAAGAAGCTGGTGTCCCAGATGTTTTGCTAAATCTGGTGCACAATCTTCACACTGGTAGAGGTGCAAGAATGTGCATTGGTTCACAGCTTTTGCCACATTTCTACACAACCTTAGGTGTGTGGCAGGGATGTATTCTCACCCTGGCACTATTCGGGATATGTGGGCATGCCACTCCACATGTCAGAATCAGGGTTGGTCAAGACGTATTCATTGACCAAGATTATGTGGATGATACTGCCTTGCTTGTGGAAAAACCAGAGAATTTCAGCTCTGCCCTTCAAGGATTCCAAGATGCTGCCGCACTATGGTGTTGAACATCTCATGGCAGAACATGGCAGAAGACCAAGGTCCAGAACCTCAGAGATGGGCCACCAGAATCCCTTCTAGCACTAGGGAGAGCGTTGATGAGTTCACATACCTAGGCTGCCAGCAAAGTTCAAATGGTCACAACAAACTGGATGACTTCTGACTAACTGGTCTTGCTGCTATCTGTATGAAGTCCAAGTCTTGCTTATGGGCACTAAATGTCTCTGCACTGAGACAAATTCAGGATCTATCAGCCAGTGTACTTCCTTTATTGCTATATGGACCAGAAACCTGGACAAGTAGATTTGGAGCAGCTAGAGGTATTCCATATGTGCTGTCAGCACCAAATCCTGATCATAAAGTGGTTCAACTGTGTGCAAAATACCAAATTTCACAGAGATCTGGCCTTCCTTCACTCACTCGCTACAGTCACAAGCAGTGTTGCCTGCACTTCAGCCTTGTTGCCATAATGGGTGGAAACACCCCAGCACTCTGTTCCCTCAAACTCTCCATCAATGCATGAAAGGGTGCACATCTTGACCCTACTGGTTGTCACCTATGACGCCACCCCAGAGATTCATGGATTTACTGGATTAAGCCAACTCTGGGAATTTCACTCTGTGGTGCCTGATAATGGTGCCATCAACCGTGGTCACTTTGGCAGGTGCAGCGGTCCTAAGTAGACTATATGCGTTTTATGATGATGATGATGACGTTTGAAGTACTAAGAGCAGGGATTATATAACATTAACTCCCAAAAAACAATAGACACTTTATTTTAAAGGTAGCAATAAAGAAACTGTCAATGAAGAAGGCAAAGCAAAGTATCTTCTAAAGCATATAATCAAAGCTTATGTTTTTTCTGAATTATACAGTACCATAGATCAAGAAAAGGTATCCATCTAGTTTGGAGAAAAGAAATAAAAGTGAACTATAAAATAAGGTCTATTTTTGTGCCACTTTGAAGAAGTTTAGTCAAGCGTTCAACGCGTAAAGTGACACTATGCTACTGTCACTTAAATATAATCCATTTCTTACAAATAAGTTTTTTTTTTTTTTTTAAAGAAGAAAAAGAAGGGGAGAGGATAAAAAAAGCAGTAGTTATACTGTGGTGTATAAACTGGAGCATTGTTGAAATTTCAACAAAGTTCTTGAGCATTTTGAACATCAATGAAAAATATTTCCTGAAAATTTCGTGAAACCTCCATTTTTAACCAGCTCTGATACAAGCCTTTCTATTAAATGTGACTCACAATCTGCACAGCAAGTGCCACAAAGCCAAATATATTTCAGACCCACAGCATTACTCCTTGATGAGAGATGTGCAAAACTGTCCTCCTGGATCTATTTCCCAGTAAGACTTCATCTTTTCGGCTAATGAATGTAGATTTTTCCTGAGAGTCAAGTGGATCTTTGCAATCTGCAAATACTATCTCTCCTTTCTATAAAGCTTTGGAGATGGGAAAAATCTCTTTTTCATGATACTATCACAATGGCTTTTTTTTTAATTTGCAGTGAAATAAATCTCTGAATATTTCTGTTTTAATATCCCCAATGATCCTGCATATTCCCACCATCTTGTCTAGAACAATAAAGAAAAATGATCCAATAATACAAGTTTGATACTATTTTAAAAAGTGCTGACTGACCTGTTCATTACAAGCAATGTATGATGAATTTATCCATACTCCTTGGTTGGCAATGTATTATGGGTTATATCCTATTCAATAGCTAGGATGAATAACTTTAAACTACAAGTTTACTAACTGTTTACTCTTTTGCTAGTCAATATTTGTGTGGTGGATCGCAGTCACATGGTATAGGTTCTAGTCTCCGATTTGATGACTGGAACATTTTTAAGGAGGAGACTCTTAAAGGTACTAATGGCAGATTGATCAGAGGCCGTTTTGCAGTACTACTGCATGGTTTTTGAGACTCTACTCCTAACTTGTGTTGACTGAGATTTCCAGCTGGTGCATGATAAAACCAAAACCACTGTAGCAAGAGTGAGACACAAATTTAGTAGAAAGAACATTTTGTGTTCTGTTACCATGAGGTTTTATTTTCCTCAGCTGCTGAATTTTGGATATGTTGTTTCTCAAAAGGCTGCTGTCAAAAAATAAAATCACAAGGGCGATAGTCTAGCCCTGACTAAAAGGCAAGGGAAAACACCCTTTCCCCCCGCTGCTGCTGTCTCATTGGAAGGTGATATAATGAAGCTGAGCTACAGATGTTTCACCTTTAACTCCAATCCATATAGACGACCACTCTCCTCCTTTTATGAAAGTGGATCTGCAGGTCATAATTCAGAATATTGGGGGTAGGAGGAAGGCCCAACAACCATCTCCATATCTTCTCCCCAAAGAAAACACACCTAACATTTTATTCTCTCTCTCAATAACATAGTTGTTCCAAACTATTTTATGGCCTTACAGCTTACTTCAACATTTTTAATAGATTTTTTTGGTGTGTTTTTTTCTTGTGTGAAGAGTGGAACTTAAATAGATGGCAAATGATTTTGAAAAGAAATTGGAGTATGTTCCATGGGTCTTAATCATGATGCTGATAAAGGGAGATAGTATTCTCAGAGTTACATCAAGGTGGATGAGAGAATTTCAACATAGCCAAGCTACACGTAAAAGCACAATACAGACCAGTCTCACCCAAGCCAATTTGTACATATGTCTAAGGTTGGGGTGTTCTCAAAGGGCACAAATGAAAATTAACCACCTAGAGCTTCATCCACGCACTCTGTTACCATAACGATTGGTGTAGTATGAGAACCTGAACAGAATATAGTACAGAGACAACTGAAATCAGTGAAGGCCTCCCACTGAGTGCTCAGTGCCTCCTGCAAAATGCTGATTTTTCTCCATTCCCTTGAACTAAACGTGATGGCGGATGTTCAAAACTTGTTGGACTGTGCTCAAAATTTGTCTTTTTAATAACTTTAGGCTGTTTTTGTCTGAAAAGTGACAGGACCTGGTATGTTACTTTTATTTTTAAAGACACTTCATGCCTGAGATGGCTGACAGGGGGCCTAGAAATATTGAAGACAAACAAGATAGACTGTGATAGCATCCTACTTTCTGGTTTGAAAAAAAATGAAGGGCTATTTGAAAAAAATGAACAGTGATGTTTTCCTCTGATACATTTTCCTGGTACTCCCTGTCAAAGGCAGAGTGATAAATATTAACACCCCAGTATTTTTCTCAAATAGCTCTAAGTATTCAGTGTTGATGAGTTTTATGTCTAAAACCTTCACAGCCAACTATTACTTGGACAGCCCGGAAAGAGCTCATGATCTTTCTGAAGCTAAGGTTAGGTTTAGAAAGGCAAATGATACACTAAGGCATTCATTCCATTTGCTATGAAAATATTAATTTCCCATGCCTTTATGGGATGCTGGATTATTAGCAAAGCTATAGTGAAAGTGACAATGGGGGAAGGAGAGGGGAAGGGTAGCTCATGATAGGCTGTGAGTTCTGAGCTCCACATACTTTCTTGCTACCTTCCCCCTTTCCCACTGCAATGTGGTTTACAAGATCAAAATAAATCCAGATTTCTTCTATCTTTTCTCACCATCCACTTTTCCATAGGTTGTCAGGGAAATCAGCTTCTGCCAGTCCTCAATAGGCTGTTGTTATTGGGTGCTTTTCAGAAGTGAGAAGTGAAACATTCTGTGGGGGCAAGAAGGCCTAGAATTCTACTTTTAGGAAAAATCCATGATATTTTTAAATCTGCAGGACAAGTATTTTACTTCAGTATGTTCTTTTTGCAACCACTCTTGATTAAAACAAAGAGTAAAACAGACATTGACGGGCAGCGAATAAATGGGGGCGTAGACTGTGTAGAGGAATTATTTGCCTTTTAAGCCTCCTCCTGAGAAGCAATGGACTATTCAAATTATTTCTCATGCTTTTCCTCACTTTTCAAGCTCCCCTGCTTTTTTCTACCAAGAAGCAGCAGTGAGAAACTGGGCAAACCATAACACAGGGTTTCTCAAACAGGGGTCGCTGCTTGAGTAGGGAAAACCCCTGGTGGGTCAGGCCAGTGTGTTTACTTGGCCCCACCGCAGGTCCAGCCAATCGCGGCTCCCAATGGCCACGGATCATTGCTCTGGGCCAATGGGAGCTGCTGGAAGCAGCGTGGGCCAAGAGACTTACTCGCCGCCGCTTCCAGCAGCTCTCATTGGCCCACAGCTGCGATCGGTTGGACCTGCAGACAGGGCAGGTAAACACACTGGCCCAACCCGACAGGCGCTTTCCCTGCACAAGCAACGAACCCTGTTTCAGAAACCCTGCGATAACACTTACACCCACTCTGTAAATTGAGCACTTACATAAGAACATTGTTATGGCAAAAGGCTAATGGCTTGCATATTAAGAGAACTGATCTATAAGCATTCAGGAGGAAACTCCCCAGACCATGGGGTTATAATGCCACTGACTGTGTCTTGTAGTAAAAATGACTTGTCTCCACCAGGATTTTACAGCAGGATAGTTAACACTCAGGGCTGGTCTACACCACTGTGGTAAATCGATCTAAGTTACGCAACTTCAGTTACATGAATAATGTGACTGAAGTTGATGTAGTTAGATCCACTTACCGCAGTGGCTACACCGTGCTGTGTCAATGGGAAACTGTCAACTTCCTTTATGCTTCTCAGGGAGGTGGAGTACACAAATCGATGGGAGAGTGCTTTCCCATTGATTTAGCATGCCTTCACCAGACCCACTAAATCAACGCTCGCTGCATTGATTGCAGCAGTGCCAATCTACTGAGAAGTGTAGACATACCCTCATTATCAGAGGGGTAGCCGTGTTAGTCTGGATCTGTAAAAGCAGCAAAGAATCCTGTGGCACCTTATAGACTAACAGATGTTTTGGAGCATGAGCTTTCATGGGTGAACACCCACTTCGTTGGATGCATGTAGTGGAAATTTCCAGGGGCAGGTATATATATGCAAGCAAGCTAGAGATAACGAGGTTAGTTCAATCAGGGAGGATGAGGCCCCGTTCTAGCAGTTGAGGTGTGAAAACCAAGGGAGGAGGACAACAGCACCTCCTTTATCAGCATCTTTGATTATAATGTCACAGGCCTTGGGTGGCAGGCCAGTCCTCGCCCACAGACAGCCTTTTAACCTGAAGCATATTCTCACCAGTAACTGCACTCCACATCATAGTAACTCTAGCTCAGGAACCAATCCATGCCACAAACCTCGATGCCAACTCTGCCCACATATCTACACCAGCAACACCATCACAAGACCTAACCAGATCAGCCACACCATCACCGGTTCATTCACCTGCACGTCCACCAATGTAATATATGCTATCATATGCCAGCAATGCCCCTCTGCTATGTACATTGGCCAAACTGGACTTTCTGTACGGAAAAGGATAAAGGGACACAAATCAGATATTGGGAATGGCAATATACAAAACCTGTAGGAGAACACTTCAGCCTCCCTGGCCACACTATAGCAGACCTTAAGGTGGCCATCCTGCAGCAAAAAAACTTCAGGACCAGACTTCAAAGAGAAACTGCTGAGCTTCAGTTCATCTGCAAATTTGACACCATCAGCTCAGGATTAAACAAAGACTGTGAATGGCTTGCCAACTACAGAACCAGTTTCTCCTCCTCCCTTGGTTTTCACACCTCAACTGCTAGAACAGGGCCTCATCCTCCCTGATTGAACTAACTTCGTTATCTCTAGCTTGCTTGCATATATATACCTGCCCCTGGAAATTTCCACTACCTGCATCCAACGAAGTGGGTGTTCACCCATGAAAGCTCATGCTCCAAAACATCTGTTAGTCTATAAGGTGCCACAGGATTCTTTGATGCCCTCATTAGTTATCCTGTGGTAAAAACACACTTTTTGTTGGCAGTGAAGACATAGCCAGCAAGTCCCATTTTTCTGCACACCTTCTTAGTCTAGCTCTTGTCCACATATATCCACATTCAGAAGGGAGGAGCATTTCCTGAATGAGGTGAAGTACAGGGAGACACAGGTACAGATTTCTCTCCTCCCAACTGCCAAATCAAGCAATATCAAACACCATCAGGAATATCATCCTTCGTATGCCCACTACAACAACTGTCCTGGGTTTTTACTTTGAATAGCCAGTTATCATAACAAAGATAAACTTGTTCACTTTTCAGATGTCAATGGATCTCTGTCTGATACAGATAAAATTTTGTTAAGGAAGAAAGAGGACACTTGCTAACAAGAATCTTTAATCCATACCTTTTTTCGATAGGGTGTATTAAATGGTGTTATGGCAAAAAAAAATTGTATGTGAGCAATGTACATTTTGGCTGGCAGACTGCTATTGGGGTCTGGCTTGTGATCAGACATTATAGAACTGATTCTATGATGCAAAAATTAAAGTATGGATAAAAAATTATCCTTCTCATCAAATATTAGCAGTGAGTGCTGTCCTATTTTCAAAAATGTCACAGGAGTAAACTTCGTAAAAAATTAAAGTTATATTTTAACATTTCCCCCTGTTAGCGGAAACGTAGCTAGTAAATAATAGTGAAAAATCTTGTCATTTGCTTCCCATTCCAGAGATAGCACACATTTCCCACTAGTTGTACCGCAATCAGGTTAAAAATAAATGGTCCAAAAGCCCTAAGGTTGTGGAGATGAATTCCAGTGAGCAATAGGAGGTAAAGACCTCACTGGTGGGTATTTTGCTTTCAGATCTGTTGTGATGCTTCAAAATATATGCTGTACATCCACATTGCACTGTGGAAACCAAGTGTAAGTGAGATTTAGTGAAAGGGTTAAGTCATTTTCTGCCCACTATTATATATCAGTTAAAGCTGAAAGCCTGTGATCACCCAAAGGAATTATTGTCTTATTCTTAAGCTCTCGAGATCTCTTGTCTTAAAAGCTTTTCCATTGATTTCAAGCGTGACCATGAAGAAATAATATAGTGCTGTAAGATTGTCTCTTTCCCTTAAAGGGGAAGGATGGTCCAGTGGTTAGCACACTGGTTTAGGATCTAGAAGATCTCAGTTTAATTCCCTGGTCATCATGCACTTCCTGTGTGACCTTGGGCAAGCACTTGGTCTCCCCTGTGCCTCAGTTCCCCATCTGTAAAATGGGGCTAATAACACTGCCCTACCTCACGGGGGGGCTAAATACGATACTAAATGTTACATAATAAATAATTATTTGTATATTAAAAAATTAGGAATAGGGTCAATTTGGGAAGAGAACAAATGGAGGAGTTGAAAGCAAAAGTTGCCCAAACCAGCTGAGTTCGCAGCTTTCAGTCTTTTAACTTGTGAAAATGTGATTATCACAAACATGACTAGCTTTGTACACAATTTGTTCTCATTTTAATCTGTTTTTACAGGTAATCCTGCAGATACAAAAATATATATTAACCACACAAAGTAGTGACTGCATTTGGAATAAAAGTTAAAAACATTTAATATTTGAAAATCACAGAAAAAATTGAACGTAGAATGTAAAAGTTTATAAAATGATATTCAGTGTGTTGGTGAAATGTATAGGTATTTTTAAAACATATACACACTCGAAATTAAATATGTGAATGCAATTACTGCACATGTTATGCTGTTACATTATTTAATATGTTTTGCTTATTCCATGTTTACAAAACTTCACTTTCCAGTGTTACTCCTAGAGGGTCTTATTATTTCAGTGGTGATTTTGCCACTGATTTTAATGACTGCATATTTAGACCAGCCAATAGAGAAAACAACCTCCACAGTGCTTGGAAGTGGTGTTAAATGCAGACATTTACTTTTAAAAACTATTATTTCTTTTCTTGCTCACATGAGCAGGGGAAATATTTCTTCTGTATTGTAGTTCTGACTGTCAACATATTAACAAATCATAGATTTCAAAATATTTACTCTGCTCCATTGCCCATAGGAAAAAATGTGCATACATGTCTGAAGTGACTGTTTTACCTTCCCTCTAATTCCTTGTATTCTGCCAATCAAAATTGACTAGTTCTTGCTGTGAAATTTTCTTGCATAGTTTCTTGCATATTAGTTAGTTCTAATGCCAAGCAGTAGAGTTCTTGCTCTTTGCAAAACTTGAGACACTACTTCTCCTACCAATTTTAAATCCCTATCAAAGGTGGAGCTGTTTAATATTACATTTGGTTGATAGTTCATATTCTGTTAGAAATCCAGACTTTTTCTTGATACATGGAACACTTTGATAAACTTACATGGAAAGTGGTACAATTTACACCATGTATAGAGAAGTGATTTTTAAAATGTATTCCTTTAGCCTTGTAAAGATATATAAATCTTTTTCCTGGGCATCCTTTGCTAATCTAATAGAAAACACAGTGGGTACACTGAAATTTTAGTTAAAATTCAGAATTGATGTTTTGTTCTTGGCCTGCATTACTGTTAATCTTGGTAATACTATTCTTACCATGATCTTGTGAATATCTGTGTGCACAGGCACGGAAAATGCCTGTTGATCATGTTCTAGAGCAGCGTTTCTCAAAATTGGGCCGCCTGGTGGTCTGGGCTGGTTTGTTTACTTGCTGCGTCCACAGATTCAGCCGATTGTGTCTCCCATTGGCCGTGGTCCGCCACTCCAGGCCAATGGGGGCTGTGGGAAGCGGGGGAGCGGCCAAGGGATGTGCTGGCTGCCCTTCCCGCAGCCCCCATTGGTCTGGAATGGTGAACCACGGTCAATGGGAGCCGTGATCGGCTGAACTTGCAGACGTGGCAGGTACACAAACTGGCCCGAACCACCAGGGCTTTCCCTGAACAAGCGGCGGCCCAACTTTGAGAAGCTCTGTTCTAGAGCACAATTGTATTCATTGATGTTTAAAATTAACTCCTCCTTGTATTACTTTAGAATTGTAATAAACTTTCTTCTGCAAAAAGCATATTTTATGAGCAGTTAAAAACAGTGGAGACTTAAACAAAGAAGTAGGTTCCAACCAAACTAAGTCTATGGCTACACTAGAGAGTTAGCAGCTGCTGTAAGCTTTCTAGTGTAGTTACTCTAAACCTACGGGAAAGAGCTGACCTGTCGACATATTTAATCCGCCCCCAATGAGCTACGTTGGTGAGGGAAGCTCTCCTGCCGACATAGCACTGTCCACACTGGCGCTTAGGTCGATGTAACTTACGTTGCTCAGGGGGTGGCTTATTGAGACCCCTGAGTGATATAAATTATACCGACATAAGTGGTAGTGTTGACATAGGCTAGATTTACTTTTCACACCTATAAGTAATCTGCACTTCTCTCCATCAATGCCTCTGACTGAAAAGGATTACATAGTGTGTGTACTCCTAACTGTAATAAAGTGTTTCATTTCTCCCATAATTTCTGAAGCTGGAAGCCAAAATAATATTTTTCTGAGCCTTAGCACATTGCTTGATCTTGCAAAATCTATTTCATGGTCTGCTAGATCCTAATGGAGATTGTTGGTAATGAGATAACATTTATTTATATAGAAAATACATTTACTAGTAACTGCCAAAAACTAACAAGCAACTGAAAGCAACAACTTTTTATATTTTGTCAATGTCTAGTCCAATACATTAAGGTTGCTATTTTAACTACTTAAAAGGATAAAATACTATATATTTTGAATGTTTCATGACTTCAAGAGGGATAGTCTTTATGTACATCTAAATGAGGCTGTACATTAATGTTCCCCTAGAGATGTATTTATAGTTGGGGCTGCTGCTTCCCAGGCTATTGAAATCAGTTGACAACAAATATTACACCTCATTTGGTAAAAGCAAATCTGATGTGCACCTGTTAATGTAAGCAATCGTTATACTTAATTACATGAGAGTAGACACAGAACCATCTATAGGTGCTCTTGAAAGGCTTTAGGAGTGACCTTGGTGTCAGATGTGTTAATAACATTTTAAACTGAGAATCTGCAGTAGGCTTTTTGCCTAGAGCTAGGTTGTAAATTATTGCTGCATTGCGGATTATAGTTTAATGCTTTTTTTGGGGAGGGGTACTAAGGGAGACATTCAGCCTTCTAAATTCCGAGTCAAGGTCTACAGTACAGCAACTAAGACTACTTTTAAAATCTAGTGTGAGCAACAAGGAAGAATCATAACGGTAGAAGGAAAGATATACATTATATATTATGATATATATTACAATTACTATTTCTATTGTGTAGAACCTAGAAGCTCCAGTCATGGATCAGAACCCTGTTGTGCTAGGTGTTCTACAAATCCAGACAAATAAGATAGTCCCTGCCCTGAGGAGTTTATAATATCATGTACATCACCTTAGCTTTAGTATAAAGAAGGTATAGACATGAAGAAGGGACTCACTTTTCAAAAGGGACTAGTGATTCAGTTCTTGGATGCCCAACATGCGATACTTTAAAAAGGTCTGATTTTAAGAGGATGGGTGTTTGGCCCTCTCTGAAAACCAGGCCCCCTTACTGTGTCCACATCGGGCACCCAAAATCAATAGTTATATTTGAAAATTTAGGCCACATTCTTCAAAAATAGCCCGCAGACGATCTTTCATAGTTTACTTCATACATTCTGTCAGATCTTGCTCAATGCTCATATTTTTCTATTTGTTGTGCCCAGTGCTTAATTATTGAACTACATATTGATCTTAAATTCAATTAAGTATATATTGGCAGCATGATAGTGTGGTCTCAGTGTGTGTTAGAAGGGTTTCATTAGCATGAGCTTGGTTTGGTTGGGTAAGGTGCCCTTGCACAGAATTTCTGAGAGATGAGAATGAAACATACGTATTTCACATATTTCATTGATAGTTTGTACCTATTTTTCTTGCTGAATTGACTAGCAGATGAAAGTGTACAGTCTTGGGCTGACGTTATGCAGGTTAGTATTCTACTGCTTGATAGATGCCTTGTTGTTTACTCTGTTTTAATAGTTACATTATGGGAAATGTGCTTAAAGAAGGAGAGAAATTCTATTGTTCTTTATGCCAGTATAAATCTAGAGTAACTCAGTTGTATTCAGTGGAGCTAGTGCACATGCTGGTGTAAAGGGGAACAGAACTTGGCTCACTAACATGGGCAGCGGGTATCATAGGCAGGGGTAGATTATGCCTTCCCAAACAGCCTAGTGTGACCCTGCCCACGCTCTGCCCCCAGGCCAGCCCCCGCATTCCAGTGCTCTGCCTTAGCTGGCCCAGTCTAGTTGGGGCTGGCTGACCTGCCTCCCACAGGGAATCAGGGCAGCTGGTGCTGGGGCCACGTCACCTGGCACACCGGGGCTGGCCATGCCCTCTGCTGGGTGGCTGTGCTATGGCGAGAAAAGGGTGTGAGGTGCCTCCTGTCCTTCCCCCAATCATTACCAACAGTTCCAAGAGAGCAAGCTTCCACCTTAACAATCAAGAAAATATTAGGGAAAGGAGTCTGACTGCAATTCTGGAGCCCAAAAGCCCGGAGCTGTCTGGGTATAGACACCTGGCTAGAGGGTATGGCCAGATCCTTACTGGCTAGTATGTAGGATGTCATCTGTAGTGCTGGGTATGATGCAACTCTTGCAAATGAGCAGCAATTTGAACCCACTCCACTGCACAGAATGGCTGTCCCCCCCACCAGCAATCCCGTCTTGCAAAGGCAGGATAGACCTTGTAACAAACATGGCTGGCACTGTGCTCTGCCGCCAGCATAGCTCCTAACACTATAGATGTGATTTGGCCCCAAGTGCAGCAGGGAGAGAGCAAATAAAGTGGCAAGTCAGCTACGTAGCTCACTTTTCTTGGATATTGGTTAATATTGGAGCAGATTCATTTTGTTTCTTTCGATTTTATAAAACCATTAAAGCTGTCTCATTCTCTAGGCCAGGGTTTCTCAAACAGGGGTCGCCGCTTGTGTAGCGAAAGCCCCTGGAGGGCTGGGCTGGTGTGTTTACCTGCCCCGTCCGCAGGTCTGGCCGATTGTGGCTCTCACTGGCCGCAGATCGCTGCTCTGGGCTAATGGGAGCTGCTGGAAGCAGTGTGGGCCGAGGGACTTACTGGCCGCTGCTTCCAGCAGCTCTCATTGGCCCGGAGCAGCGAACCGTGGCCAGTGGGAGCCGCGATCGGCCAGACCTGTGGACGGGGCAGGTAAACACACCAGCCTGGCCCGCCGGGGGCTTTCCTTGAACAAGCGGCGACCCCTGTTTGAGAAACCCTGCTCAAGGCTCTCTGTCAATTAGTTAAAAGCACAGTTAGCCACTCAAGAAAATCAATATATAATATGAAAAAGTAGCAACTGCACAGATACACCGTAACTAAATAACTATGCTGAGCAAATTATTAATAACAACGCAATTCTCTACCTATCCCATTACCGTCCTTCAGCTCTTTTAAGAAAATGAGGCTTTCACCGTGTTCTAAGGTTCAACAGTTTCTGGCTGTTTCAGACTGAGAGGGAGGAGCATAGCAAAGGAGCACTTGCAGCCTCCTCTCAAGCCTCCCTTGGTAGCCTGCTGCATGGCCATGCAGCTTAGAGGGAACTTAGACCGTGAGTTGCAATCTTTTTCCTCTTTATCCCTGGAGCAACGCAATTGCAGGCTACACCTTGTGACAAAGTGATTGAGCCCTTAGTTGTTACAAGGTAGGGCTCTGTACTAGGAATGGCACAGAGTAATGCATAGGGCTAGGTGGAGAGATGTAGCTAGAAGAACCTGGTTCCCCTCACCTACTGAACACAAACAGTATGTATTCTCAAAAATGAATGGAACAAGTTGAAAAAAACTAAAGTTAAAGGAAATATTAACCTATACACTATTTAAGGTAGGGCCAAATAGTAACAGTGATTGCATGAGGTTAACTGCTTGAATATGATTTGTTAAATTGAAGCCAGCCTAGATCTCTAATGGCCAAAATTCTCATCAATCTGATGGCTGTTTTTTTTAATGATATGACATGAGATTATAATTTTAATCTACTTTTTAGCAGATTGGCATCAAGACAGGGAAAGCCATCAACACAGTTGGCACCAATAGATATCCTTCTCGCCAATATTAGTTGAGAAACTAAACATTGCCTGGACATAAAAGCTAGAGTAATTTTTCATTCTTAACATATGTCTGACTGCAGAGTAAATTTGGACTGTAACTCGGGCTGATTATGCCCAAATCCCTTTACCACCCTTAACAAAATCCTTTAACCTGGGACCTGGTCTAAACTACAGACATAGGTTGACAGAAGCCATGTTAAGTTGATCTAATAATGTATGCATCTACACTACTGAGTCCCTTCTGCTGACCACAGTGGCCTGTCAAATCAACTTTTATACTCCACCTCCGCGAGAGGCGTAGTGCTTGATTCAACATCCACGGGTTGACATGAGGATAGCGTAGACACTGCATTATATAATTCGACTGAATTGGCCTCCAGGAGGTGTCCCACAGTGCTGTAACCACTCTGAGAGCACTTTCAACCCCACTGCACGTCCACCAGGTACACAAGGAAACAAACTCTGTTAATGCCCTGTGAACTTTTTAATTTTTCATTTCCTGTTTGATCAGCATGAAGCGCTCTCAAGCACAGCTGATCATAGAGACTCACAAATGCGCTCCAGTCCAGCATGGAGTACACAGGAGGTGGTGGATCTTATTGCTGTGTGGGGAGAAGAATCTGTGCAGGCAGAGCTCCGAAGCAGCAGAAGAAGCACTGACATCTATGCCAAGATTGTGTGGGACATGGGGGAAAAGGGCTGCACCAGGGATACGCAGCAGTGCCGCCTGAAAAGAAGAGCTTTGTCAAGTGTACCAGAAGACAAGGGAGGCAAACAGTCATTCTGATTCTGCCCCACAGGCTACGTCTACACTACAGCATAAAATCGAAATTACTAAAACCGGTTTTATAAAACCGATATTATAAAATCGATTTTATGTGTCCACACTAGGGCACATTAATTCGGTGGTGTGCGTCCATGGTCCTAGGCTACCATCGATTTCCGGAGCGGTGCACTCTGGGTAGCTACATTAAAGGAATGAGACCAATAACTTCGATTTCCGTCCACACTAACCCTAAATTGATATAGTAATATCGATTTTAGGGTTACTCCTCTCGTTGGGGAGGATTACAGAAATCGATTTTAAGAGCTCTTAAAATCTATTTAAAGTGCCTTGTAGTGTGGACGGGTATAGAATTAAATCGATTTAACGCTGTTTAAATCGATTTAACTGTGTAGTGTGGATCAGGCCACAGACATGCCACTTTTACGAGGAGCTGCATGCGATTCTTGGCGGTGACCTCACCGCTACCCCAAAACACTCTGTGGATACCTGCACTTTCTGGTTGACTGTACGGGGCCTCTAAATCTGCAGTGTCTTAAACCTACTCCTGGCAAAAGCTGTCTCCCTTACCCTGGCAGATGTTGTTCAGAGTGAACCATGCCCCAGTAATATGAATGGCATTGGGCACGCTGGCACCAAATGGGTGTATAGGGCAGCACCATTATGCACCTTTTACCACCATCCTGCAATTGCTTAGTGCATAATTAAACCACCTTCTGCCACGTGCTCTGATATCAGCTTCTAATAGCACCCCGCTTCTAGATGGCAATGGCAACTGTTTCTAGATTTGTATGGTCTGCCTCACCTGTGTGTCCTGGCACTGGAGGGTTGGCGTAAGCTCCTAATGCAGATCCATGAAGGTGGTCTTCCTCATGTGGAAGTTCTGGAGCTACTGCTGGTCATCCCAGATCTGCATGATTATGTGATCCCACCATGTTGCGCTAATTGTCCTGCACCAGCAGCATAGGGGGAATGTGGTTTGCATAGCGGGAATCTGCAGTGACTGTAGGATGCATCATCTGTTTTTGTTTAGCCATTCAAGCATCCACCCAGCATGATCTCCTCACCAAGACCTGCCACTATGAGAGTCACAAGCCACTGCTGAAGTGCTCTTCACCATGTCCTATGCCTTCCATCTGTATATGCCATCATGTGCCAGCAATGCCCCTCTGCCATGTACATTGGCCAAACCGGACAGTCTCTGTGTAAAAGAATAAATGAACACACATCAGATGTCAAGAATTACAACATTCAAAAACCAGTTGGAGAACACTTCAACCTCCCTGGCCACTAGATTACAGACCTAAAAGTCGCAATATTACAACAAAAGAACTTCAAAACCAGACTCCAACGAGAGACTGCTGAATTGGAATTAACTTGCAAATTGGATACCATTAAATTAGGTTTGAATAAAGACTGGGAGTGGATGGGCCATTACACAAAGTAAAAATATTTCCCCATTCTTATCTTTCCCCTCTACCTCCCCGCCAGTTCCTTATATCTCCTTGTCAAGTGCTAGAAATGGGCCATTTTCATTGCCACTACAAACAGTTATTTTTCTCTCCTGCTGACAACAGCTCATCTTAACTGATCACTTTCCTGATAATGTGTATGGTAACGCCCATTGTTTCATGTTGCCTCTGTGTGTGTGTGTGTGTATGTATCTTCCTTCTGTATTTTCCACTAAATGAATCCGATGAAGTGAGCTGTAGCCCATGAAACCTTATGCTACAATAAATTTGTCTCTAAGATGCCACAAGTACTCTCGTTCTTTAAACCAGAGACTGTTCATCAGCCTATGCAGGATTCAGGCCTTGGTGCCAGCTGGAACAGACATAAGTGAAGAGCATGCAGAGCTTAAGTCTTCTGTATTATAGGCTAAGAATGCTTCCAGACAGGGCTTCAGGAAGGACAGATAAATTCTCCCTTGATACATTGTGAAACAATTCCTAGGGCACCTCAAGTTACAGAGGTGCTAAAAACCCTGGGATATACCCCCAGAAAGCCTAGCATCTAGTGCAAGTTACTGAAGTGCCAGTGTAGACACAGCTACATAGGTATGAGTTGAGTGCAGCTCTGCAGTATGGATGGCTATAGGCAGGCTTGGCTATCCAGGTCCAGGCAGGCCGTCCGGGGGGGGGGGGCAAGTGTGGCAATTTGCCCCGGGCCCCGCAGGTGCCCCCAAGAGAGTTTCTCAGGGCCCCTGGAGCGGGGTCCTTCACTCGCTCTGGGGGCCCCAGAAAACTCTCACGGGGCCCGGGCCCGCTGAGCTTCTTCCACTCTGGGTCTTTGGTGGCAATTCAGCAGTGGAGACCCCCTGCCGCCAAAGACCCCAGGCCTCCTGAATCCTCTGGGCAGCTCTGAGTCCAGGTGCCCAGACCCCAGGTTAACTATAATAGTGAGTGATCTGTAAAGGTCAGGTTTGGGGCATTCTTCACTCTGAGATGAGTACCAATGCCCCAACTTGGAGCTAGGGAAATGTGATGATGGTTTAAATTCTCTCTGTGGCCAGGGCCAGCTCCAGGCACCAGTGGAGGAAGCAGTTCAGGTGGCAGTCTGAGCGGCATATTTTCCTTTTGCTTGGGGTGGCAAAAATGGTAGCACCGGCCCTGTCTGTGGCTTCAATTGGATAAAGTATTCTTCATTTCCTGTACTAAATTATTGTGCAGTGTCGTTTGTGCATTATTAAATAGTACTTGCATTCAGCCACCAAAGTGCTGCATTTCAGTGGTGGGTGAATGGACCCCTGGATGGTCTCTAAAGCACTTTGGAGTTCTTCTGCATGAAGACCACTCTCTCTCTCTCTCTCTCTCTCTCTATATATATATATATAATGTGTGTGTAAATTTGTTAGTCATTGCTCACCGTTTCTCTTTGTATTTTACATAAGTGAATGGAACAATTAAAGTGTAAATGTTAGTATGACAAGTCATGCAGAAATAAATAAGATTGTGTAGTATTTCTAGAATGGAATAGTGCGGCATAGATTAAAAAACAGTAGAGATTTTACTCCTGCAACAGTTGATTTTCAAAGCTAAATAACTTCATATTTTAATTGAGAGAGAAAAAAACATGCAAAAGGGGCTCAGCCAATGTCTGCAAAAATATGTTCTAAAAATAGCAGTTTACTTTGCTCACAATACATTTTTATGCAGTTTCAGAATCCTGAATTATTAAAAAGTTACCTAGGTTTTATTTTTTCATGACAATGTAGCTGATTTTTATCTCAAAAAGTTTCATCAATGCTGAGAAGCGGATGAAGGACAAAGCTCTCTTAAAAAAAAAAAAGTAATATGGTATAAAGTTAATGAGAACTAACCGTAAAGTACACTAGCACTGCCAATGGCTGTTCATTTGAGATAAAGCAAGAAATCACAGTGAATGATGCATTGTAAGTGGCACTTGGAACTCAGAATATAAAACAAAATAATGTGTGAAGCAAAAAATAAATGACAAGTAATTCCATAAAGACAACAATGAACTCTTCTGTGAAACCCAAATGGAAGGTTATGGATGAAATTCAGAAAACAAATCTTGGGATCATGAGGATGGTGTTGAGCTATGATAAACTCTTCATTCAGTTTCATCTCTCAAGAGTGCCAAATGGAATAGAATTTAGATACAATGTTCTCATTTAATTTGAATTTCAACACTCCTCCCCTTTGCTTAAAGCAAAAACAAAAGTAACAGAACTGCTAATAAGAGAAGCACTCTTTGTGGATGATTGTGCCCTCCTAGCACATGCACAGGGAGATCTCCAGTGCATCACAGATCTCATTGCTGAAGCATCAAAATTGTTTGGCCACACAATCAGCCTGGAGAAAACCGTGGTGTTGCACTAATCATCTTCATCACTCCATGCCATATGCCCTGTTATATCCATTAGTGGAATCCAACTAAAGCGAGTTGACAGTTTTACCTGTCTCAGTAGCAACATCTCCAGTGACGGATCTTTTGACAAAGAGATCACAAACAGGATACAGAAAGCTTCTCAGTCATTAGGAAAGCTACATAACAAAGTCCTGAAATCCCACAACATAACCCTTTCAAGAAAAATAAAACTTTATAATGCTTTTGTGCTCAAATCTCTCCTCTACGGCTGGGAGACCTGGACAGCATACAAACAGCATATCAAACAGCTAGAGGTCTTCCATATGTGATCTCTGCATGCCATTATGGGGATCCATACTTCCCACTCCAGGCATGTATTAAACTTCCAAGGTTACAGCTTTTCTCTGACTTTGGCTTGGTAAACGCTGCCACCACTCAAATGCAAAAAAACCCTTTTGACTCAGGAAGGAGCACTTGGGAATTCCTCCCTGTGGGGTACCCTCAAGCCTCTCACCCCCTCTGGGGAAGAGCTGAGAAAGAAAACAAAGAAAATTAGCTGTTGCCACCAGCTAATCCAAAAGCATATGCACAAACCTCTTAGGACACCGAAAATCCAATCCTGGTCTTAAAAAGGGTAAATTTTATTAACAACAAAAAGAAAGAAAATACATATAGCACTTAGGCTTTGGATTTTAAAAGAGCAATTCCAAAAATTAAGCACCCAAAATAGCTTTCTTGGGGATTCAGCTTAAAGGTTACAAGCAAACAAAAGCATCTGAGGTTAGCACAGAGGAGATCCACATGCCAAAAATAAACCTGACTGTGTCTGTCTAAACATTCCCTATCCAAATAATTTCTTCTATATATGGAAGATGAATTTTTATACCTGGTTCAAGCCTTACATAGCATTGCTTCTTCGGGTCTCTGCAGCCCAGAGAGAGCAACCACGGACAAAGAGAGAGTTTCTTTTTTCCATTTTAAAAAGTTCTAGCCTTCCCATTGGCTCTTTTGGTCAGGTGCCCACTTTTTTTCCTTTATCTGGGGGACATTTTAACCCTTTACGGGTAAAGCAAGTAAAGAACAGCTACCAAGAGGGATTTTACAGCTGACTGCTTGGCTGGGTGTCCATCAAAGGGAGCCCCCCGCCCTTTAATTATCCCAGCATGAGAACGTCATCATTGAACCAATGGACTACACACACTCCTCCCTATATTGATGCGATATTATCAAGGCCAGTAGAGTTTCAACATGGAACAGACTTTAAGAAAAAATTCAGCTAGTACATAACGTCAGTGAAATCAAAAGAATGATTGTAACTTCAGTGAATTTGAATGAAGTCAGGCTTGTGGGTGAACCTAAGGCTGAAAGATGTGATGATGACCCCAAGTGGTGTGATCTGAAACGTGGTGATGTGTGGGAGGGTAAAAGGAAACAAAGGACTTGGTTCTGCTCTTGGATATGCACACAGCCCTTACTAATGTAATGGGATTCGTACCCGTGTGCATCTGAGGGCAGAATGTGACCAAAGGGATTACTGTGTTGTAATTCAGATTCACCCTATTCCACTTCTTATAGCTGTTCTTCAGATTTATTCCATAAGCATATTATGCATAATGATGAACTTTAAGGCAGCTGCATTTGATAATTTGGGAATATTTTGTGGTTTTATGCTACTCTGGGCCATTCAAGACCTATATTCATACAGGTGTGTCTTGAAAACGTTGACAGACACTGGGTTAAATTCTGTTTGTAGTTATTCCCATACAATCCCACTATCTTCAGTGTCATACTATTATTGATTTGTATCATGGTAGTACTTTGAAGGCCCAGCTGAGATTGGGGTCCTCTTGTGCTGCGCAAATAAATAGTAACCAACAGTCCCAACCAATAGAGTTTACAGTCAAAGTAGATAAGCAAGGCAAAGGATGGGGGCTGAGGGAATAGAGGTGAAATGACTTGCCCAAGAGCACTGAGCAGGTCAGTGGAAAAATCATGAAAAGCATAATCTCCTGAATCCCAGTCCAGTGCCCTATCCATTGACAATACTGCCTCTGTATATGTTCAGGTCATAGACCTGGAATGTTACAGTTACAATACACAGGGATGTAAGAGAAGCCAAGCAATGTATGTGAACTCAGGTACATTAGCATCCTCTTAAGCACTCCCAATTAATTGGAATGATTGCTAGAGAACAGATTCAGCGCACAGTTTCAATTACTTTAAACAATGGACATGTCTAGTTTGTTTAATTGATAACCTTTGTATTGCCTGCAAACCTGTTCACTGTAGTTTATAGGTGTGTCTTGGTACTTGGCAGTGTCCATTTCTCATTGTCTAAACCATATAACAAGACATTTATTCTGCCAAATGGTAAATCACACCTGCAAACTACTGTGAATGGGCTTTCAGACAATACAATGGATGCCATTTAAATTACTCTGAGCTACTTCCTTGATCTGTTTTGGCTTAAAGTGCCTTTGTCTTAACATGGCAATCATGTAGATGCAAGAGAGAGTGGGGAGTTGCATTTACACTGAGTAAGTCCTACCATACTTACCAATAACTTAGGGCAGGCTACACTTGCAAATGTAGAGCACTTTGAGTTAAACCTGCCATCGTAGAGAGCAGTAGGGAAAGTGCTGCAGTCTGTCCACACTGACAGCTACAAGAGCACTAGTGTGTCCACATTTGCAGCACTTACAGTGGCATTGAGAGTGGTGCATTGTGGGCAGCTATCCCACAGAGCACCTCTTCCCATTCTGGCACTGTGACTTGTGGGAAGGGGTTGAGGGGCATTCTGAGTCCTGTCCCAATGCCCCGGGATGCATCGGTTCACATCCCAGCAATCCCTCTGCTTCTGTCCACAATTGGCACCATCTTTCAACGTTTTTTGTATTGCACGCTCTCTCTTCCCTTTCAGTCTGCAGGAATGGAACCCAAACTGCTGAGGAATATGCTGATGAGTCTCTCCAGCACATCACGTTTGGCAGTTGAGTTACTCCTCAAGTTCCAAAGTGACAGTAAGGACTCCGCCGGTATCGACTCGAGTAATGCATACGACACATGCTCACCACTGTGGAACGGCGCTTTTGGGCTCAGGAAACAAGCACTGGGTGGTGGGATCACATCGTCATGCAAGTCTGGGATGACTTTTGAATAAGAAAAGCCACTTTCATGGGACTGTGTGAGGAGCTCTCCCCCATCCTGTGGGCGCAAGGAGATTGAGAGTTGCTCTAAGGGTGGAGAAATGGGTGGCTATTGCAGTCTGGAAGCTGGCAACTCCAGACAGCTACCGATTGGTCACTAACCAGTTTGGAGTAGGGAAGTCGATCGTTGGAATCGTGTTGATGCAAGTTTGCAGGGCCTTTAATCGCATCCTGCTCAGAAGACCCGTGACTCTGGGTAACATGCATGACATTGTGGCTGGCTTTGCACAAATGAGTTTCCCTAACTGCGGAGGGGCAATAGATGGAATGCATATTCCAATTCTGGCACTAGCCCAACTAGCCTCCAAGTACATTAATCGGAAGGGCTATTTCTCTATGGTTCTTCAGGCACTTGTGCATCACTGTGGGCATTTCATTGATAGTAACGCAGGCTGGCCCAGAAAGGTGCATGACTCACCACATCTTTCGGAACACTGGCCTGTTCAGGAAGCTGCAAGCTGGGACTCTTTTCTCAGACCAGAAGATCACCATAGGGGAAGTCAGTGGGGACATTGTGATCCTTGGAGACCCCTCTTCCCCTTTAATGCCCTGGCTCATGAAACCCTACACAGGGAGCCTTGACAGCAGCAAAGAGCAGTTCAACAGCAGGTTGAGCCAGTGCAGAATGACTGTGGAGTGTGCTTTTGGCCATTTAAAGGGCCTCTGGTGCTCTCTATTTGGAAGACTGGACCTGGCCGATAACAGCATCCCCGTGATTATATCCGCGCGCTGTACCCTCCATAACATTTGTGAAGGGAAGGGTGAAAGATTCACTCAGGCATGGAACTTGGAGGTTCAACTCCTGGAGGCTGAATTTGAACAGCCAGAGAGCAGGGCTATTAGAGAGGCCCAGCACAGGGCTGCGAGGCTTAAGGATGCATTGAGGGAGCAATTTGAGGCTGAAAGCCCAGTAATGTCTGGTGCCCTGCACGGGACTGAAGTGCAGTGGTTCCAATGTTAGTAGGAATATGTGTTTGCTACGTATGATGCACTGACTTGCAGTGCCCATTGCTTTCCTGGGCTAAGGTATCTTTTATGTTATGCAATAATAAAGAAAGTTTTCAAAGCAAAAAAATCCATTTAATTAAAAGAAAATGCATTTATTGAAAAGAAACACAACCGCTTGGGAAACAGAAAGGGCAAGGGGGTGGGGTGGGGAATGGTTCAATCACAGATTTGAATATGTCCTGTTCTCGTACTCAGCCTTCCTGTCTGGAGTGCTGTACAATGAGTGCTGCACTTCAGGTTGCCTATAATGCATGGTGATGGGGGTTGAGTGCAGTGGGTAAGGGTTGTAGGTTTCAGGGCTGGGTGGTGAAGTTACAGGAGTTGGAGGCAGCTGGTGGCGATAAGAACCCAGATGTTGGGGAAAGTGGGTTGGAGGTGACATGAGGGCACAAGGGAAAGAGTTTTGGAACAAGGGCTGCGGAGGAGGGGGGGCAGTAGTGTTCCACCTGCATGACTACTAGAACCTGGATGGAGTCCGCTTGGTGCTCGATGATGATTATCAGCTGCTCTATGCTTTGGTGCCAGTGACCCGCATTCTGCTGGCGGACCCTCCTTTCACTCTCCCGCCACTCCTGCACTTTTTTATTTTCATTAAGGGAGTGCTGCATGACTTTGCTTCTACATGACTTCTTCTTAATTCTTTGGAGTCTTTTGGCCAGTGATAACACAGACGGCTGAGCTCTCAAAGTTGAATCTGTAAAGGCAAAATGCAACACTTAAGAGAGGCAGCATTGTTCACACCAGACAGAGCAATGATTCCCCCATACTTAAAGACAAGCACAGTCTACACAATAGCATCATTTGCCTGTCCCAAAGTGAGCGCACATAACCCATAGGAGTCCCAAAATGGTGAGTAAGCACAGGGTCAAGGGCAACTGATTGTTTCACTGCCGTACTATGTGGGTTTCTGTGCCTGAGGGAGAGCCAACAGCTGCAGGGAGCCCCTATACTGAACACTGTCCCCACATTTTCCACAGGAGTTCATCCTGGACAATATCTCACTGCTGAGGGTGACCTGGGAAGCAAGGGAGAGTCTTCGACTACAATGCGGTTTCCGCCCTGTGTGCAGCAATGGTCCCCTCCCCCCTCACAGCACAGTGGCTCGGACATGTTAGCCTGATTGGGAGAAGGACCACAGTGGCTCTCCCAAGAAACCTACGCAAGTGCATTGCACAACTTCTGGATGAGACCTTTGAAGAGATCACTGAGGCTGATTACCATGATGTGAGAGAGCACATCTACGCCCTATTCCGCATCTAGGCATGCATGCAGCCCTAACCCTCCTTGCCCCAAGAGCCCGCACCGAATAACTTCCTTCCCAAAATAAAAGCTGCTTATCGGGAGCCTCCTCTGGTGTTTGTCTTTCCCCAAGCACCGGCCGCCACGACTGGCTACCTTCCTCCTGGCTTGAGAACAGCTCCTGGCTACATGCATCGTGGGATGCCCGGGTGTCTTCCTCCTCCTCAGCACCCTCACTCTCGCTTTCCTTCTTCTCCTCCTGCCTTGTTGGACTGAGCTCTGAAGTGTCCATGGTGCTACTCGGAGTGGCGGTGGGGTCGCCCCCAAGTATCGCATCCAGCTCTTTGTAAAAATGGCAGGTTGGGGGCAGCACTGGAGCAGCGGTTTGCCTTGTGGGCTTTGCGGTAGACATTCCGCAGCTCCTTCATTTTAAACCTGCACTGCAGCGTGTCCCGGTCATGGCCCATTTCCATATTATCTCTTGATATCTGCCCCTAGGTATCGTAATTTCTATGGCTGGAGCGCAGCTGGGACTGGACAGCTTCCTCTCTCCAAACACTGATGAGGTCCACATCAGTGGGGATCATCTGGCGCCTGGAGGCATAGTCACCTGGAAAGATTCGCCTAGAGACTTCACACCTGGCTGAGCAAACAGGAAGGGGATTTTCAAAATTCCCAGAGAATTTAAAAGGCAAGTCTGATGGTGGTTACCTGATGGCAGGGCAGTAGAGTTCAAAGTGATGATCAGAGTGGCGAGAACAGGCATTGTGGGATGCTTCTGGAGGCCAATCAGAGCGCATTAACAGACCAGGGTGTCCACACTGGTGCTGTGGCGCTCCAGCGGGGGCGCATCAAACATTATTCCACTCGCCGAGGTGGAGTACCAGGAGCGCTCTAGCCACAGAGTCAGAGCGCTTTACGTGCCTTGCCAGTGTGGACATGTAATGAGTTAGAATGCACGGGGCTGCTTTAATGTGCTGTAACTCACAAGTGTAGCCATGCCCATAGTCATTTGGAAGTGTTCCACTTACCCATTCAATTTTACCAGATTGGATGTTTCCTTCCTGATTTAAGAAGTTAGTGAATTCATCCAGCAGATGTGTACATGAACCTAAATTAAAATTGCATGGGAGGGGGAAAGAAGAGATCACACAGGAGTTTGTAAAAGGATCCTAGATGCAATAGTGGTGCTTCAAAGTTCTGTGCCAAACAAGGCACCCGTCATGCATGTAGATTGGGATGTAATCTAATGGAGCTCTAGTAGCCACGCAGGCCAGTTAACTAGTTCAGTTAGATCCAGAATATTTTTGGAGGGAGGAGTTGTCTGCAACACACACAAGAATTCTCACAGAAGTATATTGTAAGAAGACACTGAGTTTAGGAGTTCAGGGCTGGTTTTAACCGCTTGGAGATATTCCCACAAGGAAGATGAATTTCTGATGCTCATGCCACTGTGTCCTTGGGAACCTCCTGCCTGCTAAACTCCATTATGTTGATCAGGGTTTACTAGTGCTGGGGAACTGCCAGTTTTGACAACGAAATAGCTAGGAACCTGAAGAGAAGCGTGAGAAGAGTGTGACAGGGAGTTATAGGGACTATGCTAATCAGAGTGAACTCTTCTTGACATTGGTGCATATATGATAAACAAGTGGGCCAAAATCTGAACACTACAAGTCCCTGTGGGATCACAGTAATATTAAGGGGAAAAACATCCTAAAACTTGCCTGTCAAACTGAATTTCCCTTACTTATGCTCATTCCACTTTCTCTGTTGTCTTTTCAGATTTTCCCTTTCTACGCGTCGCTCTGTAGCTCAGCCTTGGCATGGCTATGCTACTCTTGCCAGGACTGCCCCAAGGGGGGAAGGCAATTTAGAAAAGCCTCATTTTGAACATGACCATCCACATGATGTGCTGCACTGGTAACCAGGGTCATAGGTAGCACTCCTAGGCTAAAGGATACAAAGAAATAAGTTCCACCAGTCTCAAAAGATACTATTCCCCATCCCCGTCCTCCTATTTATTATACCAGTTGAGTGTGTGTAATTCAGTGGTGGTCCTAATGCCTATACAGTCAACTGCTCTCTCATAGGTAAAGGTGTTTTCCTTCAGCTCACATAACAGTGGCCTGTGCTTTGGTATTGAAGTGTGAGTTTGAGTCTTGTTAATGACCACAGTGTGTGTATGTGGCTGTAGTTTATTACATGTACATAATATACAGTCCTTGTGATGGTGCAGCCCTGACTATCTTTATGAGGGAGAAAATTCCTACAGGGACTATACTTGCATGTGTACTTTGTCCTTGTGTGATGTGTATTATAACCATGGTGGAGGAAAGAATGAAAGGTTTCCTGCATCTTTCTCAACACTGTCTCCTCCTCTGCACCCAGCCAGGAACAATCTGACCCTTTGACCCTTCAGTCATTAGGATGACATTTCCTGGCGCAGTTCTGTTACCACTGGGGCATGCCACTTAAGCAGAGTTTGTTTGTACAGTTTCAGAGTAGCAGCCGTGTTAGGGTATGTCTACATCTACAATTTTGCAGCGCTGGTTGTTACAGCTGTATTAGTACAGCTGTATAGGGCCAGCGCTGCAGAGTGGCCACACTTACAGCAACCAGCGCTGCAAGTGGTGTTAGATGTGGCCACACTGCAGCGCTGTTGGGCGGCTTCAAGGGGGGTTCGGGGAACGCGAGAGCAAACCGGGGAAGGAGACCAGCTTCGCCGCGGTTTGCTCTCGCGTTCCCCGAACCCCCCTGCAAACCGCAGGGAAGACCTGCTTGCTCGGGGGTTCGGGGAACGCGAGAGCAAACCGGGGAAGGAGACCAGCTTCGCCGCGGTTTGCTCTCGCGTTCCCCGAACCCCCCTGCAAACCGCAGGGAAGACCTGCTTGCTCGGGGGTTCTGGGAACCCGAGAGCAAACCGCAGGGAAGGAGACCTGCTTGCTCGGGGGTTCGGGGAACGCGAGAGCAAACCGGGGAAGGAGACCAGCTTGATTACCAGAGGCTTCCTCAGGTATGCTGGGATACCTGCTTATTCCACGGAGGTCAAGAAAAGCACTGGTAAGTGTCTACACTTGATTACCAGCGCTGGATCACCAGCGCTGGATCCTCTACACCCGAGACAAAACGGGAGTACGGCCAGCGCTGCAAACAGGGAGTTGCAGCGCTGGTGATGCCCTGCAGATGTGTACACCTCCTAAGTTGCAGCGCTGTAACCCCCTCACCAGCGCTGCAACTTTGTGATGTAGACAAGCCCTCTGTCTGTATCCGCAAAAAGAACAAGAGTACTTGTGGCACCTTAGAGACAGAGGGCTTGTCTACATCAGAAAGTTGCAGCGCTGGTGAGGGAGTTACAGCGCTGCAACTTAGGAGGTGTACACATCTGCAGGGCACCACCAGCGCTGCAACTCCCTGTTTGCAGCGCTGGCCGTACTCCCGTTTTGTCTCGGGTGTAGAGGATCCAGCGCTGGTGATCCAGCGCTGATAATCAAGTGTAGACACTTACCAGCGCTTTTCTTGACCTCCGTGGAATAAGCAGGTATCCCAGCATACCTGAGGAAGCCTCTGGTAATCAAGCTGGTCTCCTTCCCCGTCTTGCTCTCGCGTTCCCCGAACCCCGAGCAAGCAGGTCTCCTTCCCTGCGGTTTGCAGGGTGGTTCGGGGAACGCGAGAGCAAACCGCGGCGAAGCTGGTCTCCTTCCCCGGTTTGCTCTCGCGTTCCCCGAACAAGCAGGTCTCCTTCCCTGCGGTTTGCAGGGTGGTTCGGGGAACGCGAGAGCAAACCGCGGCGAAGCTGGTCTCCTTTCCCGGTTTGCTCTCGCGTTCCCCGAACCCCCCTTGAAGCCGCCCAACAGCGCTGCAGTGTGGCCACATCTAACACCACTTGCAGCGCTGGTTGCTGTAAGTGTGGCCACTCTGCAGCGCTGGCCCAATACAGCTGTACTAATACAGCTGTAACAACCAGCGCTGCAAAATTTTAGATGTAGACATGGCCAGAGATAGTCCCTCCCTAAAGAGTTTATAATCTCAATAGACAAGCTTTACAAAGATGTAATAGGAAAGAAGTACAGAGACTTGCCCAGTATAACACACAGATCACGCATGAGTGGCAGAGCCAGGTTTCCTGAATCCCCATCCAGTGTCCTATCCGCTAAACCATATTGCCTCTCCAGCAGGGCCGGCCTTAGGATTTATGGTGCCCTAGGCGAGATTATTAAACTGGTGCTCCTGTGCCTGATCTGCTCTTAGCAACACAAACATAAGCTTACAGTATTGGAAAACTTGCCACATTCACGTTATTAAAACCAGTTTAACTTAATTAAGCACACTGTAATGCTGATGGACTAGCACTAAAGAAGCAGCACTATAGAAAAAATTCTGATATGACAGAATAATGCAAATAATGTATTTTTTAATTTATCAAAATTTTATTGGAAATTTATATGAAGAGGTATTGAAACAAAGATTTGTTTTTAATTAAAAGCAATCTTTCTGGCTTTTTTGGCTGCAAAATCAGTAATAATGTCATCGTATGATAAAGACAAAGTCGTGTCTTGTTCGATTGCAAGAATAGCAAGACCAGTCAAGCATTCCTGACTCATTGTAGAGCGGAGATAGTTTTTAATGAGCTTTAGTTTTGAGAAACTCCGTTCTCCTGATGCTACTGTTACAGGAATTGTCAGTAGAATACGAGTGGCAATGTACACATTAGGATATATATCAACAAGTTTGCGGATATGAATAAACTGTACAATGTCCATCACCGATTTTGCATATAGCAACATTGATGACAGTGTACTCAATTCTTTGTACAGTTCAAGTCCATTTAAATCAAAACTATCACCGTGCTTCAGGAGGCTCTCTAGATTCTTGCACTTTGTCATTAGTTGCTCTTGTTTTCCTATTTTGTTGAATTTAGTTATGTCATACAAAAATCCAAACTGTTCATGGTGTACTTGCAAGGTATTAAACCTTTCATCAACAGCAGATACTGCTTTATCCATCACAACATTAAAAAATTCAACCTCAAATTTCTTTTCTGGATCGTCTATGGGCATGATTTGCTGTACAGATTCTTCACAAAGAAGTGTCCCTGGCCTTTTTAACTCATTAACTATGTATTTACTTTATGAAAGTTGGAGAAAACATTGTGAAAACGTAAAACATTGGCTGCCCAACTTCTGGGCTGGCAAAAGTTATACGGACTCACAGGGGGAAAAAAAAAGCAGGAGACTCTTAGTACAACATATGGTCACTCTATACCAGGGGTCGGCAACCTTTCAGAAGTGGTGTGCCAAGTTCACTGTAATTTAAGATTTCTCGTGCCAGTAATACATTTTAATGTTTGTAGAAGGTTTCTCTCTCTGTCTATATTATATAAATAAACTATTGTTATTATCTGAGGTCTTGGCCACTGGTCCTGCTAGGCCACTGCCAGCTGAGTAAATGAAACCCCAAACCGGCAACGGGCTGGTGGCTGGAACCCTAGACAAGGATCCCAGGCCCTGCTCAGCCCACTGCTGGTCTGGGGTTCTGACCACCAACTCCTGCCAGCCAGGATCCCGGCCGCCAACCCCCCTCAGCCTGCTACCAGCCTGGGATTCTGCTCACCAAGGCTGGCAGGAGGCAGAGTGGGGCTGGCGGCTGAGCTCCTGACTGGCAAGGGGCTGGCAGCCGGAACCCCGGGAGTAGCAGTAGGCTGAGTGCTGCTGGCACCCCAGACTGGCAGCAGACTGAGCCACTCAACCCCCCATCGGCCCTGCTCAGCCTGCCACCAGCTCACTCAGCCCGCTGCCGGCTGAGTGAATGGAACCCCAGGCTGACAGCAGGTTGAGTGGTTCAGCTGGCCTGCTCAGCCCACTGCCAGCCTGGGGTTCCTTGGGGGTCCCCAGGCCAGCAGCAGGTGCTGAGTGGGGCCGATGGCTTGTATCCCAGCTGGCAATAGGGCAGCAGCCGGAACCCCAGAGCAGTGATGGGCTGAGCCGCTGAGCCTGCTGCTGCATACCATCAAAAATCAGCTCACCTGCCACCTTTGACACGTGTGCCGTAGGTTGCCGACCCCTGCTTTATACGCTAGTAAGGAGATGAGCACATTACAGTTGTTGGACAGCTCTGATCAGGAGTAACAGGCTATAGGAAAGTCAGTCAACATTTTTGGTTTCTCTGATGAAAACTGGCCCACTCCCTGCCTCAAACCAAACCTGTCACTAATAATTGTCAACAACTTAATTTTCTGTTTTTGGCTAAGATATTGAGTTTTTTTTAAAAAAAAATATTGAAATTGGATTCAAGATTGTTAGTAAGAATTTTTGGCAAACAAAGTTGTTAAATGACAATCTAAATGGCAACACAGTACTGCTTTCATGCTTGCTCACCCCCCAGCCTGCTGGTCCAACAGCTGCAGTAGAGGAGGAGATAGGTGGAAAACTGCAGGACCCCAAAATCCACCTCTTGAGGTGCAGAGTGGCAACAGCAGCAGCAAACCCTTAGGTCCAATCACACGCCAATGGGCACCACCACCAGCCTTACGGACCATGGTGAAATTAGCACAGCATCTGATCTCAGGGACGGGACACCCATGGAGCCACAGCAGCTCATCCTGCCCTGTGCAGCTCCCCCCGGATGAGATGGATCGCTGGTAGCTGCCAGCCCGGGGGAGAGATGCTCCCCAGCTAGGGTGGCCTGATTTTATAGGGCCAGTCCCAATATTTGGGGCTGTGTCTTATATAGGCACCAATTACCCCCACCTAGAGTGACCAGACAAAGTGTGAAAAATCAGGACAGGGATGGGGGGGGGGGTAAAAGAAGCCTATATAAGAAAGACCCCAAAATTGAGACTGTCCCTATAAAATAGGGATATTTGATCACTGTACCCCAATCCCCTATCCTGATTTTTCACACATCTGGCTAACCCCAGCCAAGCTCTGTGGGACATTCCAATCCTGGCTGCCTGCCGAGGAAGTGAGTTACTTTCACTTTCATTCCTCAGCAGGCAGCCAGCCAGCCCTCCCCCAACCTATCCCCCAGCACCTCACCCAACCCAGCCCTGACGGAGGGGAGGGAGGAGAGAGAGAGGGCTGCTCCTGGGGAGGAGGGAGAAAGGAGGGGGTGCTCCGTGGGGCGGGGAGGGAGAAGAATGGATGTTATGGGGGACAACAAAGGATACTGGTTCCAGAGCCACAGAGCCTGCCTCACCTCACCTCAGCCGGGGGGAAAGAGTCACACTCACAGGTGTGCTCCTTCCCCAACCCCAACCCCCTCCCCTTCCCAGAGACCCCAGCAGCTAATCCCGTCCCTCAGACTGTGCTGCATTCGGCTCTCTCTAGGACCCAGCAGCCCTGCTTCTACACTGTCTGGGCTGCCTGCAGAGTGGTGCCCCCAGGCAGAGTGAGGCCCTACGCGGCTGCATATTCTGCCTATGCCTAAGGACGGCCCTGCTCTCCGGAGACAACCAGACACGTGTGTATAGGTATGATGTCATAGCATTCATACAATAAGTATGGTGCAGTGGATAGGGCACTAGTCTAGACATGGATTCAATTCTCTATTCTGCTATAGGCTTCCTGTATGACCAAGTCACTAAGTTTCTCTGTGCCTCAGTTCCCCATCAGTAGAATGGGGATTGTAGCACTTCTCTATCTCCCAGGGGTGTTGTGAGACTACATTAAAAATTGTGAGGCACTCAGGTTGTAATTGGGTCACAGAAGAGAGCGTAACTATTCCTACCGGAATTCAGCAAAGCACATAAGCATCTGCAGAAGTTCCATATATTTCATTAACTTAAAGTTAAGCACATGCTTCATTGCTTTTTGTTGAATAGGGATGGGATTAATCACATGCTAAAAGTTAAGCATGTGTTTAGCTTCTTTGCTGAACTGGTGCCTCATGGACTATACAGTTCCTCCATTCCATTTATTACTTTTTAAGAGTGTCACAAAAATAAACAAACAAACATACTGTAGTTCTAGCTATCACTCATCTCTGACTTCTACCAGTTAACCTAAGAATATGGAAAATCTGTGTGCAGGGCTTTAGAATCTTTATCAAGTTAATGAATCTCCTTCTCACATTATGCAGGTTTTTATTAGAAAATCTTAAGTCATATGTCTTTTCTTACTAAAGGTTGATGATTATACAAGTACCAGCAAGATGAATGTAAGTCATTCTCTCTGGGATTCTGCACACTCCTTTATTTCTCACAGTTTCCCCACCTTTTGAATGGGGAAAGGGACACTCCTATAACCATAAAGTACAGTTAACCACCCTTTGAAACATAACCTTGGCTAGTAATTAATTATGCTCTGAATTTGTTAATGAATTAGGCCTAAGGACATCTTATATCTGTTCATCTCCTGTTTCATATACTGAACCTATACCTGAGTCCAGCATAAATCAGCACATTTTCTAGACACTCACTGCACACTTGAAAGGAAAAAAAAAAAACATAACACTTTGAGGGCCTGATTCTTTGAGGTTGAGATTTATCCTTGTATACCAGATTTCAGGGCACCCAGTACTTCACAGAAATGCTCAGTGCCTCACAGCTTTAATGTTTTTTAGCCATGGATCACAAAGTGTTTTACAAGGTAAATATTGTTATCCTCATTCTGCAGAAGGATAAACTAAGGGAGAGAGGTTAATTTCCAAGTTCACAGTGAATCAGTATCTGATCACGAAGTCACACTTCAGTCCTGGTTTTCCCCTACTCCCTGGGGAAAGTAAACTGCCTGCCTGTTTCTTGGAATACCTTGTTGTGCTATCTGGCACATCTGGGGAGGAAGAGGGAAGAAGGGGAATCAAAGCTCTGTTCATTCCATGCCCACCTTTGCAGGAAAGGGAATAGCAGTAGGGTTGCCAGGCGTCCGGTTTTTTACCAGAACACCTGGTCGAGAAGGGACCCTGGCAGCTCTGGTTGGCGCTGCCGACTGGGCTGGTAGGCTGTGCAGCAGGGGTCTGGTTCTGTGCACTGCCTCCGCCCCAAGGGCTGACTCCACAGCTCCCATTTGCTGTGAGGGTGGGGCCTGCAGGCACGAAGGCAGTGTGTGGAGCATCCCTGGCCACTAATGTGCCTAGGTGCTGCACTGCGGGGATCTGGCGGCCACTTCCTGGGAGCCACGTTAAGTGCCTCCAGGATCCTGCACCCCACCCCCCTATCACAGCCTGGAGTCACCTCCCACACCCCAACCCCATGCCCCAGCCTGGAGTCCCATCCTTTACCCCAAATCCCTAATCCCTGGCCCCATCCTAGAGCCCCCCCCCCACCAGCTGGAGCCCTCACCCCCTCCCACACCTTTGCCCCAGCTGATGAAAGTGAGTAGGGGAGAGTGATCGACAGAGGGAGGGAGATGGAGCAAGTGGGGGGCGGGGCCTTGGACAAGGGGTGGGGCATCGGGGAAGAGGTGTTCGGTTTTGTGCGATTAGAAAGTTGGCAACCCTAAATAGCAGCCCAGCAGCAGCTGCTCTTTCCTTGTACTGATACCTGTAATACAGGTAGCCCGTATAGGGGAGTATTTTGTCCCCTCATTCCTCTGGGTGGGAAAGTAGCTAGGGTCATGACCCAGCCTTAAACCTTAATCAAGGAAATGGAAGGTTTGGTTATAGATAAAGAATAAAACTAAACTCTTCTGAGATCTTAATGGGAAAGGAAAGACTATATTAGGCATTTCTATTAGGGGAAAATGGGGGATTACATTATTTTAAACATCTAGAAGGTGATAGAATAATCATATCAATTTTCTAAAAGAATAATGGTGGCACATTGTGCTTTAGCAACATAATATTCTCTCTCTATATGTATGGGTTAGAAAAATATGCATTTTAGAAGGTATTTTTTTGTGGTGAGAATTACTAAAATGGATGAGTAGTAGCACTAACATAATATACAGTCAGGACCTGATCCAAATCCCCCCGAAGTCAATGGAATGCCTCCCATTGTTTTTGCAGTGTAGTTGTAGAGACAGGTTTTCAAGTCTCACTGAGTTCTTTCTACCCCTTTCGCAGTCCTGAGGAAGAGCTGTGTGTGGCTCGAAAATTTGTCTCTCTCACCAACAGAAGTTGGCCCAATAAAAGATATTACCTCCCCCACCTCGTCTCCCATCGTTTTTAACTGGCTCTGGATCAAGTTCAGCTCTCCATGATAACAGGGCTACTCTATGTCAAGGCTGTTTTGCTGTTTTTAGCTCACATAGAGTGTGCAGGTACATCATATTCATGCAGGTGGGTAAAAGGTTCAGAAATGCCTAAGTAATTAGGAGTCACTCGGTAAAATGTTCAAAACACCTCTTAGCTGATTTAGGTGCCTAAATCTCATTTTTGAAAATAACATAGACCCAGCTTTTTAAAGTAATTTAGGCAATTAAAGATGCAGATAGATACATAGGTACCAAGTAGAATTTTCAAAAGTACCTAACTCCCATTGAGAGAAGCACCATCCTGTTTTTTCAGGTGTCTAAATACCTTTGGAAATGAACCCTTTCGTAAGTCAGTTTTGAAAATGAGATTTAGGTTTTTAAACTCTTAAATCACTTAAGAAATATTATCTAACTATTACCCAGTTAATCCAACCTCTCATTTGCAATTCTGCTTCAGATTATCAATCTCTGTAATTTGGAGCGAGAGCTATTTAACAGAGGACGGTGTTATAGCTGTGTGCAGTAGGCACTGATTCTTGAGGATTAATTATTTGAAAAGGAAACTTTGTTTTGCTTTGTTAAATGCAATTATATTAGGATCGATGAATTATGGTTTGAGAAAAAGGTGTACAAAGTATTAAAACTGGCTTGGAACAGACTGCCAAACAATGCGAACAATAAAGGTTTTAGCATCAAAACCTAGTTAGCAACTTGCTTGCTGATGCATGAAACGGAATAAATTATAGTTTGCTTTTTCACAGCTATGTTGGCTCCGTGGTGCTTTTAGTAATAAAAGCAAGTTTGTAAACTAAGCCAATACCACAGTGGGCATATTTTCAACTGGCCTCAGAAAATGCCCCTGAAAAATATGCCTCAGCTTTTTATGGGCATGCAAAACAGTTAATTCCGCTTGCAAAAGTGGGATGGTATCTGAAATTTTGGGGGGTGGTTTATTGGAAGAAGGGTGAAAATTTGGAACCCATTGAGGATGTGTCTAAAGCACAATGCCACCATTTTTGGAGAGCTGTACTGATCAGATTTTATGTTATCAAAGATCCCCAAAAAAGCTGTTGGGTACAGATGTTTTAAATTAAATAGTGGGTCAATACAAGAAGAAATTTATGTCTTCCTCTGCAGAATTTTAAAAAAGTCAATACATATAATTGTGCTTAGTTAGGTCTTTTTGGCCATCTGATCCAGGCAAGTTCTAGGATTTTTCTATACTGCGTCCTCACCCATAATTCATGAGGCCTAGTTTAATTGTCTTTATCTTCCTCCCTCTATCTTTTCAGCTCAGAGGTCATCTTTGCTTTGGTACTATAATCAGATTTATGACTTGCTTAAGATTAAAGAATCTATATAATTAAAATGGTCATTACATCAGGAACATTCTGTTATAGTGAGCACAACTTAAATATAAGTTGCCTCAACTGACTTTCTTCTGTATGAAAACTAGCTTATGATAGAGGTCTGTCTTTTAATAATCAGGTACTTACACTCTTATGCCTACTCAACCATTTAGCCTGTTTAATCCTGTCAATCATATGCATTTGCAATAGTTGGCATGTAGAGCAGGTGTGCAAGGTATAGAGTGGATAGAAAGCTGGCTAGATCACCGGGCTGAACGGGTAGTGATCAATGGCTCTGTGTCTAGTTGGCAGCCGATATCAAGCAGAGTTCCCCAAGGGTCGGTCCTGGGGCCAGTTTTGTTTGATAGCTTCATTAATGATCTGGAGGATGGTGTGGACTGCACTCTCAGCAAGTTTGCAGATGACACTAAACTGGGAGGAGCGGTAGATACGCTGGAGGGTAGGGACAGGATACAGAGGGACCTAGACAAATTGGAGGATTGGGCCAAAAGAAATCTGATGAGGTTCAACAAGGACAAGTGCAAAGTGCTGCACTTGGGATGGAAGAATCCCATTGTGACAGTGCCACTCATAAGCTTTATGGAAATATGCTTATGAATGTGTATATATATTAAACATAACCAGAATGGGTTTTATGCTACGTATGCCATGTAACATACCTCTGTAAAGGTCGTGATCTACTGAATCTATTAATCCTATTTGTATGCATGTATCATTTTTGTATTCGAAGTTATGAATATTGGCTGTGTACCTGTTTGATTCTAAGTAAGCTGGTCAGTTGGTCAGCTTCCTGAGAAAAGATTATTCTCAGTAAGTGCCCAATTAAGAAACACTTAAGCCAACAATGAACTTGGAGACACCAATCTACATCTGGATTTTCCCAGGAATGTGGCTTGGCTGGTAAGGAACTCAGTCATGCATGGACATGTGACTTGCCCAGGTGACTCCAAAACTCCATTTTGTAGCTGGACTTTGCATAGGAGAGAGGAGGGGGTCTCAAACCACAAGAGAAAGTCTATTTAAGCCCAGGAAAGACCCCTCAATTTTGTCTTCATTTGGCTAAAGAGAAAGCCTCTCCACCCCTAAAGATACTTGAAATAAACTGGTACAAAGGACAGTGACTGCAAGGGGTGTGAGTGATTGCTGGACCCAGACTAAAAGGAGATTAGTTTGTAAAAGGAAGCATTCTGGAACTGGTGAGGATTTTATCTGTATTCAGTTGGGTTAGACATAGACTGGTGTGTTTTATTTTATTTACTTGGCAATTCACTTTGTTCTGTCTGTCACTAGTTGGAACCACTTAAATTCTACTTTCTGTATTTAATAAAATCACTTTTTACGTATTAATTAACTCAGAGTCTATATTAATACCTGTGGCGGGCGAGGGGGGAACAGCTGTGCATATCTCTCTTTCAGTGTTATAGAGGGCGAACAATTTATGAGTTTACCCTGTATAAGCTTTATACAGGATAAAACGGATTTATTTGGGTTTTAAACCCCATTGGGAGTTGGGCATCTGAGTGTTAAAGACAAGAACACTTCTGTAAGCTGCTTTCAGTTAAGTCTGCAGCTGTGGGGCAAGTAATTCATATCCTGGGTCTGTGTTTGAGCAGAATGGCGTGTCTGGCTCAGCAAGATGGGGTACTGGGGTCCCGAGCTGGCAGGGAAAGCAGGGGCAGAAGTAGTCTTGGCACATCAGGTGACAGCTCCCAAGAGGGTTTCTGTGATCCAATCCATCACACCCATGCACTGCTACAGACTAAGGACCGAATGGCTAGGCAGCAGTTCTGCAGAAAAGGACCTACAGGTTACAGTGGACGAGAAGCTGGATATGAGTCAACAGTGTGCTTTTGTTGCCAAGAAGGCTAACAGCCTAGGTAGGGGCATTGCCAGCAGATCGAGGAATGTGATCATTCCCCTCTATTCAACATTGGTGAGGCCTCATTTGGAGTACTGTGTCCAGTTTTGGGCCCCACATTACAAGAAGGATGTGGAAAAATTGGAGAGAGTCCAGGAGAGGGCAACAAAAATGATTAGGGGGCTGGAGCACATGACTTATGAGGAGAGGCTGAGGCAACTGGGATTGTTTAGTCTGCAGAAGAGAAGAATGAGGGGAGATTTGATAGCTGTTTTCACCTACCTGAAAGAGGGTTCCAAAGAGGATGGATCTAGATTGTTCTCAGTGGTAGCAGATGACAGAACAAGGAGTAATGGTCTCAAGTTGCAGTGGGGGAGGTTTAGGTTGGATATTAGGAAAAACTTTTTCACTAGCAGGGTGGTGAAGCACTGGAATGGGTTAGCTAGTGAGGTGGTGGAATCTCCTTCCTTAGAGGTTTTTAAGGTCAGGCTTGACAAAGCCCTGGCTGGGATGATTTAGGTGGGGTTTGGTCCTGCTTTGAGCAGGGGGTTGCACTAGACGACCTCCTGAAGTCCCTTCCAACCCTGATATTCTATGATTCTATGAACTGAACACACACGGTATTGTAAAGACATCCCCGACAGTACAGTTTAGCTAACCAGTTATTGCAAACAATTTAATTTATCAAACAAATGTACAATCTTTTCCACCATCAGTTGCTTCAAATCTTAAAAAAGAGAGGCAATATCTTATACCACCACTATGACCAGCTACCCCCAGGTTACAATTTGCTAGCTTTGGGAGGGATAGCTTAGTAGTTTGAACATGGGCCTGCTAAACCCAGCATCATAAATTTAATCCTTGAGGGGACCACTTAGGGATCTGGAGCAAAAATCAGTACTTCATCCTGCTAGTGAAGGCAGGGGGCTGGACTCAATGACCTTTCAGGGTCCCTTCCAGTTCTATGCGATAGGTAGTTTCCACTGCAGTTAAAGGCACTTTTGTTTTCTGAGGCTGGTCACAGTTAATTGAAGCAAAGGTGTGGATTCAAACTTCTGGCCCTAAATCTAACCTTTTCAGGGGGTTCACACCTTCATTACAACACAGAAGTAAATTTGCAATTAATATTAGCCATAAAAAATTTCAGACAGCTTTGGTTAGCATATTTATACAATATATTTTATTATTAGTATGGGGCCCCGTCCTCTGAGGGCCCTAGGCACCACTTCGACCCCTTCTCTTTCCACTGTGTAATAACAGAACTAATTTTGACTCCATTGGGAGTCTTGTTACATGCTGCAGCGCTGAAATAACTGATTCCTAGGTCTAAGCATTAGACCTACTCTGGGCTAGTGATGCTGAGTACTCCAGCACTGTGCTGTGTGCCCCTCCCCTCTAACAGCTGAAATCACTGAGTGCTGCAATCACAAAAGAGTTGGGGTAAGGGGGAATGCATAGCCCAGTGGTTTGAGCATTGGCCTGCTAAACCCAGGTTTGAGTTCAGTCCTTGAGAGGACTATGTTAGAGAGCTTATTCCTTCACACTCACACTTCTCTGGTCCTTCTCATGTGAACAGAGAGCAACAATACCCAAAGGTGCAAACAATTCAATATTCATTGGGGTGAACATCCAGCAAGCTTAAATCCAAGTTCCTTTATTTTTGAATCCCAACTTACTTCCTGTTTGCCCCTAATTTATATAGTAATATTTTTAGCTATACCTTAACCAATCATTATACTAAAATTTACCTCACCAATCCCAACATATTGAAACATGATTAGCTAACCAATTATATCCCACCACCTTAATTAGTTTACACCCAGCAAAATTAATTATACAGCCGACAGAAACAATTACAGAATCAGACAGAGACCATGCAAATAAACATACAAAACGATACAGAAGTGAGGATTTCACAACTACATCTATACAGACATAAGGGTTCTCCAGCTGTGTCTATTGATAAGTGAGTTCTTACCAGACAGAAAACTATCAAACTAAATTTCCTTTTACATGTTTTAGGCTCTTTCCTTTCTCTGGTGGTGATAGATCAGATCACCTTCCTAACAGCCCCAGATTGCCTTATTTCAATATGACTAAACAGGGCCACAGACAGTCACAGAGAGAAGGCCCTTACACAGATAGACAATGATTTTAATTCTCTTTTATACCTCTATAACTAGCTAAATGATAAGAATGCACCTAAATTCTTAAAGTATAGGCCAGACAGGCTTGAATATCTATATCCTAACAGACCATATAGGGATCTGGGGCAAAAATCTGTCTGGGCATTAGTCCTGCTTTGAGCAGGGGGTTGGACTAGATGACCTCCTGAGGTTCCTTCCAACCCTGATATTCTGTGATTATAGTCAGTATGTGCACTGTTTGCTAGCCAGCAGCAAATGCTGAGCATAGGCAAGTTCATAAAAGAAATAAGTAAAGAACCTCACGTAATCTCTCCTTTCCCTCATGCACAATTTTAAATTAATCCTAAAGGAGGCTGTTGAAATCTTGACAATTTTTACATATTAGGTTTCTCAGCAGCTGAACAGGAGACTATTAAAGATTGCCAGTAGCTATGGGATGAATGGTTTAGTCCATGCATAGATTAAAAACTGGTTAAAAGATTATAAAGTAAGAGCAAAAATAAATGGCCAAGTTTATGTGCAGAACAAGGTTAATAGTGTGGAGCCCCTAGGATAACTGCTGGGGTTGGTGATGTTCATTACATTTAACAATGATCTGAAAGTAAGTGTGGTGCTGGGGAAGGCAGGGGAGGGAAATAGCAAAGTGATGAAAGTTACTGATAATACAGGATTATTCAAGTTAGCCTAATCTAAGTTCGGAAGGATTAAGAAAGCCAGGTCTTTGCGCAATGCACTTGATAACAGTGAGCATAGATGAGTGCAGCTTGGAGAGAATAATTCAGATTGCACGTATGTATTGTTCGCTTCAGAATCCACTGTATGTCACAGGCATCACCATGATCAATTCAGTGAAGGGGTTTGTTCAACAGATCCCAATCAAGAGCTGGGCCCCATGGTACAAGGCATGAAAAGCCAACAATCTACATGCAGGAGCTGTATCTTCCTATGTGTTTGTACAACGCCTCAACATAGGGGCTTCAGCCTAGATTGGGTCTTTAGTTTTTGCGGCTACCATGACTCTAATGTTATTCTAGCTCAGCTTCTCTTTTTGTGAGCACAGTTTGTGACTGCAAAAGAAACTGTAAAATCTGAATACTTGAACTTAGATCTGATTTGCACTCACAATCACATAGTAGAAGTGCAAATCCTCAGATTTGTGCCTTCATTTCAATTAAGGGTATGAATTCTGCCAGTTCAAATGCACCCGCAAGAGGGAGGACATCTTCTTTAACAAAATTCCTACAAACTATGATGAGGAAACTGTATATTAAAGCACTGTAACCTTTATTTCCCCTCTATCAACACTCCCCTGAGGAATGCGTTCTGCTTGCTCTTCACTGTCTACTTTTCCAAGTAGGGCACCAGAAAAACATAATATTTACATTTAGCATTAGCTAACAGTATTGACACTTGTGCTACTTGAACTGTGGTTGTATAGCAATTACCTTTATAATTCGATGTGGAAATTTCATGCTCTAATTTCCCAGCCTTCAGTTCCTTGAAGGTTAGTTAGACCTGAAGCGGTATGTCAGCTAAAACAATCATGTACATTATCAAGTTCTGCAAGTAGGTGGAAAAAGGAAGGAGTTAAATTTTCATTTCTCAAGACACTATCCTATATGGAAACTGTATGTTAAGTTGCTAAGTTCTTCTGAAGCTAAGGTATATATTGTCACAGAGGCAGTCGATCTTACTTTACGGACTGTAGTGTATGGTTCAGCTATGCACAGCAACATTACACAACAGTTTAGGGCAGGAAATGAGGTATTCAGCTAAAACATATTTCCACCAACACCAAGGACTTCCTTCTTCTGATAGCAAAAAGTTTGGTTAGTCTGTACTGAACTTGTTCACTTCAGTGGACGTATATTTTATTTTTATATTATCTCTTAATCTTGTATCCCCATACAAATATGAAAGAAATAAACATTTTCCTCCTACAACACAGTTCATAAACCATTCTCTTTAATTTGCTGTTCACTCTTTATATTGTGGTTGGCCTCCCACACAGGAGTGGCGCCAGGGTTTTTGGTGCCCTAGGCGCAGGGCCGGCTCTAGCCATTTCACCGCCCCAAGCGCGGCGGCATGCTGCGGGGGGCGCTCTGCCGCTCGCCGGTCCCGCGGCTCCAGTGGACCTCCTGCAGGCATTCCTACGGAGAGTCCGCTGGTCCCGTGGCTCCAGTGGACCAGTCGCAGGCATCCCTGCGGAGGGTCCGCTGGTCCCGTGGCTCCGGTGGACCTGCCGCAGGCGTGCCTGCGGATGCTCCACCGGAGCTGCGGGACCAGTGGACCCTCCGCAGGCATGCCTGCGGGGGGTCCACCAGAGCAGCCTGCCACCCTCCCAAATCCTGGTGCCCTAGGTAACCGCCTAGGTCACCTAAATGGAAGCGCCGGCCCTGCTCCCACATGATATTGCTTCTGATCCCTGGCTGGATGACTGAAACTTTTCGTAAGTTCATAAAAAAATCCCTATCTCTAAACACTCTAACAGAGGACTGAGGGGAAAAAAACCTACCCTTCATATTTATTGAGTGCCTGGGGAAGCCACAACTGTTGACCAAAGGTAGAGAAGAAATGTTACTTCTTTGTAGCTCAAAATCATAGAATCATAGAAATATCGCTCTGGAAGGGACCTCAGAAGGTCATCAAGTCTGTTCCTCCCATGCTAAGGATGAACTAAGTGTACCTAGTCCTAGACCATCCCTGGGAGCTTTTCTTGAAGCTGTTCTTAAAAACCTCCAGTGACGCGGATTCTACAACCTCTCTAGGCAATCCGTTCCACTGCTTAACTATCCTGAGTGCTATGAAGTTTTTTCTAATATCTAAACTAAATCTCCCTTGCTGGAAACTATGCTTATTATTTCTTGTCAGTTGCCATGGAAAACACCTGGTCATCGTCATATTTATAACAACTTTTTACATATTTGAAGATGGTTATCATGTTCCCCCTTCTCTTTTTCTTCTCTAGACTAAACATGCTAAATTCTTTCAACTCTTATAATTTTTGTGTCTCTCCTCTGGACTTTCTCCACTTTGTTCACATCTTTCTTAAAGTGTGGTACCCAAAATTGGACACTGTACTCCAGCTGAAACCTCACCAGTACCAAGTAAAGCAGAATAATTACCTCCCATGTCGTACATAAGATGCTCCTGTTAATATGCCCCAGAATGACTTTTGCTTTTTTCAATGTAACATCACACTGTTGAATCATATTCAATTTGTGATCCAAAGTAAACCCCAGATCCTTTTCTGTGGCCTAGCCAGTTTCCCCCCCATTTTCTGTTTGTGCTCTTGATTTTTTCCTTTTTAAGTGTAGTACTTTGCACTTGTCTTTATCTAATTTCATCGTATTGATTTCTGACCTATTTTTCAATTTATCAACAGCATTTTGGATTCTAATTCTGTCCTCCAAATGTCATCTGCAAATGTTATAAGCATATTATCTATGCCAGCATCCAAGTTGTTGAAGATATTGAATAGTATTGGACCCAGGACATACCCTAGTGGGACTCCATTAGATACATATTCCAATTTGGTAGCCAGTCATTGATAACTGCACTTTGAGTATGGCCTTTTAAGCAGTTGTGCACTCACCATATAGTAATTGTATCTAAATCATATTTTCCTAGCTGGCATATGAGGATGTCCACTGGGCTGGCTATTCTGTCACAGAAGGAAATTAGGTAGGTTTGGCATGATTTGTTCTTGACAAATTCATGTTGACTATTACTTATCGCCTTACTATCCTCTAGGTTTGAACAAATTGATTGTTTAATAATTTATTCCAGTATCTTTCTGGGTATTGAATTTTAGCTGAGTAGTCTATAATTACACCCTCCTCCCCCACCACCATGACATGTGGTCAGCCTTACAGGTGAACTATTTATTACATGTAGAATTTAAACATCATGTTTTTTAATCCAGTTTCGTGATTTGGGAGGGCCTGACTCATGAATTTTGAATGCTTGAAATTGACAATGCTGTGTTAAACAAGCACAACACACAACAATGCATCCACAGTGAGCAGCTGCTATCCATGGCACCTTTAGAAGTGAATATCATGTTTCTGCAGAGAGGAGTTATAAAGACTATGTTGCAGCATATTGTTCTACCCTCCTATAGAAGGATGCGTTCGGTACTGGATATGTTTCAAAGTATCTGAGTACATACTGTGGCTTACAGATGAATAGGAGCAGAGTGGGACAGAGACTAGCCAGAGGTGGATTAGGGGTCTGTGGGGCCCTTGGGCCAGAGCAAGTGGGTGTCCCTCCCCACCCCTTCCATCTGCAATCCTTCTCTCCCCACATCATTCCTGTAGCCTCCAAACTAGGGTGACCAGATGTCCCAATTTTCCTGATATTTGAGGCTTTGTCTTATATAGGCACTTATTAACTCCTGCCCCCTGTCCTGATTTTTCACACTTGCTATCTGGTCACCCTAGTCCAAACTGAGGGTCCCTGGCTCCACATTTAATACAGGGCTAAAGGAATAGGAGGAGTGGGACAATCAGTTCCTCAGCCTCACAGATGGAGTAATGGCACTCAAAAGTGAAGACAATAAAGAAAAACAAAACAAATTATATTTTGTCAAAGTCAGAAAAACAGTGTTTCCCAAAAGAAAGACAGCCTGGTCTGACCAGAGACTGGTGAATGGTCTAGCAAGCACATGGGCTGATATTTGTTCCTGTTGAATTTTTACTCAAGGAAGTTTTCATTTAATTTACTTCATCTTAAGTGCTGCTGGGTAAAGTAGAACAATGCATGTCACATCAGATCACAAGCCCATTCAAGCAGGGGTGAAAGTGACTTACCTGTACTGCCGGAGTCCTGAGGGGGGCGTGGCCTCATCCAGAAGAGGCGGGTGGCCTCTCAAGATTTAAAGGCCCTGGGGAACCAGCTGTGGCTGGAGCCGCGGCCGGGATTTAAAGGGCCCTGTGGAAGTTGATGTGGTCCAGCATGGCGTACTGACTCTTGCCGGTACGCCACACTGGACCGGACTGGCTTACTTTCACCTCTGGAGCAGCAGAAATACTGTCTCCCCTGTCCCACCACCTCGCAAAAGGGCACTGGCGCCCTCCCCACGGGATAGTAATACATGTTGTATGTATGTGTATGTGTATGAATGTGTCACAAACAATGCAGCTGCAGCCTGCCACCGACCAACACTGACCCCAGCAACAGGCCCCTGGGGGCTGCCACCTGCAGAGAGCCAGCAGGTGCTACTGGGCTGGGTCTGCCAAGAGGTAAGTAACCAAGGCAAAAACCACAGCCAGCCAGCCAGGGAGGGAGCGGAGGGGAAGTCAGGGATGAATGAAGGACAACTGGAATAGCCTTCATGAAATATACAAGATATTTAGAGAAAGTTTTGTCACTTTCAGCCTCTGCACTCTGCAGGCAGGACAAAACAAAAAGAGATCTGAGATTGCACCCGATGTCCTAAGGACATTTCAGGTGTTTAAATCAATATATAAAGAGGGTGGATTGGAATGAAAACTACTGTTTCTTTCAAAGGAGGCACAATAATTTCCCTGAATATTCAGTTTTCCCCTCTAATCCCTTTGTGGTTTTGTCTGTGGGGGCTATTTGCTTTCCCTGTGAATCTTTAGTTGCTTTAGCAAAATTGCTCTGCCCAGAATAAACCCTAATCATCATGACACATCTTTCCACCATGTTCTCCATGTTTTTTGTGTTGCTTTTTTTAAACAGTAAATTTCAAAGAGGATCTGCAAGCAGTTTGGACATCACAACCATGATCCTTTGCTGGGGAGGGAGTGGGATAGATTTGAACTTGGAAATGGTTCCTGATTTTGTTTGTGTTTAGGAGATCCCCTCATCCCAAGGGCAGAAAAGAACTGCCCCTGCCATGGTTACACACACCCAACAACAACTGGGAGTGAAATTAACAAGGATGCCAGAAACGACTCCTAACTCTGGGCACTGAACTGCACAGGGAACAGCTGAGTTTAAACTGTTCTTTTGCAGGCAGCAGCAGCAAGCATCTCAGCCAGTCTCCCTACTGCAAGCTAGAGCCTAGAGGAAAACCCCTGCTGGCGGGGGGGAGGAATGCAGAGCCTTGTCTGCAGCCTGGTTGGAGGAGGGGGAGGCAGGAGACGAGAAACCAATGTGACAGTGAGTTTTCCCCCTTCCACCTGCTTTTATTAGCTCTGGATTTAAGCTGTGCAGCCAAATGCTTGTATTTGTTGTGTATATTAGTATTGGAGAGATCTCTTCATCCCCGGGGGCAGAAAAGGACTGCCCCTGCCATGGTCAAACACACCCTCCCCCCAGCTACTGTGAGTGAAATTCACAAGGATGCCAGAAACCTAGCCCTGGGGGCTGAACTATCAGGGAACAGCTGAGTTTAAACTATTCTTATGCAGGGAGCAGGCTTCTCTCTCCCTCCCTCAGTCAGTCTCCTTTTCTTACCGGTCCTCCATACCGGCCTGTACCAGCTTACTTTCAGCTCTGTATTCAAGTCAATGGGAATCCTTCCAGTGACTTCAATGTGTTTTTGATCAGGCCGTATGTGTTGAACTTAATCTGAGTGACATGTTTCTGTCTAATAGCTGTATCCACTCAAGGGTTCCAGGACCCTGGTGGTTAAGGAATATACAACAATTTCCTTTACTCTTCTTTTAGTTTGATTTTGTGACATAGCCGTGTATGCTACAAACTTTTCCTAGAAGGGGAATGTCTACAGTCCTGAGTTTCTTTGTTCTGAATTTTGTATTATCCTTTGGGAGAGGCTTAATTTATTCACTGATGTCATGTAGCTGAATAAAAGTACAGTTTCATAACAGGGATGACTATGCTGTGTGCAGCCTTTGTGACAAAACGAGTTCGTGTTTCATCACAAGCAGGAAACTCTCAAACTTGAGTAAAACTTGGCTTTTTTCTTACAATTTTTTTAACAAAACAAAAGAAAAAATGGCAATGAGGGTTCCCGTGTTTATTGTTTTTCACTGATTCTATAGCAGATGTGCTGACTGTGTGCCTAAAAGTATTTTGCCCCACCCCTGCTCCTCCAACTCTCAACCCTTTAACCTCTACCTGAGATCTGAAAGTCAAGCTGGGTACTTAATTTTTCACACATCATCACCATTCTGCAAGCTCAGTTATGCCCTCATTTACAGTTGTGCAACCCCGTTCTCTTCAAATGATGCCATCAGATACATCTGTCCAACCCTACTAGTCATCAGAAGGGTTTGCACAGATTTAACTGAGGACAATTTGGCCTGCAGCATTTTTACTACTGGTGGTGACTGTGCATGAGAACGTGTGTAATCAACATGTGATCTAACAATTTCATTTTTACAGTCACTTTGCAGAGTAGAACTGCAGTTTAATGCATCACAGCAAGACATCGCTGTCACTTTGTGATTTAACAAGGCAAACTGGGTTTACTGCATATGGAGTAAACACACAATCATGATAATTAGAGCTGGAAATATCCAATACATCTAGGTCAATTCCCTGCCAATAGAGATTGCTCTCTATTGCACGGTTGCCAGTGTTTTGTCTAGTCCAGTTTTAAGAACTCAAGCAATGGGACATCCATCACTTCCATTTACAGACTATTTCATAGTTTAACAGATGTTACTGGTAGGAAATTTTCCTGATATTCAACCTACCTGTTCTTTTACTGTACACCTACCAACACTGCCTTATATCACAGGGAGCGATGAACTAAAAGAACTTAATTGAGGCTAAGGCCCTCTCTCTTCTCAGCACAGATTACAGTGAACAGCACAGCAGTCTGCTGTTCCTAAGTGCTTACAGGAATCAGTTGCTTTCAGCAGGCGCAGCACACCTACAAGTTATACTTGGCTATGTTTTAGTCTTTTTAATCCCATTTAGTGCATTCACTTAAAACATGTCTTGCTGAGAAAATGACTTTTGATACAAGTCTGGCTTAACAGCTTTGGGGATTGCTAAGTATCTAAGGAGGCAGCTTGGGATATGTGTTCTCAGTGAGTTAAATACAGGTGATGAAAGACTGCTGTATGTGCTTAAATTGATAACTGAGGATTAATGATTATTGTAAATACATTCACCACTCCTGGGGCTAAATTCAACCCTGTAGATGCCTTTCGGGGAGGGGAACAATTCATGTCTGCAGTGGAAGCTGGGATGATGGTGACAGCCATGCAATTGCTGATTGCTACTAGAGGTTCCCCTGGGGAAGGTAGATTTGGATTTCATCTGGCTGCATGAGGAGCCCCTCCAGCAGAGGGTGCCCTGGTTTGATGCTGCTGGCTTGCCCTGGGCCTGCCCACTTACCTGTAGCTGGATAATGATAATTATGCTTTAATTGCTATTGCAGGGCATAACTGATTTAAAATGGCTATATGCTGTCACTTACCCCTCCTTGTGCAGTTCAGAGTAGCTCAGGAGTTAACTATGTTAACACTGATCTGGATGATGCAAGGAGAGTGCAGAGTCTGCTCAATTACCAGATCTATCATCATTTTTATTGATGTCCAGTTATGCAGTGATCAGCATAATCCTAAGTATCAGACTGACCCCATTGCACCAGCTTCCCTGCTTACAATTAGCATGCTTAGCCACAGACTCCAGCAGGGGTGAGTGCAAGTCAAAGGATGACCAGCAGCAGCATATGACATGACGGCTCTATAAACTCTAGCTCAGCAATGACCTGCTATACAGCTAGAGGAAACAAACATACTGTTTGCCTTAAAATGGCATCCATGGGTTATTGTTTGAAAGACTATAGATGATTTAGTTTGTGCCATGATAGGCACATAGCTCCTGCATATTTAATGCTTTAGGGTGGAGTATCCCACGCTATTGCAGACTGGCATAAATTACCTCTCACTGTGTCAGCTGGCCTCCCTCTGCCCCAGGTGGGATTCATCCCAAGTTGTATTGCCACCATCTGTTCTCCTTTGGTTTTTCTGCCAGGGAAGGTGTGATGATAGCTTTAAGTTGCAGTCTGTAGGCAGGTGCAGGCTGCTGATGGGTGTGCTTAGGGATCAGTTGGCTTGCTAAGGCTGTGAGGGTTTCTGACAGAGAGGACTTTGTGGGTGTTTTCTGCCATTGCAAACTTCCCCAGCAGTCTTTTCAGCCCTGAGGGTCTTTACCAGGGTTTAACCCTGAGGATGATGTGAATCTTGTTACCAAGAGCTAAGATAATCTGTCTTTCAAATGTACAGTATATTTCGATATAGTGCATCATGCTGTTCCTCTGAAAAGTTCACATGAATTTTTGCCTATGTACAGCAAGACAATGCTGCTTAAAATATAGCAGGCCTATGAAGAAACACAAGCAAAGGTAGGAGGTGCTGTACAAACTTGTGCCAGTGTGCTTCAGTTGTACAGTATTGGGAGAGTTTTTACAAAATCCTACTTAGTGAATGGGAAAGAAATGTTTTGTCAATCCTGCACTCAGTCTAACTGTCCTTGTTATACACAGCAGGCTACCTAGGTACTAAATCAGGAGCCACTAAATGGTAAGATGGCAGGAAGTCCATCAATCATTTCTAATCATCACGTTATGCTTGAAAATATCTTTAGAAATGACTCCTGTTGGGGCATGTGCTGAAGACATGGTTTACAGTAAGAACCCACCATCGCAGGCAGCATAACCTGCCATTGTAATGCTTTGTGGGTTCTGGTAAGGCTAAGATGATACTGTGTCTGGAAAAATAAAAATTTGCAATAGAAACCAAAGTGAATCTAGCCTACTTCATACTTTGGTTTGAAAAAGTGGTTTGGTCACAAAATGTGATGCAGAAACAGTGGATAGGCTTAATAGAAGCATGAAAATCAATTGATTTACCTCCTATGAAGGTAATTGCATTTATCTGTGGTTTTTTTATTTTAGTGCCCATGTCACTCCATCACATAAATGCAGCGTCCTTCTTTCCTTCCATAGCCTTTAAGGGAAGGATTTTCACCTATTTATAAATAATTATATTTACACAACATTCCCCCTCCTCTTCCCCCCCACCCCCAAAAAAAAATCCAAAAGTTTTTTTTACCATGTCTCATACTCACTGGGCCTGGTTCTCTTTTACATTAAGATGGAAACTTTATAGCACTCTGGTAACATAAGAAGGCCTTAAAATGGATGTACAGTATGTTACAAAGTAGTGTAAAGGGACTGTAGAGTAAAATAGAATCAGTCCCCTTGAATCCCAAGGGAACATGCTCCTTCTGGCTCCTTACTTCAGTTCCACCTTTCAGCCCTTTTGGCTTGAAACGGTGTTCCAGTTAATGTACTCCAAGGCTCCTCCCTCTGATTCATAAACTATCTGAAAACCCATCTGTTCTTTCCAGTTACAACGATCTCATGCCAATTTTGGTGCCATTTATCCTTTTAGACCATAAGCTGTTTGGGCCAGGAAAACACACTTTCTCTCTAATAAGTATGTACAGCTGATTTTATCATTTATAAAGTGATTAACGTGTTTATTACACTATATGAATATTAAATACTGGAGTGAAATCAGCCACCTCTGGGGTGGAACGCAGCTGCTTCACTGTACTCAGGATCACTAGATGCCTGTGCAAGGCTGGAGGTGCAGAAGATCAGACCTACTTATACTGTGAGGTGAATTTAGGTTCAGATAGATGGGATGTAATTATGAGAATTTGAATTTAGCTAGGAAATAGGGCTGACATGCTGACTAATGTGAAAATTGCCATGAGACTTAAAACAAATACAAATGTTCATCACAGCAGATTTCATCATTGTAAAGAGCAGGTGAAATCCTGGCCCCAGTGAAGTCAATAGCCCATATCCCATTGATTTCAGGGGAGCAGCACTTCATTCCAACAGCATGGTGCGCAGTAGCCTTGTGCTTAGACTTGGTTAATTTCTGATACAGAAAAGAAATGCTACCAGCTAAGGCCCCCATTGTGTGATCCATTGAGGTCAAGGGGTGTAATAAGGTCTGCGCCTAGCAGGACTGAGGCCTACATCCCCACCAAACATTCTCCCTGCCAAGTCCTGACCCTGCAGTTTGTGAGATCCACCGGGACTCAAGTCAATATGGTGTGGCTGCTGAATTATTACTGTGAATAAGAAAAAAACCCCCAAAACTACTGAGACAATTTACTGGGAAATTTATCATTTTTGTATTAAAATTATCAGACAAATGGACCCTGCCTTGCTTTTTACTACTGTGGTCTTAATGGAGTGACTTTTCATTTTCATATTAACATATCTCTCATCCAGGTATACACTTCATGCAATGTCTAGGATTCCAAGAGAAGGTTAATTAGAAATTCAAGCTCCAGGGGCGTGCCTGGGGCGGCAAGCCTTGGGGGGCGGCCTGCTGGTTGCCATGAGGGTGGCAGTCGGGCAGCCTTCAGCGGCATGCCTGGGGGACGTCCGCCCATCCCACGGCTTTGGCGGTGGGTACGCTGAAGGTGCGGGACTGGCAGACCTTCCGCAAGCGTGCCGCCAAAAGCCACCTGCCTGCAGTGCTTTGGGTGGCAAAATACATAGAGCTGCTCCTGGCAAGCTCATTTATTTTATTTCCAGGTTGGAAATTTATGTGCACTGTATTGTAACAGGAAAGCAGAAAATAATACTTTGGTATATCAAATTGATTTCAAAAGGTAGGAAAGCTTAAATAAAAACAAATATATATTCTGATAAGTCTCTTGATCAACTCCCTTTATGACACCATTACCTCAGAAGTTAATTGAACTGACTTGGCTACTTTCTAGGGTAGCACGTTTACATTGAAAGTGTCACTTTTTAAACCTTCAGCAGTCACCAAGTTAGTAGTTTTATTATTAGAAATGGGCAGATAATGCAGACAAAACAATCTAATAAATTCTGTTACCTCGGCTGCTTATGAATGGCATGAAAAAATCATAATTTCCTTAGATTTTATTTTGCTTTTCAAAATGTTTTGCCCCTGTTGGATTCCACCTGGCATCTCATCTTATACTTAGTTCCTCCCCAAAGAACACAGATTGTATCTTTTTGTGCTGTGTTTGCACAGTGCCTTGCACAAGGGGTCCTCATCCATGACTGGGGCTCCTGGTTACTACTGCAATACTAGTGACAAATACTAAATTCTCATTCTGTTGCCTTTTTTTTTTTTTTTTGACAAACCATTCATTGACAGGTTTCACTTTTCAGAATTCAAGCCCATTTGATTCATCACTACAAAGGAAAAAATTATTACAATAAATGTATAATCAAGTGTTTACTTACTTATATGTGTAAAACTGTGGGAAGATGATGTGTACGCTTGATGGCTACCTACTTAAAAGCAGAAGTTACCTTTAAGGCAAACTGGGCAGCTGTTGATAAATGTGTATCCAACTTCTGTTTATATTTATTCATTCTACCACAGGGTCCCTAAGGAATGTGACTTGCTTTCCCTCCATCTACATTCATATTACACCATGGTTACTGTTTAACAATGAAGTGACTTTAAAAAGACAGCATAGACACATTTTCCCCAGCAGTAATAAAATGCTTCTCACACCCTTCCCATTTGATTTATTTCTCAGAGAATGATCCTTGTTGCTGGTATTGTGTAAGTGCTTAGCCCTCACTAGGATACATAAAACACAAACTTCTACTTCACAGATAATCTACCCTCCCTGGTGATTAAGGCTAGTATCTGTGATTAAAGTATTTTATTGGCACTAGGATACTGTGGGGAAGAGCTCTGTGTAAAAAGCTAGATACAAAATCATGGAAAAAATAAGGGTCAAAAATAATTGCTGACAGAGCTCAAAGCCCCAAATCTGAGCTAATGTGACAGGGCATGTTTGAAATTCTAACATGTCCTCCTGGGGTGTAATGTTTTCTTTCACTATCAGTTCTCCACTGTGAGAGCTCCACCAGACAAATTCCCAGCTGCTCAACTTGGTCACCCTTCCCTCCACATTCAGCCTGTTGAGTCTCTAGGTATTACAGAGGCCTAGTGGATTGCCCCTGCCAGAGTCATATCTGAACTCACCTTGGGTAGAAATGAACAAATTTCCTTCCAGCTCTGATGACTCACAAGAATAGACCCAAAAGGGGGCAATGAAGGGATCACATGTCACCCATATGTGTGATTATAGGGCAGGGGATTATAATTGAGGGGACAACACCCTCTCCTCCCTAACTTCTGACTGACTGAGAAAAGGAATTAGAGCCAATTGAACTGAGCAGACTCTCTCAGCCCACCTGTCCCCTATATACTGTTAAGCTCCATTGGGCCACCAAAGCCTGCTCTACTGTGGGCTTGCAGGACCCTGCAGCTTGTTAATCAACTCCTTGCTTAGGTTCCTCACCTGCTGGCCCTGAGTGTTTGGAGAGCAGGAGCAGCAGCATCTCCTTTGGAGGGCTAACCATATGTGTTGGCAGTGCTATAGGAGACACAGGCATGAGTGTAGGACAGGGTGATGGGGGAAAGCCAGGAGGGAAACTGGGGGAAAGAGACAAGAAGGGGAGGGGAGGGAGAGGCTAGGGTCGAAAGCAAGGTAGGAAAGAAGGAAATGAGGGGTTTGAGGAAGAGCCCTTTCATGCATTTGGCAGCCCTCCCACACTTTCTTAGAGGTCATCCTGAATGTCACCCATCCCACCGAGCTGCTATCAGGTGCTGTAGTTCCCCCTGCTAGCACTTAAAGGCTCCCACTGAGAAGACTGGCTTGGAGCAGCTGGGTGGCCTGTCTACCTCCCCTCAGGCTGCAATCCCTGAAAATAGCAGTGTGGGTGGCCCAGCTGTTGAGGACATAAAACCTCAACATTAGCACCAGGTTCCCTCAGCCAGACTACAGAATATCCCCCTGCTTCACATCAAGACTTTTAGCAGCAGACCTCTACAGAGATCTCTGCTACTAACCCCCAGCAAACAGGAACATTATCTCATTAAATAATTTGGCATGAAATACAGCACTTTCAGTTGTGCAAAACTTGGCACTTCTGAGGAGAATGAGCTGGTGAGTTTGGGGAAAGGGAGAGGAAAGTCTGGAGAGGAGGGGTTGGTGGGAGACCTTGGAGGGGTCTGTGGGAAAGAAGAAAATTCTAGGAAGAGTGTATATAGCAAGAAGTCTGGAGGGAAAGTGGAGAGACTGGAGTGTGCTGTGGGAGCTTGATATTGAACAGACCATCTGAATGCTGTTCCAGGACAGGATGTGAAGCCCTTCAAAGACTGCTCTGTAGGAAAAGGAGACTGAGGTAAGGGATGGAAGCCTTTTTTTTTTTTTTTTTCTCCTTTCCAAAGGAGAGGAGAGGAAAAGGAATGTATGTTAAAACCTGCTTTGGGTTGCAATTAAGTGGTGGTATTCTAGTGATTCAGGGGAATTTCTCTATTTTTCCCCTTCCCCAACTTTTGAGGGCACAATTATTCCACTGATATACATTGCTAGTAGTGTATCCATAGTTTTTAAAAAATATCCTACAAAACCTTACAGTACAGTAACCTTAATCTCATCCACTACTCAATCTGTTTGTTAAACTATCAGTGAGATATTTAAAGTACAAAATTGATGTTTGAAGTCAATGGCAGAGGAAGGTGCTCAACAGCTCTGAAAATCCTGCCCAAAGTGCCTCAGATTAGGCACCTGCCACTCAGTAGATTATGAAAAATCTGCCTGTGTGCCTTCTGCCCAAGGTCACAAGGGAAGTCTGTTACAGATTCAGGAATAGAATCCAGGTCTCCAGCATCTCTGTTCAGTGCCTTAAGAACATAACTATCCTTCCGTGTATGCTTTTTTGGTTTTGTTGTTTTTGTAGCAGCACAACTGTGAGGAATTGACAATCTGAAGCAATATGCGGCAAGCCTGCCCAAACCTTAGGGTAGAGTGGTGCGTTAGTTTAAGTAGATGCTTGCCTAAAGCTGGCATGATGCTGTTCATTAGCTGTACACTCGCTGTGTAGCCTAAGTTATTTCTCTGACAGATTTAAGAAAAAATGCTCTTAAAAACAATATTTTATTTCAGTAAATATATGAAATCCAGAGTAAAGTAAATATATACCCTCAAGGTTTTAACAAGATTTTATTTTGTATATATTGTGTCACAAAATGAATGCACCTTTCTGCCTGAAAAATAGAAAATGCCTTTTAGTTTTAGCATCAAATGAAAATTTGAAAAGAATTTTCCTTGCTTTTTACTATACTCTCCAAAAATTGCTAGTATTTCTGACTGCTGTGTGGTGTGTGTGTGTGTGTGTGTGTGTGTATATATATATATATATATATATATATATATATATAAAATAAGGGCCTTCTAGCCTGTTTTGTTTCCAAACCTGTCTCTGTAAACTTGTAACATAAAAACATAGTGTGTCAAATCTGATTACATCAAATTACTGTGTATTGCACCAGGTAACCTGTTTGAGAGATGCAAAAATCCCTTTTGTTAAGAATATTATTGAGTAGAAACAAGTGATTTCATCCTATCTCCTCCCCCCCAGATAAAACAGAATTGAATTGATTAACTTCCACCTGTGTGTTACTGTTAGGACCATCAGAGAGAGGTCAGTATATCATACTACTCAGTACTGACTCGATCTACCCTGTGGCCATTCTACCAATGATGTGGGTGTTGGATTGCAGACACCTCATCTCAACATGTCTTGTTAGTAATTTTTCCAAACTATGATTTTTTTTTTAAATAGCTGGTCAAAAAGGAGGATTTTTAATGAATTGGAACTATTTATACCAATTTATACAAGGCTGTACATTTTATGTGTATTAGGGGCAGATAATTTTTAGGAAACGTGAGTAGTGTTTCCAGTATCATGTTAACTTTTATTGTCTTGGCACATTCAGTTTTTCCTTTTGTATAAAATATATAGCTTGCTAGGAGCTATGTGCTCCCCTCCATTATGCAGACAGGTTAAGTGGAGTATAATTTCTCTCTCCAAACACTGGAAATGGAAATTAAGTTTTTCTGGAATTGAATCACCTTGGATTCAGAACCGAAGAGAGATGGATCTGAACCCACTGTTCTGGATGTAAATACCAGAGGTGCTCAGATCTGGAATTCTGATCTGGGCCCAATTGTAGATTTTAATTTTTAGTATCTTAGAAGGATATATGTGTCAGTGCTAAGATTCATATATCCAAGCAGCCATAGGAAACAAATGTTGTTTTTGTAGCCTTGTTGGTCCCAGGATATTAGAGAGTCAAGCTGGGTGAGGGAATATCTTTTATTGGTAAGAAGTTGGTTTAAAAAAAATTACCTCACCTACCTTGTCTCACAAAAAAAAAACCAAGATCATCGGGGGGGGGGGGGGGGAGGGAATTCTTTACATTAAAAGCCTGCACATTTATTCGAAGGGTGGGTGGAGGAAGGGGGGAATCTTAATCCTTATATAGATGAAATGCACAGTTTCTATAGAATCACAGGTGACATGAACAGAAAATTGCATTCAGAGATCTAAGGCAGCCTATTAGCAGCCCAAGCTCTGAAAACCCTAAGGCAATAACTTGAAAGCTTCAAATGCAAGTGTCACTGCAGTCTGCTGGAAAGCCAGATGCTGCCATGAGAAATGGATCTTTCATAGCTTGATGTCTAGGTTCAATAAGTGGTATTCAGAAAAAGAGAGGGACTGGACAGAACAGAGACAGGATTTGGACATTGTAATGAAGTAACTTCATCTCAACTTCCCTCTTTGTGTTTTTTTATGTATATTTTTCTAAATTAAAAAACTTGAACAAAATGAGCTGTAAAACACAGTTCAAGAAAATGGTTAGGAATAATATAATGCCAGATTCTTTTCTATTATTTTCTTATTCAACGTACCAAAACATTTTACAGTGTAAGGAGTTAGTGAATCCCATGCTACAGTTACATTCAGCAATACCAACCCACAGCCTTGGAAATGACTTGTTTAAGTAAAGGGAAGGAATGTTGACCAGGGCAACCTTTTTTCATCTGGAAAGTGTCATAGGATCCTGAACATAAATAGAAACAGACCCTCAGCCTGTGTAAACTGGCACAACTTCATTGAAGTAAATGGAATTCTGCTGACTTACACCAGCTGAGGATCTGGTCCATAGACTTCTTTTTTTTCTTTTCTTTTTTTTTTTTAAGCTCTGAAGGGAAGATATCTTTTAGTCTAACCTCATGCATAACACTGGTTGCAGCATTTTAATGTAATTCCTGAATCATACCCAATCACAACAGCAGATCTTTTACTAAGACATCGAATTTTGTTGGAAAATCTACATCTCTTGGTAAGTTGATTCAGTGGCTAATTGCCCTCACTATTAAAAAAGTGCATCTTATTTCCAGTTTGAATTTTTCTAACTTCAGCTTCCAACTGCTGGATCTTGTTATGATGAAAGGGCAGATTTTGATCTAAACCACCATCCTAGGAAACTTAGCCTGGACTGGGGTTCAGAGTCATAACTTACCATCTGCTTCAAGGAGGGGGAGAATCAGTCAGTCAGCACTATGTGACGTGCCCAAGGGATGGAGGCATATCGCATGTGGGGGCTTGCAAGAGAGAATAGGAGCTCCAGTGGGACAAAGGGGAAGAAGAATGCTGGTGGAAAGGAATTAAGAAGGCAGAAGTGTTAGAAATCTCACTCTTAGCTCTTCTCATGAGATTTCCTGCATTGGCTGCTGTGACAAAGTGAAGTTTCTGTAATAATTTTATGAAGCATATCTGTGCCTCATTCCCCCCCTCTAGTTTGCATGGCTGCCTAGTAGGAGCAGAGGGCAAGGTCTAAGTTTACTTTCAGGGCGAACTAAACGATTTAGGTATTTGTGTTGCCTAGCTGTCCGAGCCCAGATAGGCCATTAAAAAGGATTGTCCAAGGGTGACCCCATATCAATGGAAAATCCAAGAAGACCATGGGAAAACCCAAACACCAGCACACTGACACCCAGCAGCCTATGACCTAGAGGGAGACGGATTTCTCCCACCTCTCCTCAGGGAAGCTGAGGGAAGACCTCAGCTTGAGAACAAAGGACTTGAAGCTGGGAGGGTGAAGGGTGGGCTTCTGGAAGAAGCTGGGAGCTCTCTTACTAGGGAACTGACTAAGGAGGTCAGAATGAGAGCCTGACAATAGGCTAATCAGAATGGTTGATGCTTTAATTTTCATTTCTCTGTGCTTTCCTAAGGACTTCCTATGTTTGGTCCAGTTGACCAATAAACCCTCCTGTTTTGAAAATGCTGTTTGAGTGTCACTGCAAATACTTGGGGAGTGTATAAGTCTCTGCCAAGAGTCTGTCTCAGTTGGACTTGCTGAACAGAGCTCATGGTGTGACTCAGGGGTGCCAAAGTTCCAGGTTCAGTCTCAGGAGGCTGTGTGGCCTATCCTGAAAGAAAAATGAGACCCAGGAGTGCTGGAAGCTCCCTAGAAGTGTATGTGGGGGAGGGGGCACCAGTGCCCAAACCATCCTGTTTAAAAGTGATGAGGACCTGGCCCCTGTGTTCTGGCATCCCTGGTGAGACCCCTGGGGGTCTGCAACCTTGAAGACTTTTCCTCCAAGGGACTGTTCCAAAGCCAGGGCATAATACTGATCCTGTGGATCCAAGACAGATGTCAGACCTGAATTCCAATCTAAAGGGCTTGGATAAAAATCCAAATTTATGTGTGAACTATAACAATTCCTGGGTCCACATCTGGATCCAACTAGGTCAGGCCATTTCTGATTATAAAATACATTGGATGTGAACTTGCCGCAGCACTGCAGTACAGGCCAATCTTCCTGTGGGGCAGACTCAGATCAAAGAATCAGAACGGCCTAAACTCTGGGAAAGCTAAAGTTCAGTCTTGATTTGAGATAATCTCAAAAATGTGACAGGACCCCACCACCTATCCCAAATCACATAGTTTAACATTCACAATATAGGCTTAAAATGTGGCCTTGGCAATGAGAAATAAGAAACTGCTTCTAAAAAGAGAAATCAGTTCAGCATAGTAACCTGACAGTTTCCCAGGTAAATAGCTCTACTCCTTGCAGAGGGTTGTGGAGCTGTAGTAGCTGAGTGGAGGTGCCTGAGGCATTGTGTCTGTAGAGGGTATGCAGGCAGAATGCCTTAGGGAATGTTACGGAGAACATGTTCAGCCATGAAACTTACTGCTGTCTTGAGTGGGTGATTGTTTGCAGTGCTGCGGTAGCTGTCCTGGTCCCAGCATATGAGAGACAAGGTGGGTGAGGTAATATCTTTTATTGAACCGATTTCTGCTGGTGAGAGAGATAAGAAAGATTCACTCTTGCTGGAGGCAGGGCAACAAGGCAACTTAGTCCTGGGTGCTGTGAGAACGCTTACAGTCTACCTGAAAGTATTTGTGAATTTGACACTGACTGGCCAAATAGTTTGACAATTTTGGGGGGGATGCTTAGCTTCACAAGGGGTCCAGAGGAGGAGGTGGTGCTCTCCATTATCATTTTAGTCTAGTAATCAGGACACAACCTACAGAGGGGGGAGACCTGGATTCAAATCCCTGCTCCAGAGTTCCAATATTTCTTGTTGAAGCTGTTCCTCTTAATATAAAATACTGGAATAGTCACTGCTCCTCCCCCCAGCAGCCAGCAAAGTGAAAAATCAGTTTGTCCAGCCCCTTCCACATCAGGGTTTTTACTGGTAGAACTACTTGGGTAAAAATAATCTTTAGGTTAAATAGTTCTACCAGTAAAGCTTTCAATGTATCCTAGACCTTAGGCCTGGTCTACACTACGCGTTTAAACCGAATTTAGCAGTATTAAACAGATTTAACCCTGCACCCGTCCACACAGCGAGGCCCTTTATATCGATATAAAGGGATCTTTAAACCAATTTCTGTACTCCTCCCTGACGAGAGGAGTAGCACTGAAATCAATATTGCCAAGTCAGATTAGGGTTAGTGTGACCGCAAATTGACGGTATTGGCCTTTGGGCGGTATCCCAGAGTGCACCATTGTGATCACTCTGGAAAGCAATCTGAACTCAGATGCACTGGCCAGGTAGACAGGAAAAGCCTTGCGAACTTTTGAATTTCATTTCCTGTTTGCCCAGGGTGGAGCTCTGATCAGCACGGGTGGCGATGCAGTCCCCAATCCAAAAAGAGCTCCAGCATTGACCGTACGGGAGATACTGGATCTGATCGCTGTATGGGGAGACAAATCTGTTCTATCAGAGCTCTGTTACAGAAGACGAAATGACAAAACAATTGAAAAAATCTCGAGGCTATGATAGACTATGAGTCTATGAGAATGGGTAGGGTTCTGTGGCCTGCTTTGTGCAGGAGGTCAGACTAGATGATCACATTGGTCCCTTCTGACCCTAAAGTCTATGAGACAGACGCCACAGCACAGTGCTGTGTGACAAGCGTAACGGAAAGCCAAAGAATCAAATGGACGCTCATGGAGGGAGGGAGGCGGTATTGAGGACTCAAGCTATCCCACAGTCCCTGCAGTCTCTGAAAAGCATTTGCATTCTTGGCTGAGCTCCCAATGCCTGAAGGGTCAAAAACATTTTCCCCGGGTGTTTCAGGGTATATGTCGTCAATTTACACCCTTCCCCCCGCCCCGAAAGAAAAGGGGCTGGCGAAATGTTTCTCACCTTTTTTCAATGTCACTCTATGTCTACTGCATGCTGCTGGTAGACGGGGTGCTGCAGCGCTGAACACCAGCATCCCCTTCCCGGTGGCAGACGGTACAATATGACTGCTATCCATCATCAGCCCGTGAGTGCTCCTGGCTGGCCTGGGTGAGGTCGGCCGGGGGCTCCTGGGTAAAAATGGGAGTGACTGCCGGTCATTCCCGGCAGATGGTACAGAACGGCTGCTAACTGTCTTCATCATAGCAACTGGAGGCTGAGCTCCATCAGCCCCCCCCTTTCATGTCTAAAGAAAAGATTCTGTACTGCCTGGACTATCATAGCAGCTGGAGGCTTCCTCCCCCTCATTTTATCTCACTAAAAAGACAGTGTTTCTTATTCCTACATTCTTTATTACTTCATCACACAAAAGGGGGCACACTGCCACGGTAGCCCAGGAGGGAGGGAGGGAAGCAACGGGTGGGGTTGTTGCAGGGATACCCCCTAGAATGGCATGCAACTCATCATTTCTGCGGGATCTCTGGGGTTCTGACACAGAGCAGCTGTGGTCTCTGGCTCTCTAGTACACTTGCCCCATGTTCTAGGCAGGACTGACTCTATTTTTAGACAAAACATAAAGAAAGGAATGACCCAGGGAGTCATTCCCATTTTTGTCCATGCGCACCCGGCTGAACTCAGTGAGGCCAGCCAGGAGCACCCATGACAGCAGCAGATGGTACAAAATGATTGATAACCATCATCTCATCACCAATTTACAATGGCAGATGGTGCAATAGGGATGGTAACTGTCTCTGCTACCTTGCAAAGGCAAATGAATGCTGCTGTGTAGCACTGCAGTACCGCGTCTGTCAGCAGCATCCAGTACACATACAGTGACAGAAGGCAAAATGGGCTCTATGGTTGCCATGCTATGGCGTCTGCCAAGGCAATCCAGGGAAAAAGAGCGCGAAATGATTGTCTGCCGTTGCTTTCACGGAGGAAGGATTGAGTGATGACATTTACCTAAAATCACCCGCGACACTGTTTTTTGCATTGGGATCTCAACCCAGAATTTCAATGGGTGGGGGAGACTGCGGGAACTATGGGATAGCTACGGGATAGCTACCCACAGTGCAACGCTCCGGAAATTGACGCTAGCCTCGGTACATGGATGCACACCGCTGAATTAATGTGCTTAGTGTGGCTGCGTGCACTCGACTTTGTACAATCTGTTTTACAAAACAGGTTTATGTAAAATCGGAATAATCCCGTAGTGTAGACATACCCTTAGTCTTGTAGAGACTTGTAGTCTTGTAAACTTTGTGAGAACATATCTCTAACATGTTCAGGAGTGGTGACTTTTAAAATGGAAAACAAAATGACTTCTGGTGTTTTTCTATATAATGGGCCTTGTTCAATCCATGAGCAAATGCAACTCTTGCTAGCACTGATGGATATTGCATCTATTTATGCCAGAGCTTTGGTAGTTCAATGCAGTTTTGAAAACATCAAAGCATATAAAACAATCACATGCACTTTAAACTTGCACACGATGTTTGAAAACACCATGTTTTCTGCATAGAGCTGTGTTTGCATCCAAAAAAAATTAGATTTTCAAATATGACATTTATAATCTAGAGATAAGTTTCTGACTTTTTGCTATCTGTTTGAATAAATATTACCACTCATTCTGAAAAGAATATATTACTTGAATTTCCATATGTTTTTTTCATTAAAGAAAAATGTCTAGCTGGCTAGATGCTATTCTTAACAAGATTTTGAAACTTAAGTGTGGATAAGGGCATGGATAAGGCCTCAAGCTGACAGGCTTAAATGTCATTGTCTTGCAGTCATGAACTGAGCATTGGACTGTTCTCCATTGTTTAAGGAAAATAACACTGCTCTACAGCCAAAATGCTTCTGAAATAAATGTAGTCCAACTTTACTAATTCTGGGTCACTGAGAACGAAAATGATGCTTAAAATTGTTGATTGGCTCTAGTTTTCAAGATATGCTATTGGGTCAGTATATACGACCCTTGACTTGGGAATGGCGAAGGATAAGTGAGTTATAAAGGGAAGGGATCTCAATTTAAACCAGAAATGACTAAAATACATCTTTGACTGGATCTATGAATAAATCTATGACTGGGTTTGGACAGTACTTGCTTTTTAGGCAAAACAATGAATGATGCAATCTGAAGCTGGTATTGCATCATACATGATATGAATTGCATCATGTTATTCCTAGAAGTCATGGATGATGCAATCATAACGAAGCTTACATCGCTCTGCTGAACAAATTGCCCTATATCAGCTCTAGAAATCATACAGTGTCATGCTCTCTTATTTGTCAGTGTTTGATTTTGCAAAGGGACACATTTCTGTTTAGCCAAAGTGAGCAGAGATGCCTCGTACTTGTGTGAACAGTGCAGATAACTTCTGCTATGTTTGTGGTGAAGTGACTGTTGCATCACAAAAGCGCAGTATAACCACTGGTTAAGAAAGCCTATTCCCTTTATTTTGGCTGCAAAATTGGAGATCAGGACAAGAGGTGCGCCCCACACATGTGCAACAAATCTTGGCCAGTGGTTGAACAGGAAAAGGAAATCTATGCCTTTTGCAGTGCCAATGATTTGGAGAGAGCCAACAGATCATACTAGCAATTGTTACTTCTGTATGGTGCCTCCAGTTGGGAAAGGTGTGTCAAAGAAGAAAAAGTGGACTGTGCATTATCCAAACATTCCATCAGCTATACACCCGGTACCCCACGGAGAAGGACTGCCGGTTCCTGATGCACCAGAATCATTCTCACTTGAGTCAGACGAGGAAGAGGATGAAACTTCTGGTCCTGAACCATCAATGTCACAGGACCCACATTTTCTCCCATCCTCCTCCTCTGAACCACACCTCATAACACAAGGTGAACTGAATGAGCTTGTCAGGGATTTGGAACTACCCAAGAGTAAGGCAGAGCTGTTGGGCTCCAGACTACAGCAGTGGAATCTCCTGGCAGGCTATCAGGGCAAATGGAGCCCATCAATGCTTGCAGACTATTGCTGGACAGTAACAAGAGATGCTCCATTTAATGAATACATGAGACAAGCCAAGAAGCGCAGAGTAGACACTGAATAGGACTAAACTATGTACATAATAGTTTTTTGCCTTTTGTTTCATAATAAATTTTATTGATATAACCCTTTTGCTGATTTTTAAAGTGTTACATAAACAGGACCGGTGAAATATTATCATGTAAAGGAACCATAAACACATGAAAAGACCTAGGTTTACAATTTATGATTTAAAACTCTACTATCTACACAATATACATAGACATAAAATGTAAAAACTTAAATATCTTAAAACAGTAGCCAATCAGTTGTTTTAATTGTCATATCTGAATTCAGCACAACAAAATACATAATAATTATCACATTTTATCTCTGAAGCAGATGACGTCTCAAAAATTGTAGACCAGTTTAATCAACTCGTATCTACTCCCCTGTACTCTCCCCAAGGTAGTGTGTGTAAAATGGATGTGGCTCCATTGACTTGAATACAGCTGTAACTGTGATATATCTTGACTTTAGTAAGGCCTTTGACACAATCCAAGTGACTTTCTAATAAGAAAACTAGCAAAATATTGTCTAGATGAAATTACTTCTATATTCAGAGTAGTTTCAATGGTTCATTGGAAAAAACACTGCTTGGAATAAGGGTAGTGTGCACTTTATTTCACCAGATGTCCTAGGTTCAGATTCTTATTTCCGTCTGCTTTCTGAGAAACTACGTCAGGGTCTTTCTGATTGGAAACTGAATTTTGGATCAGACTTGTTAGCAAATGCAGCCTGTGAGTATCCTTTAATCCGTCTCGTGCGTGTGACAATGTGCTTTCTTTTTACACCCCTTTTGGTACAGCCGGTAAGTAACACAGATTTTAACTTTTGAAAAGGACGAGGCAGTAAAGTCCTGCTCCCTTCTACTGCACTTTGTTTGTTTATTTGCTCTTGACAGTTTTCAAGATTTTTAAACTCATGAGGTGTGTGTTCTGTTTTTTGTGTGGTGGCATTTTTTTTTTTTTTAACTCTGGCTTTCATAATTTGTAACTGCTCAGAGTAATTTATCCTACATTCAGTACAAGCATAACACTTATGATGCATTTCTCTCTCTTTGATACCTTGACTGCATTATACTGTGACTTTCAAGAATCTTCTGAATAGACTTTCTTTTAACAACCTTTATAATGCTTGACAGATGAAATTGCATTCTCTGTAAGATTGTAAGTGTTGTAGATGGTGTGTGTGTGTGTGTGTGTGTGTGTATATGTGTATATATATATGTATATATATATATATATGTATATATATATATATATATATATATGTGTGTGTATATGTGTATATTTTTTTGGTGTGTGTATATATATATATACACACACACATGTATAAAAAAAATATACACATATACACACACACACACACACACACACACACATATATATATATATATATATATATATATATATATATATTTTTTTTTTTTTTCTGATCCTACTCCTCCCCTGGCTACTGTTTCTGTTTGTTCCATTTTCCTTGCTCTCTCAAAGCCTTATTGTAATATTAATGCCTCTAGCAATATTCCTCCTGTTGTCTGGCTTTAATAACATCAACAGCTTCCCTGCAGCACAATCTTGCAGTGCTGACTTGTGCCTTGCTATGCTGGCTCAGTGCATCAAGGTCATTCAGCCACCCTGCCCACTTCCATTTCTCCTAAGGGAGAGGTTGGTGATGTCAAGATCTGGAAAACTGCCACTTCTTGATTTGTGACTTCTGACCCAATCAGAAGCACTTTCACATCAGTGGGTTCTAAAAATCACTTACGCTGATGTATTTTTCAGTCCTCATTTAGGTCTAGTTCCTCAACTCCTACAGTCCTAGAAGAAAGGAGATGCTATCAGAGTGCTGAATGGCATAGAAATTGGAAAAAGAACAGGAGTACTTGTGACACCTTAGAGACTAACACATTTTATTTCAGCATGAGCTTTTGTGAGCTACAGCTCACTTCTTTGGATGCATAGAATGGAACACACAGACAGGAGATATTTATACATACAGAGAACATGAAAAGATGGAAGTATGCATACCAACTGGAAGAGTCTAATCAATTGAGATGGGCTATTGTCATCAGGGGAATAATCCTTTTGAAGTGATAATTAAGATGACGGGTAGAAGGTGTGAGGAGAACTTAACATAGGGAAATAGATTCAATTAGTGTAATGACCCAGCCATTCCCAGTGTCTGTTAAGGCCTGAGTTAATTGTCTAATTTGCATATTCATTCGAGTTCAGCAGTCTCTTTTTGGAGTCAGTTTTTGAAGTTTTTTTTGTTGCGAAATTGCCACCTTCAAGTCTGTCACTGAGTGGTTAGAGAGATTGAAGTGTTCTCCCACTGGTTTTTGAATGTTATGATCCCTGATGTCAGATTTGTGTCCATTTATTCTTTTGCTAAGAGACTGTCCGGTTTGGCCAATGTACATGGCACAGGGGCATTGCTGGCATATGATGGCATATATCATGTTGGTAGATGAATAGGTGTATCATGGCATATATCATGTTGGTAGATGGCAGGTGAATGAGCCCCTGATGGCGTGGCTGATGTGATTAGTTCCTATGATGGTGTCACTTGAATCGATATGTGGACAGAGCTGGCATCGGGCTTTGTTGCAAGGATAGGTTCCTGGGTTAGTATTTATGTTGTATGGTGTGCGGTTGCTCGTGAGTATTTGCTTCAGGTTGGGAGGCTGTCTATAAGCAAGGACTGGGCTGTCTCCCAAGATCTGTGAGAGTGAGGGAAACATCTTTAAGGATAGGTTGTAGATCTTTGATGCACTGGAGAGGTTTTAGTTGGGGGCTGTAGGTGATGGCTAGTGGTGCTCTGTTGTTTTCTTTGTTGGACCTGTAATTGGAATTGTCCTTCATTCCAAAAGTTCTTTACAGGTCAAGAGAACCATCAATAATATAAATTTCTTCATCTAAACACTGTTTTATTTACAATTTTAAGGCTGTGTGGGCTATTTTTGCAAAAGTGTTGAGTTTTTTGGTTCTTTTAGGAAGCAATAAGCTTAATGGAATGGAGTTGGTAGTGCCCACCAAAGCATTTTATTTTTTCCTTTCAAACGTACATGGACATGCTACGTTGAATACATAGGTTGTGGGTGTTTTTTGAGCCACATTTATTTTAATACAGTGTTTTGTTTGCTGCCTTTTCATACAGCTGTCAGATGTATCAGCATTTAAGGAAGCCAGCGACCTATTTCCTTATCCAGCACTGAGGCACCTGCTTAACATTAAGGACATGAGTAGTTATATTGAATTCAGCAGAGATCATTCACATGCTTAAATGCTCTGTTGGATTGGGGCCATAAAAAAGTAGACCGCGGAAGAGGTTTGTAACTGCTGATAGTATATCAAGAGGTGAAAATATTACGTTCATTAGGAACTCGGGAAACTTTTGGGATGGGGGGAGCCTATACAGGAGAGATGGGCTCCACCTAAACCAAAGTTGAACCAGACTGCTGACACTAAACATTAAAAAGCTTGTAGAGCAGTTTTTAAATTAGGAGATGGGGCGGGGGAAAGCCGACTGCAGCAGAGGAGCATGTGGATAGGACACAGACTTCTCTTAGGGGAGAGTCTGATGATAGAGAATCTCCAGGTTATAGTCAGGAGCAGAGGACGGAAGAGGATAATGTAAGGGCCAGATCAGATAATAAACAGTCACATTAAAAAATATCTTGCACATCAGGAAAAGGCAGACAAATAAACAGGGATAAGTTTTTAAAGTGCTTGTACACAAATGCTAGAAGTCTAAATAATAAGATGGGTGAATTAGAGTGCCTTGTGATAAAGGAGGATATTGATATAATAGGCATCACAGAAACCTGGTGGACTGAGAGTAATCAATGGGACACTATCATTCTGGGTACAAAATATATCGGAAGGACAGAACAGGTCATGCAGAGGGAGGAGTGGCACTATACGTGGAAAAAAATGTGGATTCAAATGAAGTAAAAATCTTGAGCAAATCCACATGTTCCATAGAATCTCTATGGATAGAAATGTCATGCTCTAATAAAAATATAACATTAGGGATCTATTGTTGACCACCTGACCAGGACAGTAATAGTGATGATGAAATGCTAAGGGAAATTAGAGAGGCTATCAAAATTTAAGAACCCAATAATAGCGGGGGATTTCAATTATCCCTATATTGACTCGGAACATTTCACTTCAGGACGAAATGCAGAGATAACATTTCTCGATACTTTAAATGACTGCTTCATGGAGCAGCTGGTATGGGAACCCACAAGGGGAGAGGCAACTCTAGATTTAATCCTGAGTGGAGCTCAGGACCTGGTCCAAGACCTCAGGACCGCTTGCAAATAGTGACCATAATATAATAACATTTAACATCCCTGTGGTGGGAAGAACATCTCAACAGCCCAATGCTGTGGCATTTAATTTCAAAAGGAGGAACTATACAAAAATGAGGGGTTAGTTAAACAAAAGCTAAAAGGTACAGTGACTAAAGTGAAATTCCTGCAAGCTGCATGGGCGCTTTTTAAAGACACCATAATAGAGGTCCAAATTCAATGTATACCCCAAATTAAGAAACACAGTAAAAGAACTAAAAAAGAGCCACCGTGGCTTAGCAACCATGTAAAAGAAGCAGTGAGAGATAAAAAGACTTCCTTTAAAAAGTGGAAGTCAAATCCTAGTGAGGCAAATAGAAAGGAGTATAAACACTGCCATATTAAGTGCAAGAGTGTAATAAGAAAAGCCAAAGAGGAGTTTGAAGAATGGCTAGCCAAAAACTCCAAAGGCAATAACAATGTTTTTTAAGTACATCAGAAGCAGAAAGTCTGCTAAACAACCAGTGGGGCCCCTTGATGATCAAAATACAAAAAGAGCGCTTAAATATGATAAAGTCATTGCGGAGAAACTAAATGGATTCTTTGCTTCAGTCTTCACGGCTGAGGATGTTAGGGAGATTCCCAAACCTGAGCTGGCTTTTGTAGGTGACAAATCTGAGAAACTGTCACAGATTGAAGTGTCTCTAGAGGAGGTTTGGAATTAATTGATAAGCTCAACATTGACAAGTCAGCGGGACCCAATGGCATTCTCCCAAGAGTTCTGAATGAACTCAAATGTGAAGTTGCGGAACTATTAACTAAGGTTTGTAACCTGTCCTTTAAATCAGCTTCAGTACCCAATCACTGGAAGTTAGCTAATGTAATGCCAATATTTAAAAGAGCTCTAGAGGTGATCCCAGCAATTACAGACCGGTAAGTCTAACGTCAGTACTGGGCAAATTAGTCAAAACAATAATTAAGAATAAAATTGTCAGGCACATAGAAAAACAAACTGCTGAGCAATAGTCAACATGGTTTCTGTAAAGGGAAATCGTGTCTTACTAATCTATTAGAGTTCTTCGAAGGGGTCAACAAACATGTGGACAAAGGGGATCCAGTGAACATAGTGTACTTAGATTTCCAGAAAGCCTTTGACGAGGTCCCTCACCGAAGGCTCTTACATAAATTAAGGTGTCATGGGATAAAAGGGAAAGTCCTTTCATGGATTGAGAACTGGTTAAAAGACATTGAACAAAGGGTAGGAATTAATGGTAAATTCTCAGAATGGAGAGAGGTAACTAGTGGTGTTCCCCAAGGGTCAGTTCTAGGACCAATCCTATTCAATTTATTCATAAATGATCTGGAGAAAGGGGTAAACAGTGAGGTGGCAAAGTTTGCAGATGATACTAAAGTACTCAAGATAGTTAAGACCAAAGCAGACTGTGAAGAACTTCAAAAAGATCTCACAAAACTAAGAGATTGGGCAACAAAATGGCAAATGAAATTTAATGTGGATAAATGTAAAGTAATGCACATTGGAAAAAATAACCCCAACGATACATACAGTATGATGGGGGTTAATTTAGCTACAATGAGTCAGGAAAAAGATCTTGGCGTCATCGTGGAAAGTTCTCTGAATATATCCACGCAGTGTGCAGAGGCGGTCAAAAAAGCAAACAGGATGTTAGGAATCATTAAAAAGGGGATAGAGAATAAGACTGAGAATATATTATTGCTCTTAATATAAATCCATGGTATGCCCACTTCTTGAATACTGTGTACAGATGTGGTCTCCTCACCTCAAAAAAGATATTCTAGCACTAGAAAAGGTTCAGAAAAGGGCAACTAAAATGATTAGGAGTTTGGAGAGGGTCCCATACGAGGAAAGATTAAAGAGGCTAGGGCTCTTCAGCTTGGAAAAGAGGAGACTAAGGGGGATATGATAGAGGTATATAAAATCATGAGTGATGTTGAGAAAATGGATAAGGAAAAGTTATTTACTTATTCCCATAATACAAGAACTAGGGGTCACCAAATGAAATTAATGGGCAGCAAGTTTAAAACAAATAAAAGGAAGAAGTTCTTCACGCAGCGCACAGTCAATTTGTGGAACTCTTTACCTGAGGAGGTCCTACCTAGAAGGCTAGGACTATAACAGTGTTTAAAAGAGAACTGGATAAATTCATGGTGGTGAAGTCCATAAATGGCTATTAGCCAGGATGGGTAAAGAATGGTGTCCCTAGCCTCCGTTCGTCAGAGGATGGGATGGATGGCAGGAGAGAGATCACTTGATCATTGCCTGTTAGGTTCACTCCCTCTGGGGCACCTGACATTGGCCACTGTCGGTAGACACATACTGGGCTAGATGGACCTTTGGTCTGACCCAGTACGGCCGTTCTTATGTACTAGATTTCTGTGACCGTTATGGTCAAGGGTAGTGTGTCTAGTGCCTACCCAAAGTTTTAACTCTTCAGAGAGAGTCTCAAAAGTGCAAAGGGATTTAGGAGCACAAGTTCCATTGGGACTCAATAAGTCAAGAGTTGCAGATGCTGACACTGAAGTTGAGAATCATCTGACTGCTGATTATTGATCAGGTGCTGTGACGCAGTATATACAGCGCACACTGGCAGTGACAATATTAATGGGAGTCTGAGGGTTCAGTTGGCCCACTTGGTAACACCTGGAGGGTGTGAGGAACAGTGTATTATACTGAGCTGGGGAGGAGCTATACTGTGAGTTTTGCCTCTGAGTAACAACAACTACAAGATTGGGCTCCATAGTTGCAAATCATTGAAGTTAGAATTCATTATTAATGCCTCCTCCCAGTAGAGTAGCCATGTTACTGTGATGCATTTCAGGGTACCCCAGGCTGTGAGTCACCTTATTGCCACCTGCCTTCAGTGTGTGTGAGCTTTGCCTGTGCCAGCTGGGAGTTAGCTCTGTAACACAACAGGCTGTCAGACACTCTTCTCTGGGCTATCCCAGCCCTGCTGATTGACAATAGTTGTGCCCCCCCCTCCCCTCCAAGTCCCTTCAAAGAGTCCCCTGATTACTGGATACACTGTTCCTTTGGAAATGGAGGGGCTGGGATTTCTCTGGGTAACAGTTTTACCTTAGACCCCCTGCTCCCCCAAAGTTCAGTCTTTTGCAGCTTTTGCTGGCCCTAAGAAGCCAGGACCCAATCTTCATAAAGCACCTCTACTACTCCTTATTGGAGCCGTTCAGTGAATGGATGGAGAATATCTTTCTCCACTCTGTGGTACACTGACTCTGTCTTTTGTCTTTATTCATAGTCTGGGTGCTTCCCTTACTGCCGATTCCTTTTCACTTCCAAGTGGTTTTAGTTGATCTAGTTTGTCTTTGATACTTTTCCATTGACTTTTTTCTGGATTGATGCAACAGTGGACAGTTGAACAATACATCACATAATCTGCTAGCTAGGAAGGGGTGAGAACTCCCTCCTACTTGAATGGGCCATCACTGAGACCTATGATTCCCTGGTGAATCTTTCCCTCCAAGACCATAAGGGCATAATTTTCAATATAGTTACATTATTCCTTAAATATTACCTATACAAACACCATAATGATCATTAGTATTGATCAGTTACAAGATTTCAGTAGAGACCTGAGATGATAGCCTTTGTGGATAAACCCCATGAGAGCAGTGTGTTCGGTGTAAGGTGTTTTGTCCCATTTCAGAAAGAAGTTACTTGTAATTAACAATAAACTCTTTGCCAGTTGGCACAATGGATTTTTGTGTTCGTTATCCACCAGACTTGTGCACAGACCCTTAAGACAACACGTTCGATGTTACATTTTATTTCACAGATTTTTTTAGTTTGATTAATAAAATATTACTACTTTTGAATCATGACATTGGTTGCAGTGCTGAAATCCTAATGCTTTATAGCAATTTCACACTTCCTTGGAGATTGGTGGGTTTTTTTGATTCAAGGGAGGGAGAGAACTCCATGGCAATTGTCTGTCTATGTTCTTCCACACATCCCCCTTACACATATTTCAACCTCCCTGAGCTCATCCATGATGCCCTGAACCCTCTCCATTTTTTTACATCCCTCTTACAAACTACGCTTTTTCAGTGTTGCTTATAATGCATCTTATTGATTTCTGTAGGAAATTGTGTTGTTTTCTCCCCTCCCTAGCCTCTCATGTCTGTCCTTAGATTATGAGCTCCATGGAGTGGAGATGATCCGTTCTTTTATAGCTGGAAAATGCCTACCATGGGCTGTATTGCAAACAGATTAGTAGCAGTAATTCAAGTTAGTTTGCAGTGGTTGACTGATTGTGGCACCAATACCCTTTAAAAACTTTGTTTAGCTTGCTGAAAATTTGTCAACTTCTCCCAGTATAAAAAACACTTCAGTAAAAGAACATCACTAGCTGGAAAGAATGTGATGAACAATGTGCACAGTTCTTGCGGTGCTACAATGAATGAATGACCTTGCTGAAAGAAGTAGTCAAAACAATTAAAGGTACTGAAGTTTGTCTGTCTTACTGCTACATTGATTTACCTTTTTAAAGACTAAAAAAATATATTGCCTTTTGCCTCAGGAAGAAAAAATAATAATATGATTGTTGCTGGACTGTAAATGAAAAAGACCATGCAGCTCCTTTAACCTGAACCATCACTGCTGATTTATATTTATTAGAGGACAATGTGAGCCTGTTGATGTCTTTCCTAAAGTGTATTTAGCAAGGAGATCTTGAGTTTGTTTATTGATGTCTATCTCTGTCATAACCTTAGTCCCAGATTTGGACCTTAGAGTCCAAAATATGGGGGTTAGCATGAAAACCTCCAAGCTTAGTTACCAGCTTGGACCTGGTACTTGCTGCCACCACCCAAAAAATTAGAGTGTTTTGGGGCACTCTGGTCCCCCTGAAAAACCTTCCCTGGGGACCCCAAGACCCAAATCCCTTGAGTCTCACAACAAAGGGAAATAATCCTTTTTCCCTTCCCCCCTCCAGGTGCTCCTGGAGAGATACACAGACACAAGCTCTGTGAATCCAAACAGAGTGACTCCCCCTCTCCGTTCCCAGTCCTGGAAACAAAAAGCACTTTCCTCTTCACCCAGAGGAAATGCAAAATCAGGCTAGCAAATTTAACACACACACAGATCTCCCCCTGATTTCTTCCTCCCACCAATTCCCTGGTGAGTACAGACTCAATTTCCCTGAAGTAAAGAAAAACTCCAACAGGTCTTAAAAGAAAGCTTTATATAAAAAGAAAGAAAAATACATACAAATGGTCTCTCTGTATTAAGGTGACGAAATACAGGGTCAATTGCTTAAAAGAATATTGAATAAACAGCCTTATTAAAAAAGAATACAAATCAAAGCACTCCAGCACTTATATTCATGCAAATACCAAAGAAAAGAAACCATATAACTTACTATCTGATCTCTTTGTCCTTACACTTAGAAACAGAAGATTAGAAAGCAGAACTACTTCTCCAAAGCTCAGAGAAAGCAGGCAGACAGACAAAGACTCAGACACAAACTTCCCTCCACCCAGAGTTGAAAAAATCCGGTTTCCTGATTGGTCCTCTGGTCAGGTGCTTCAGGTGAAAGAGACATTAACCCTTAGCTATTGTTGCTGGACTGTAAATGAAAAAGACCATGCAGCTCCTTTAACCTGAACCATCACTGCTGATTTATATTTATTAGAGGACAATGTGAGCCTGTTGATGTCTTTCCTAAAGTGTATTTAGCAAGAAGATCTTGAGTTTGTTTATTGATGTCTATCTCAAGGCCACACTGAGGGTGGTTTTAGCCCAAAAGACTCCAATGACCCTTGGGACACCCAGATTTCACTGTGTTCCTGTGCCAAATTGGTGGGCCTGGAAAGCAGTTTTCTAAAATGCCTCTATTTAAACAGGCATGTAGTACGGTGGGTGATGCTACATCAGTCCTTATTGGTTGTGTTTGCACTAGTAGCTATTCTCTAAAGATTTCTGGAATTGTTTTCCCGGTGGTGGGGGAAGATGAGAAAACAGTGCATATGGCATACTTCTTTGGGATGAAAGTGTTTTCTGTCCTTTTCATACAGCTGTCTATTATAGTGTATGACACTGTCATTTTCATTGTTTTCTCCTTTTTGTACAGATAGCAAAACTTAGAACATAAATTAGTGTAAGGAAAAAGATAATGGGTATGTTGTTTATCATAGTCAATTTCCATTTCTTCTGTATCATGAAAGATCTAACTTAATCCATCTAACAAGCTTTCTGAATTTAATATAATTACTGTTTAAAAGTTGGTAGTGTTTAAAATTTCATACATCTGGCATGGAATAATTAAATGTCACATCAATTAAATCTTTATAATTATATACAAAATTAAAGATGTGTGTCTTAAAATTTTAATTTATGGGGAAATTATGCCTTGATTTATACTCCATGCAGTGTCATTGAAGCTAGTCGTATTACATGGGGGTATAAATTGGGGTAGAATTTAGTCTGGATTTCTACTGTAGCACAACAGTCATATTCTGGAACTGCCTTGCTCCCAACTCTCTATATAGCTGAGAAGCAGAATTCTGAAAAATCTTCTTGATTCTATGGTATATGGCAAAACAATAACTTCCAATTGGAATCCAAACCATAGCATTATGTTACTTCCTGATAGACTCAGTTTCATTTTATAGTTATTTTCATTGTCCAAACTGACCGAAGCAAAAAGTAATCCAGTATATTAATAATGAAAAGGAAACTGGACGTTTGAATTGCTTTAGTAGTCTGATATGAGTTCTTGAAACAACTTTTCTTTTTTTAAATAACCTGATAGAGCTTCTCTAAAATCAAAGCTTCTTTTGAGGATGTGCTCAATAGCTTGTAAGATTAATCATTTACCATGATAAATTGTTTATCTTGCCCATTGGGTTTCATGATCATTCATACTCCTTACCTTCATTTACTGTCTTTGTGTGGTTCTGTAAATTGCTCTCAGTGATGATTGTAACTGCAGCTTAGAATACATTTTAGGCCCTCTTCTTGGGAGGAAACCAGCTTAAAGTTTTTCTTGAAGTAAAACTTCTACAGTTTAGCCATTGTGCAGATAACTAGCTTGCCGGACTAGCTTTAGACCAACCCAAGTCCTAGAAGAAAAATTGTCATTTCACAAGCACATACTTTTGCATTAAAAATGAAATGAGATAACTAAACTTCATTTAAGTGCTTTTATAGCCATTTAATTACCTGAGATTATAGAATCAAATGAGATTTTTGGAGACATACATTGGTCTGGACTCAAAATGGAATCATAAGAATAAGAGACAATGGACTAATTTCCTGAGCTACAGCAGATTCTTTGGTTATTTTTAAAAAACACTTTTAGTTTTTTTACTTTTTGAAACCAACCATAATGAATATTTGTTTCCTCCATTCCCCCCCCCATTACATTAAAGCTCCATTCACTTTATTCCTTTCATGTATAAAAATTATCTAATTAGTAATATGCTAAAGCTCCTGACATGCACAAATTTGGCAATTTCAATATTTTTATGTAACAAAGGAAAATAGGGATTTTTATGCTCCCTTGAGTTATCTTTTATATTACTATCATGTCGTACATCAGAAATACAAATAATTAGCCACTAGCAAGTTTTACATAGGATAATTCATACTGGGATCTTATTTTCAAAACAGTTAGATCTAGAACAGAATAACATTTTAGGAAAGTCTATGGCATTTTCTCCTAATGAGTTTTTAGTGATATTAAACAGCTACTTTCCCCAGAATACTAAAGAACAATATTCCTGGTTGTATGTATGTTAGCTCCTTATATTTCTTGTAAGCTCCAGTAGTTTTAGTTTATTATCTTCTTGCTGTGCTTTTACAGAATTTATTGCATAATAGGTGCATATTGATGGCAGTGAGTTATGACTTGTAATTCCAGACTTTTAGAGCTCCATGAATTAAGGCATCAGATGCATAAATCAGATAAACCTGTCACCTTGACAGCCCCTGGAACTTCCTCCTCTTACACATACCACCTTTTCTGTGTTAATGGTATAGATTCAGTTTCTCCAGTTTGAAGTCGAACACATGGATTCCATTTTTATTTGCCAAGGGGTTTTGTTGAAGAATTTTCACCATGGTTTTTGTTAACAATTAAGCCAAACTGAATTAAAATTGAAAAATGCCTTTTGATTAATAAAACACCAATATTTACATGCCAGGATTTAAAAATCATGCTAAATCACTTGTGCAAATTAGTGTAGCTGTTTTTTAATGACCACAAAAAGACTCAACAGCTTCAAGGACAATTTTTATTTGCAGTGGGATATATTTGAATTGGATTCAACTATATTTTAATTGGAAGCTTAGCACAATAGCATGTCTGCACAGTACTTATGTGACTTGTATTTTCCTACTTAATATTTGAGTTACACTTCAGTAAAATCACAGGCATTACTGTAACAATGTTGGATTGGGCATGTTGGGCCCAGTTACTGCTGCTGTTGATATCAATGGGCATCCAAGCCGAAGAATAGGGTTGCCAACTTTCTAATCACACAAAACTGAATACCCTTGCCCTGATCCTGTCCCAACCCTTCTTTGAGACTCCATCCCTCCTCCCTCTGTCACTCACTCACCCCCACGCTAACTCACTTTCACTGGGCTTGGGTGCAGGAGGAGGTGAGTGCTTTGGCAGCGGGTGGAGGCTCAATGGTGGGGCCAGAAAGGAGGGATTCAGGATGCAGGAGTGGGCTACAGACTGGGGCAGGGAGTTGGGGTGCAGGCTCCAGAAGCAACTTTGGCTATGGGAGGGGGCTCAGGGCTGGGGTAGGGAGTTAGGGTGCAGGAGGGAGTTCCGACCTGGGGCAGGGATTTGTGGTGCAGGAGACATTCAGGCTGCATACTCCAGCCAAGTGGCGCTCACCTCAGGTGGTTCCCAATCAGTGGCGAAGCAGGGCTAAGGCAGGCTCCCTGCCTGACCTGGCTTCGTGTGGCTCCAGGAAGCAGCTGCCATGTCCAGATCCTAGGTACAGGGGCAGACAGGCGGCTGTGCATGCTGCCCGTGCCCGCAGCACCACCCCCGCAGCTCCCATTGGCCATGGTTCGCAGCCAATGGGAGCTGCGGAGTCAGCACTCAGGGTGGGGGCAGTCTCCCTGGCTGCTCTTGTACCTAGGAGCCGGACATGGCAGCTGCTTCCAGGAGCCTGCCTTTGCCCTGTTGTGCCGCCAATCCAACTTTTAACGACCCAGTCAGCGGTGCTGACCAGAGCCGCCAGGGTCCCTTTTTGACTAGGCATTCTGATTGAAAACTGGACACCTGGCAACACTACCAAAGGATGCTTTTGTAGTTAAAGAACTGGACTGGAATGCAGGAGGTCTGGATTAAGTGGCTGGCTCAGCTCCAGACCTCTTATGTAATTTTGTGAATGGGGGCTGCTGGGTGCAGTGCACATCTGAAAATCTGGCTACTTCACTTTTATGTGCCTAAATGGGACCTGAGCGCTAGGAAATCTGACCATCACACACTCTGTGACTCATCCGTAAAATGGAGAAGATGTAATGTTACTACTTATCCCACCCTCAGTCTGTTCAGGTTGTAAGCAATCCTGAGCAGGGGATGAACTCCTATTATGTGTATTGTGACAGATCCAGACCAGTGGGATACAGGAGTCGGGTAGAAGACAAATATACTGGTCACTGGATGAACAGTTTTCTGTTCCCTGAGTGACCAGAGCAGGGGCTGCCCTAGAGCAATCAGGAGCCTGTTAGAACCAATTAAGACAGGCAAGCTAATCAAGCCGCTTGGAACCAGTTAAACTTTCTAGACTCAATTATGGCAGGCAGGCTAATCAGGACACCTGGTTTAAAAAGGACCTCCCATCAGTTAGTAGGGGGTGTGTGCACGGAGCAGAGAGTGAGAAGGTGCTGCTGGAGGAGTGAAGAGTTCAAGCGTGATCAGGCTTCAGGAGGAAGATCCTGCACTGAGGATAAAGAAGGTGCTGGGGGAAGGCCGTGGGGAAGTAGCCCAGGGAGTTGTAGCTGTCACTCAGCTGATACAGGGAGCATTGTAAATAGCTGCTGTCCACAGGGCCCTGGGCTGGAACTCGGTATAGAGGGTGGGCCTGGGTTCCCCCCATCCCCCCAACTCCTAATTGGACACAGGAGGAGATGACCTGGTCTGTGAGAAACATCAGAAGGGAAGATCTAAATTGGAAAGGGATCTGGCCTGTTCCCGACCCACTAGGTGGGACACAGAGACTGCAGGGATTGTATTCCGTTTCCCTGATGCTGGCCAGTGATGAGGTTAGCTGAGTGGATGGCAGGTTTGAGCCACTAGCAAAAGTGGCCAAACTGAGGGCTGCCATGAGTTTCTGAGGCAAGCAAATCCGCCAATAAGCGCAGGACCCATGAAGGCAGAGGAGGAACTTTGTCACAGTATGTACAGTGATTAGCTCAATGAGCCCTCGATCTCTGCTGTGGCCTGCAGATACTCCTGTAATACAAACTGTAAATATAATAGTCTAGGGGAGTAGGAGTTTGGTCATTAAATACTTTCAGTCCAATATTACATAAGTAGTTTTTATTTTAAGCTCTTTCCTTTCTTTTGCCCTGTAAGTGAAGTTACTACATTGAATATACATACATAAAGTAATAGTACTCTTTAATGGAAAATGAGTGACAGAAGTCAGTGGGATGTAGCATGTCCAGTTCTCTTTATTACTGTCTAAATAGTGCAATTACTGTGTAGTTAGGCAGAATCTTCCACTTTCGAAATCCTAAAAAGGTATTCAGTTTCTTTGCTAGAGCATTGCGTGATTCCTGGAATACTCTTGCTATATTTGACAGCCACCTGCTCTTTTGATCATAGATTAATAACTCCTGATTAAACATGAAAGACTGCTGAGGCCATCTGCCTTTATACGTAGCAGGGTTCCTTTCACCTTCCTCTGGTTAACTATACAGAGCAGCGTTCTGTTCATAGCTATCATGTTGGACTATGTGGCCGGTTATCTTCAGACTGAGGGTTCGGTATATGTTCAAGTTTTAAATAGAGCTACTCTGATAGACCCTGATCTTGCAAAGACTTCTGCACATGCTCAAGGGTTAAGCTCATGTTTTGCTCTGCAGAGTGAGGGCCAGGGTTTGATAGTGGGCAAAGGATGTGAATGTGATTGCTGTGAGAACTTCTCTCATGAATAGTAAATCTGTTACTAAGGACTGTACCTCATTTTGCTTTTTTTTTTTTTATTTTTTTATTTATTTATGTATGTATTTTGGGCTGTCTGTTCTTTATGGGATCAATCCTGAAAAGTGCTGAGTGCATAAATATGTGCTGAACTATAAAAACACAAATAGCCTCACTGAATTGCACCCTAGGAGAGAACAAAGCTGATCGCTAAATTTGTGATGTTAAAGGAAAATATGGAACAAATTCCATCTAAAGATCTATAAGAAATACACATCTAAACCATTGCTAGCTGGTTTATCAGTCCGTTGATTTTTATTTATTTAAAAAGATTTGGCACTTATGACCCTAAGAGCACTCCATTACTTGAGGGCAAGGGGCTCCCTGGTATGTAGCTGTGAATCTCAGCTGGCCTGAACAGCTCTGTGCACCCCACACACTGTTGTCCTATTTAGTTTAAAGGTGACTTGTAATATATCAATGGAAAACTAGTAATTCACTGATCATTAATATTCTGATCTGATGTCTGTATGGTTAACATGCAAAGAACTATATAGATGAGCTGGAAATATGTGACTAAAATGTGTTTTTAAACCAGGCATGTCAGGAAAAGTTGATAGGGGAATTTCTTTTGTCTAAGAAATCCTGTTTATCTACCTTGCCAGCCATGGGCAATGGGGACACATCAGCAATAAACAGCAACGATCACCTTGCAGGCATAGGGGAAGACTTCATTTGCATTGTAAAATTGCAGCAGGAAACATTACATGGGAACTCAACAGGAGAGGGTGCTCCAGTTAATAGAGCATTTCCCCCCTCGAGGAGATAGGGAAAAAAAACTTAGACAGAATCATAGATTATCAGGGACCTCAGGAGGTCATCTAGTCCACCTCCCTGCTCAAAGCAGGACCAATCCCAGACAAATTTTTGCCCCAGATGCCTAAATGGCCCCCTCAAGAATTGAGCTCACAGTCCTGGGTTTAGCAGACTAATGTGCAAACCACTGAGCTATCCCTCCCCCCATCTGAGGAGACAAATACATTAAAGGGTAAAATCCTCAGCTAATCTAGTAGGCTGGTGTGTGTTGTCTCTCTCTGGAGGCAGCAAACTAGATAACCTCTATGAGGATCTAGTGAAAAGGGCTGGATGCTACAGGGGAGATGGTTTTGGAGAGACTTGGGACTGGAGGCACTGTTGATGTCACCTTGCAAGGAGTAACTAGGCTGGTGGAAGCCAGGGTGAGACCACCGTGCTATGACCATGCTACTGGTGGCAAGGCTCTCAGCCAAAGTTGCACAGGGCAGGGGTTGACACGGCCCCTTACTGGAGGGACCTGCAAAGTGTATCAATCAACTGATTTTATTTATTTAAAAGGAACTGGTACCTTCAGGAACCATCAACTAGTGCAATACCTAGTTATGCAATCTCATTTTCATTACACTCTTTTTGTTTGTCATGGTTACCTGTTGTAGCCTGTCTCAGATTCGGCAAGCTACATACTGTCTACCTTCTTGTATGCCTTTATTTAAATCAATTGAGGCTTAGGCCCTGATTCTGCAAACTGATGTCCATGTGCAGAATGGTTTACAGGGCTAGCATCCTAAACTGTACATTCCTCAGGCCAGGTACTCTTCTTGTGTTTGTACAAGAAACCTGTGTAATGCCTATGTAATGGGGCCCAAATCTGTGGACATAAGCACTACCACAATACAACTAAATAGTAATAAAAAGCAGCCAGGTGACCTCTAAAAATCTTGTTTATCTTATAAATCTGGGTATAAAATTGGCAATCAACAGTTCACAGCAACTATCGTAGAAAAAGCAATAAAAATTACTACATGAAAAAGAGAGCCAGATTCACTGGATCGTATTTTTATTTTCCAACAGTTATACTGAAGTTGAAGGGATGTGCTCATTCTTCTAGAATAAAGCAGAGGACTGTGTTTTTACCAAAAATTGGAACCCTACTTATTATGAAATGAAACTTAGGGTATGTCTTCACTACTCGCTGGATTGGCGGGCAGCAGTTGATCCAGCGGGGATCGATTTATCGCATCTAGTCTAGACTCAATAAATTGATCTCCGAGTGCTCTCCCATCGACACCTGTACTCCAGCGCTGCGAGTGGCACAGGCAGAGTTGACAGGGGAAGCGGCAGCAGTTGACTCACTGTGGTGAAGACACCACGGTAAGTTGATCTAAGTACGCCGACTTCAGCTACGTTATTCACGTAGTTGAAGTTGTGTGACTTAGATTGATTTCACCGTCCCTCCCCCCCCGCCCCCCGGTAGACCAGGGCTTACTTTCTCTGGCTTCCTCTGTGAGCAAAGCAAAATTCTGATTTAGACATTTGGAAACTTTATAGTTTGTGACTACGGCTGATAGAACATTTGTACTCATGCCATGCTTTCTGAGAAGGAATATTTTACTTTTTAAAGAAAGCAGCGTGGTGACTTCACTGGGCGTTCTGAGTCAGAAAGCACTGCAGAACTTGACTCATTAATTTAAAAAGGAAAATATTATAAATTTTTAAATGAAATCATGGGTATAATATTTACTAAAAATATTTCAAAGGAGGAAGTTTTTGTCAATAGCTCCTCTAATTAGACTGAGTGAACCTGTCAGTTGAGATATGAAAATCTTTTTATAATGCAAGAGACTGTTAAGATAACAGGTTCATGACCTCACCATTAAATTAACTTTTCAGAAACTGTTTCTCTCCTCCTCTCCCCACTTGCAAAGAATATTTTCCCCCACTCTTGAAATATCTAAGCCTTTCTGGATCTTTTGTTGATTTTTCCAAAACTGACCAACTGTCACAAGATTTCTTCATGAGTTCTCCTTTTCTATCACCTTCATGGATGTCACAGAGCTCACTCTACAGCTCATTGAAATCAACAATCTTTCCACTGGCTTCAGTGTGCTTTGAACTGGGCTGTGGAACAATTTTGGGAATGTGCAGATCACATTAAGATTACAATAAGGAAATAAGATCAAAATAAAAATGTGGAAACTTTTCTATCCGCAAGGAGCGCCTGTTTTTTCAGAACAGGGAGAGGGAGGAAAGGAGGGAGAGAACTCAAATCTTTTCTTTCAAAATTATTCCAATGTTATCCAGGATGTTAAAGGAAAGATTACATATTCCAGAATGACTGGAAGACAACTGCAGAGATAACAACTACTATTCAAATTTAGGATTTGAGAATCTGGCTTGAAGGGGCATAGCTGGCAGTATCTTGACAACATCATGCTTAAATGTAGAAGAAAATAGCTGTAGAGTCACTAAGGCTATATACAACTCCAGCAAGTGAAAAATTCTCCTATTGGGTCTTTGGGACACAAATCAGTGGTTCTCAACTTTCCAGACTACTGTACCCCTTTCAGGAGTTGGATTTGTCTTGCATACCCCCAAGTTCAACCTCACTTAAAACTACTTGCTTACAAAATCAGACACAAAAATACAAAGTGTCACAGCACACTTACTGAAAAATTGCTGATGTTCTCATTTTGTCTATATGAAATCTTAGTTTGTACTGACTTCACTAATGCCTTATATATAGCCTGGTGTAAAACTAGACAAATATCTAGATGAGTTGATGTACCCCCGGAAGACCTCTGTGTACCCTCAGGTGTACACGTACCCCTGCTTTAGAACCACTGACATAAATAACACTATTCCCCACAGACGCCTGGAAGCAATTTGCCTCCCTTCCCTGCTTTTTGTGACTCCCAAATAGCAAATGGACCTAAAAAAGCTCATTTTTGTCCTGAAAAAGCACTACTGTTCAGGAGATGATTCCTGTCTTCATTACCTGGAATATGGTGTGCCAGGCAATTACCTAACACACCTCAAGCTGCCAGTGGAATCTTGAGGACAGACTCGGCCAGCAGCACTCAGGGTTTATTTTTTGCTCCGTCAGCAGACCCCCTCCCCGCCAACGTGTTCTGATATTTTCTTCATCTCATCTGGTCGCCATTGGACAGACATGAGCCCAGTCATGAGACCTTTATAATGGCCAGCATTTTATGCAGGAGAATTGGTGCCAACAGATTCAAGTGAGTGGCTCCCTATACATATCAGGGAAAGAGGATTAGTGGGGCTTCCTGGATTTCCTGTGGAACTTCATCATCAGGATCCTTAACCCTCAAAGATCCTTAACCCTTGCCGCTGCAATGGCAGGGAAGGGGAGAAAACTGGGGTATTCCATAGAAGTGGAAGGACAGGAAATGTGGGCTATCTTACCAGTATGATCTGAATGCTGGACAGAAGCTCGGAGGCAATCTAATCTCCTCCTCCAAGTGGGCTTGGTGATGGTATAAAAAGAGAATTCAGTCAGCTTTTGGGGTTAATCCTGCTTCCATTGATCCCTCTTTTAATTCTCAAGCAGTTCTTGCTATTGTTGAAAAAGAACTACAAAAGGCAGTGATATAGTTTTCTGTCTTGCCAGTGAAGTTGAGCAGCACTTGCAAGTTAAGGCTTGAATGTTTGCAGCATTCTCTGAGGTGAGGAAAGAGGCACCTGGCCACAAGAATTGTATCAAATATAGGCCAGTGGCTGTTCCTAAGGGGCCTAGTCAGTGCTTGCTGGAAAGCAGTGTATTCTCCCTACAAACTCTAACTTAACTGTTACACCTATATGACAGCAGGGTTACAGGCCTTTCACAAAAATTATTCTTTTTAAGAGACCTTGATGATTCAGCAATGACTCTGCAGCCTGTTGGGAGCCTCTGTTTCGAAGCACATAGGACTTCCAATCCACGCCTCTAGGGTCTCCTGGCTACACACCTGATTCTGCTACCCTTAGTCACGTTGATGAGCACTTTATTCCAAAAGAAATCCCACTGACTTCAGTGGAACTTCTTTTGGACTCAAGCACTGCTCTGTGAGTGTCAGGGCATGGGAATTTGGCCTGTACTTTGATTAAGCAAGGATGTTGGCCCACAGTGTTTCACTCTACTGATTATTAAATTAGAATTTGGTCACAACTCTGTTTATCTGGCTCCTCTACAATACTCTGGTGGCAAAACCCAAATCATGTTTTTTCTTTTTAATATGTAATATTTGATAATCTCTTGCATTGGTTTCTGGGTAATTAAAAATAATACTGTTTTTTTGCTTCATCTATTGTGATATTTGGTTGTGTGTTTTTTGTTTTTTTTTCAAAAGACTGGGAGAAATACATGTGAAGAGCTTGTTTTCAGGTTTTTACCCCCAGAAGATTCATCTTAGAATATCTTTCGACAATCAATTTGCTAAATACTGAGAGCTAACGAAAGAGCTATTTTTAAGTGCCTTAACCAGATTCCTTAGTGTAACATCTTACTGTAGTTAGAAAACTAAAATGTGTTTTTTCTTAGGTAGGATTTGTTTTTTATTGAGTGTATTTTTATGCATTGACAGACTCCTGTTTTTCTGTGGAATTTGGGACTGCTTGTGTGATGCACAATCAAAACATGAGTCATTCACAAATGTTTACATTGTAGGAAGACAGGAATTGCTTTCATTTTGGATAATCAAACAAAAGTGAATCTTAGTTTGCTTTAAGTGAATCCACTATGATATGGTAAAAGTAAAGGACCCATTATGTGTGTCTAATTTTTTTTTCTAACTTATCCAAGGGAACTGAAACAATAGATTCCAATCAATATTTTTGTATTTCTAATTAAGGAGATTGCATATAAATTAACATTTGTTTTCTATTAGCTGTTTCTCTGGGTACCATCATTGCAATAATGTTGAATGTATCTATCTCACTCTTTCTTAATCCTTTCCATGCTCTTCTGTCTCTCCCTCAGTATTTCATCCTCCTACCTAGCTAGGACAGATCTGGGACCTGCCTTTCATTTAGCAATATAAGGTATGGGTCAATTGACACGTGACTGTGGTTTTCTCCAGGGTAAAAACCTCTGGTGTATCTCATCTTCTTTTGAAGAAAATATTATCAAAACTGATCGTTCAGACCAAATCATGCGGATTAATATATTAGAGCTTTTGTTAGAAAACACTGATTCCATAAAATTGAAATGTTTCATGGGTACGTATAGTATAAATGCAATTTTTGCTGGGAAACTATCAGTGTTCTGCCTTTATCATCATTTTTGACTTTTTTATATTCTAAATTACCAACATAATTAATGCATGGCATCCACCCTCTCCTCTCCACTAAGTGTCCAGTAAGGAACATTTAATTAATATTCTCAGTGTTGCCTACTGGATAGAATATTGGACTGGGTCTCATGAGATCTGGATTCTATTCTGGCTCTGCCAGTGGCCTATCAGATGACTTTGGATAAGCCACTTTCCATCTCTGTACAACGGAGGTCATATAGGAAACTGTGGTAAAGTACTTTGAAATCTATTGATGAAATGGACTGCCAGATATTAGTTGTTAATCTCTCTGCTACCTTTAATAAAGTGGTTCATTCTCTTTCCACATTTCCATGACCTAGTCTCTCTTCTCTTCTCTTCCCATGTTATTTGTTACTCCTTCTGCATCTCCACATCCTTCTATCGCCTTCGCTCAGGTGACATCCTTCAGGACTCTGTACCTTCCTCTTCTCTATTTTCTTTTCTGAGGAGGTCTATGTGCCTTTTTGTGGTCTCTATATGTAACTCGACCTGTTTCTCTACTTATGACCCCTCTAATATTTACTTGTTTCAGACTTCTCTTCTTTGATGTCTCAACACAGTTTGAAACTATGACCCCTATGCAAAGATTCACAGGAGTTTGTACCTGATCAGCTGCATGCAGATAAATTAAAGGCTTGTCCTCAGAGGTGAGGCCTCACCTCTAACACTATATAACAGTAATGATTCACTTGTTCCACAAACAAAAATGCTGACTTGTCTTGAATTGGCTCAAACAGCACTTCTGTCAGTGACTAGACAGCCTCATGCTTTTAACCACATCCTGCCTCCTTTTCTATTTTCTTGCTTCCACAACTGAGTTATTCAATGTTTAACTGAGGGAATCTGTATAAAGCAGTCAGAAACATTCAGAATAAACCCAGAAGCCATGTAGGTTTTGGATTTTTGTTGCAAACCTGTAACTCAGGTCATGTTTGCTAAACTTTTGTTTGAAATTAGATTGAGTTTCAGGAAATATTTGCATGCTGGGGTAGAATTTATTTTTGATTGGAAGCCATAACATCTGGGCAATTCAGGACTGGTCTACACTACAGAGTTTGTTCGATGTAAGCAAATACAACGGTGCTCCCGCTGATGTATGTCGTCCACTATATCGATTTAACTCCATTTCCATGAGAGTGTAACACTTTAAGTTGATGTAGTTAGGTTGATGCAGTGTCAGTGTAGCCCCTGTGTTGCTTACATCATGTGTTGCTGCCTTTGGCTGACAGCTGGTGCACCGGGGCTCCAGGCTGTCTGCCAGGGCTTCCCGGAGCGGGGGGAAGTGGGGCAATTTGCCCCACGCCCCGCAGGGGTCCCCACAAGCATATAGTATTCTATAGTATTGCAACTCTTTTTTCTTTTTATGGAAGGGGCCCCTGAATCCTCTGGGCAGCCCTGCTGACTTCCCCAGAATGGCCCAAAATCAGTGGAAGCACTCTTAGTGGGTACATGTACCACCAATAGAAGGAGCGTAGCGTGGCCATGAAAAATCAGTTTTATTACTGTAGTGGCTGTAAATCAAAGTAACTTAAGTTAACTCAGTTTTGTAGTGTAGATGAGCCCCTAATCCTGGGGAAAAAATGGCAATTTCAACTAATCCTTTGCTTTTTTGAGACATGATGTCAGGGCAGGGATGCTTGTTGAAGTGCAAAGCTCATAGACAAACTCAGGCTGTGTTAGGGTTTTAATGTAAGGAGATACAGTTTGTACAGACCTGCTGAAAACTGAAACTGCTGATTTTCATATGACTCAATTAGCTTCCCTGATTTCTCCAGTAAGTGACTAGCTTTTAATCACTCTGAAACCAAGGATAAACATGTTACCACTTCATATTGTATACTGGATCAGGGCTGTAATTAGTCTTATTGATTTCAGTGATCTTTGCATCAGGCCGTGTTTGAGGGCCATTCATCATATTAGACCAGTGATTCTCAGACTTTTGTAGTGGTGACTCCTTTCACGCAGCAAATCTGAATGTGACCCCCTCGCCCCTTATAAATTAAAAACACTTAAAAAAACATTTTAAAGCTATTATAAATGCTGGTGGTGAAATAGAGTTTGGGGGTGAAGGCTGATAGGTCATGGACCTCATGGAGTAACCTCATGACCCCCCTGAGGGGTCACGACCCCCAGTTTGAGGACCCTAGTATTAGACTTCAGAGATCTGCTGTTACCCCCTGTGTTGTGGGGTGTGTGTGTGTTGTGATTTATTGGTATCAAGTCTTCTAGTTCATGAAACTGAGTTTGCAGAAAACACCATCATGCAAAAATAATAATAAAAAGAAAATTCTGTGCTTTTTCTTGAATTATCCCTCATTTTGTGTTCTAGTCATACACAGTTTTGTGTTTTCACTTTTGGTCTTTACTATGTTGACAGCTATTCTAGAATCTCCCTGGCTACCCTCAGACTACTCTGCTGGCATCTGTAAGTTTTCTGTGCTATCCCCAATACACTATCTGATCCATCAGACTTCAGTTCCTTAGACCGTCTACATGCAGAGTTTTTATCAGTGCAGACTCACTAAGGCCACGTCCACACTACAGAGTAAAATCGAAATTAATAAAATCGATTTTATAAAACAGATTTTATAAAATCGATTTTACGCGTCCACACTAGGGCACATTACTTTGGTGGTGTGCGTCCATGGTTCCAGGCTACCATCGATTTCCGGAGCGGTGCACTCTGGGTAGCTCAGTAAAAGAATGGGACCAATAACTTCAATTTCCGTCCACACTAACCCTAAATCGATTTAGTAATATCGATTTTAGGGTTACTCCTTTCGTTTAGCTGGAGTACAGAAATCGATTTTAAGACCCCTTAAAATCGATTTTAAGTGCCTTGTAGTGTGGACGGGTACAGCGTTAAATCGATTTAACGCTGTTTAAATCAATTTAACGCTGTAGTGTGGACCTGGCCTAAGACTGTTGTGCCTCCAATCTGCCTTTTTTTCCCTCCACCTCTGTCTTCAATATGTCACCAGCCTGTAGAGACCTTCTTACAGCAAGGCCTGAATTCCTTACTCTTCATAGTGAATGCTGCTCCTGTCTCATTTCTTAGGCTTTCCTATGGATGAACTGCAATCTGTTGACAGCTCCCCACAGTTCTCCACACCCCAAGTAGTTCTTTGTATATACTTACTCTGCCCTGCTTTGCTGCAGTGTTTCTTTCAATGGTCCACAACTCATTAGACCTCTCTTAGCACTGACCAGTTTTGTGGTGTATTTACTGCAATTATTGTCTCTTCGGAGGATAAGAATGGTAAAGAGCCATAATACTGGTTGGCTTTCAGGAACCATCTGCTGAGCACTCACTCCCTCAATGAATTTTTTTTAAGTGTTTTAAATAGTCATTCATTTTAATGACTGTGCAACTTTCCCTTTCCTTAGTGTCACATGCTTATGGCTGGAATAGCATAGGTTGACAGAACTACTCACTTTTTATCACTTTACTGTCTCCGTGACCTTGGGTAAGTCAATTAAACCAAGGTTTAAAAGTAGGTGCCTAACTGGAGAAAAATGTGGGCCTGTTTCTACCCCTTGCCCCCGACGTACTGAGCAGCCACACTAACTGAAAATAATGGGAGCTGAGAGTGCTCAGCACCATTGAAAATTAGGCCCCAAGTGTCCCACGTTGGAGTAACTTCACCTGAAGAATCCAGGAGACAATTGAGTAGATATTCACCCCAGTGTCATTTCATTGTTGGAAGAAAGTATATGTTGATAAAGTGATGAGATGAGTTTGACTTTCGCAAAAATGAGTACAGGTCAGGGGCTTTTGTAAAATTTTCTTCATTGCCCGTGACCTGTCTGTGACTTTTGCTAAAAATATGTCTGACAAAATCTTAGCCTTAATCATAATCAATGGTGGTAGGGAAACATGGGAGTGAATAATTTTTTTTGTTTTTTTTGGTTTTTTTTTGTTTTTTAAAAAAACCTTATGCTTCATGATGAAGGTGTTGAACAAAACATCCCTTTCCTGTCAAGAATATAAAGAAAAATAAATAGCTTGTTTACAGGGCCAGATTGTGCCGCTCTTGATCATGTTGGATGATATTGGTAGGACTTACACTAAGCAGCACCTTACTTCATAGAATATTAGGGTTGAAAGAGACCTCAGGAGATCATCTAGTCCAATCTCCTGCTCAAAGCAGGACCAACACCAGCTAAATCATCCCAGCCAGGGCTTTGTAAAGCTGGGCCTTAAAAACCTATAAGGAAGGAGATTTCACCACCTCCCTAGGTAACCCATTCCAGTGCTTCACCACCCTCCTAGTGAAATAGTTTTCCTAGTATCCAAGCTAAATGTCCCCCACTGCAACTTCAGACAACTGCTTCTTGTTCTGTCATCTGCCACCACTGAGAACAGCCTAGCTCCATCCTCTTTGGAACCCCCCTTCAGGTAGTTGAAGGCTGCTATCAGATTCCCCCTCACTCTTTTCTTCTGCAGACTAAATAAGCCCAGTTCCCTCAGCTTCTCCTCATAAATCATGTGCCCCAGCCCCCTAATAATTTTCGTTGCCCTCTGTTGGACTCTGTCCAATTTGTCCACATCCCTTCTGTACTGGGGGAACCAAAACTGGACACAGTACTCCAGATGTGGCCTCACCAGGGCCGAATAATCTGCTGGCAATGTTTCTACTAATACAGCCCAATATGCCATTGGCCTTCTTGGCAACAAGGGCACGCTGCTGACTCATATCCAGCTTCTCATCCACTGTAATCCCCTTTTCTGCCACTTAGCGAGTTGGTACTCAGCTTGTAGTGGTGCATAGGATTCTTCCTAAGTACAGGACTCTGCACTTGTCCCTGTTGAACCACATCAGATTTCTTTTGACCCAATCCTCGAATTTGTCTAGGTCTCTCTCTGGACCCTATCCCTACTCTCCAGTGCATCTACCTCTCCACCCAGCTTAGTGTCATCTGCAAACTTGCTGAGGGTGCAATTCATCCCATCATCCAGATCATTAATAAAGATGTTGAACAAAACTGGCCTCACGACCAACCCCGGGGCTCTCTGCTTGATACTGGCTGCCAACTAGACATCGAGCCATTGTCAAGCCCGACAATCTAGCCAGCTTTCTATCCACCTTGTAGTCCATTCATCCAATTCATACTTCTTTAACTTGCTGGCAAGAATACTGTGAGAGACCATATCAAAAGCTTTGCTAAAGTCGAGATATATCACATCCACCACTTTCCCCATATGAATGGAGCCAGTTATCTCATCATAGAAGGCATTCAGGTTGGTCAGGCATGACTTGCCCTTGGTGAATCCATGTTAACTGTTCCTGATCACCTTCCTCTCCTTGGAGGTGAAAGTAAGCTGGTACGGTCTGATATGGCATACCGGCAAGAGCTGGTACACAGCCAACTGTACTAGCAGAGGGCAGCTTCTCCAGGCCAGTGATTTAAAGGGCCCGGGGCTCCTGGCAGTGGCTGGAGCCCAAGTCCCTTTAAATCATCACTGGACCCCTGCTGCTGGAACCCAGAGGTAGCAGCAGCAGCTGAGGGCCCTGGGGTTCCAGTGGCAATTTAAAAGACCCGGGGCTCTGGCTGCTGCTATCACAGCGGAGCCCTAGGCACTTTAAATCACCACCAGAGCCCTGATGCCAGAGTCCTGGGGTAGGGGCAGCAGCTGGGAGCCCTGGGACTCCAGTGGTGATTTAAAGGGCCCGGGCTCTGCTGTGGTAATAGTGGTGGCTGGAGCTCTGGGCCTTTTAAATCACTTTCAGAGTACCGCTGCTGGAGCCCCAGGGTAGCGGTGGCAGCTGGGAGCCCCAGGCTCTTTAAATTGCTGCTGGAGCTCCCGGCAGCTGCCGCTACTCCAGGGCTCCAGCAGTGGGGCTCATGGGGCAATTTAAAGGGTGAAGGGCTCCCAGCCGCTGCTACCATAGCTGGAGCCCCGGGCCCTTTAAATCCCCAGGCCCTTTAAATATCAATTTAAAGGTCCCGCCTCTTCCGGTTCAGGCCCTGCCCCCTACTCAGGACTCAGGCATACCGGTAAGTCCTTTAAGTTACTTTCACCCCTGCTTCTCCTCCAAGTGCTTCAAAATGGATTCCTTGAGGACCTGCTCCATTATTTTGCTGGGGACTGAAGTGAGGTTGACTGGTCTGTAGTTCTCTAGGTTCTTTCTCTTCCCTTTTTTAAATAGGGGCACTATATTTGCCTTTTTCCAATTACCTGGGACCTCCCCCGATCGCCATGAATTTTCAAAGATAATGGCCAGTGGCTGTGCAATCACATCAGCCAAATCCCTCAGCACCCTTGGATGCAGCACATCCGGCCTCATGGTCTTGTGCATGTCCAGCTTTTCTAAATAGTCTTTAACCTGTTCATTCACCTCTGAGGGCTGCTCACCTCCTCCCCATACTGTGCTGCCCAGTGCATTAGTCTGGGAGCTGACCTTGTCTGTGAAGACTGAGGCAAAAAAAGCATGGAGTACTTCAGCTTTTTCCATATCATCTGTCACTATGTTGCCTCACCCATTCATTAAGGGGCCCACGCTTTCCCTGACCAACTTCTTGTTGCTAACATACCTGTAGAAACCCTTCTTGTTACCCTCTCATCCCTTGCTAGCTGCGACTCCAGTTGTGCTTTGCCCTTCCTGATTACACCCCTGCATGCTTTAGCAATGTTTTTATACTCCTACTAGTCATCTGTCCAAACTTCTACTTCTTGTAAGATTCCTTTTTTGAGTTTAAGCTCACCGAAGATTTCACTGTTAACCAAGCTGGTGCCTGCCATATTTGCTATTCTTTCTGCACATCGGGATGGTTTGATCCTGCACCCTCAATAAAGCTTCTTTAAAATACAGCCTTCTCTCCTGGACTCCTTTCCCCCTCATATTAGCCTCCCAGGGGATCTTGCCCATCAGTTCCCTAAGGGAATCTAAATCTGCTTTTCTGAAACCCAGGGTCTGTATTTTATTTTTCTCCTTTCTTCCTTTTGTCAGGATCCTGAACTCAACCATCTCATGGTCACTGCTGCCTAAGTTGCCACCCACTTCTACTTTTCCCCTTCAATTCTTCCCTGTTTGTGAGCAGCAGGTCAAGAGGAGCACGGCAACTAGTTGGTTCCTCTAGCATTTGTACCAGGAAGTTGCCCCCAAAACTCTCCAAAAACTTCCTGGATTGTCTGTGCATTACTGTATTACTCTCACAGCAGATGTCAGGGTGATCGAAGTCCCTCATTAGAACTGGGACCTATGATCTGGAAACTTCAGTGAGTTGTCCAAAGAAAGCCTTGTCTATCTCATCCTTCTGATCCAGTGGTCTATAGCTAGGGTGACCAGATGTCCCAATTTTATAGGGACAGTGCCGATTTTGGGGTCTTTTTCTTATACAGGCTCCTATTATTCCCCACTTCCGTCCTGATTTTTCACACTTGCTATCTCGTCACCCTGTCTATAGCTCACACCCACCATGACATCACCCTTGTTGCTCTCGCATCTAAATTTAACTCAAAGACTCTCAACAGGCTTTTCTCCAGTTTCATACTGGAGCTCTGGGCAATCATACTGCTCTCTTACATACAATGCAACTCCTTCACCTTTCCTCCTGTACCTGTCCTTTCTGAACAGTTTATACGCGGTCATGACAGTGCTCCAGTCACGTGAACTGCCCCACCAAATTTGTTATTCCAATCACATCATAGTTTCTTGATTTTGCCAGGACTTCCAATTCTTCCTGTTTGTTTCCCAGGCTTCTAGCGTTTGTGTACGGGCACCTAAGATAAGCCGATTGCCCTACTTTCTCAGTATGAATCAGGAGGCTTCCCATCTTGTACCCTCCTCCTTGTGTTTCCTCCCAATATCCCACTTCCCCGCCCCCCCCCCCTTACCTCTGGGCTTAGGTCATCATGCCCAGCAAACCTAGTTTAAAGCCCTTCTCACTAGCTTAACTAGCCTTCCTGTGAAGATGCTCTTCCCTCTCATCATTAGGAGTACAGGCATCTGCCTTGGTATCATGACATGCACCAATTATTTCTTAAACTATGCTGTTTGTTGATCACGTCTGACAGTGGCAAAAGTTTGTGATGTGCGTCAAATGGCTCATTTGATGGGTCTCCTAAAAACTCGAATACTCAAAATCCAAATCAGGATAGCATAGATGAGTCTTGTCTGTTTTATAGAATGTTTTGGGAAAAAAAAGTCTATTTAACCTGCCCAGAGAAGACAATGACCAAAGATTGCTATACAAATATAACACACTGATAAGGAATTTAAACCAAGTTTTCTAAATAAATTACTACTCTTAATTAGGGTACAACTAAAAAGGAAAAAAATGAATTTTCCTAACCAGGAAAACCCTAATATTACTTTCTGGACAAATTGCTAGTTTGCTAACCAAAACTTGGCAACTTGCTGTATATTTTAGACTGATCACTTACTCTTTTCTTATACAATGTATTCTAAAATGGGATTTAATAAAATGGATATGCTGTAATTATAAATAGATACTTTAGCATCTGTTTAGATGTGAAGAATAATCCATACTTACATTAATTTAACTGTCATATTTTGGTGTGGGAATGCTGAAAAGATAAAATGTCTGCTGGAGAAAGATTCCAAAATATATACTATTGATTTGAATCAATCAGTTAAGATTAGATTGCATAGCATAGATTCTGATTGTTAGCAAACTACTTCTCTTACTCATACTGTGCTGTCTTTTACTCTGAGTAGCACCACAGAAATCAGTAAGACTATTTGCAAAATCAAGTACTATTTTGTATGAATAGGGGTTGCAAAATGTAGCTATAAGATAGTAAATAAATGTAAGCCAAAATTGTGTATACATGAATTTGACATTTTATATTGTTTTTACGTAAAATTATTTGTCTTGCAACGCATAAACAGATGAGAGAGCCCACTGAGTGCTTTTTCTGGCTATCTATCATTTTCTGAATGGTGGCCAATAATTCTCTCCTGAAATGATCTACAAGTAATTCAAATTGATGAGAATGAGATGTGGCAAATGATTTGGCAAAAAATCAGGTATCTCTGAACATGGAAGTTCCTCTCATCTGCTACATAACATGACATAATGTGATGTGACTGACCCTGCATAACATTATGCAGCATCCAGGAAACTGGAAAATACAGTGTTTTCAGGGCCATTTTAGTTAGGGAAAACTTGGCTTTGATAGATCTCTGTTTAAAAGGTAATTTGCTGCCCATGAAAAGTCAGTCTGCTACAGAGTGACACAGAATGGACTTTGTGCTGTGAGTGTCCACCTGGGCACAGAGGATACTCCAAAGCAAAAGGAGAGTATTCAGATCAGATCCCGGTGGTCTGTAGCACACCCCAAGTACTATCCCAAGGGAGGCTCCACTAGCTTTCTTCTCCAATGTAATTTTTGCCCAGACAGATTCTATCTTATCCATTACGTCACTTCTTATTTCTTTACAGTCTTTCTCATCATTGATATACAATGCTACTCCACCACCTTTCTTTATTTCTGTCTTTCCTAAACAGCACATACCCTTCAACACCTGTACTGTGGTCATGACAACTATTCCACCATGTTTCTGTTATCCCTATAATACCTGGTTTCACTTTCTACATCAGTAACTCTAGTTCCTCCATTTTGTTACCTAGGCTCCTCACATTGGTGTACAAACGTCTTAATTTTTGCTGCTTGGCTTCGCTCATATTCTTTACCCGATTAGGCACAGATGTTCTACCACCAGTATCACCTATCACAATTGTATCTACCCTACCCTTCCTCATGTCCATTCTCCTACCCATGGCTGTATCCTTCCTTACTTTTTCTTCCCTCTCAATGTTAAATTCTGGCGTAGAGATCACCTGGACATCTCCCAACCATTTCCCCCAATTCCTAGTTTAAAGCTCTCTTAATCAGTTGTGCCAGCCTCCATCCTAGAAGTCTATTTCCCTCCCTACTCAGGTGAAGTCCATCCCGAGAGAACAGTTCTCTGTCCATGAATGCCTCCCAGTGGCCGTACATCCCAATGCTCTCCTTATAGCACCACTGCCTCAGCCATCTGTTGATCATCATAATCGTGTCACACCTTTGTTGCCATTTTCTAGGAACAGGCAGAATCCCACTGAAGATCACCTGAGCCTTGATTACTTGAGTATCTTCCCCAGCCTGGCATAGTCTCCCTTGATACATTCCAGTGAGAATCCAGCTGTATCATTTGTTCCCACGTGAAGGACACTCAACAGATTCTTTCCCGCTCCTGCTGGGATCCTCTTCAGCCTCAGGTCCATGCCCCGTATCTTAGCACCCAGAAGACAACACACCCTTCTATTCTCTGGATCAGCTCTGGTTACAGGCCTGTCTATTCTTCTCAGTAAATAGTCCTCAATCATGTAGACCTTCCTTTTCCTGGTGATGGTGCGATTCTCCATCTATCCCCTGTTCTCTCTGGCTGCAAGTCCTCTTGATTCCTATTTTCCCTTGCAATCCTCTGCAACCCATCCTGTTGGCTCCTGGGGCCAGAGGTGAAATAAGCTGGACAGCATGGTTTCCATGGCGGGGACTGAAAGGGCTCGGGGTTGCCCGCAGCTGCGGGCAGCCCAGAGCCCTTTAAATCCCGGTCACGGCTCTGGCGGCTGGGCTCGGGCTGGGATTTAAAGGGCTCAGAGCTCCCCACGGCTGCGGGCAGCCCAGAGCCCTTTAAATCCCGGCCGTGGCTCCGGCGGCCGGGCTGGGGCCGGGATTTAAATGGTTCGGGGCTCCCCTCAGTGGCAGGAGCTCTGGGCCCTTTAAATCCCTGCCCCAGCCCCGCAAAGCTCAGAGTTCCCCCTGGCAGCCGGAGCCCCGGGCCCTTTAATTTGCCCCTGAGCCCTGGGGGGCTCCCAGCCACCTCTTCAGCTGGGAGCTCCGGGGTGATTTAAAGGCCCTGGGTCTCCCAGCCACAGCTGGTGCCCCAGAGCCTTTAAATCTTGAGAGGCCCCGCCTCTTTTGGATGAGGCCATGGCCCCCTCAGGACTCCGGCAATATTGGTAAGTCCTGTAAGTTACTTTCACCCCAGCCTGGGACTCATATTTGGTGGTGGTATCTTCATTGACTCTTCCCCTCTTCCTATAGAACTAGCTGCTCTTCTCTTCTTCCTTGCCCTCCCACCTTCAGTGACCACCTGCTGTGCTCCTTCTTCATTTTCCAACTCTGCAAACCTGTTCCTGAGCTCTCTTTCTCCTTCACTAGCCTGTCTCTTTTTCTCTGCCTGGTTTTCTTAGTTACATGCTTCCACTGTCCACTTTACTCACCCAGCAGTCTCCTCTCAGAGTTCTTTGGTCCCGCTTCCATCTGCAAGTCTGAGCTTTTCCCTTCAATATCCTCATGTCTTTGCTCCATCTGCTTGAACCTCCTTCTAAACTCAACCAGAGTTTCCACCTGCATCTCCAATCCTTGGATCTTTTCTTCCATCAGGTGACACTTCGTGCAGACAAAACTCCTTCTTTCAGGTACCCCTTCCAGGATCGTGTACATACCGCAGCTTCCACATCCAGTCATCTTCATTGTGTCTTCCTCTGCTTGAGTCACTACCATTGCTGCCTCTGTATCTGACATAGCCTTCCCCCCGTAAGTCCTGTTAGTCCAGGAAACCCAAAACAAACCCGCAGCAAGCACAACGTTTCCAGAACACCACACACCCCCTTAACTAGCCTGCCTGTTCCTCTGCCTGGTTCTCCTAGTCTTCCCCCCCCCCCCCCACTACAAACTCCCCTGTTTACAGCTCTGTTTGCTGGCTCCTGTGCCTCTGCAGCTGTCTGTGAGCTGTTCTTGCAAGGCCAAACATACCACACCATATGAACGTCTCAATTTATTGTTGATACTTTTGCTCCAAGTTTCAGAAACATAGAAGCATAGACCTTGCGAAGAAAAATTGGAAAAAAGAAGTGAAAGGGTGTTTGGTAACTGGAAAATTTCCCAGTGTTGATGTTGTAATAGACTGACAGTATCCTGAATAAACCTTGTGGAATTTAAGAAACTTCTTTGAATTTTTAAACTTTACCGAATTAGGGTTAATTAAAATTAACAGCAGTCATGTATGTGGTGTTGTGGCATTGTATATACCTTCTTTAGTAGGGAGGAGGATGCTAAAGTACTTCCTTCCTTATCAGCCCTTTGAGGTCACCTCTGCAGGAAAGAGGTGCATATACTAGTACAAACTGGATTGTCCAGGGACAAAGAAATGGCTTTTGGCTAAATAGTCTGGTTTTACCTGACTCAGGACCTTCTTCCTGAACCATCATTTGAACAGGATCCCAGTCCATGGAGATCCTCAATCCTTAGGGTAGAGTTAGAGGGACTGGACTTACTGAGTGACTTACATAAGACTGAGTGCTTATTCTGAGCTGAAGCAGGGATGACCTTGTAACCACAAGGAATCTCTTTGGGTAGGGAGTTGAAGGGTTGCTCTTGCCAGACTCCATGTTAGGGAGAACTCCAGTAAGCTTATTAGTATGCATGCAGGTTCTTCTATTGGTTTTTAATATATTTTCTCTGTAATGCTTTTTACCGTAGAATAAACAAGCTTCCCAAAGAAGTGCTGTATGGTACCTTATAACTGTAGGAATTGCACCTCTTAACCATCTCCAAGGAGAAAGCAAGCAGGAGTCTTTGGGCATCCGGTCTGTGCTGGGAATGACACAGTATAGGCAGAGAAGCATGCAGCCTCAGTCAGAAGGGAGCAGCAGAGTGTGTGTGTGTGTGTGTGTGTGTGTGTGTGTGTGTGTGTTTTTCCACCCCGAAAGGCAATGGCTGGGGAGCTGGAAGCTTGAGAGTGGGTGTCCTTGTTGGCCCACTGATGGGGAAACACAGGTGCAGTTGCACTGAGCTGTGACAGAAGTCTTATGTACTTAGTACATTAAGACAAATACACAAAGACTAAAGTCTCTCATTCCTTGCTATGAGCAATCTTAATCTGAAATAGAAGAAAATGTTACTACTGATTTAAAGGTGAAGCTGCCTATGTATATAGTCATGTTCTTTATGACTCTGAACCACTCAGTCTGCCCATTATTTTCTCATTATTGTGTTTTCCAACGTTTAAAACTACACATTTCCGTAGCTGTTCCTGTCTTTCATCATGGGCATGAACTCAGCCAAAAGGCTGCTCATAATTCTGCTGTTTCACTTTCATGTTGCTTTTTATGGCTGAGAACTCCAGTTTTCTTTTCTGAACCATTTTTTAGGTTTTGTCTTTCACCTGTATTTCCTGGGTAACCCTATTTGTTTGTGTGGGTTTTTTTTTTAAGATAATGTATCTGCAAAATTATTTTCATTTGAAAATACAGAACAAGATGTGAACTATATTGTAAATCTTGAGGTAAGTGAGGACTACTCATGTGAGTAAAGTTATTCATGCTTAACTCTTTGCAGGATTGGAGACTGTTTAAAATTCAAACCCCTTAATTTTTTTCTTGTGACGGTTAATATTTAAAAAGTGCAACTTTTTTGTTTAAAAAATTTGTGGGTTTTGGGTTTTTTGTTTTTGTGTGTGTGTGTCTTTTTTTTTTAAAGACACCTGAGCATTTGGATTTTCATGGGTGGGCAAGGGGCAAAGAGGGTTTTGTGACTCATGCTAATTTCTGGAATACAATCAACCTGCTAGGACTCAGCTGATGTGATCTTCCAAATGAAAAGTTAATTTATTATTTTGTCTGTTTTTTTTTTTTTTAAAAAAAATTGTAATCTCTGCTTGGTAACACTGAAAGAAGGATAGTTTGTAGTCTGTAGCTGGAAGCTCTGAGTGTGGGAATCCCGATGGAGCACTGGAGAGATTTGTGCTTCACAAGGATGACCAGAATGCTACCCTCCCCACTACTGTCCCTGTTCCACAGGCCATTCTTGAGGGGGCTGGGGACATGTCCACATCTCCTTAGTGGCTCTCGCCACTCGCTTTTCCTTCATCATGTGCCTGATGGGTGAACCAGGATAAGCAGTCCATGTGCTCTCCTGAGCTCACTCCAGGCGATGGGCATGACCGAGAAGTGCCGTTACAGCCATGGAGAGGAAGCTTCTTGCTCACCCATGTATGGCTGTGTAGGGGCTGATCACAATCTGGGATAATTCTGGTTGGAAGTGGGAAGAGTATGAGCCCATATACAATATAAAATGCACAGTAATTTTAAGTAACCAAGGTTCAGTGCTGAACAATTAATATTGTCATCACCAATTACTGTGTCAAAAGATATATTTTTTACATGAACATAACTGGTGCAGGTAAGCTAGTTTCAATTTTCATTCACACTTAGTGATCTCGGTTATCCAAAGCTTCATCTCCATTTACTTCTGAGTCAAGGACTGGATTCAGTCATGCCTGGGAGGACTTGTCAACTTTCCAACCATTCACCCATGCAGCCAAGAAATAGGCAGAATGTCTGTAGTTTAAGCTGTTCCTCCTCCAAATGGTTTTTGTATGTTACTTAAGCTCAAAACTGTTCTTCCCCAGCTATTAACCTAGGTGATAATAGTAACTACAGTAAAACTTTCTCAGTTCTGTTTTAAGTAATTATTGCTGATTACATTCTTTCTGCCTCAAGTGTTGTATAATGCTAATTATATAAAGAGAACTGGCTTTTCACAGACACACACATAAATCTCAGCATGCAGAAAACTTAGTCAAGGGGGGAAAAATGGATTTTGTCGCTTATTAGATTCCACTATACATTCCATGTCTAAAGAGGCTTATGTTCTGCGGGTTGCTTTTTTTTTTTTAAACTTATTATGTTAACATTCTTTTATTCTCAAGATGTTGTTAATACTTATGGGTAGTGGGGTGGCTGATGTCTCATGCACAGAGACCAGAATTCTAATTATTAGCCTGTGCGTGTAGGTTTCTTACTTGCTTTTACAGAATGCAATATTAAGGAAATCAGATATTTCATTTTCATGAAGGAAGAGATTTGATTTAGATATTTCTGTACAATGATGATCTAAAAGAAAGCGAGGGGTTTTCAGAACACAGATGGGAGGTTTAAATTTCTTTTGTAGGGATGAAATGAACCAATTTGAGGAAGCATTGGCACCTGTGATATTTTAACTGCAATGTACAAACTCATTCTTTACTGACCAGTGAGAATGTTAATGATACCAATTACCCACTTTATGGTAAGGAATAGTGAATGATGGAATGCAGCATTCTTTTGATGATAGCATAAGCAATACTCAAATAGTTTGCAATAACATTCCCAACACAAGACTGATTTTTTTTTAAACTGTGCTATTCTCATCCCTCTTTATTGTTTAGAATGAGAACTTTGAAAGGTCATGAGTTGGATTTATGAAAGAAAAGAAGAAATGATGGTTGTTGACTTCAATCAATACGCTGATGATTCCAGAATGCTATGAATCTATGAATGTTGGTATTGTGATTGTGTAGGCTCATCTTTTTAATATTTGTGCTCTCTCTCAGAGTACCTTGCTATATAATGTAAAACCTGGCATTCACAGCAATGTTTAAGGTTAAGAAATCAAGCACTCAGAAGTCAGGAAACTTCATGAGTTGAGGTGGCTCCAGCATTACCAGGGGTCTGTTGACTTCAGCGGGACTACTCATGTTCAAAAGCTTTGCTGAACGGCAGACCAAATTCCCTGCTAGCATAAATTAGTGCAGCTCCACTGACTTCAAAGGAGTTATGTCAGTGTATAACAGCAGACAACTTGGGCCTAAGTCTCATTGATTTCTCCCCTCCCACCCCCCAAAAAAGTTTCCAGCATCAGCCATTTTTGCTTATTAAAGCTCAGTTGTGATTTGTCACAGACAGGAATTGTGGTTTCCTCATGACTGAACAATAGAAATGTGGCTGAATTATTTTTTCTCCAACTTAAAGAGAGAAAAACCATCTGAGAACAAGCATGGAAAATCTCAGCCCAAAGTATTTGGCACTCAGGTATCAGATTTATGAGGTCCATATAAGTGCCTTACTAGTGAGGATACTAGGACAAAGAGTGTACCAAGATATCAAATGAAGCTGCAGATCATGATCTGCTGAATCTCCCATGATGGGACCCTACAAGGTTTTTCACAGGCCTAATGGGTATTTACATATTTTGTACTAATTGAAATGTATTCATTAGGAGGGGTAGGAGACTCTGGTTGTGTTTTGCAAAACCCTGAGAAGTGTTTTTCAAAGTCTTGTTTTGCAAGTGTATTGTGGTCTGTGTACACACATGCGCACACAAATATTTACCCGTCATGCCTTCCAAATGTGTATCGCCCTTGGGCAGCCCACAGAGATCAGTGGGGGTGTTGGAGTCCTGCAACTACTGGCCGTGTGATGCAAGTGTTGTGCTGTCGTTTCCTCCATGCAACTCCCGTGATTGGCTGATGACATGAGGAAAGACCTCTAACTGGTGGAATACAGGAATAACTCCATTCTTAGGTTTCAAAGTAGCAGCCGTGTTAGTCTGTATCCGCAAAAAGAACAGGAATACTTGTGGCACCTTGGAGACTAACACATTTATTTGAGCATAAGCTTTCATGGCTTACAGCCCACTCCATTCTTAGTGGCTGATGAGAGTTTTGACCAGCACTTGTATACGACAAGTAGGGGTAGGGATCAGTGCTCAGGAGTTATGTCCATGCTTCTTTGCACATTTCTCAGGCGAGCCTTGGGGGGGACTGGCGATGACAACACATAACGAATTGCTCCAATAAAATCAGGAATGAATTAAGGACAAGGGAGACAAATGTCATGTCAAACCTACATTGTACAAAATCACTATCCCCTCCTTCCTCCTGTTGGGTGCACCACACTACAGATAGAATGCTTGTGGGTTCGCTCTAAACTGACCACACATGAACCACCCCCTTAACAAAGCCCCTCAGCAATTAGAGTTCACTGTTGGATAATAATAATGCTCTGGTGATTGATGTACACTCTTTCTGAACCCCAATATTGTTCTCCGATGTGTCTAGTTCCAGCAAAACTTGTGTGGGGAGTGAGAGGCCAGGTAAGAAGTGTGAATCAGGATTTTCTTTAGTGCACTGATCTTGTTCTAGGCCATTAGACCCACTCTCTAATTCTCCTTTAATGCAAAGTTGTTTGTAAGTCTCTTCTCTGTTCCTGTACTGTCAGTATTCATGAAGATACATTATTGCTATAGTAATCCTTCCTTCTTGCATTTCTTAGGCAAAATCCATACAGATACTTTATTATTGAACTAATTCACTTAATGATAGCAGAACTGCTGGTTGTTTAACTCTATCAGCAACTAAAACTCATTAATAGGAAAAGATGTGCTTTAAATATCTAATCCATTGTGATACAATGTGCCTGTTGCATTACAATGGATTGTTTGTGATCCTGCTGGGATAAGCGGTGTAACAACTCCATATATAGGAGGGAGTAGTGTTCCATGGCTACACTGGCACTTTACAGCGCTGCAACTTTCGCGCTCAGGGGTGTGAAAAAACACCCCCCTGAGCGCTGCAAGATACAGCGCTGTAAAGCCTCAGTGTAATCAGTGCCGCAGCGCTGGGAGCGTGGCTCCCAGCGCTGCAAGCTACACCCGTGCAGCTCTCTCCCAGCGCTGGCGCTCCGACCACACTCACACTTCAAAGCGCTGCCGTGGCAGCACTGCTGCGGCAGCGCTTTGAAGTTTCAAGTGTAGCCATACCCTGAGGGAAGATCATCCCATAGCCTATTGGCAGTTGAAGGAAATCTTCTTTAATTCAAATGACAATGGCCTGTGTCTTTTGGGACTGAAGGAAGACATTTCTATTCCAGCTCGGAGTTTTCATGTGATTATTCAGTAATGTCCACCACACATGGCCATCTGATATAATAATGATGCACTAGTTGATATCAGAACTTTAAAGGAACGTTATATATATATAAAATATAGATCTCTCTCTCTCTCTCTCAAAAGCCCCAGGGTCATCAAAATATAAATATGTACAATAATAAATGATCTAGAGAAGGTAGATTGGGCACTTCTGTTCTTCCTGTTTTACAGCATGAGAACAAGGTGAATTCCATGAAATTAAGACAGCAAATTCAAAACAGATACATGAAAATACTTTTTTTCACAATGTGGTGTTAACTGTGAAACACATTGGCCACAGGAGGTTGTTGAGACCAAAAACTTATTGAGATTCAAAAAGGGATTGGACATTTATATAAATAATAAAAATATCCAGTGTTATGAGAATTCATGCTAACATATTCTGGAAGAGGTATTAAATCTCATGTTCCTGGGTTAAAGACCATCTTTCTTAGGGATTGGGATGGGACTGTGTGTGTAGGATGGAGAGAGAAAGGACAGATTATTCCATATCTGCCCAATGCGAGATTTTCTTGCACTTTTCTCTGAAATAACTGGTGCTGGCCACAGTCAGAGGCGGGATACTGGACTAGAAGAACCATGGGTCACATTCATTGTGGCAATTTCTATGTTTGTTCAATCAGGAAGGTACATGTGCTGTATATGACACTTCATGGAGGAACTAATGGCAATGCCATGCCCGTTGTGTGGCCTTGTCTACATTGAAGTGTTTTGGAAGTTCTCCCAGTACTGCTGTAGCACTGGTGCAGGTCTTTGGTGCTGGCATAGGCGGTAGGCATTTTTTTTTTTAACCACTACAAAGGAGGGCTAAATGCAACAGTAATAAAAAATGCTGGTAGCCAATCTGTGCTACCACTCCCATCGCTGCTAGCACCTATGGAGCAGCACTGGTGCTAGGGCCACAGAGAAAAATTGAGAAAATGCTCAGTGTAGAGGCAGCCCCAGTGTGATCAGCCAATCAGGGTTAGTTCTGACATCGTATTTGCAAGTTGATATCTCTTCTGGACAGTTGTGGGTGTGGAGCTGCTGTGTTGCCAGACAGAATGGAAATTCTTTCTCTCTCCCTTCCTCCCCAGACTGGCTTAACTGAAACTGTACCAGCATTCTGTTAATACATTTTACTTTTCCATGGTATTTAGGCAATAATCTTAGGCCTCACGGACATAAGGGAAACATTGCTGCCATTACCAGCAAATGGCTCATTCGCTTTCCCCAAGCTGATGTTGAATTAGTCACTGCTCATCTAAGGTACTTACATGGCCCTCATTAGCCTAGTATCTGATCACTTCCCACTGTTTAATGCATTAATCTGCACAACACCTCTCTGGGGAAGGGAAGTGCTATGTACCCTGTGATGCTGCCAGACTAGGTCAGATCAGGGCTACAGGCCATTTCACTTTGGGTTTTGGTATAGATCAAAGTGTTTTAAATGTATTCAAATGTTAAACTTTATGAAAACTAGTGGATTGCTACTTTGTATTTTCACTTTTCTGTTCCTGTTACAATGTAATAGTTAATATTTACGCTGTAAACATCCCTGTTGCCAAATAACTAATCAGACATCAAAGAAGCCTTTGGGGAATGCCAATGAAGGACTTGATTAGAAAAGTATCAGAGGGGTAGCCATGTTAGTCTGGATCTGTAAAAAGCGACAGAGTCCTGTGGCACCTTATTGACTAACAGATGTACTGGAACATAAGCTTTCGTGGGTCAATACCCACTTTTTGTTGCTTTTTATCAGAAAAGTTGCTAATTCCAAAGCAAATGGCCATTGTGTGTGGTGACATGAGGTCAGAGACTCAGTGCATTCCTCACCCATCCTCATCAAGGAAAAGCCCACATGGGTGAAGGACTGTCAACTTGTGTTCTGTGTGAAGAAGATATAAGTGCGGATTCAAAGAAAGATCCTTTATCTCTGACTGTTTGAAGTCTTACAGGGAAGTGTGCCAGATCCAAAATGGAGATGCCTAGAGACAATCTAGGTATCCTGAGAGACTTTTGGGGAACTAGAAGTTTATTACATCCCTGTTATCGTTTGGAATTACAAACGGTGATTCACCTATACATATATTTTACCTCCTTTATACTCGATAACACTCATTCTTTTTTCAGAGTTAATAATGACATAAGGACCGTGAGCTTGTATTCCGTAAATCTTTAGTTAACACTGGCAGCCAATTCTATAGTAGTCTTTGGTGTAAGATCCAGAGTACCAACTGATCTGGAGGTAGTGACTGGCCTCTTGGAACTGGGAGAAACCTGATGTGGGGTGATTTTTGGTTTGTGACCTTTTATCACAAAGTCTGGCTGGCAAGATAAGCTGGAGAATCTAAAAGGACTGTCTTTGACCTTAATGGTAAGACTGGGATAGTGATCCAGAAGTTCACTTTTGTTAGTGGCTTGGTGAAATTTAATTATAGAACATACCACCAGTTTGGGGCATCTGCCCTTGTTTTCTGGGTGTCTGCCCTGAGAAAGGTGCACTCAGTTGTGAGCCACTCCAGACAGCGTGACATCGCCTCTCTGGGCCTCAGCAAAATGAGTAAGTGACCTGCCCAAAGTTACACAGGAAGTCTGTAGGAGAGTAAGGAATTGAACCCTGGTCTTAAATTAGCACCTCAACCACTGGATTAAGGATTAACCACCTATCCTTTATTCTTTGCTTAGCTGCTCTTTGAGGAATGTCAGCTGTGTCCCCTATGTGTCTATGCAGCACCTACTACCTTGTGAGCACTATTTCAACATTAATAATGTGGTTAGGACAAGCCTGCCTATACCTCTACAGAAAGCATGCCACCAGGTCCTAGCCACACTTCGCACAATAGGGCTAAAACCAGTTTTATCCCTTCAACACCCATTCAGATGGAGGGAAGGAGGAGTAGAGAGGCTGTTGTTGATAACTAGAGCTGATCAAATCATTCTGCTTATATCATACCTGTAGCTCTGCTGCTGTTTTGGCATAGTAGAATTCCTACTTTTGTTCTGGCAGCTCTGCAGAGAAAGGAAAGCAGAATCATATTATTTCTTTCCTCTTTTCCTTATTTCTCTTTAGCATGAGCATTGGCTTTCACAAGAAGGCATATCCCCAGCAGAACCCCATTTTGCCCATTCTGGTTCATGACTCAGCTGTTTGTCTGAAAATCATATTCAGTAACTCCTATTTTCTTTCTCTTTAAAAGGAAAATTGTCGCAGAGAGTAATCACTTTTCAGAGTACATTTTTAACAAAGTGGGTGAGATAATATCTTTACCTCACCCACTCTGTGTGTGTGTGTGTGTGTGTGTGTGTGTGAAAGAGATGTCCTGGAACCAACAGAGCTACAACACTACATTTTTAATAGTCATTTTGAATTTTGAGCTTAATTGGTGTGGCCAAATTCAAGCTCCTAGCCTTTGAATATGCAGCACTCTTTAATACCAGCTGCTTCATGCTTAGTTAAAATTTGCACATATCTTTAGCCTGGCATATATCAAATCTGGCATGTCTGACACACATCAAAACAGTGCAAGGTACATGTCTTTGGCACTATAGTCATGCTTCCCTTCCGGTCTAATTGTGCTTCATCTTTTCTCGTTTCCTAGGGTGTGGGGTCTCTTCTCCATTTTGTGACTACTTCTCATTAGTGAGATTTATGCATTATTAAAATGAGTACTCCCAGGAGACCATCATTCTAGCAAAATGCATCAAATTTTGTCAAAACAAGCAGCGTCCTCTTTGTGGTCATCCACAACTACTGGAAAGATTTGGTCACTGATTGTGGACTGATAGTGAACTGGCCTTTGGGGCCCAGTTATGTTTTGAAAATCCCTCTGTTTTCTTTTTAAACTACATTGTGTAGAAATATCTAAATCAAATCTCCTCTTCCTTTATGAAAAATAAATAGAGAGAGCGCTCTAGAGAGCAGGAGGCTCTGATTCCTGTGCTGGGTCTCTGATTTGTGTATTGTAAATCTTCCTGGATCACCAGAGGCCTCTTGGTTGGTTGGAGGTGACCTTCTGACTGTACAGCAGCCACTCCAACTCTTGAAGAGTCCTTATGTGGTAGGATGGATGGTGACTGTGAGCACAGCACTCTATGAGCAGCAGGTACAATGGTGGGAAATGGCTTCTCAGTGTTTCTCAAAAACAATAGAAGATTGCTTAGAGGGGATAAAAGAATTATGGACTTGTAAGTGTTATGAAGTTGGAATTCCAGTGAGTAGCTTTGTCACTGTCAACTTCGTTAATCCATTGATGGTTGTTAATGAGAATCCTGAAACGCAATAGCAGTTGGGCATACAATTTTTAAAAATGATACAGTGCAGCTCCTGTCCCCTATGTCTCTTCCTCTGCTGCTCCTTCCATTTCCTCTTATCCCATCCCCACTTTCTGTCTCACATGTGGCTGGTTTCCTTCTCTTCTTTTCATATCCCAGATTGCTGTGCTTTCTCACCAGAAAACTTGAAATCACAGTTTACTGTATGCTCCCTATATAATATATTTAAAGGCAGAATTTGGCATTTTGTGAAAGCATTTTTTTTTGTTTTTTAAAATATAAATTCCTCTTTAAAAACCAGCACAAGTGCAAGTAAAGTAATCTAAAATCTGGGACTGGATCACTTACCTTTTCCCCTTAACAATGACTGTTGTGACATTTATTATCCTTTAGTAATGAGGACAGTGCTGCACAAAGACTGTGCAAGCTCTAGTAGTTTAATGGAGTTTGACTCATTGTCATATTGTATGTGTAGAGATATTTTTAGTTAGCTTCTGTCTCAAATGAAGCTAAGATGTACATAGTGAAGAGCCTTCTAAAAGCGTAGGTGATTTAGAAACTTATTAGTGCAGGAATCATGAGTTGTCAATAAAAAATACACCAATAGAGGCAAATTGCATCTTTGAATGGGTACAGAGGAAAATTAAAAATGGAAGAGTGGAGAAATATTTACAGACACACTTCACTTGGCCTTTTCCTTTACTCTTCTTATATTGTGTAGCAAAAGTTGTGGCTGGAAGGGAATAAATAAAATAAGGCTATTTTACTCAAAATTGGATTTTACATGGGCAATGCAAGCTCTACTGCACCTATAAACTTCATTAAATAGTAGTGATGGCACTAGGTTTTTCCTATGACGCTAGAAACTATGACAAAAAAATTCCATGCCCTTCTGGTAAAAGAGTGTTAGTTAAGGGATCACTTCCAAGGCCAAATAACTCATTGAAAATACTTCCACTGACTTCAGTGGATTTTCAGTCAGGCCTTAATTATTTCCTCTTAGATTTTGCAGGAACAGGTCCTATCTGTCCTGGGTACTTTAATGGCCCTTATCATTGTAGTATCTGAGTGTTTCGCAATCTTTAATGCATTGAGCCTCACAACATGCAGGTGAGTTAAGACAGTGATATTATCCTTGTTTCACAGATGGGAGAACTGAGACACTGAGAGGCTAATGGTTTGTCGAAGGTGTCACACAGTCTGTGGAGGAGACAAAAATTTGAACCTGGTTCTCCTAAGTCGTAGGCTAGTGCTCTAACCATTGGACTATCCCCTCCCTTTCAAAATGTCAAATCTTCCCACCCTTACAAACTCTTAATAGGGGTGAAGGGCATTTAGCATCATGCAGGTATGGATTGTTAGACAGCAGACTCCATGAGGAAAAGCCACTGCTTTTTGTGGGTCTCCTGACCTCAAATATGGAATTACTCATGCTCTAGAGATGTGGGAAGGGGAGGGTTCTCTCATTCCTAACAATCTTTCATTAGTTGTTGGTAGTAGGTGATGTAACATCCAGGAGGATACATCACCACAACTATAGCTTTTCTCTAGGATGCTACTTGCTCTGCTCTTGAGGTATTAATTTTGCATGCCTGTTCTATCTTCTGACTGATTTTCCAAGTGTTTTGAGTCTGGCTTTGTAATTTATAGCAGCACAGTTGAATCCACTTATGGTGATGGTAGAATTGTCATTCTGCTATAACTATGGTGGAAAAGTCACTTTCATTCAGAGCCCATCTTTTCAGATGTTCATAATTTCCTGAAAAAAATTGCATTGAAAATCTGCATTGTTTGCGCTTGACCACAGAGACCTTTTTATAAAAGTTTTATCAAACTTAGTTTTCCCATTGATGAATTTCCTGATGGCACATTTTTTTTATGCCTTGAGAATATCATTCAGAAGATCTTTTTGTGCTTAGATAACGAAAAACAATCAGCTTCTTTTTAGACGTTCAAAATTTTACATGTACAGTAGATTTATTTCAATGCTTGATTTTCACATAGCTAGAGGGGATGAATTAGTGATTTAAACACATCAAGTCTGCAATGCCTACGTTTGCTGATATCACAGATTTGATCTCAGCAGGTTTAACTTAGTTTTACATCCTTCTAAGGAAGATAAGTAAACTGTATGGAACTGAATTTATGTGTGAGTCTTACATAAGACCTGAAAAACCAGTGGTGTCCTTGACAAAATTTCTCTTCTCTTCATACACAGCAGAGGGAAGTGCAGGAGATTCGCTAGCTAGCTAGCTATCTGCTAAATTGCTGCCTTCAACCCCAGACGTGGCTACATTTCAACGGCAGGGGAAGGTACTTCTTGTATGTATTTAATTTATAAAGGACTTCAGTTGAACACATGTACTTTTAGGAAAATTTTACAGGAAATTGAACTGCACTAATGTGTTTGACCTTGATTTCCTTGGTAGTTTCTGATCTGTATTTTCTTTCCTTTTTTTCAGAATAAGAAATACAACCATTACTATCAGGGCAGGCATTTTTCTGAACAGCCTTGAAGTCTTGTTATCTTTGGGTTCTATTGGCTTTAAAGTTGAAAATGAAGTCATTTTCACCATTGTACAGCTTTTCTACATTTTTAAACATTTTTCTGACTTCACCTGACTGTAAATCTAAAGTCAGATTCTGATTTCAGTAGACTTATGCCAAATTTAAACTAGTGTAACTGAGATCAGATTCTTGGTCCACTGGCTGTTAACTTTTGCTGGGGAATATTTCTCCCTTACCCCAGTACTCCAAATCTTTCAGTGACCTCTAATCTGAATTTTAAACTGTTACTTATGAATAACAAATTTAGCTCCATTATGGTAAATAAATGGCTGGTAATCCTGATGATCTTTGCATATATTTATTCGTTGTAAGTATTCACCAATAGTCTGGATGAATATTTTTTTCAGACTCTGGTTTATTTGAAATTCTTTCCCTTGATTCTTTTTAAAATTTGTATTGGACTGGTTTATTATCAGAGTCATGTGGCATTATTTCATTAAGTGAACTTGTTGGTATATGCTATGCCAACAAAAGAATTGCTTCTTCCCTGAGAAGCTGTGCTGGCAAACTCCATCTAGTGTGGATGAGGCCTAAATCGCACTTGAGATCCATGGATCTCAAAGCACTTTACAAAGGAAGTCAGTTTCATTAACTCCATTTTACAGAATAAGAAACGGAGGCACAGTGGGATGTGAGCGGAAATTACTTTCACCAGGTCGCGCAGGAAACCAGTGGGAGAATTGGGAATTAATCCAAGGTCTAACACACATGTCTGGTGTGGAGTTTTTTGTTTGTTTTTGTTTTTGGGCGAACAATAATGTTTGCTAACATTAGTGAAACTTTTGGGATTCATTAGCATACTTTGAACACCTTGTAGAAATGTGAATATTTGTGACTAATGAACAACACAACCTCACAAATTTCAAGAAACCAAACAGGTTGCTTTTGTTCATCCCCCAAATGTTTTCAAGTGAGTTTAACTATTTAAATGAATTCTAATTAATATGCATATGATATAGTTTAGTTTCTGAGCTAAAAAATATTGGTTTGCAAATGCCAGCTGCAGTTTTATATTCACTGGTGCTGAAGAATTTGCTGCTTTTGGCAAATTACCAAGAACATTTGGCTTGGTGGTTTACTTCCTGAACTCACTACCTGACAAAGACTACTTCTGTCAGTGCTATCAGCAGGATACTAAAAAATGGAGCTGTGAAACCTTTGGGAGAGAATGTAAAATGCAATTTTTAATGTGCACCACTGCTACAGAACAAAGGATAAAGCAAAGGTTTTTTAAGAAACAGAGATCAGCAAAAGAGAATTTATATTAAAGAATCTGTCTTATGAATAAACAAGAATGAAACCTGCCTAGGTTCCATTAAATTAAAATAATTTTTAAAAAACAGATCGCCTCACAATGAATTATGATTTATTCATGCAGAGGTGCATTCCAGTAAATGATCAAATGTAGTGAAAGTGGTTCCTGTGCTTGTATCCTTTCCTGATAGCAGGTTTTCAGGGAGATGGTGATTATATGTTTATTTCTAAGTGAAAAAAACTAGTTCAAATAGCATCAAGATGCTTGTTTAGTGTATGCCACTTGATGATGACTTTAAGAACCCAAATGGGTGTTGCATGGTAAAAAATTTTTTTTTTTAAACTTCACAACCCCTGCAGTTGGGATTTCCCAGTTTTCATTCTGTTCTGGCAGTGAGACCTGCCATGAGTGTTGGTCCAAGTGGCTCTTCATCTGTGCCATCATTGTGATGGCCTCTATGCAATATAAATCAAAAGTTTTTTTTTTTTAATATTTATCATGGATCAGATCTTTCTTCTTAGATGCTTCACAAAATATATGGATAGATTCATAGATTCCAAGGCCAGAAGTGGCCATTCTGATAGTCCAATCAAACCTCCTGTATAACACAGTCCAGAGGTCTTTTCCAAAATAATCCATAGAGCATATATTTAAAAAAAAATTCCCCCTCTCTCTTTTTTTTTTAATTGCCAGTGATGGAGAATCCACCAGAATCCTTGATAAATTGTTCCAGTGGTTTATTACCCCCACTATTAAAAATTTACACTTTACTTCATCTGAAATAGTCTAGCTTCAACTTCTAGCCATTGGATTGTGTTATATCTTTCCTGCTAGATTGAAGAACCCTTATCAAATAATTGTTCCCCCTAGAGGTATTTACAGTGCTCAAGCCATCTCTTAAACTTCTCTTTGTTAAGCTAAATAGATGGAGCTCCTTGAGACTGTCACTTTAAGGCATGTTTCATAATCCTTTACTCATTCTCGTGGCGCTTCTCTGAACTCTGTCTGCCAGAACTGGATGCAGTCTTCTAGCAGTGGTCACAGCAGTGCCAAATACAGAGGTAAAATAGTCTCTCTACATCTACTCAAGAGCCCCCTGTTTATGCATCCAAAGATTGCATTAGCCCTTTTGGATGTAGTGTCACACTTGGAGCTCATAATATCCACTATGACCGCCAACTCTGAATCACTGCTTCCCTCTTAGTATGTCCTATATTCTTTGTTCCCAGATGTATAGATTTACATTTAGCTTATTAAAATATACGTTATTTGCTTCCAGCCAGCTCACCAAGTGATCCAGAACATGTTTTTTGTCAGCAATCTGTGCTTTTCATTATTTACACTCCCCCAATTTTTGTGCCATCTGCAAACTTTGAGTGAGTGATTTTATTTTCTTCCAGGTCATTGATAAGTGTTACATACTGTAGGGTCACGAACTGATCCCTGTGGGACCCCACTACAAACACATCCACTTAATGGTGATTCCCTGTTTACAGCTACATTTTGAGATCAGTTAGCCAGTTTTTAATCTATTTAATGTGTACCATATTAATATTATATTTTTGTTTTTAATCAAAATGTCATACAGTACCAAGTTAAATGCCTTACAAAAGTCTAATTACTATTACCTTTATCAACCAAATTTGTAACCTCATCAAAAAGAGATAACAAGCTAGTTTGACAAGATCTGTTTTCCACAGACCCATGTTGATTGGCATTAATTCTATTAACTTTCTTTAATTCTTAATAAATCAAGTTCCGTATCAGCCGCTCCCCTTTTTTGCTTGGAATCGATGTACACTGACAGGCCAATAATTACCTGAGTCATCCCTTTTACTCTTTTTAAAAAGTGGCACAACATTTGCTTTCTTCCAGTCTTCTGGAACTTTCACAGTCAGAGGCGCTAGAACATTCTTACTAGTGGGGGTGCTGAAAGTCAGCCCCCTTACCCCTGTCTACCCCTCCCCCCAAGCTAAGGCTGGGAGCAGGACTGTGCTTTTGTGCTTGGGGGGGGGAACTGGACAGGGGTAAAGGGGCTGAGGCCACAGCTGGGGGTGGGCATGGAGCTAGGAGCGGAGCCCTGGGCAGAGGCTGGCAGCTGGGACCCCACATGCGGTGCCAAGAGCAGAGCCCTGACTGTGGGGCCAGGCCCGTGGCTCCGGGAGTGGAGCCTTGGCAGCAGGGGGCCAGGCACAGGGCTAGTGACCAGGGAGCAGGGCTGGTCGCTGGGGTCCCAGGAGCAGAGCCACGGGAGTGGGGCCGGGCATAGGGCCCCAGGCACAGGGCCAGCAGCCAGGGAGTGGGGCTGGTGGCCAGGACTCTGATGGGGTTGGGGAGTGGAGTGTGGGTGGAGGGCCGGGCCAGGGCATAGGTGCAGGAAGCACCCCCAGCTTTTTGTTTGGAGTCAGTGGCTGGGGATTGGGGCGCAGGGCCATTGGCCCTGTATAAAACCTAGTGGTGCTGCAGCACCCCCCTACACGCCTACTTCCCGCGCTATGTCCCCAGTGTTCCAGGATTTATTTAAAATCAACATTAATGGTCCAGCAAGCTACTCAGCCTGCTCTTCTAAAACTTTTAGATGCAAGTTTTCTGGAGCTGCTGATTTTGAAAAATGTCTAACTTTAGTAGCTTCTGTTTATCATCCTCCAGAGAGATTAGTGAGTGTTGTCACTATATGATGAAATTGCACCATTGGCTTTCCCCTCAACCCCCAATCCCCCAAATAGAGATCAGAAATGTTGTGGAACTCTTCTGACTTTTCTGCATGATTATTGATAATTCCACCATTTCAATCTAGTAAGGACTAATACTGGTAGGTGTCCCTGCCTGCAGGTATATGGGATCTTGGGAAGCAATTACCACACAGGTGGGGTGCCAATTAATTTCTTTATTAAAGGAAAAAGGAAGTGGTGGGAATTTAACAATGAAATACAATGGGATGGGGTGTATAGGTCCAATAGACAATGATGGGGGGAGGTTCTTCTTATTGAACAGTTTAGGGAGTTCTAACAGTGGGGTACAGTAAGTGGGGTACAGTACAATGGGATACAGTACAGTCAATAAGCGTATGAAAAAGAAATGCAAAATAAAATGGTAGCTCCTATATAAAATGGTCAACAATCTTAGATAGAATGTATTAAGTGGTTAGTGGCCTTATACACAATGTAATACAATGGTATCAATGCAAATACAAAGCATATCAGAAAAGTGGAAGCAACCAATAGGGTGTTATAATTACAAGTAAAATGTGAATCACAATGCAATAATACAATATGGGTGATAAAATTATGCAATGTAACTGTATAAAAGAAAATTAATGACTTAATTTGTGAGGCTAGGATAGCAGATAATCTGCAAGAGTGTACCTAAAGGCTGGGTCAAGGAACAGGAGGTGGGGAGGGGAGTGAATGATTAGTGGGAACTGATGAGAGGAGAGTGCGGCTGGAAGCAGCGAGAGACTCTGAAGCCCTGCAGGGTGAGGACAATGGAGCAGCGTGATGGTGATCTTCGGTAGGGGAGGGGCAGCGGAGAAGTGTAAAGAAGGGCTGGAGAGAGGTTTAAGCAACAAGCAGACACCAAAAACAAAGGAAAAAAAGTGGTAAAGGGTTTGGGAAGTTTCACAGGGGGAGAAGCAGCAAGGGGTTTGGGAAGTTCGGAGGGTGATGCAGATGCGGGGGGGGGGAAGCAGCAAGGGGTTTGGGAAGTTCGGAGGGTGATGCAGATGTGGGGGGGGGAAGCAGCAAGGAGTTGGGAAGTTCGGAGAGAGTGCAGATGCGGGGGAAAAAGCAGCAAAGGGTTATAACAGGGAGACACGGAGAAGTACACAGAGGGGGAGATTGGAGCGGGGGAAAAACAGACACGGGAAAGTTCAGGGAGAGATCGGGACAGCGGGAAGACGAATTTAAGCACAAAAACCTTATCTATCTTAACCAACGACTAGGCAAAACAACAAATATCACAATTCTAAACAAAACTATAACAAGCAACTACACGGAGCAACAAAACAGTAAACTATAACAAGGCAAGTGAACTTACAAGCTCTACAATCTTAACAAACTATGACTTATTAAACTAAAAAAACCAAAACCTATGGTGCACCTTATGCTATGGGGAAGTTACAGAGGGCAGAGTGGTATGTGCCCAGGATCCAGCTCCCAAGGAAGCCAAGGGATGGTGACTACAGCAGTGGATACAGCTGAAAGCAGAGAGCCCCGAGGCAAAGCCCACAGGAGCAGAGCTTAGCAGTGGCACAAACTTATTTTTAGCGGCAAAGCCCCGCGGAGTTTAAGAGAGGTTTTAAGACACAGACCAAGGTTTAGCTTGAATCTGAGTGCTGGGGAAACAGAGCCAGCAGCTAAAATAATAAAATAAAAGTAGGGAAAGTTTCACAGAGGGATTCTTACCAGTCCCCAAGGCAGCAGCAAAGGCAGAAGCAGCAAGGAGGGCTCGGTACAGTCTCAATAATCAGGAGATCTCTCAGGTAGCAATTCGTTCTTCTTGGGGGCGGGGGTTAAAAAACCGGGGGTACGCTCAAAAATAAAACGAGAGCGGAGAAAGGACCCCCCAAAACCCCTGGCTGATCAGACCAGGCAGCAATGCAGGAACCTTTCTGATGTTTGTTTCAGAAATGTCTGTTTTTAAAGGCAAACTCAGGCAGTTTCCCGCCAGTAATCCTGATAGGCTCCTTCTGTCACAGGGGAGGAGGCACAGGGAAAACCTGCAGGTGAGCACAGAAACATGTCTGGGCAGAGTCCTGTGCAATAGGTGACTCAAAAGCACATGAGGCCTATGACTCCTGGCCAGGATCTTAAAAACACAATAGGTCTTGCCGCTCTGGACATTGCCTGCCCTACACCGAGCCCAGGTTCAAGATGTGATAACAGGACTAACCCTTTGAACAGGGCAGTGGTCCCACTTAGCACGCAGCACAAGTGGCCATCCCTTTGAGAAGGGCAATGGCTCTTGTTAAACAACTTAAGGGGCCCTCCCTTTGAGAAGGGCAGTGGCCCTGGTAAACAACTTAACAGCCAGGGAAGGGCGGCCACAGGAGGAGAACAAAAACAAAATGGAGTATGGGGACAGCTGTAAGGAAAAAAAATGGAATGGGGGATAGCTGTAACAGACAGTAGGATTCTTTTTGTTCCCAATATACTTAAAAACAACTTCTTAATTCTGCTGGCCATAGATTTCTCTCTGAAAACCAGTGGAATTGTAGCATCAGGTAAGTAGGAATGTCCCACCCCCAGACAAGTCCCTGAATGGATACCACTTGGTGGAAGATGGAAATGAGCAGAAAAACAGGTGACACATTAGAAAACCATTGAGAAAGATGGCACTGTCATGGAAGCAGACTACAATGGAGCAAGCAATAAATGTGGCACTAGACAGAGGTGGAAACAGTGGGTTTCTTGTGTCACAAGGCATGAAAGCATCTAACAAATAGGTGGGCAATTTGGCACAATTGAGAAGGTCTGGGCCAGCCCAAGATGCTGAAAACAGAAGGGAGCCGCAGGGGAAGGGGTCTGCAGTCACTCGCTTGAAGGAGGGAGGTTATCAGGAGGAAGCCTGGGGAAGAGTAAGCAGTGGGAACCCGCCCTGGAGTAAGAAGTCTGACAGGAAGCTAGCAGGGTTTGAAGTAATGAAGGAGAATGCAGCAGGCTCCTCTGGTAAACCCAAAAATCAGTAAGAGAAGACAGGGAAGCTGAGCAGGAAGGGTGCCAGGTAAGCAACAACAGTGATGAGGACTGAGGACCTAAACTGAGGGGTATAGGGTCTGTGAGCTGGAACCTGGTGTCATGGGCGGGCCCAGGTTCCCCTGCCAGCCACTGGTATAGTGGCACAGAGCCCAAGGAGGGGTTGAATACTGTTTCAGCATTAGGGCAATGGTCCTGTGGGCGGAAGAGGTGGTCTAAATGGTGAGTTGGCTGGATAACCAAATTAACAGAAGAAAGGTTGATTGTAGAACAAGCAATGAGCAGAAAGGGGGCACCCTGTGAACCTAGAGCTACATTCCCTGACTTAAGGTACGTCCACGGCGGGTAGTGATTGATCTACCAGGGATCAATTTATCATGTCTCATCTAGACTCAATAAATTGATCCCTGAACACACTCCTGTCGACTCCGGAACTCCACCAGGGCGAGAGGCAGAAGCAGAGTCAACGGAGGAGCCACGACCATTGATCCTGCACTTTGAGGACAGGAGGTAAGTCGATCTAAGATGCATCGACTTCAGCTAGACTATTCTCTTGGCTGAAGTTGCGTATCTTAAATCGATTCCCTCCCCTTGTGTAGACCAGGCCTCCGACACCAGGGGGTATACTAGCCATGAGTGGTGACCCCATTACACTGCCTCTCTCTGCACCAGGAAATCAGTCAAGCAAGGTACTGAGCACTCTGACTCTAACCCTGAAAACCATTTCAGGGTCTCACAGAAGTTGGGTTAGCACCTTACAGGATTGCTCCCCCCACCCGCCCCAGCACCAGGTCTCACTCTCTCTCTCTCTCTTTGTGTTTTTCATAGATTCTAAGGCCTGAAGGATCTAGTGATCATTTAATCTAATTTGTTGCATAACATAGGCCTTACATGGTGCTGAGTACATAGCTTTGCTATAATTACAGTCGATAGCATTAGGTTGGCTCATTAAAGCTGAATCTCTCCACAAGTACATAGTATGTACAGCTGAGTTCAATTAAAAAACTCTAGGATTGTTATGTATTCAATTAATATTTTAAAACCTTATTCCCTAAGTCAATGCCACAAAATGAACTTTTGTTTGTATTGTCTTGTTCCTTTCCTATTGCCTCAGACACGTAGCTAACTACAGGCAGGAAACTATGTTCAAGCTACTATCTTACTCAATAGCATAATCTATACACTTTAATAATGAAATGATAAAACTCCTGTGAAACAGTTTATTACACTCTCCCGCTATATATTTTAAATGACATTTGTCCTCTTGAAAGGTGCTGAATTGACAACCCTAGAGCCTAGTAATATAATAATCCTGAAACTGAGCCACAAATGTTTCTCACCCCAATATTAGAGAGAGCATCTCTAAAGTTAGCTCTATAAGGCACCTCTGCTGTGACTGCCTACACATATATACCAGCTGATGTATGAGGAGGTACCCTGGAATTGTTGTCTTTTTTCCTTTTTGTTGTTTATAAAAAGATTTGTGGGATGCACATTATTTTTTGTCTCCATATGATTTCTCTTTCATAACTTGAGTGAAACCCGGATAACAATTTCAACCACAGGAACAAGATAAAATTTCCTAAAGAAATAACTGCAAACTAATAAAAATCCTATGTTTGTACAGATATTTCTTTCTATTTTGAGTAGCTTTCCACTACTGTTTGCATCTACTGGGCAAGAACAAACCCTTGTGAACCAGAACCAGGAAGCGGAGAGGTTAAAACCAAAACAAAAAACCCCAGTCCAACACATTTAATCACATTTTTCAAAGCTCAGAAAAGTACAAAGAGTCGAGAAGCTATTTGAGTGAGGTCTTTTGTGTTGCTTATTTGACCCAAACTGGTTAACATATCCTTGAGACATTTCCCTTGCACTTGTTGATGGTTGTAATTCTCCACGCACAGTGGGAGTTTCTCAAATGGGCCTCAGTCTTGCAAACAGAGCTTTTCAATTGTGCTTCGAGTTATGCATGTGTGTCAGTGTTTCATTATTGGGGGCATAAATAAACATTTAGAGTTGATCCCTTAAATTAGTTTTCCTGGAACATAGCAACAGCTTATTTACATAGTGTTGGAAGCTATATATACTGTTGTAGAAGCTAACATGGGATCAAAATCTGTAACCTTTACTTAAACATCATTTCATTGAATTAAATGGGAATTAATTTGCCTCAAGTAGCAGCTGTAGAATTTGCTCCATAATCATTAGTGGTTGGTGAATTTCAAAAGTTTAAGCCATTTCAGTTCAGATTAAGTGTTCATACATTATGATGATCATTGAACTGTACTTCAACCTCTTGGGTCTGCAAACCTATTTTTTTTTTTTTTTTTTTTGCTAAGGTTTCTGATACTTTTTGTGATAAATAAAATGGGAGACAATTTGGCATTGGCAGCCACAACAAAGAAAGTTTAATGGTGTGCAAAAATGAGGGAAAAATGTTGTTATTTATAAACTTTTTTGAATCTCGAGTAAGGGTGAGTTAAGTTTTATTGTGAATTTGGGGCAAACATTTTGGTGCAGCAGGATGAAATTGTGAAGGCGTTAGTTCACGCCTATTTCTGACTATAGAAGACTTTTGTTTGCTTGTTTTGTGTTTTTGGTTACAAAAATTATAGCGTTTACCACATGTACCTGGAAGAAAGAGGGGGTGGGATGGGGTGGGGGGAAATGAGTTATAATGCTATGTGCTGGAACACAGAGCTGCATCCATATGGGATTTCTGGCACATGAACAGCAGCTTTCACAGCCATCTGTTGTTTCTTTGAGGTTTCAGCAATTTGCCCCAGTTCCAAATATTCGCTAGTCTGGGCCAAACACTTTTAACGGGCAACTAAGGAGGGCATAGGTTACAGGAAGCAGATGCTATATTGCTCCTTGTCACCGTCTGAGTATCATTGTAGTAGACATTGAGTCAGTGAGGTTGTTGTCTAAGTTCCATTGTTTTCACTGAGGATTGTGAATGCTAATTTTTCCTTGTTCAGAGGGCAGTGATTTCGACATACCTCTTTTCCTGCCTCTTAACCAGGAATGGAGCATGACCATGTTGCTATGTGCAGGTTCAGTTGCTAACTTTCTCTAAATTTCATTTTTGTAGCCCTCTGTTGGAATTTTGAAAGCTAGTCTATCTGTCAGCAGCTACGATGATGTCAGGTACTATTCTTACACTTGAATTATTTCTGTGCCTATGAATGTTTCTAATTTTTTAAAATCCAAACTAGTTCCTAATTATAAATCTGAGGATTAGAAGAAACCTTTAAAATGTATTCATGGAAATACAACAAACCACATCGGGCTCCATTTAAAATATTCTACACTTTGCCCTTTCAGTTAGAATAATAAATTCTACTAATAATAGTAACATAAATAAGTAATATAAATATAATGACAGGTTTGTTTCTCTACTGCAACGTTTAGACACTTCGCAGTTTTTGAAACAGTTTTAATTTTTCCATACATTATATTTCAAGTGTGCCGCTGATTTGAGGTTAATCATGGAGTGAGCCAAAGATCACAATGTTGAATGTACAGTCATTCTCAGACATGTTAAGATGGTAGATCCTGAAAATGTTGGGTTTGGGGATTAATTTTACTTAATTTTCTAATTTTGTATATCTCATAGGTATTGTCTCATTTACGTAAATGACAGAAGTGTCCCAACTATCGAAACTCAACCTTATAGCAAATTCCCACTGCGAGAAGCCTCATGAACCTGCTTTAACCTTCCAAATGCTAGAGTCTAACACTGGAATTAGATCCAGCAACACTCAGAGCCGCTGAAGGAAAGTGACCCTGCCCTGTAGTCTGCAAAAGCAGTTTGTAACTCTCTAAAATGCCCCCCTGACCATAGACACATTATGAGAGCTCAGGGCTCCTCCAACAACTCTGTGGGAGAGGCATTGTGTATAGTGCATCTGTGATTTGAGTACTTAGGTGCTGAACACTCGCCCCCCCCCCAGGATTCAGGTTGTACAAACAGTACCTAGAGTTTGGTTCCCAGCTAGCTGGTGGCCATAGAGATATGGCTAGAAATGTCACTCTACTCTTTCCATAGGTTTAAGTCTCACAACTCAACTGTGGCCAATGTTCTAGTTGGGATCTGTATGGTTAGAGTCCTGGAGCAAACCATAACCATGGAGTTATAGCCTAGATTGCTCTCCACCATTGCAGCTCTCCGGATATGATGGTGGAAACTCCAAAGAAGGAGTTATGCAGAAAGAAGCTAACCAAGGGATTTGCCAAAGCTGCCACATATTGTAAAGCTCCATGTGCAAATTTGTAGTTTCATTGCAAGTCTTGTGACATTGGTGTTTTTGCTTAAAGCCCCAGCTCCTAGACTCTTGAGAATACATGAGATGTTCAGTGTTTTGTTTTGGGTTTTTTTTGGTTGAAGTAACTTTCTAGCCCTCAGCTGTGGGGAGAAGTTCAAAAACTTGACATGAGTGTAACCTAGAGGTTAAAAAACAATGTAAATAAAATGATATCCCCTCCTCTTCTTCCCTGCCCCCCATGAAAAAAAAACTGGTTTAAAAACTTATGAAATTCATGATTTTTGAATGATTATGTTGGCAATACTGCATATGTGACACCTTATGCCAATTACTTACTGAGCTAATTTACATATAAAATATTTTGCATATAACCACAAACATCAGGTTAAAAAAAGAGATGTGGATTTAGTGCTGGTGACAGGCATCATCTTGACAGAGCTATTGAATTACCCTACGGATAAACAGAAGAGTTAAGCTTCATATATTTACACTGCCAGTATGGCTCAGCCCTGATCAGAGGAGTCTTCTACTGCACAGGCGCCAGCTTTCTCTGGGCCCCAGGAGTGCTCAATCCCCCACTCTGCCCCAGCTCCCACCCATGCCCCACCTCTTCCCGCCTGCTTCTGTCTTGTCCCCGCAGTGCCTCCTGCGCGCCACGGAACAGCTGATCATGGTGGGCGAGAGGGAGGGGGAGGAGTCAGGGCTGGATTAACCTTTTGCTCCGTGCCCAACATATTTGTGGGCCCCATGGGGGCAATGGAACATGGTGCAGGGCGGTTCGGTCCCTGGAGTGAGGCATGGCAGGTGTGGCATGGAAGGGGTAGCCCTACTCCGCCCAGTGCAGAGCGAGGGCACTATATACAAACCGGTAGTTGCCAGATGCACAGTGGCCCACCCAGCCCTTTGCTGCCAGCATGCCCCTTCCTCTCTGGAGTGGGTCCATGGCACACAGCCCCCCCCACCCAACACTGGACTGGCCCTCCAGTTCCTTATGGCCAGAGCCCCTTCCAGATCCACTATGCCCAGTGCCCCGCCCCCAGATCCTGGCACAAATTCACAGTGCCCTGCACCACACCATTCCTGCCCAGCACCCCTCTGCCCACAGCCCCACCACGAGTGCGCAGCATCCCACACAAAACCCCCACTCCCTAGTGCCCCAGCACAGACAGATCTTCCTCACAGCCCAGTACACCTCCCAGGCCCTCCAGACATCCACTCCCCCATGCCCTGCCTCCAGGCCACACTCACCAGCCCTGCTGGGAGGCAACTGTCTGCCAAGCTGAGCTGTCAGTGCAGCCAGGGTTGGTCCTGGAATGGGAAATCAATCTGGCCTCTCAGGAGTGGTGTGATCAGTGGGGTCAGTGCCTGCCTGGCCAGGTTCCCTCAGGACCCACTTGCCTGGAGGGGACCATTTAAGCCCTCCATACTGTTCCCACCCCCAACTGGCCAAGATAGTCAGGCTTCTGCACCAGTCCCAAATGGCTCAGCTCCAGGGAGGCAGGTGGGGCCCTGTAGGTGGTGGGAAGCAGAGACTGCCTGGATCTGGAGGTGCACTGGGGTCTGGCCAGGGGGCTGAGAGAAGCCGGTGGGTAGGGCCAGGGGGAGAAGAGGAGCCCTTGGTGGGCAGGCTGAGAAGAGCACGTGGTGGGCAGGGTGGGGAAAGCTGATGGGCTAGCGGGGTCTCAGGGCAAAGTGCAAGCAGAGCAGGGTGGGGCCCCTTCTGAGGTTTGGCATGGCTCCATGGCGCCACTGGCACCATTGTAAACCTGGCACTGGGAGAAGTTGATTGGTGGGCCTGCCAGCAGATAGGCGGTGTGAGGGCATGGAGGGAGCTGGCTGCAGGTGGGTGCTAAAGACCTATTAATTTTTTCCATTGGTGCTCCAGAGCTGGTATGTAGACTAGTGTGCCTGTTCACCTGCTGGACCTACCTGGATATAGTGACATACATAAATCTGTTTGAGCCAGTTTATAAACTTCCATCTGAACCAGGAGAGAGAAACTGTCCTTTTGGAGCTGTAAGTCTTTAGTTTGAATCCTGATGATTTTATATGTAGTATGAACGAAGCCTGGTATTAGGGTATATGTAATTACTCTCCATTACAATGAACATGAAAATACTGATCGTTCAGTGCATCTCTGATTGAGTGTAATCACTACACTAGTACTGAATGGTTTTAAAGAAGACTGAGGGGTTCAATTAATCCACCAGGAAGGGTGTTAGCAGGTAGGAGTCAGGTTTCATTAAAAGAATGGAGAGAGATCAGTTGGATGAAGATGTTTGGGAATTCTTGCTATTTGAGACAGGTCTGACAGAAATCGAGATTGGAGATTGGGAAAAGACATGAGAAGAGCTAGTTCCTGGGTCTGAAAATAGGGACTCCAGGGGGTAGCCAGTGTTCAGCTGAGGAGAGGAATAATGAAGCAGATTGGTGAAGGACTAAAGTTGAACCTGAGGAAGGCTGGAAGTGATTTAAGTTGGTATTTTTGGTTTGAGGGTTTTTGAACTCCAGGGAAGAATCCTGCAAGTCACAGCTCTGAAGAAAGAGTGAAGTATTAGACTTCAGGAAGCCTGAGAGGAACACATGTACTCTGTGGACCCGTGAAAGAGCTGTGGGGAAAGGTGTACTGACAGATTGAGGTAGCAAAAACCCTGAGAAGACCATGCCTGTTTGCTTTATGGTCCCTGGGCTTGAATCTAGAGGAGAGGAAGTACCTGGATTTCCTTATCAAACACCAGGGAAGGTGGCATGAAACTCCCTGACATAAGTCTTCTGAAAACCTTGAGATGTGATGTAAGTGTAAGGACCACAGGGCCCAGAGACCAGTTTTAACAACATTGGACTTCTATTTGTTGAACTCTGTTACCCCACAAGGGGTGGAACTTGCTGGCAGGCTGAGTCTTGAGAAGAATCAGTGCTTGGCAGGACTGGAGCAGCTGTCAGCAGGGCTAGCCAGATGAGGAAAGCCTGCTACACCACACACAGCCACAAGGCAACATGCCAGCAATGAGTCACTCTTCTACAACCTCTAAAACCGAAGTCCAGTTATATCTAGCCCTGGTCTGCACTAAACAGGTTGACATAATGCAGCTTATGTCGACCTAACTATGTCAGTGTCCACACTACAGCTTCAATTTCATGGTGAGGTTCCCCAGCCCTCCAGGTGTCTGCTTCAAGCTGGCTGCCACACAAGCTCCTGGCTTGGGCTGCCACCCAGGCTCCCCTCTGGGGCCCCTGCTGACAGCTTGGAGCCTGGCTGTCCCCTTGGGCTTTCTGCTTTCTGTCGGAAGCATGGCAGCTGACTGGACTCTGGAAATGGAGAAACCCTGGTTGGCTTCTCCCTGCTCCTGGCTGGGAGCTGCATGTAGCTGAGAGCTCTGGCACTCAGCCTCCTCCTTCCCCCTCCCCCACTCCTTTTCAGTTGGTGGAAGCGCTCCTGGTGAGGATTCATGCCATTGACAGAAGGACGGTTGTGTGGACAAATGGTGACTGGAAATCAACCTAACCTAGGTTGATTTAAGATTGCAGTGTAGACATGCCCTTAGGCTTGATGTAATTTCATTTTTTAAAAAATATTTTTATCTGGTATTGATTATTTTTAGGCATTTTTTTTATTTTTATCTACTTACATTTTCACAATTGTGGAAATTTATAAGGGGGGACTCAGACTATTATTTAATGACCAACATTGACTCTCAATTCTCAAGCAGCATTTGCCTATCTTACTTTGCCTATCTGTACATTTTCATTATTATCTGGGGAAATATTTTCTGATTTGTGTTGCACTTGTGTGTTTATCAAATCTACTTTTACCAACGGTTATCAAGAAAAATTTAATCCTTCTAAACCTAGTTCTATTTTGAGAGGTGCCTGTAAAATGCATTTTGGAGTTGAATAGGGTCATCCTGCCCCCATTAAAACCAACGGGAAAGCACCTATTGAATTAGAATAAGAGCTTGATTGTACTTTTATGTGTCTCATTGACTTACATGTTAAATCTTCTCTTTTATATTTATTTATTTGTTGCTAACTCCTAACTTTTCCACTCTGCAGACTTGGTCTGGGATCTGACAGTCAAGCTGTGCTTTTTTGGCTCTCGCATAATCATCATTAAACAGAGGTTATGCAACTGAAAATTAACAATCCCATTGAGAGGGTGAGAGATGACATTGCTATTGGTTCTGCATTACTAACAAAGTAGTAAAAGCTTATTTTTGTGTCCAGAGCACAATTCTGAACACACACAGATCTGCTGACTAATAAGAAGGTTCCATTTTTATATAGTCTCTACCTAGCCATAACCCCTGTGACTATCTGCAATATAGCTGAAGGCAAAGCATAGTGGTAAATTTGAAATTATGATGAAAATTGGACTCCAAGATTTATTCTTTTTAAAGTTGCACCTTTTTGTCCAACACTACAAGCCAAGTATCAGAGGGGTAGCCGTGTTAGTCTGGATCTGTAAAAGGCAACAAAGAGTCCTGTGGCACTTTAAAGACTAACAGACGAATTAGAGCAAAAGCTTTCATGGGTGAATGCCCACTTCGTCAGATGCATGTTTTGCCGACAAAAGTGCTAGTGTAGACATAGCCTATGATATATGGATACAAGCAAAGATAGTAGTGAATTGCATGGGGCTTGCTGCAATGCTAATAAAGTCTGAAACACAACAGTCTGGATAAGAATGACTATAATATTAATGGACTATACTCAAGTAGGGGAGATGCAATTGTGTGGCAAGGCCCAAGGTAATGCCTAGAGACTGCTTAATTGCGCAGCCAGATGGTAAGATTTGATCTGGTCCATGTTTCACAATGCAGAGTGGGTCCTGAACTTGGTTTGGGGGAAAACACTACAAAGACAATAGTAGGATGTGAAGAAAAGGGGGAAAACTGATAGATATGGTCATTTGAAGATACTGAAACTGAGGAAATATTTTCTAGGTATTGGCACCAAAGATGGCTTCATGGTTGAGATTCCTCATTGTGGCTCTAAGTGGCACAGCACAGAACTCTCAGCCAAGGGAAAATGGGGGCTCGAGTGGCTTTATACCTTCTTTGTGCCCTCCTGATCCTGGTCTGCTCCCAAGGCTGTAGGTGTCCATAGCTTAATTTAGATGGTCCTGGGGAACTGGATCCTCTCTGGGTTGCAGCGTGTTGTATCAACCAGGCAAGGTACTAACAAACTTCCACAGGACTTTTATTTTTAAAGTGGAAACCTCTTTACCAAGCTGCTGTTGCACCCTCTGCAACTCTCACTCTGCCATATTCCCAAAGTCACAAGTTACAGTCAGATTCCTCAGGGAAGCAATATACTGCATTATAGTCTCCCCTGGTTTCTGCTCATGCTGGTGAAATCTATAGCAATTAGCTACTACACAGCACTGCCCAAAATCTTTGCAGCTCTGTGTTCTGCAGCTTCCCCAACATGACCCTCCTGCCCTTAGCCCTGGCCTGGCTGGCAGGTATTCTATGCGATGGAGTCCTCTGAGGCCAACCTTACGCCTGTCGTCTTTGTAGTGCCAGCACCAGGGAGTCCTCCCCAGATGGAATTAGGGCCTTTGAAGACTCAAGATTTTTTAAATGGGAACAGTGTCTTACTGATAGATTTGTCCTCTATGATGCTAGAAAAGATGCAGAGATCTTGACAGCCCGAGAAATTGACACACACAATGTCCAGAGCTTTATTATTTGCCTTAATGTAATTGCAACCTTAAAGGTGACCTACAGAGAATTAACATTTTAAAATTAGATGTGCACCTTCCCCCCGCCCCCCGCCCTTTGATGTGTAAAGACAGCCTGAAAAGTTAAGTTTTTCTGCTCTTGTTTGCTGGAGAACCTCTCAACTATATCCGGAATACTTACTGTGGACTTTGTCATGTCAGTGGAAAGGACAAGGGCGCCGAATCTTTAACAAAGGATTTCTTTATTTAAAATGTTAACTAGGCATTGGTGTTAAATAAGTGCAAATAAATAAACAGAAAAAGACAGTTTTAACAGTCTGACTAGAGCTATGTCTGCACTATAGACCTTACAGCAGCACAGAGATACCACTGCAGCTGTGCCGCTGTAAGGTCTCCTGTGTAGCCGCTCTATGCTGGCAAGGGAGAGCTCTCCTGCCAGCATAATTAAACCATTCCCGCCAATGTAGCACTGTCCATATGGGCACTTTTGTTTGAAACTTCTCTTGGTCAGGATGTGGTGGTTTTTTTGTTTTTTTTTCTTCACATCCCAACTGACACAAGTTTTTTTGTTTTTACCATTGTAGACTTAGTCTTAAACTCCACTGTCCTCTCAGTTGCTCAATGTTTGTTCTCTTGGCTCTGGTGATATATTTTCACTAGATCTCTATATATCATAGGCTATGTCTACACTAGCACTTTTGTTGGCAAAACTTTTTTGTCGGTCAGGGATGTAGGGGAAAAAAACTGACATAGCTACCGCTGCTCACTGGGGGTGGTTTAATTATGATGGTGGGAGAGCTCTCTCCTGCCGGCATAGAGCAGCTACCCAGGAGACCTTACAGCAGCACAGCTGCAGTGGTACAATTGTGCCACTGTAAGGTCCATAGTGTAGACATAGCCATAGTCTTTTAGCATGGATTGGACTTGAATTTCTGATGGTTTTGTTGTTTGTCTGTATTGCAGGAGCCCTAGTCATGGACCAGGATCCCATTATGTTAGGCGCTGTACAAACACAGCACAAAAAGTGCTTTCAATTGAAGACCTTGTCTAAATAAGAAAGTTTTGTTGCTTTTAACTATATTGGTATATTTAAAGTGGTATAACCACCTAATGTGGATGCAGTTAAGCTGGTATTAAAGTGCTTATATTGATCTATACTAGGAACTCGCATTGTATAGATACATTCTCAAGGGTGAGAAAAATCCATGTCACCTGAAAATTGTAGCCATACCGACCTACCCTTGACATAGACAGTGCTAGGTCAACAAAAGAATTCTTTTGTCAATTTACCACTTCTTGGGGAGGTGAATTACCTATGCTGATTGGAGAACCCCTCCTGTCTATATTGGTAGTGTCTACACTAAATTACTACAGCAGTGTGACTGCAGCTGCACTGCTGTACTGTTTTAAGTGTAGACATGTTCTATTTCTGTATAGGAAGGGAAATAAGCTATAATGCACCTTTTTATAATACTATAACTGGGTCCACACCAGGGAATGTGCTGTATAAAGGTTTTTTTTTGTTTTTAAATTAAACATCTAGTCAAAATAGTTATACCGGCATAAAATCTGTGTGTAGACCAGGCCTATGGAGGAAAACCCATCCCAGAAAACTCTCAGGCTTTTGTGAAGCTTGTTATTTTTTTAGACTGAAGAACAGTTATAATGCATAGCCTTCATTTAATTTTATTTTTCTTTCAATTTAACTTCACTTTGTTTGTGCTACTCTCAGTGTTCTGTTTTCATTGTCTTTAAGAACCATCCATAGTGAATATCCCAGGCTTAAACTTCTGACCTCTGATCGGAGGATTGAATAGTACCTGAGCTGAAGCACTTTACCCAAGGCATTTCTGCAAAGGGATTACCTGGTTGCTTGTTGTGCTCTGTGAGGCACATGGGGAAAACTGAGGGGTCATCCACTGACAGTGACATACCCCTTGCAGAGTCACTTGGAAGTATTGGTTCTGTGTAAACCCCAGAAGGTACCCTATGTCCCAAGCACCCCCGTCCCAGAAAACACCCAGCGTCTTTGAGGCCTGGACCCAAAGTTAGCACAGTTTGGTTAGATGTGGTTAATGTCCTGAAAGCTGCTGTAGGTTTATACATAAACCCATAGATACTGGAAGTCGGAGTGTTGGGGGTGCTGCTGCACCCCTGGCTTGAAGATAAGTCCATTTTATACAATATTTACAGTTTGGTTCAATGGCTCTCAGTACCCCTGAATTAACCTGATATAGCCTAAAGTCAGAGATGGTTATATCCTATAATTGGCACCAATGAAATAAATACAAACAATTAAAATTGCAGTGGGAAAAATGCAGATAAATCTTTTCCAAATAAAAGGTAAATATTTTCTTGGCACATTAATATACTTAATAATGAAAAACACTCGAGGCATGTCTCCTTGTATTATTCCTTACTTGATCTCCTTCCAGCTGCTGAGTGTCTGGCAGCAAAAGAAAGAAAAATAGCAATGCATTGCAGTATTCATTTACAGTATTTTATTTTCCTCCTTATCTGAGGCACTTAACCCCTTTTCTATTTGTGTGCAAGAGTTTGCTACACTGTTCCGTTTATCTAGATATGCTGGAAAGCTATTGAATGTTTTTGAATGGGATCATGTCTACTTTCCATGGCAACATAGAGATATAAAACTAATGGTCACATTGTACTTCAAAATGAAGATTGATGCAGAGTTTTCCTTTAGGTAGCATATTCTTCTTCACTGAACATATCCATCTAGTGTCACTTGTAATTTCAGTCATGGAATTGTATGGCACCTCACTATAGACCTTTGTATTGAAAGGCTACAGAAAGCAACAAACCACAGTTCTTGTTTACCAGATGTTAGTGAAGTAGAATAGACACACTGCTTCCTATGGCTATACCTTGAGAATACTTACAAGCCAGATTTAAAGCACTTTTGAGGTGAAGGACGCAGGCCAAGTATCCGTGAAGTGGGCACTTCAGAAATAAGTTGAGAGAAATTGATGAGATCTAAAGTGACAGATGTACAGAAAGATATAATATACTTTGTTTGTCTAGTCATGTGGACAGCAGAGAAGCTGAGAATAAGAGGCTTACAATAAGAGCTGCTGCTTAGTCAGAGCAAGAGCCTCCAAGGCTTCTTAATCTACTGTGGGAATTGTTGTACAGAGACAATAAATCTGACAAGACAAATAAAAGAATGTTGTAAGTCAGTGAAACACTGGGTTTTAATTTCTGGTATTCTGGAGGGGGTTGAAGAAAAAAAATGTGCTTTTCATTTCTCCGGTTCATAGCCTTCAATAGAATCTAAGAGGTGTCTTCGCCCTCTCTGAAAGCATAGCAGTTGAGACCGAGTCTTGCGGGACTTCATACAGTGTTGAGTCAAGATTGCTGCAATGATGTAATTTAACATTTACATTGCTATAGCACCTAGAGGCCTCAGTCATCATGTTCTGCACTGTAATAACCCAAGGTAAATGACAGTCTCTGCCCCAAAGAGTTTACCATTTAAAAAACGAGACAAAAGAAAAAAGTGATTGCGGAGGAAGGGATAATGAAAATTCTATGATTTTAGGACAGACTAGCTGTATGTACAGTTCTTAGCCTGGCCAATCAATAGCAGTAATCATAACTCACCAACTACTAGCTCTTATCAGATGTTGTGATCAGACTGCTGATTGAGCATGTAAGATTAAGGCTTAGTCTACACTACAGACCATAACTTGGCACGGCTGTACTGCTGCAGCTGTGCCTCTATAGGGTCTTCTGTGTAGCCACTCTATGGCAGCAGGAGAGTGCTCTTCATCTGGCATAATTAAACCATCCGTAGCAAGCAGCCTAGCTATGTCAGCAGGAGAGTGTGTCCTGCCGACAGTGCTGTCTACACTGGTGTTTTTGTTGGTGAAACTTTAGTCAGTCGGAGTGAGAGAGGATTTTTTTTCACATCCCTGTTGATCTCTGATTACTCTCGCCCCTCGCTCCACCGAAATGGTTACAAGGTGCCTGTTATCTACCAGGTAATGAGCGCTGGGATAGGGCGGAGGCTCGATCACTGGATGTCCTCGGGAGGGGTGACAAGTGCCCCCGAAGGTAGCGATGGGGATAACGCAAACAATGAGTCGTGGGGTTAAAATTGAGGGTTTATTGAATGGGTTACAGGTGTGGATAAGGAACAACTTAATATTAGTCACAATTTGGGCCTACAATATAATACTAGAGCAAATAATAAAAATACTGCAATTACAAACAGAACCTGACCCTGGTACCGCTCCAGGTCCCCGTAGTTATTCAGGTCCTTCCAAGGGTTAGTAAGGGTGCTATTGGTGCTATTATTAAGCATAAATGCAATTACTCATCTAATTAAAAAAATGCATTAAGACAGTTAAAAATTGCTGTGAGACTCCGGCCAATCCCCCTTGCATTCAAGGTTTCCTGGTTAGCGGGTTTCCCCTCGCAGGAGCCTTGGGGCGTCTAAAATCAGCTTTCGTCTCCGGCTTACAATAGACGATTACAGGCTCAGTTAATTAGCAGCTAGGCATACTTACACATACAAACCACAAAAGTTTCATCACCGCCGGCAAACGGGTAGGCTTCTGAGAACACGGAGCCGAGGGAGACCTCGAGTTGATCAGGCTCGGTTACGGCTACGGGTCTCTGCGTTTCTCCCTGCCCACTGCTGGCACGGTGGGCCATTTATAAGGGTCATGACGTGTTCAGCTTTTTTGGCCAGGTTTCTCCTGATTAGGAGATTTACAGATGCCTCGTTACCACCCTCATGGGGGGGGACTGTCAGGAACTGGCTGACCACAAAATTTGCCTAGCCCCAACGGTTACTTTCGGGGAAATGCTTCTTGTTTGAGAGTACGTGTATGCTCGTTTCCTGAACATGGAGGCCAGGGCAAAAACTGCCTAGGGCTGTGGCACTAACATGGGCACTAACAATCCCTGACCGACAAAAGTTTTTACCAACATCAGTGCTAGTGTAGACAACATCATAGTACTAAAGGGTTCCAGGCAACAATTTCTTGAGCTCATTCTCTATAGAAATTTCTCTTTCCTTGTGGAGGAAACATTGTATAAAAGTATCCTTTCAATGAATACAAACATATTTCAATCTTGAGAATACTTAAGTGGCTAGCCTCTGAAATCAAAGGAACTGCACAAGAGTATCATGGTACACTGCTGTAGCGTAGACACTTTCTACATTGACAGAGGGTTTTTCCACTGCACTAGGTAATCCATCTCTCACAGGTGGTAGCTGGTCAATGGAGGAATCCTTCTGTCAACATAGCTGCATCTATTCTGATGCTCAGGATGCAAAATTTTGTACAGTCCTGAGCGATGTAGCTAGATCGACCCTAAGTTTTAGGTGTAGACCAGGCCTAAGGAATATTCATGTGAGTTAAAGGTTTGCAAAATGGGGCACATAACTGCAGCCTGTCATGAGAGAGCAGTAATTTCATGCCTACTTACACTGTCCACCACAATAAAGACTGAGGTAAATCGAGTGGCGTATCAAAGTGTGATGAAGGATTATAAGGAAGTAAAGAACAGGCTAGGTTTCTTAAATGTTTAGTTAATGCTAATGGTTTTGTTTTTAAAAGGTGTAGAACTTTTACAGAAGAGAAATATAGATGTAATAGCTGGACCGTAATGAAACACTTTCAACCCTAATGCTTTTGAACTTTTCACAAACTTTAAGTATATCTAGGTTATAGATGTAATCAAATATGAGATAGGAGAAACAAAGCAGAGAGCTAGGGGAACCTTAGATAAAGCACATTGTACTTTAGGAATATAGCACCAGATGCAACATGTATTATGAAAAGCTTAAATTGGAATAATTGTATCCAAAGTAGGAAATTTTTAAAGCTTCTTACAGTATTCATTTTTACTAAAGAAACTCTTGAACATGAATGCTTTCCCTGACCTGTCAGCCATGCCATCTGGTGAACAATAGTTCTTCAAATTCATCTAATGTAACTTTTAGTCACTATATGGCTGTGACATTGCACTCCATATATTTATATTTACATTCATAAGCATATTTCCATAATGTAACTAGAATATGCTTTATGCAACGGGTATCTTGTAAGGTAGCATTACAAAGCTTATAATCTACTGGGTGTGTTTGTCCTGTTTGTGTAAATGTATCATTCTTGTATCTGAAGCTAGAAATATGATGTATTCTCTGAAGTCCTACTGTAACTATGCAAAGTGTGGGCCATCAATGGTGGCTTGGAATCTTGATGGCTTTTATTAACTAGGACAATTGGCTGTAAATGGTTCTGTTTACTTGTAAGCCTTCCTGTATATGTGGGTGCCAGCCAGTGAGTAATGAAGTCTGACAGGACATGTGAACATGTCCCATGATACTGGAATCCAGTAAACTTGGTGCTTTTCCATTTAGAAGGAAGGGTGGAAACCCAGAGAGAGACACAGGATTCCCGCCTTGTTTCAAAGATATAAAAGGGGTGGAACAGAACAAAGGGGGTTGCCAGTCATGAGAAATCCCCTTGTTTGCACCTGAGCTAGAACTAACAAGAACTGTACCAGGGGAAAGGATTGGTTCCAGACTAGGAAGGAGTCTAGTCTGTGAAAGAAGCTTATTGGAACATCTCTGAAGGTGAGATTTACCTGTATTCAGTTTTTTAATGTATTAGGCTTAGACTTATGTGTTTTTGCTTTATTTTACTTGGTGACTTACTTTGTTCTGTCTGTTATTACTTGAAACCACTTAAATCCTACTTGTTATACTTTAATAAACAAAAGTGATTTTATTATTAACCCAGAGTAAGTGATTAATACCTGGGGGAGCAAACAGCTGTACATATCTCTCTATCAGTGTTATAGGGGGAGGACAATTTGAGTTTACCCTATATAAGCTTTATACACAGTAGAACAGATTTATTTGGGGTTTGGATCCCATTGGGAACTGGGTGTCTGGGTGCCAGAGATAAGTGACTTGCTGAGCTGTTTTCAGTTAAAATCTGCAGCTTTGGGGGCGTGGTTCAGACCTGGGTCTATGTTGCAGCAGACTAACGTGTCTGTCTCAACAAGGCAGGGTTCTGGAGTCCCAAGCCATCAGGGAAAACAGGCTCAGAGGTGATTTCAGCACATCAGATGACAGTCTCAAGGGGGTCTCTGTGACCAAACCTGTCACAATGGCTTGTTCAGGTTACTTCAGTAGGAAAAATGTTTAATGGGAGAACCTACCAGTTACAAATTTAATTGGAAGGATACTAATGCATGTGTGCACTCATAAATGTAAAGAACTGCTCAAAAAAGGGCTGCTACACATTTTTCACAATGAGGAAAAAGCTCTAGTTACCTATTTAATGTTGTATAGTTATTTTCTTTGTTTAGCACACACTGATTCCATGAATACTGAGCAAATTCTTTTTAGCAGAAGCTTTAATATATATCACAGGGGTCAGTTAGAAATTGTAGGCATTTTAAAATGATCAGGATAGTTTTAAAGCCTGTGGTAGCTGTGAGATGCTATTATTTCAAATCCTTCTTCTCTTTGGCTATTAAAGAGACCAGTTAATGAAAAATCTGCATCCCTTCTAAACCATGCAATCTTGTACAAGACAAATGCTTTTTATGAGTTTTTTATGCAGTGCTGATGTCACACATGGCTAAACACAGTTGTCAGGCCCAAGCATCCAAAAATTAAAAGTTAGACTCCAAGAAAATAATCTCTCTCTCATTTTCCTCCTTGCTTCATGCACATTTTCCCTCTGTGCTCCCCAACAGCCTCCTGTTCCCACCTACTTCTGCGTGCTTACTTTTCCCTCCATTTTCCACCAAGGTCTCCTACCTCTCTCACATTCTCCCTCTCTTCCCCAACTCTGTCTCATTGCTTCCACTCATTCTCCTTTATCCACCTCCCCAGTTTTCATCTGTCCCCTCAGTTTCCTGTCCCTTTTCCTAATCACAGAATGCAGACCGAGAGCTCTGCTTCAATCGCACTGGGAGAGAAGATGGGTGTCAGTGGCTATTTTAGTACAAACAGCCTGTGGCTCTTCCCTTTGAGAGTCTGAGAGACCATGGTGTTGCCTTTTCTCTGTAAATGCTTTTTTCCTACTGCTAAAATAAACAAGACATTTAAAACAACCACCATTCCACATGCATGTCTATAAAATACAACACCTGACAGATCACTTTCTTACAGGGTATGTCCACACTGCATTTGAACACCCACCACAGCTGGCCTGAGTCAGATGAGACTGACTCACAGGGCTCTGGCTGCGGGAGTGTAAAATAGTGGTGTAGATATTCAGTTTTGGGCTGGAGCCAGAAATCTGGGCCCCTCCCCTCACAACAAGGTCCCAAAGATTGGGCTCAAGTCTGAGATTGAACATCTACACTGCTATTTTACAGTCCTGCAGCCTGAGCCACATGATCATGAGTCAGCTGACATGGGCCAGCCATGGGGTTTAATTGCAGTGTAGACATACCCAGAGGGTTTAATCAGCACACTTTCTTCAAAGGAAAATTGTGTCTCATGAATGATAGAATTCTTTGACTGTGTCAGTAAAGTAGTGGATAAAGGAAAACTGGTATGCAGTGTTGTTGTAGCCATGTCAGTCCCAGAATATTAGAGAGACAAGGTGGGTGAGGTAATATCTTTTATTGGAGCAACTTCTGTTGGTGAGAGAGAAGCTTTTAAAAAAGCTGGACCAATAAAATATATTACCTCATCCAACTTGTGTGTCTCATTTATTTAGACTTCCAAAAGGCCTTTGACAAGGTCCCACACAGCAATTCACTAAAGAAGGTTTGTGGGGTAAAAAGAAAAGTATTATCTTGCGGCTTTGGTGGTGCTTTCAACCCAAGCTAGCTAGCCTAGCTAGGGACTGAAAATTGGAGGGCCACTTGCATTCAGGCTGGTAAACTGCCCACTTCATAGTGAGTACTCAGGCTAAACTGCTTGAGTGTTGATAGTCCTTCAATGCTTTCCCACAATTCTCCCCTGTGTACCCAGAAGAACAGACAAGTTTTCCCACAATTCACTCGCAAAGAACTATGGTATCACAGTTACAGGGCTCGTACCCTCTGTCCCCTTCCTAGTCTCTGAGTGCACTTCTCCTCCCTCACCCCCCAACTCCTCAGGCCTTGTGTCTTGTGCCTTTCTCTCTCCTGGTGTAGCATTCTGCAGTTCTCCCAAGGCCTTAAGATCAGGCACTGGTCTGCAGTGCCCTGTGTATCACCTGTGCTTCTCCTGGGGGTCCTACTGAACTTGGACAGCTGTGGCTCTTTCCTTTTGACCGTGGTGTTGTCTTGTTTATTTTAGCAGTAGGAAAAAATCATTTACAGAAAAAGGGCATTTAAAACTTCAACCATTCCACATGCATGTCTGTCTTACCTAAAGGTTAACAATCCCCTGAACGTTATGTAACATAGGCAGGCATAAAGTTTTCAGATACTCCAGTAGATTGCTGGTGTCAGTCTGGTACTCCTGAACAATTATTTGAAACAGCTACCTGTGCCCCTCCTTCTCTCCCTCCTTGAGAGAGTGTTCCTTTTTAGACTGCTACCGTCCTCTTAGGGTCAAGGTCTAGGGACCAGACCATCATTTGTCAAAACCAATTCTGTCAGTTGGCTGGAGGTGAAATCTTCAAAGGTGATAAGAAACAATGCCCAAACTAACACCTCTCGGTGTTTACTGAGGGGTGACTTATCTTGATTTGTTGTTTCCCTTTCTGATTCTTTTTTCCTGACAGCCCCATTCTTAAACAATATAAACATACAATAACCAACTCAGCATACACTGTGAATACATTTATTGCAAAGCAGCTCCAGTTCCATGTCACCAGAATTCCCAGTGACACCAAGCAGTGAGTGCAACAGCAGTGCAGACTCAATCACTCACACAGGGCTTTGCAGTGTAGCTGCTCACACTACACTAGGTTAGCTTGGATGTTCAGACCTGAGTTAACTCTGCAGTGCAGACATCCTCGGAGACAGACAGAAAAGAGTAGGGTTAAATGGTCAATTTTTTGGTGGCAAAAGATTAACACCTCAGGGTTCCACACAAAGATCCCATGTTGTTAAGTATATTCATTAATGTCTGGAAACAAACAAGAATTAGGTTAGTGAGGACCAGAGAGGAGTATAGAAATTTCTGAGATCTAAACAAGCTAAGTGAATGGACCACATGATAGTAAATGAGATTCAGTGTCAATAAATGCAAATTAATGCACATTGGAAGGAAAAAAATTAAACTAATCATACACCTAATAAGGTTCTAAACTAACTATATCAGTTCAAGAAAGGGACCTAGTGAGTGTCATTGTAACAGCTCAACGAAGACCAATGTGCAGCTGCAGTCAGAAAAAGCGAACATGATGTTTAGCTGCATAAGAATGGGATGGTGTGTAATACGATGAATGGAGAGCTGGGGGATTCCTGCCCATGTGGTGCCACCAAAGGAGAATTATGGGCTATTGTGAGCCATGTGCTGCGGTTTGGGGTAAGGGGCTGAGGTTATGGGGGAATTGGACTTGGCAATCTCCCTCCCCACCCCTCCTCCCAAGAGTTGGAGGAACTCCTATTCCATGCAGTACTTCTAGGGAGGGTGGGAATGGGACAATGGGTGAAATGCCATGTCCAGAGTATGCGCGGGAAGGAGGAGAAGCATTGTGAGGGAAGCTTTATCTAGGTCCCCCAATGCAGCTGCTCCTTGGCAGATCCCAGGCCTTCCTAGCAATATCTGCTGATGCTCTTTTGGCAGTGTTATGGGCTAGGTTTTTAGAATGTTCAGTAATTTTGACAGGCTGCAAAAGATTTCCTCAGGACTAGAAAAGGGAATTGGTGTTTTGTTTAAGCTGAATGGAATTTCATGGGACAAAGAAAAGGTACTTCTGTAGTTGGAAGAGATTCTTCCTGCCATATATCAAAAGCCTGTTGCTCACAATGAAAATGTTAATGCATTCTTGTAAGTTTTTTGTCTTTCTATGATTGGCTAGCTCTTTGAGAAGCATAATCTAAATATAGAGGCTGACACCAGCTTACCCTAAAATAACTCAAGTTTTAGGGGAATAAAGTATATACAACAGAAGACATCTTACTTGATATGTTAATTTGATAAAATCCAAATACCCATTGTAAAGAAGGATTTGTAAACTGGTCTTGATCTCTAAAATAAACAACTATAACCTAAAAGCTTTTTGGAAGTTGAATTTTGGGAAATATATCAATATTTGTCGTATAAGGAGGATAGATGGATATATCTATCATGCTTGCGGGAGAACATGCCTCTCTCATCTAGAGAAAGTCATAGCTGTCTTTTGGAAATCACCTTATCCATCATCAATGCAAATATGGCTAAGATTAATTTGAATATGTCAATACAAAGGATTTAAACAGACAGGCATTCCTGTTCAATTCTAAAAGACCTGGTATTGGTTTTTTGTTTTTTTTAATTTATTTTTTATTTGGTTTAAAAGGCAGTCTAATTGGCTTAGAGTCCATGAGACAGTCAGTCTGTCAATATAGAAATGTTTTGTTCTCTCTCTGTCTCTATCTCTAAAACAATTGATTTTCAGGCCAAGTCACAAAGTCCTTACTTGGGCAAAATGTCCATTTATTTCAATGGGTATTCTGCCTTAATGAGGACTGAGTAAAAACTGGGGCCCAGATTACCTCCAAACAAAGTAAAAGCTGCAAAGATGAGGGAAAACTTCAAGGTTGCCCCTGAAGAGTTTGTCCTGAATCAGTTCACTGAGGGGGTAGAGTTTGCCCCTGGCCAAACAGGCTATGGTTTTACCATCCCAGACCTAGTGCATGTCACAGGATCCACAGGAGACAACATGAATGTGAATGTCTAATTTCTTTGTTTCATGGTCCAATATATTAAGATTTATTTAACCTTTGAAAAAATGTTTTATTACATGTATCACTGAAGTATAGTGATATAATCAAATTGTATCTATCAAGAGAAATGAGATTTATCATGACAGTGAACCCTAGGCCTTATATAAACAGTATTAGTAAGATATCAAAGATCTTAGAGGACAATTTCTCATTCATTGTTTCTTCTAGGGTCTTAATAGTTTTTACTTGCATGAAGCCATTCTTCTGTGTCTGAAGATAATCAGTGCCATTTCTCTGTGCAGTCAGAATGTCTGTATACCTTTGGGGGAATTCATGCTTGGCTAACTTTTCAGATAATAATTTTCAGTCACATCTGAAACTATTTTCTTTAAAGAAAGTTTTATCTTGATAGCCATTAGTTTCACAGTCACAGTGATGGCCAGAACCAAAAATACCCACGATGTTGTATAGTATCCTGATGAAGGATGTCCCTGGTTAAAAGAAATTTTAACAGAATTAGAAAAGTGTTGCTTTCCAAATGGTGATACATATAAAGAAATGTGCCTAGCCTGGAGCAAATTGATCGGTTTCCATATGCTTTTCTGTATTCAGATTTTTTTTTTATGGCTAATCTTATGTTTCTGATTTTCTTACATAAACTACAAGGGAATCATGAAGAACAAACAAATAATAAATATTATATAAGGGCTAACATTGTAATGTCTTCCAGACAAAGATCTGACATTGCTTTACAGACATTAAAGAAAGAAACTTTGCAACACTTTTGTAAGATAGATAAAATATTAATTTATAGATGAGGAAACTGAGACACAGAAAGATTAAAATAACACTGCATTCATATAACAGAGAAATGAACTGAATCCAGGTATCTTGGCTCAAGGTATGGTGCATAATCATATTATTCCTACATTTTGGTTAGGGGTCACTAAATGTTAATTTTAAAAATTAATTCAATGGATATGACTGACTAGTAGTATAGTAAAGCCCTCATATTCCACTTACTTATGCCAGTGTAACTCAGGAGTAAATCCACTGAAGCTAATGACATTGCAGTAGTGTGAATTAAGCATATTCTTCACTTTACTATTGTGAATAGTTCCATGACTACTGGTGGTAGTAAAGTTAGATATGTGCATAAGTGTTTGCAGAATCAATTCCTATGTGTTCTTATCATTATGATCCTCATTAAACAAAAGATGGAAGCACATGCTTTATTCTAAGCACATGATGGTGTCTTATAGGCTTCAGTTTCCCCTCACTAACTTTTTAGCTCTGAGGGAAATTTTCATCTTTTTAAAGGAATATTTGGAAATTGTTCCTTTATCCTAACGGGTGCAAGGGCGTTTTTCTTTTGAGTAAAATATTGATTGAAAGAAGAGAAAACAAGGATTATGAAAGACAAAACATTTCCCTAAGACAGACATATATATCACAAAAGTGCATTTCTATATGGGATTCCTATAACAGCATTATAATTTTTGGTTGTAAGAACATATTCTTCCTAGTGTATCATGACATAGAAATCTAAAGCTTCCTGGTTCTGTGCAGTTCATCACTGTATGCATGTGCAAGATAAATGAGACAATGAACAAGGCATAAGTGCTTGCCACATTTTATTCTGATATAATCTAAAGACTTTGAATTCTGTTCCAAATACTGATGCAATGTAGGGCTGTCTCTGTCGGCTGTAGGGGGAAGATTGCAGCTGTAAAATGCACCCGCTGTTCAATCCGTTCTCCTATTTCCTCTGCTTTTTTCTGCAAAAATATTCAGTGGGCTGAGTGGTTTTATTACCAATCTTGCGTTTAGAGGAGGGCCATTCTTTTTTTTTTTTTTGTCAAATATATTTTTAAATACGTGCCTCTTGTATTTTAATTGTTTTTCCCAATGATACAATGATTTCTATTTGCATAGTACACAGAAATACTAAAAGGAGCACAGCAATATGCTCTGCATGGAGTTTTCCAGAACAAATCTACCTCATCCAGTTCCCAAATACTACTTTAAAGGAGCTTGCTTGACATATCTGTCAATTTTTACATTGGTTACATGTGGCACCCTTCACCTAAGTGAAAGAGCATACTCTATACCCAGATATAAATCAGCAGAGCCATTGACTTCAATAGAGGTATGCCAAATGACACCACCTGAGGATCTGGCCCTTGTCTGTCTCAGATGAAAGCAAAAACATTTCCCGCATAAAGGGAGTCAATTCACCATATATTCTTCCTACTTTAAAGGGATAGAAATCAGGAAAACCTCATCAAAGGAATGAAAGCAACTAGCTCACTGTGATTTCCCCCATTCGCTTAGTACCACCTGATCAGATTTTCTGAATTAGTGAAACTGGTAAGATTATTAAAGCCATTTAATATTGATGAGAAATGCACATACATTGCTAAAGTTAAGGGGGAGGAGAGTTGCAGTCATTTGTGGTACTTTATTTTTTTTTTTTGGCAATTAACACACAAGTTAGTGTTTCATTATATTTCTGGTTGCAAATAATACACATTATTAGCTATTAACGTCTTTAGCTGTCATGGGCACATAACAAATTTAATCTGTTTGCTTAATCTTCCTAATAAGTCTCTGCATTAGACCAGTGGTTAAACATTTTAATATAAGAAACGTATTGTTGGGTGAATCACACCAGCCTTCCACTTCCATTTATAGTGATTTCTGGGCTTTAAGGGAAACTTCAGCCCGCGAGCAACTTATTTCACAAGGCACCTTAAGAAGCTTAAAGAGAACAAATCTCTTGTTCATTAAGAAACTGCTAAGAAATTACCGTAAATAAATCTCCAGTAACCACTGACCGCAGCAGGATGAATTATGACAGACCTCATAGCTGATTCTAAAATAAATCATTGTTTTTCCCACTCTGAACAAAGATTTAGAGAATCCATTAATAGATAGACACAGTACTTTTGGAAAGATGCATCCTTCTGAGCAAAGGCTTCTCTTTGCTTTTTAGGGTAAAGATATTTATCCTCTTCTGCTATTATAATGTTCAGTGCTCCAGAGAAGTTGTCCTAAGCTGTACTTCTTACCAGCACAGATAAGCTGATAAAATTGTTCTTAAGATGTTTCTGGCTAAGATACTTTTAACAGATTAAAATGAATAAGCAGTCTGAACACCAGTTTAGCGTTATAAAGGATACTTTATTCTGCAGACATTTCCTGCAGCAACACTCAGAGAATTCTGGTCCTAGAGCTTTTATTTTAGTGCCAAAATGCCACAGGAACTTTTAGCTTCACTATATTAACCCTACCTAGGTCATTATAGATAGAAACACTTGTAATTGTGGAAGTATCAAAATAGCACAGGAACTCCTGTCTTTGTATTCTAAGTGCTTCTAATTAGGGAGAGAGAGGCATCTGAGTACCCTGAAAGATATACCTGTGTTAAAATGTCTGTAGAAATAAAAATGGAGTACTTATGGGTTCGATTGTGGCTTTTAGTCAATGGCCTGGTTTGAGATGGTATCCCATAAGAACGGCCATACTGGGTCAGACCAAAGGTCCATCAAACCCAGTGTCCTGTCCTCTGACAATGGACAATGGCAGGTGCCCCAAAGGGAATGAATAGACAGGTTATCATCAAGTGATCCTTCCCCTGTCATCCAATCCCAGCTTCTAGCAAACAGAGGCTAGGGACACCATTCCTGCCCATCCTAGCTAATAGATTCATTGAAGATAGGTCCATCAATGTCTATCTAGCTCGCTTTTGAACCTTGTTATTGTATTGGCCTTCACAACACCCTCTGGCAAGGAGTTCCAAAGGCTGACAGTGTGTTGCATGATAAAAATACTTTCTTGTGTTTGTTTTAAACCTGCTACCTATTAATTTCATTTGGTGGCTCTTTGTTCTTGTATTATGAGAAGGAGTAAATAACACTTCCTTATTTACTTTCTCTATACCACTCATAATTATATAGACCTCTACCATATACCCCCCTTTGTTGTCTCTTTTTTCTAAGCTGAAAAGTCCCAGTCTTATTAATCTCTCCTCATATGGAAGCCGTTCTATACCCTTAATCATTTTTGTTGCCCTTTTCTGAACCTTTTCCAATTCCAATATATCTTTTTTTGAGATGGGGTGACCACATCTGCATGCAGTATTCAAGGTGTGGGCATACCAGGGATTTACATAGAGAATATCATATTGCCTCTATCTTATTATCTATCCCTTTCTTGATGATTCCCAACATTCTGTTTGCATTTTTGACTGCCGCTGCACACTGAGTGAATGATTTCAGAGAACTATCCACAATGACTCCAAGATCTCTTTTCCATGGGGAAGCTTTGGGAAGCATTATACATCAAGGAGACACAATGCCTCAGAATTCCCGGGCATGCAGCAGGATCCCTGAACTGTTTATTTTCAGACTTTTAACATTTGCACTTCCTTTAAAAGTGTATCTTTTTGGTAGAAAAAATGTATTTTGTCCTAGTGGTAGCAGCAGTTTGCTGAAATACACTAATGTTTATATAGCACTTTTCATCCATAGATCTCAAAGTGCTTTATAAAAGTGGGGGACTCAGTGTCATTACCTCCATTTTACAGATGGAGAAACTGAGGCACAGGTAGGTAAATGACTTGCCCAAGCCAGCGATTAAAGCCAGAAATTAAACCCAGGTCTGTTGGACTCCAAGTCCAGTGCCCAATATGCTAACTAACACTGCCTCCCTATATATTTGCTGCTGTTGTATCAAAGAAACAATCTCAAACTTCACTAACTATTTTATGGCTTGTTTCTTTATTTCCTCCCTTCTTTCTAACTTCTTTTATTGGATTTTATTAGGTTGGTTTAGATGACTAGTCTAGAGATCTTCATTTCCATCTCCAATGTATATGATTCCTAGTAATTATATACACATAATTATGTTGACCCAAACAATCTTTAATTATTCTTTGTACTCGGAAGCATTCTTGGTGGTCAGCCCAAACAAAAAGTAAGAAGCCTACGTTTTCAAAAGTGACTAGTACGTGTCATTTGTAGAGTAGGATGCTCTGCCTGAAATGATTCAGGTTGAAAATTGCGGTCTAATATGTCTCTGCTCAGTTCCCCAGAACCAAAATGCAAGAAGCAAGCCACAATATAGGAGAAGATTGCAAAGAAAAGAAAACTAGAGCTGTGTAAGCCATCTTCATTTTCTCTCATAATGGGTGCACACATTTTTCTGGCAGAACCAGTTTGCATAGGTATGCAAACTCTAAAGTGAGGAAAAGTTAAGGATAAAAAAGGTTTTCTTCAGTTGAATATCATTGTGAACCAACAGGCAAGATCTGGGTTCAAAGTTTTAGCTGGTTTGCCAGAATCAGGGCTAGCTGCGAAAGTGGTGAATGCCAATCAGCTGTCATATGGTAATTTTTTTTTCTTATCTCACATCTAGCCTAAAGTAGGGAGATCAGGAGCCCATTAAACTGTTTAAAGAAAAACTAGCCAGCACATCATAGGAATGTTTTGAAAGAGAGTATGTCCAGATCAGTATTGGGCATTCTGCCTTTTTCATGGTGTTAAATCTTACAATAAAAGAAAGGAGAGGGATCGTGTGTGTGTGTGTGTGTGTGTGTGTGTGTGTGCACGTGTATACACACACTTTTCAAAAATACATTTAGCACTTCAGCCAAACATTTCATAGAACCAAAGCTCAACTTTTGTTTAGTTATGTATAAGGTTATTGGCATTTGACCCATCTAAAAAATTCTTTTGTATCATGATACTGTGATATAGTTAAATGACTGTTGGCTCTAATTTTAGATCCCAAAAAGAGAGTGGGGTAGCTTTCTGCCCTACAGATGCCAGCTTTATGGTGTTTCCATTTTTTTCCAGTCCACAATCTCACTTACTTCAGCCAGAATATTTCGAGCAGAGGAAAGATGCATCATTATATGCAATTAATAGGATTATATCACCTGTATGCTATATACCAGCCTTGTATTTTTCTAAAATGAGTCATGGGCATGAACTCATGAGATTATTTATTAAATACAGATTATCAAAAGTTGGTCTAACCTTTTTCTTCTTCCCCTCACCAGTGTTAATATCAGCTTAATTGTACTGTGTTGAATGTGCCATATAGTATAGTAGCTTTCTTGTATAAGAGTTGCTGTGATAAGTTTGTGGCAAAGTAAACCATATAAGACTTCCCATAACATTTAGTAACAACAATGTGTTACAATAACTGTCACAGTTTCAGGGCAACTGCACTTGTGTTCCCCTTCTGTGGTTCATCAAGGGCACCCACTTTAGCCTACTGATTCCCAGCTATCACCTCTCTTGAGTGGAGAACTGCATCTCATTCAGCCCTGCCTGCGGATTTTAAGGCTGTATAGCTCCCTGCCATAGGAAAATTAGGTCAGCATAAGTATGTCAGATCCATACCCTGAGCAGTGTAGTTAAATTAAGGATTCTTCCGTCAATCTAGCTACTGTCTCTCGGGGAGGTGGATTACCCAGGCTAATAGGATAATCCCTCCCATTAGCATTGGTAGTATGCAGTGCAACTGTGCTGCTGTAGCATTTTAAGTGTAGACATGCCCTTAGACTGTCATATCCCCAGACAGTCAGTCTGTCTAAAAGGCCAGCACCTTCACTTTTTTCTCTCTCTGAGGGTTATGACTAGAGCCCTATCAAATTCATGGTCCACTTTGGTCAATTTCATGGTCATAGGGTATTAAAATAAATAAATTTTCATGATTTCAGTTATTTAAATCTGAAATGTCATAATGTTGTTGTAATTGTTGGGGTCCTGACCCAAAAAGGAGGTTGCGGAGGGGTCCCAAGGTGATTATGGGGGGGGGGGGGGTTGTGATACTGCTACCCTTACTTTTGTGCTGCTGCTGGTGGCAGCTCTGCCTTCAGAAGTAAGGATGGCATGGTATGGTATTGTCGCCTTTCAGCGCTGCTGCCTCCAGATCTGGCCCCTCAGTCAGCAGCTGTCACTCTCCAGCTGCCCAGTTCTGAAGAGAGCAGCACAGAAGTAAGGATGCCATGGTATGGTATTGCCAACCTTACTTCTGTATTGCTGCTGGTGGGGCACTGCCTTCAGAGCTGGCCTCCCAGCTCTTATGGAAGAGCAGAAGTAACTGTGGCAATAATATGATGCCTCCTAAAATAACCTCGTGACCCCTTGCAGCTCCTTTTGGGTCAGGACTCCCAATTTGAGAAATGCTGATCTCCCCTGTGAAAGCTGTATAGTATATGGTAAAAGCACATACACAACCAGATTTCACAATCTGTGATGCATTTTTCATGGCTGTGAATTTGGTAGTCCCTAATTATGACCAGTGTATTGCCAGCAGATACAAGTTACCAGACAGCTCCTTCTAAGCAAGCACATTTATTCATAAGGTAAAAGCATTAGAGAGAGAGCATATAAAACAAAAAAGCAACTTACACTCATGATGAAAAGCTTACCAGCAGTCACCCCCAGTTCCAGCCTAGAGCTCTGGTAGGTGTTAGGTCTTCAAAACCCACAACTGGGTTTTCCTTGTGGTTATGAGTTCATTTAACTTAGTTCCAGAACTCATCTGTCCAGTCTCTCATTTCTTTATACAGCTTGGGCCTTTAATCTTGGCCCTCTGTAATAGGTAGTCAGCGGACAATGACCCTTTCCTCAGGGCATAGCTTTGAAATGCTGGGTTTTTGCATTACCAGAGTTGGGGGTGGGGAGGGTGAGGAATTTGATTTACCTCTCTCTAGGGATTGTCCAGGAAATACACTTAATGTCCCAAAAGTCTATGCTTATCTGGCACCAGGGCTGGCTCCAGGTACCAGCCCAGCAAGCAGCTGCTTGGGATGGCCAACAGTGAGGGGTGGCACGTTCGGGTCTTTGGCGGCAATTCAGCGGTGAGTCCCTCACTCCCTGTCGGAGCGAAGGCCCAGCTGCCGAATTGCCGCCGAAGACCGAAGCGGCGGTGGTAGAGCTGCAGATCACGATCAGGGCTGCTTTTTTTTCTTTTCTTTTTCTTTTTGCTGCTTGGGGCAGCAAACATCCTGGAGCCAGCCCTGTCTGGCACATTTTCAATATAACCTTTTGAACTCTCAGGTCTCATATCTATCGCATCTCCCCTCATGAGAGGTTGCATATAGTCCCAGCCCAGAGTGATATATACATTTAATGCAATAGATGCTTTCAAGGATATTGCAGGAATTGTCCTTTCTTTTTCAATAACCAAAAGGTTGAGAGTGCAGGAGAATAGCGGAAATGACAATTTTGTGGGACAATCTCATAGTCCTTATTCAAAGGAAGGATTTGATTCTGTGTGATCTATATCACACAGAGCTGTTAATCACAATAGGCCCAGTCCTGTTTCCCCTCTGATCTTTGGGAACAGAGTTATACCCCTAATAAATTAGTTTCTGAAGTGAAACATCCTTTCTTCTATTCTCTCTTTTTTTTAAGCCCTCATATAATGATTGCATGTTCACATATGTTTGGAATTTGGGGCATGGCATGTTCTATCCTGTTGCCATCTTCAATTGGATTTAAGCATATGCTTTTAAAATTAAGCATGATCTTAAGTGCTTTGGTGAATCTGTGCCTGTGAGATTAATGGATAACCTCAGTTCAGTAAATGTGGAGATATGTGGAGGAAGGGAGTGGTGATGGTCTGTGGGGTTACTCCATGGAGACTTTCAATCCAATGATTGGGAAGTTGCTCTGTATGCTTCTCAGGCACGCTGTATATTCAGAAGACTGGGTAGCTGCACCACTTTACTAGAATTTGTTATGAGCTTCCTAATTTTACTGGCATTTCTTTAAAAAAAAAAAAAGTACATAATGTTTCTCTGCTATAGTGTTGCAAATGTGCACATTTTCTCTCTGCTTCTCAAAGACTGTTAGATTTTAAAATGTGACCGAACATTTTCAAATCTGCACTCATTGTTACTTGCTCTTTGTCAGTGTCATAATATCCCATAGCTCATTTACAAGACTGCCGGGCTTTTTTAGGCAGCTGTTAAGCACTGAGTACTTATTTGCTTTGTCTGTATTTTGTGATGTTCCTGTAATAACCTTAGTCCCAGTTTTGGACCTTAGCGTCCAAAATATGGGGGTTAGCATGAAAACCTCCAAGCTTAGCCACCAGCCTGGACCTGGTACCTGCTGCCACCACCCAAAAAATTAGAGTGTTTTGGGGCACTCTGGTCCCTCTGAAAAACCTTCCCTGGGGACCCTAAGTCCCAAATCCCTTGAGTCTCACAACCAAGGGAAATAATCCTTTTTCCCTTCCCCCCTCCAGGTGCTCCTGGAGAGATACACAGACACAAGCTCTGTGAAACTACACAGAGGGACTCCCCCTCTCCGTTCCCAATCCTGGAAACAAAAGTACTTTCCTATTTCCCCAGAGGGAATGCAAAATCAGGCTAGCGATCCAACACACAACTCTCCCCTTGATTTCTTCCTCCCACCAATTCCCTGGTGAGTACAGACTCAATTTCCCTGAAGTAAAGAAAAACTCCAACAGGTCTTAAAAGAAAGCTTTATATAAAAAGAAAGAAAAATAAGTACAAATGTTCTCTCTGTATTAAGATGATACAACACAGGGTCAATTGCTTAAAAGAATATTGAATAAACAGCCTTATTCAAAAAGAATACAAATCAAAGCACTCCAGCACTTATATTTATGCAAATACCAAAGAAAAGAAACCATAGAACTTACTGTCTGATCTCTTTGTCCTTACACTTAGAAACAGAAGACTAGAAAGTAGAACTACTTCTCCAAAGCTCAGAGCAAGCAGGCAGCCAGAAAACAAAGACAAAAGACCTTAGACACAAAATTCCCTCCACCCAAAGTTGAAAAAATCCGGTTTCCTGATTGGTCCTCTGGTCAGGTGCTTCAGGTGAAAGAGACATTAACCCTTAGCTATCTGTTTATGACAGTTCCCTGCTCAGATATTTTCATTGCTCTTGCAAAGATGGTGAGTTTTGAACTCATGCTTCAGATTAAGCAGCCAAACAGCTGTCTCTGTTTAGAAAAAGGCTATCCATGCTTGGCATCTTATGCTATATAATGGGAGGGTCAACCTACTGTGCTGGTAAAGACTGACACAATCCCTGACACTCTCCTGAGAGCAATCAGTCCATCTCCAATCACCAAGTTTTCTCTTAAAACTGATTTCAAAATTTTCTTGAGGCAGAGAAAGATACTCTAACAGCAGCAAAAAGGGTGGGAGGGGTAGTAAAAAGGGGGCACTTCAGAATTTGGAGTATGACAGCATGTTACAGCAGTCCATTAAAAAATCAGTTTGAGAAAAACTGAAGATGAAAATTGAAATTAGCTCCTTGGGACTCTAGTAGTTATTACATACTGTTTGTATATACGTTGTAATACTTTGACACATTTTACTTTTTCATTTATAATACTTTGTTGTAAAAATACTTAAGACTCTTCACATTTCAATATACATTTTAAATACTGAGTAATTTTTCTTTGTTTTTTTGCTTATGTTGTCCAACTGAATGTTAAACTCCTTCCACCTGAAAAGCTGGTATTGTCTAAAGAATTTGTTTTGTGGAACGATTATTCTGCAGAGTTGAAACAATATTTGTATGTTTTGCATATTGATGTTCATTCTAGCTAAATTACAGTCAGGTACAGATCCTCAGCGAGCGTGAACTTGGTTTCGCATCACTGAAATTAAGGGATCTACACTGATTTACACCAGCTGAGGATCTGGAATGTGATTATGTATTGTATTAGATATCTAGTTATAGCAAGTAGGAAGCTGGCATCAGGGCCAACTCCAGGGTTTTTGCCGCCCCAAGCAGCAAAAAGGAAATAAATAAATAAGCCGCGATCGCAATCTGCAGCTCTACCACCGCCGCTTCAGTCTTCAGAGGCAATTCGGCAGCTGGTCCTTGGCTCCGAGAGGGCGGGAGGGACTCGCTGCAGAAGACCCGGATGTGCCACCCCTCACCGTTGACCACCCCAAGCAGCTGCTTGCTGGGCTGGTGCCTGGAGCCAGTCCTGTTGGCACAGTCAGAAGGTATAGTTAAGGTTAAATTTATTGTCCTTTTTATCTTGAAAATAGGAACTTATTACACTCATTAATATATTTCCAAGTAATAATGTAATCCAAACTTATTTTTCCATTTTCTTATTCCTGGAATAAAGTTACTCTTCATGGCTAGGAAGTCCTTGCTTTTCTCTAGTATCCTAGATTATACATACTCCAAAAGAATCCAGTGAGAATGTTAGAGTAGACATCTTAGTAGGGATGATATAAGAAATCTCTTAGGGGCAGGGATGTGTTTCTTACCACACTAACACATACACAGCCAAATTTTGCATTTGTATTAGTCATGTTCTGGGAAATTGATATATTGTGTTATCTCTGTCTGATTGCCTAAGTGAGCTCTCAATAAAGGCTATTCGTAAAGGCACAGAAGTAATATAGAGAAAAGACCTATGCTCTCTAATGTAACGGCAAGTATTAAATAAATGCTGCTTTGTTTAAAAAAATAAGACATTTATGTAAACACTCAGCTACTTTTCATACACTAATTCAGTACCTTGCATCTCCCCCATGTAAGGACAGAATCTGTCCCTTTTGCTCGCAAATCCTTCCAAGCTCTGCTGTATGTTTTCTGATTTGCATAGTCCTTTTATTGCTTCTAGATCCATTGCATTAAGTTTTCCATTTTGCAAACCAAACAACATTAAAGGATGAGATTCTTAGCTGTTGTAATTGGGCGTAGCTGGGTTGAAGTCAGGGGTTACACCGATCTGCTCTAGCTGACGATCCAACCCCAAATACTAGTGAGGCTGACCTGGAAGTGTTCTGCTTGAGGAACTCCTGTTGAAGTCTTTGGAAGAGCCATACGTAGAATATATGGAAGATCAGGGCCAAAATTTGTCAAGAGAAAAGTGCCTCAAGGGGGCTTTGTTTTAAATAATTACAGGTTCATATGACAAGCAAAGGTATTAAATATCTCTGAGGTTTTTATTTATATCCAATAGAATACTTTATAAAAGTTGAAAAAAATCCCACTGGCTAATATTTTGTTCTCTTGACTACATTCAACACACTTCAAGTTCACAAGAGCGAGTAAGAATATGCAAATTCCTCTGCTAAGGTTCTTCATGATAAACTTATCTTGACTCCTCTCAGTGTGTTGAATCCCTTTACAAACTCCATCATTGTAAGACTTATTATACCATAACCTTCTGAATTTTGCACTTGAAAGGATAGCTTTATGGAAAGGGTTCCCTGTACAATAATTATGGAAGTAGTATAGAATTGAAAGATGGCATTTTGAGGAGCCATGTGAAAAGCCAAAGGAATGGTTTGAATTCAGTGTATGTTAACAATTTTATGACAATTTATGTAAAAGTTACAGACTTTCTTCATTACTAATGCCAACTTTTTTGCATTGTCATTTAACTGTAGGGAACATACTTCATCAATTTCTGCTGTCTTTTCAGTACTACTCCTTGAAATGATAAACCATTTAATCAGAATAACTTAACAGAATAGTTTGGACTTGATTGGTTGACGAGGGAGAAGGGATTGACTTATCCATAAAATGCTTTGAATTAGGAGATCTGGATTCTCTTCTCAGTTGTGCTACAGATTTTCCATGGAACTATGGACAAGTCACTTAGACTCATTTTTTCCCCCTCAAATGTAGCCACTGATTTTTGGATGCCCAATCTTTGGGCTTCTAAATTGGAACACCTAGGGCCTGTCATTCAAAGTTGACAAGTACCCACATCTCCCACTGAAGTTGATTGCAGTTGCCATACTGAGAATTTCTGAAAACTGGGCTGAAGGAGTGTGTGATATAGGTTCCTGTAACAGGGTCCTCTGCCCACCCCTCTTCCTGGGGCCCTCTGGTGCCCTAATAAAGCACAGAGAGGCTTCTCTTTCTGCAGCACCCGTGGCTTTATTTACACAAGTTCTCCCACCACCAGTGATACTATTTACAGAGCTTGCAGGCCTGACAATCTCCTCTCTTATCCAGTCTGCCATCAGCCTGGAGACTGACCTTCCCCTGGCCATCTCCCCACTCCTCTGGCTGCCAGCCAGCCTTTATAGCCCTTCAACCCTCAGGCCCACAGCTGCAGCCAGTTCTAAAAGCCAGGCACCAGACTTCTCCCCAGCCCCAATCTATTTCCCTTGATTGGGGCTGGCTGAGCAGGGGCTAATTAGATGCTTTTGCACCAGCACCCTGCTACAGTTCTCACAAAGGGAGGCACCCCAAATCAGTGGCTGCTTTCTCTGTGGTGATATGTAAATACTACTATTTTCCTCAAAAGGATGTTATAAGGCTTAAGTGTTTTGAGATCCTTATTGAAAAATTTCTACTCCTAAATAATTTCCATTACACTCAGTTTTTTTGTGTTTCTGGCCACTCGGGTATACTAAAATGGGTTCTATTAGAGTATGGATCAATGAGACATCAAATGGCTAGCTCAAATTAGTTAAGACAGATTTCTCTAATTTCAGATTTCTAATTACCAAAGAAAAGCACATACAGAAAGGTAATACATACTGATCTGGGATCGCATCCTGTCCTCTTGCACTGATCCAAATTGTTACCATTTTCATGTATTTTTATACCTTACTTTTTAACCTCATTTTACAGTTTGCTGTAAGCTGCGTAATTTAGCATTGCCCAAGTATTATTAAATGTCAACCTGCGGTTTATACCCAAACAGTTGTAAAAGATCATAACAATTGTGACTTATTTAACAGTACACTAATATGGGTTCAGAACAAAAGTCTTAAGCAATCATTTCATTTTGCCCTTGAGATTGGTTACATACGCAATTTTAACATTTCCTGCAAGGTGCTTTACATCTCAGTTATCTTTTTGCTAGAATTTTCTCTCGTTTTACAATGTGTCTATCTACTTAACCAAAATCATACAAAAGGGATAACTTGCTGTTCAAGTAGTGAATCATTAAGCTCAAAACAATCTTAAGCAGCTGCAAAAGTAGGTTATGACAGATACATTTTTGCTCTTTAAGGAAATGAAATCTACCGAACATTGCCAATATACTGTGCCAAATACTTGCCAGAGCTGTGATAGTGACTCAGGACGAGGAGTGAGGATTATAGTACAGGGCACCCTTTAAAAAAAAAAATACAGGGAGACCTAGTCAGAATCAAAGATAACTAAGTAATTCTTTGAGTAGGATGCACCTTTAGAGCAGACTAGCTCCCTTTTAATAAAAATAATAATAATAATAATTAATAAAAGACATAATTACTGTGCTTTGAAAAAACATCACCTGGCCACAACAAGCCATTTTATATGGTTACCAGAAACTGGTCTCCAAGAATTTAGTGAAGTATTTAACTCATGAATCATTTTGTTTCAGATCCCATAAAAAAAGTATTTATTGTTTTTAGCAATTACTTTATGGTTTGTTGTGGGGATACAAAAAGGTGACAAATGAGTCAATATGTTAAGAAATGGAGAAACTTCAGAGTAGTGTATGAATGGAAAAATACTGGTCTCTCTGCAATTAGCTCTTTTTAGACATGATTGGTTTTTCTATCTACAAACAAATATTTAGTCTGCATGGCTGTATGTGGCTTCACACACAGTGAGCTTAGATTCATTAGCTCTATGAGGTGTATGGTGGGTCTGTGCCTTACAGGAGGCTTGTGCTTAGACCACCTCAGTTTGGACAGTTCATGATACAATTGATTCTACTTGCTAAATTTGAAGCATAGTTGACATAGGAAGTTCCTAGTAGCAATTAAACCTTATTTTACTGGGATTATGAAGTGGAATGAAGCAGGAAAGTCTAATGGAAAAATACTCTGGGCCTGACTGCCTTTTTCCTTATGCTGATGTAAATAACTCCATTGAAGTCGATAGAGGTACATCAGTTTAAAAGCAATTTAACCTAGAGGAGAATCATTACCTGTGGACCCAGACTATTTAAATTTGAATAATATGTAACAGACCACTTTAGAGACTAGGAGCTTGCTAGGATCAGACTGGGAATCTCTCAATATGAATAGTGAGCATTTACTCAGTAGTAGTCCCCGTGAAACCAGTGAGACTACTTGTGTGAGCAGTTGCTCGTTGGTGAAGTAAAGGTTTCACAATGTGGCCCTATGAAACTTGGCTTTACAGAAGTGAATTGTAGAAAATTAATGCTAGACTCAGTATAGGAGTTTGCCAGCGCTACATGAATCTACCAGTGACACCTGAAATAATGCTTTTTACAGTAATTTTTCTAACATTTCTGAGGGGGAAAAAAAAACCAGATATACCTGTTAGCCTAAAATACAATGTATAGGTATTTGGCCATTAGGTCAAACACATCACCTAACTTGTTGGAAAGGTAACATGTCAAATTGCCCTAGTACAAAAATGCTTTTATCCAGAAATGGATAACAATTTCTAAGGGTAAGTAAATACTTGCTATGGGTTAGCAAGAGCTGTATGTTTGCTGTTCCTTGAATTAATAGGAGTAATTTTGTGCAATTTTTAAAGAGCTTTAAAGAGTGAAGACATAACAGCTTTGAAAGCTTTAATTCTTCATTATTACTACTTGGCATCTTTTCTGACCTGGAAAACTTGAGCTTGGTCTCGAAAATTCTTTCGTTCTACTTGCCAACTTCGAGCAAATAGTCGGTGTGCCCAAAGAGAGTGTTCATTTACTTTTGTTTTGATACTATATCTTCAGCTTAAAAGAGGGGAGGCAGCTGGCAGAACTTTTTCTCTGTGAGACTCCCTTGATATGCAGTGTGCAAGCCAGTCCAAAACAACCCAACTCTGTTGACCACATGCCTCATTGTATTCAGAATTAAAGCAAAACTCATCTCTTTGATTTAGCATTCCGTACTCTGAGTCAGGTCTATACAAACAGGTACATCCCATGTATACCACGTAATTTCCCCTCCCAACACGCATGCATGCATGCATGAACAAAAAATATGCTCCCCACCAAAAATGCACAGCAGAAAATATCTCATCTTTTACAAGCTGGAAAGAAGCAGAGGTATATTGTTGTTATTTCTATTTTTATGTATTTAGGAAGCATTCAGCGCAGTGAGGTGGCATCACTTGAGTCCCTAAATATATAGATCAAGCATCTTGGAAAGCCCTTCTATTTGCTCGGCGTTTGGTGAGAGTTAAAATTATCGGAAGGACTTTGAGAACATGGGAAGAGAGGATGTTTTTCTTTTTAGACTGACTTTTGGGGGCGCGGGCTAGGAAATGCAGTATTGTTGTTTTTATGGATGTATTGTGGTTTTAGTTATAAGTACCCACAGACAAGAACAGGTCATTCTTATATGTACCTATCAAAATAAATATTAAATCTTATCCCTGACCTAGGATTACCCAGTCCTAGAGAACTGCCTTCTTGCACAGAGCTCCCCCCAGCCATCTTACCCTCGGGCCCCTTTAGGATGGGTCATGAAAACCGGGTTTTTAGTACCCCAGTAGCAAAGTCAAACCAGTATTTTTATTAGGACCCTATTTGGTCAAGGCCTATTTGTGAGGTAGTAATTATATGATTAAGATGAGAGTAATAATCTGAGATCCCTTCGGTCAGTTTACCTTCCCTTTTTCCCACTAAAACATGTACAGGTCATTTAATATTTGACAACTCACGTACTGGAGGGAGATCTCAGTTACTGAAATCCTCTACTGATCTATAGAACAAGGGTAGCCAGTTAGCAGCTGTGCAAGCTTCTTCACATGATGCTATTCAAATACATCAACCCCGACTCTATGGACTGTGTCTAAATGGAAGAATACAATTTAGCTTTTGTCTAGCTCTGCTGTGAATGTGAATTAAGGCATGGCTGACATTAAAATTTTAACCAAATCAAGTGACCAGTCACAACATGGTTGTCACCTGAGCTGATTACTCTATGCTTAAAAATTGTAGTGCAAAAATTGGATCCAGTCTACACTGCTATATTGAACTGTGGATCACAGGATAACAATGGTCTAATCAGGTCTCCTAACTTAATTTTAGTTGCAGTACTGGTGAGACCCTTCTCTGTTAGAAACTGGGTTGAGATACTATGACATTTCACATAGACTACTACTCAGTCAGTCATTTAAATATAACTACTGCCAATCACAGATTTGGATATGAACCAGAGACCTAGCACAGAATTAAAAATACTATATCTCGTTACCATTCCTTGATGAATCCAGTCCCTTAATAAGTTTGTGTTCTAAAAAGGATCTTGATACAAGAATTGTCTTGTAGTCAGAATGGGCTCCCTAACCATTTATGTCTAAATGTTTACGTTTCTTCAGAAGCTTCGTCAGTGAAGAATGAACTTAAATTGTGACTTTTCAATGCTGTCTAGTATTTTAGATTGAAAGTCCTGCATTGTATTATGTCCTACTGGGTTATAATTGTATGATTGCTGTTCCCCCAAGACCTCCATAAAAACATGAGTGGTAGCCCAGTCTGCTGTCTCAGTGAGCAGGACTTTGAATTGAATTAATAAATCCATGCATGTTCAGTACTAGAACTGTAGAACCATCCATTTGCCTTTTCCCTTTTAATTAAATGTGAAAACCAGACATTTCTGTCAGTACTGCAATGTCATAAACAAAGTGGGCAAGATTCTGTCCTCTGCTAGAACTGTGCAACTTGATGGATTTCAGTATTTGATCCAATCTACTTAATATGTAGACGTTCTATACTGTGCATGCAGGATAAGAAAACAGGTGTTTTGCTAAAGAGCCCCAGTGACAGTGTTTGTGTTATGTTTACTGTGCACCCTAATTATAATTCCAGTGGTGGTCCTGCACAATTCAGGGAACTTCAGTAGCAAAATGACTGTAATTTTTTGCCATGTGGATTTTGTTGTTGTTTGTGTGCTTTAGTACATGCTCTATTGCTTGTTGACATGCTCCAATGCCTGCTTGATGGAACCATTACTCACCTGCATTGGTTTGAAAAACTAAGCATTTTTTACTGTAAATAAACTATCTTAGAGTGAATAACAGGGATGTAGGAAGTTATGAGGATAGGAACTTAAGGAAAACTACAGTAATTGAACATAATACACTGTGCTTAGATATATATTTATAATATACTTACAAACCATGCAGCCTTTGTTCAGGCAAAACTCCCATTGAAGTCAATGGGTAGGAGGTAAGTTTTGGTGCTCCATGAGTTAATATAAGTGTATGAGAAATTTTGTTTAGCAGGAAGTCAGCGGGTATAGTGCCAGCGAAAAGATTTCAGGGTTTGCCCTTCAAGAACTGGTTAAGGTACATGTAAATGTCAGAGGTAATAAACTTGCAGTTTACTTTCATTGCCATTATTAACATGTGTTGCAATCAAATATAACAACCTGTTTCTCATGCCCTTCAAGTTGTTCCCATTCCTTCCCGTTCCAAGTCACAATAAAGTCAGTTTGGTCATATTTCAATTGGCATCCCCCTCCCACATCAATGGAAGTAACTGTAGTAGAGATGTGTACATCTATGGGCTTCACCTGGAGGTGGCAGTTCTAACTCAGTGCATCAGCCAGCCTAGCCTGCTTCACCCAGACTGATATTGACTGCTTCTAGGGCTGCCTCTGCTGCTTCAGAATGCCCTGGCAAAATGGCACTTATATGTGGCTTGTGATATTATAGCTCTGCTCCAATTAGATTTAACACCTCTGGGTTCCTCAAGCTGGTCTCTGCTTCTTTCAGGGTTAACCTGGAATGAAAGCTTATTCTAACCTTTACCTTTTATGACTTGACATTGGAATATGACCTAGCAATCTGGTACATTTTCAAAATGTCTGTCTTCTCCTTGTCATGTAATTTTAGCAGAGCATATGAGATTTATGATCTTCTGTAGAATTTTTGTTTATTTTTACAAATATATCTTTGTGTAAGCACAAGTATATAAAACTGCCTTTAATCAGATCTCGTGATTCCAGCAGATATACCCATGTCCCTGGTCACCTGGACACGTTGAGGGCATTTTCTTGGGCTGTATCACATGTTGGTCATTCTTGGATATAGGATTCCAGTACTTTTCGTTTAGTTCAGTAAGGCAAATCTGATTAGAAATGATAAAAGATACAAAGTTCCGGGGTATTTGAATCAGGATTTTGATTTGGGCCCCTCTCTAAATCCTCTGTGTGTGTCTTTTAAGAGTGATTGAAGTGTGAAAACAAAGGGGAGAACAAGGTAGTGGGAAAGGAAGAAAGTGGAGACAAAAAAAAATGTTGGCTCTTGCAAACATATTTGGGCTAATTTTTTCAAAGTATTTATCCATTAGAATTCCCTGGATAATTTTCTTAAATGATTCTTTCTTCAATAATTGATTTGTTTCATCTGCTTTGATGCATCAGATAAGGGATAAGGGAGAAGCGGTGGATGTGATATACCTAGACTTTAGTAAGGCATTTGATACGGTCTCGCATGATATTCTTATAGATAAACTAGGAAAGTACAATTTAGATGGGGCTACTATAAGGTGGGTGCATAACTGGCTGGATAACCGTACTCAGAGAGTAGTTATTAATGGCTCCCAATCCTGCTGGAAAGGTATAACAAGTGGGGTTCCGCAGGGGTCTGTTATGGGACCGGCTCTGTTCAATTTCTTCATCAACGATTTAGATGTTGGCGTAGAAAGTACGCTTATTAAGTTTGCAGATGATACCAAACTGGGAGGGATTGCAACTGCTTTGGAGGACAGGGTCAAAATTCAAAATGATCTGGACAAGTTGGAGAAATGGTCTGAGGTACAGGATGAAGTTCAATAAAGATAAATGCAAAGTGCTCCACTTAGAAAGGAACAATCAGTTTCACACATACAGAATGGGAAGAGACTGTCTAGGAAGGAGTATGGCAGAAAGAGATCTAGGGGTCATAGTGGACCACAGGCTTAATATGAGTCAACAGTGTGATACTGTTGAAAAAAAAGCAAACGTGATTCTGGGATGCATTAACAGAGAAGTCATTCTTCCGCTTTACTCTGCGCTGGTTAGGCCTCAACTGGAGTATTGTGTCCAGTTCTGGGCACCGCATTTCAAGAAAGATGTGGAGAAATTGGAGAGGGTTCAGAGAAGAGCAACAAGAATGATTAAAGTTCTTGAGAACATGACATATGAAGGAAGGCTGAAAGAATTGGGTTTGTTTAGTTTGGAAAAGAGAAGACTGAGAGGGGACATGATAGCAGTTTTCAGGTATCTAAAAGGGTGTCATCAGGAGGAGGGAGAAAACTTGTTCACCTTAGCCTCCAACGATAGAACAAGAAGCAATGGGCTTAAACTGCAGCAAGGGAGATTTAGGTTGGACATTAGGAAAAAGTTCCTAACTGTCAGGGTAGTTAAACACTGGAATAGATTGCCTGGGGAAGTTGTGGAATCTCCATCTCTGGAGATATTTAAGAGTAGGTTAGATAAATGTCTATTAGGGATGGTCTAGACAGTATTTGGTCCTGCCATGAGGGCAGGGGACTGGACTCGATGACCTCTCGAGGTCCCTTCCAGTCCTAGAGTCTATGAGTCTGAGTCAGTGTATTCCCTAGCTTACTAAACCTCCTCTATCTGCTGTCCCTGTTGGCCCTTCCTCTGACAAGTTTCATCTGCTTTAGGCTGCCACAACCTGGCAGACTGTCTACCACTTGTGGCCCTGCTTCTGCAAGAGAGAGTCCCTGAAATGGCTGTGGCCCATATGGCAGATTACAAGATCAGAGCCTTGAAGGCTACGTTTGAAAGCTTAGTATAGTATCTGATTAGAGAGCAAGGGCTGTATTCTGATTCTCTTCTCGCCTGGATCTCTGTTTTTTTTAATATTTGTAGTTTTGTAAGTACAAAGACAATTTTCTGCCCACAATTATTTGTAGGTTCAAAGTCAATCCTTTATAGTTCTAAGTATCTGATTTAAAGACAAGGAAGCTGCTGGCAGAGCGTTCATTATGAATGCTCAAGGGAACTTTGATCCTGGAATTTGGAATTAACCTTTACACCACCTCCATCTGCCAAGCCCTGTGTTTGTTTTCCTTCTGGAATCTCTGCACATCACATTTGGTGAGATTGGTGAGAGGTATAGGGTAGCTAGGTAGGGTTTTGTAAAGATTATGGCTATTTGTCTGTCCATCGATTTGTTGTTATGTATCTGATAATGTGGAAATTTTATTGTAACAGTACCCAAAGCGTCACATCAGATGGATGCTTAGAGTTGTTACATGTTTAAAGAATACATAAATTAAATAAATTTGCTGGGCCATTCAGACATCTAAGTGACATTTATTGCACCAATAAATAATTGCTGGCACGAATACACGAGCAAGTTTTTTAAAAATTGAGGTGTTTACATGCTTTGGTGTAGCCATGTTGGCCCCAGGATGTATGAAATAGGTGAGTGAGGTAGTTGTTTATTGGACCAATTTCTGTTGGCAAAAGTGAAGTTTTCAAACTTGCAGTGCTCTTCTTCAGGTCCAATAAAAGATTGGACCTCACCGAACTTGTCACTATATGTTTGTAGTTACTCTGAGTCATTTTCTCCATTTCTGGGGTAATCCACCTTTAATTTTGTTTGTTTGTTTATGGGGTTATATTTTGGAGCTAAAATAATACCCTGCTTCTCTACAACACTTTTCATCAGTAGATTGTGGAGCATTTTATAAGGTTAAGTATCATTATCCCCATTTTACAGATGTGAAAACCGGCACAGAGATAAAATTACACCTAGGTTTTGGGAGTTTAAGTCCAGTGCTCTTACCACTAGGCAATACTAAATTCAACGGGTTACTAAAAATTGAAGCTGTATTGGTTGTGCAGTGGTAGTCACAGGCCCAAATAGTAAAAGTGCTTTTCAGCTTGAACAGAAGTAGTTCAGTGTTCTAATGGAGTTAACTGAAGAAAACCAAGACACTGACACTCTGTGGGAAAACTTCAGCGTGTGCTGTCTAGAAAGCGCAAAGACAGTTCTAATAATGAAATTGAAAAGGGAAGAATGGATTAGCAATGCTACTTGAACAGCAGTGGAAAAGAGAATTGTAAAGCAAAACTCATGTCTGCTGACATGTGAAGAGACAGTGGCATGAAGAATACAAAGATCTAGACAGAGGTACAAAAAAGGAGTGCTAGAAAAGATAAAAAAATAACAGAAAATGTCGAGGCTGAAGATGCTAGTCAAAGAGGTGATTTTACAGCCTTCAATGAGACTATCAAATAGCTAATAGGGAAAGTTAGCAATACCCAAAACCATGTTAAATACTCAAATGAAAAGACTTAATATAGAAGAACAAAGGTAAAGATGAGCAGAACATGTTCAGACTGTTTTAAATAGATAAAACTCAAGCTAACTATCAGAAATACACAATGAAGACTACCACTTGAGCTTGATGTTGATGTAGGAGATATTACAGTAGAAGAAATTAATACTTCAGTAAACTCAAAAATGGGAAAGCAGCAGCAGAAGATGCTTAGATCAAGTGACAAACAGTCCTCCATACTTTCCCTGCATTTTTGGTTCGAATATGGAATGGAGAAAGGAATCCAAGCAAGTGGTAGAGAGGCCTTACAGTAAAATTGGGAAAGACCTTACCAACTGTAATACCTGGAATCACATTACTCTCCATGCCTGGGAAAATCATGTGCAACATCGTCCTATAAATGTATCAAGAAACAGCTATATCTTCAACTTAGAGAGAATCAAGCAAGTTTTAGACTGTTGAGATCATATGCAGATGATGTTATTTTCAGACATATTATAGAACAAAATGTGGAGTGGCAAGTACCTCTTGTGATAAGTTTTGTAGATTTCCAGAAGGCTTTTGACAGCATACACAGAGACAATCTTTAGAAAATTATGGTAGACCATAGCACAAATAGAGCAATCAAGTATCTCAAGAATGCTGAATATACAGTCAGAGATATCAGCCAATGGTTTGCAATGACAACTGGATTAAGGCAAGGGTGTATGCTGTCCCCACTGTTGATTGAACTGCATTGAGTGTGTCATGAGGAAAGTAACCACAGAAGGAAACGAAGACATCTTATGGAGAAATAATAAAACACAATTGGACGACCTCGTTTTTTGCTGATGACATTGTCCTGTTTAATTCAACACATCTTTTAATGGAAGAAAAGACCCAGCTTTTGGCAGCTACTACAAAACAGGTTTTGTCTGTTCATCAAGTGGAAGACCAAATAGATATATGGCTATCACTGTCCCAAACATAACCACTGGAGTAGATGAAGAAACACCTAGAAGTAAGCCATTTTATCAGCCTAGAGAATGAGGTGTGCAGTAATGGTGATGCCAAGCTAAAAGTCAAGAAATGAATACCAAAAGCAGCAAATAACTTTTATAATTTGAGAAGATTTGGAAAAGTAACATGACTGATGCGGACACAAAAATTCGATTTTTTTAACACTGGCATCATGTTTGTTCACCTGTATAGAGCAGTGTCATGGAAATCCACAACAGAAATTAAGATAAACTATTTCCAAAGTAAATGATTGCAGAAAATCTTCAGAGCCCATTGGAAAGACTTGCAATAGCAGAAATTCTAACTAGAGCAAACCAATCTAAAGCATCAAATATAGTAAGAAATTGGAGGAATTTAGGACATGACTTAAGAATGCAAACAACATGCCTTCTATGGCAAGTGATAATATGGACACCACATGGAAAGAGAAGGAGGGCAACCTAGAAAAACATTACCCATAATTATAAAGAAAGAAGCCAAATTAATCCAAATGATACTCAGAAGCTTGAACAGAGTAGCACATGAATTAAATAAATGGTGGAAACTAGTGGATGCCTTATGCACCTGAGTGCAGGAGGATCCATAGATCTCCTGAGGTCAAATCTTTCTTTCACTGATGCCCTATTCAGATCTCCCCTCACTCATTCTGCTCTTAGACTTTTCCTCTTCACCCTTCAGAGTTCGAATTTCTCTCTTTCAGGGTCTCAAACACCAACATCCTAGAATCCTATAAATTCTAAAAAGATTGGAAATAGAATAGTAACTGTTCTTGTACTGTTCCAAAGAACCTGATCTGGGTGAAATTATGGCTTTTGCTTGTCTTGGGCTTCATTTAATAAAAATATTGAATTTTAACTTCTGTGTGTGTGGTGGCTTAATATCTCAGCACAGGGATGTGGAGCATGTGCTCTGAGTTGCCTGCCTTAAGTTAGAAACCCATACTATTGTGTGAGTTAAATGACTTTTAGCTGTGTGAACCATTCTGTAGGTAAGCTTTAGATTTTATTTTTGAATCTAAAACAAGAAAGATTGTTATTAGATAAGCATGAGGCACATCTGTTGTTGTTATGTTTTGGTCCAGGTTGGTCCAGTTCCTTACGTGCCCTAGATATCTGCTTGGCACATGAAGATTGAGGGATGTGTAAGGGGGGCTTCAAGCCCCCTGAGCAAGTTAGAGCAGCCCCAAATCTTCTCTACAACTTGCAGTAGCTTGCAGGGGCCCCTTGCACTCCTTACATACCCATTATGGGAGGGTGGGTCAGGATGGCATGGCACAGAGTCCCTTCAATACCAGTCAAGGATTCTCCTTTGCAAGGGTGATTTCCCAGCTGATTTTTAAGGAAGCTTTCCAGCCCCTTTGTACTGCCAGAGTGCTACAAATGGACCAGAACAGGGGCCAAAGATCCTGGTCTTTGTGCTGATTTGTAGTTATTGATATTAACATTTAAAATATTTGCATTGTATGAAAGGAAAACTGAACGTTAATAATTTCAACTACATTGATTTCCCAAAAGCAGCACTTCATCAAGCTATTTTCATCCTATCGTAAAATCATCTCTTTTGTTTGTTCACTGCTTTGTGCTGTACGAAAATTCAGAGTAAAAGAACCAGAGGAAAGAGAACAAGCCCAAAAAGTGAAGTGAAAGATGACATTCAGAGCCAGAAAATTGTCATCCTGCAGCAAATACATCGGTCTGTAATTGTCTCCAGCTCCGCTTCACACCACCTATATAAAGTTGCCTGTACATATCATTTCATAGTCTCTTGTCACCTGAATAACTTTTAAAAAAACCCAAAACCCCCAAATGTCAAATTTGTGGAGTCCTCATTTATATTCTGCTCTTTCAAGATCAACATATTAAAATTAAAAATCAGAAAGTGAAGGCATACATTCAGGCAAAGTTACACAATATATTTTAATCTGATGTAAGTCAAATAAGAACTTAAAATAACAAATACATTAGGATCCCCATTGTATACAATAACCTTGCAGTACTTTATATTTTTGCTTTATCTAAAAAATTCTATGATGAAAGCTCCCTCCTTATTACTGCAATATAAATAAAAGCTAAAATCTTATACTGTGTCTTAAAGCCATTTATTTGCTGAATATTTATGGGAGTTCTGAGCGTTTTTTTTATCCATTCCCTGTGGCTTGTAGTGAAAAATTGGCTGAAACTGGCATGAATTTGCAAACTGGAGGTTGCACCGATACGATGTAGCATGGAAACAAAAACACACAGTTTAATTCTGCTTTCAATACTAGATTCCTGCTGATAAATAGTACTTTAAATCCAGAATCCCAAACTGATGATAGTGCAATAACCTGATGAATAGTTATTTTCTTGAAAAATCTCATGTAATTTTTTAAAAAGAAACCAAATAGTCCAATTCACTCTGAACAATATTGTTAATTGATTACTCCTGATATTAAGCCAATTCATAACAGTTTACATAGTCCTCCAGCAATGGTAATGGCTTAATAATAAATTAGTGTGATTTGAGGAATTGAAAGTCTGTTAGCATGAAAGTTTTCAAACAATGAATTAAAATCAAGTCCTGACAAATGATACCAGCATTTTGCTTTCAGCACTTGCTATAAAGTGTGTGCTGCTCTTACTGCATCGTAATCATGGAATTTCTGCTTATTAATTTGTTAATTTTGCAACAGGAATAGTCTTGGGAGCTGCACTTGACAAATGGATGAAGTTCAAACCTCCACCCTTTTGAGTGGTAACTAAGTTGAACTCAAATCAGAGATGTTGGTATCTTCTTATTTTCTATATGTAGGTATTGATGCCCCATCCACACACACTGTTATGTGATACGTCATAGTTGCTTTCTTCTAACACTGAACAGGGTACTTGAATAGAATAAGGCAAATATAATTATCCTGAAGCTGCTCCTTCTCTCTCTTTCCTTCCCTTTCATTACAGAGCCTAGAAATTCCCTGATCCCCTCCTGGCTGGCTTTCTACTGTAGATTTAAAGAAACAGTACATACTTCTTCAAAACCATACCATTTCTTGTAATATTGTACTGTGTTGTGACTGTTTTCAGTACTAAGAAAGCATCAGCAAATAAAAATTTCAAACACTGGTGGTCCTGTCCACACCTGCTGTTCTCTAGATATTAAATACTATTTGTTATTACAAATCCCTTGTGACCAGTCAGATGCTTTCTCTGTCACACTGCCAATTGTCAGAGCACAGACCCTACCTCTCCATCTTCTTGTTCAAGTGTAGCAATTGAGACCCGTCAGCAAGGTGCCTCCTGCTGGTCATCTGGGAATTAGCTCTTTTTTAGCCTCAGAGTGCCCTCTGCTGGCTGGTGGCTTGCCTGCCTCAGGCCCCATGTCCCTCCTGGACCCCAGTGCCCCTTTACCTCAGGGTTCTGCCCCAACTGTTTCCCCATAGTCTCTGGGTCTCCCCTCCCCGGGGAACCCCCAGCCCTCTATATACACCTTGCATCCGTGGCTAGTGCCAGTCATCATCTAGCCCCCTTGCACTGGGGCATACTGCAGTCTGTAATGGCCACTCATCATTGACAAGGGGGTTGGACCAGCTGCCTCTGCCTAACCCCAAGCTACACCTCTGCAGCCACAGTACCTCTTTAGGCCTTAACCAAGGCCTCAGCCTGGAGAGTTGTCAGGCTGGAGCTCCCCGGCTCCTCTTCCCTTTTTCCCAGCACTGCTCTGCTTCAGGTACCTTGTTCCCAGGCAGCTAGTCCTTCCCACGCCAGGGCTAGAGTGAGGGTATGTCTACACTACGAGATTATTCCAATTTTACAGAAACCGGGTTTTTAAAGCAGATTGTATAAAGTCAAGTGCACGTGGCCACACTAAGCACAGTAATTCGGTGGTGTGCGTTCATGTACTGAGGCTACCCGTCGATTTCCAGAGCGTTGCACTGTGGGTAGCTATCCCATAGCTATCCCATAGTTCCCGCAGTCTCCCCTGCCCATTGGAATTCTGGGTTGAGATCCCAGTGCCTGATGGGCAAAAAACATTGTTGCTGGTGCTTCTGGGTACAGCCTCACCCCTCCCTCCGTGAAAGCAGCGGCAGACAACTGTTTCGCGCCTTTTATCCTGGGTGAACTGTGCAGATGCCATACCATGGCAAGCATGGACCCTGCTGAGCTCAAGACAGCAATCATGGAGGTTTTAAAGACCTCGCGAATTCTCGTGCAGTCTGTGTTGAACGGGGACCTGCAAAGCCAGACGAGGAGGAGGCAGCTATGGCAGAGCGGCGACGAGAGTGATGAGGACATGGACACAGAATTCTCTCAAACTGCAGGCCCCGGTGCGTTGGAGATCCTGCTGGTAATGGGGTAGGTTCTAGCCATGGAACGCTGATTTTTGAGCCCTGGAAACAAGCACAGACTGGTGGGACCACATAATGTTGCAGGTGTGGGACGATTCCCAGTGGCTGCGAAACTTTCGCATGCGTAAGGGCACTTTCATGGAACTTTGTGACTTGCTTTCCCCTGCCCTGAAACGCCAGAATACCAAGATGAGAGCAGCCTTCACAGTTGAGAAGCGAGTGGCAATAGCCCTCTGGAAGCTTGCAACACCAGACAGCTACCGGTCAGTCGGGAATCAGTTTGGAGGGGGCAAATCTACTGTGGGGGCTGCTGTGATGCAAGTAGCCAAAGCAATCACTAAGCTGCTGCTACAAATGGTTGTGACTCTGGGAAATGTGCAGGTCATAGTGGATGGCTTTGCTGCAATGAATTCCCTATCTGTGGTGGGGCGATAGATGGAACCCATATCCCTATCTTGGCACTGGAGCACTAGGGCATCCAGTACATAAACCACAAGGAGTACTTTTCAATGGTGTTGCAACCACTGGTGGATCACAAGGGACGTTTCACTAACATCCACGTGCGATGGATGGGAAGGGTTCATGACGCTCGCGTCTTCAGGAACACTACTTTGTTTAAACGGCTGCAGCAAGGGACTTACTTCCCAGACCAGAAAATAACAGTTGGGGATGTTGAAATACCTGTAGTTATCCTGGGGGACCCAGCCTACCCCTTGATGCCATGGCTCATGAAGCCATACACAGGCAGCCTGGACAGTAGTCAGGAGCTGTTCAACTACAGGCTGACCAAGTGCAGAATGATGGTATAATGTGCATTTGGCCTTTTAAAGGCACGCTGGCACACATTACTGACTCGCTCAGACCTCAGCCAAACCAATGTCCCCATTGTTATTACTGCTTGCTGTGTGCTCCACAATCTCTGTGAGAGTAAGGGGGAGACCTTTATGGCGGGTAGGAGGCTGAGGCAAAACACCTGGCCACTGATTACGCGCAGCCAGACACCAGGGAGATTAGAAGAGCACACCAGGAAGCGGTGTGCATTAGAGAAGCTTTGAAAACCAGTTTCATCACTGGCCAGGGTACAGTGTGACTGTTCTGTGTGTGTCTCCTTGATGAAGCCCATCACCCCTTGATTGACTCATTCCCTGTAAGCCACCCCTCCCCCTTCAAACACAGCTTGCTTTCTAAGGAAATAAGGTCACTCTCGTTTAAAAATCATGTATTCTTTATTAATTAGTTATAAAAAGAGGGAGAGAAATGACAAGGTAGCCCGGGTGGGGTTTGGGAGGCAGATAGGAGGGAAAGAAAAGGCCACTAAAAAAAATTTCATAATAATGACAGCCTTTTGTTTGGGCTGTCCACTGGGGTGGAGTGGACGGGTGCACGGAGCCTCCCTCCACGCGTTCTTACTTGTCTGGTGGGTGAGGAGGCTAAGGAACATGGTGAGGGGGGAGGGTGGTTATACAGGGGCTGCAGCGGCACCCCAAGATCCTGCTGCCATTCCTGAAGCTCCACCATACGCCGGAGCATGTCAGTTTGATCACGCAGTAGCCCCAGCGTTGCATCCCGCCACCACTGATCTTCCTGCTGCCACCTCTCATCTCAAGCGTCCCTCTTGTCCTCACGTTCGTCCCTCTTGTCCTCACGTTCGTCCCTCTTGTCCTCACGTTCGTCCCTCCTGTCCTCACGGTCACTGGCATCTTTCCTATACTTTGATACCATGTCCTTCCACTCATTCAGATGAGCTCTTTCATTGCGGGTCACTTCCATTATGGAGTAGGGAGGCTTTAAAAATTTGCAGCTGCATGAGGGAGGAAAAAAAGAGAAGTATTTAAAAAGATACATTTTACAGAACAATGGTTATACTCTTTCACAGTGAACAACACTATTCACCTTACATAGCACATGTGATTTCACTACAAGGTCGCATTTTGCATCTTAATATTGAGTGCCTGCGGCTCTGGTGTTAGATATCTCACAGACGCAGGTCCAGGCAGCAGAATTCGGCTTGCATGCAGCCATGGTAAGCCATTGTCTTTCGTCTTCTGCAGCCTTCATATATCCAGCGCCCTCCTTTCCCAAATAGCAAGCAAAGCCCATTGATTGCTACTTCTTTCCTGTTAACGTGTAACAGTAGAAACCACCCTACTAGCCAAACACAAAAAAGCTCCGCACCAATCACCTTCCCCTCTTCCCCCTGCTTGGCTACCTGCAGGAAAGGATTTCTTCTAAGCCACAGGCAAACAGCCCAGTAGGAATGGCCATCTCTATCCCCTTAATTAAATGCCTGAATTTCAAGCAGGTTACCATGAATGATAACACACTCCTGAGGATAACACAGCGAGATAAAGAACGGATGTTGCTTGAATGCCAGCAAACACCGTGACCATACGCAGCTAGGCTTTGTCATGCAATGATACCAGATTACTTGCTACATGCATGGCATGGTCAAGTGTCCTACCATGGAGGACGGAATAAGGCTGCCCTTCCCAGAAACCTTCTGCAAAGGCTTTTGGAGTACCTCCAGAAGAGCTTCATGGAGATGTCCATGGAGGACTTCTGCTCCATCCCCAGACATGTTAACAGACTTTTCCAGTAACTGTACTGGCCACCAATGCATTCCAAGTCCTCAGGGCAAATTAATCATTAAAAAACGCTTGCTTTTAAATCTTGTTTTATATTTACAAAGGTACACTCACCAGAGGTCCCTTCCATGGCTTCATTGTCTGGGATAGTGGCTTGGGAGGGCTGGGAGGGTAATTCCATCAGGGTGAGAAAAGCTCCTGGCTGTTGGGGAGAACGGAGTGCTGTGTGCTCTCTGCAAGCTCTTCCTCCTCCTCATCTTCCCTGTCCACAGAATCCTCAGGCATGGCTGAGATTACCACCTCCACCTCGGAATCCACAGACAGGGGTGGGGTAGTGGTGGCAGACCCCCCTAGAATTGTATGCAGCTCAGTGTAGAAGCGGCATGTTTTCGGCCCTGCCCCGGACCTTCCATTTGCTTCTTTGGTTTTCTGGTAAGCTTGTCTGAGCTCCTTAACTTTCACATGGCACTGTACTGAGTCCCTGGTGTGACCTCTCTGCATCATGGCCTTGGAAATTTTTTCAAATGTTTTTTCATTTCGTCTTTTGGAACGGAGTTCTGTTGGCATGGAATCCTCTCCCCATACAGTGATCAGATCCAGTATCTCCCATGCGGTCCATGCTGGAGCTTTTTCGATTCTCAGGAGACTGCTTTGATACCTGTGCTGATGAGTTCTGCGTGGTCACCTGTGCTGGTGAGCTCTCCATGCTGGCCAAACAGGAAATGAAATTCAAAAGTTCACTGGGCTTTTCCTGTCTACCTGGCCAGTGCATCTGAGTTCAGATGGCTTTCCAGAGCGGTCACAATGGGGCACTGTAGGATACCGCCCGGAGGCCAATACTGTTGAATTGCGGCCACACTAACCCTAATCCGACATGGCAATACCGATTTCAGTGCTACTCCCCTCGTCTGGGAGGAGTACAGAAATCGGTTTTAAGAGCCCTTTATATCGATATAAAGGGCTTCATTGTGTGGATGGGTGCAGGGTTAAATTGGTTTAATGCTGCTAAATTCGGTATAAACGCATAATGTAGACCAGACCTTAGATACCTTCAGCTCCTGGCTCCTCAGCCCTCTTATCAGGACCTGCTGGGTCCTGACTGAGCTGGCCACACCTATGGTCAGCTACTCCCTCAGCTGCTCTCACTCCTTTTATCCCAGCCCTAGTCCTCTCCAGGGTTGCTTTTAACCTCTGTTCTGCAGCCACTCCACTACATCAAGTCATACAACTCAAGAAGAGAAAAGACATTAAAATATATTTGTTTAACCGTGTAGAATCTGTGTAGGAGAATATTGGGTTTTTGTTCCCTGGGCTTTTCCCTTTAAATTCTAGATAAAATCATGGTCAGAGAACTAAAGTAATGTGTTTGTCTTCTGGCCCAGATTTGGCATGCAGATAGACTATAACTTCTATTCTACTAGTTTCTTTCCTAATTATAGTTTGTGAAAAAAGATAGCCAAAGGATTTCATCCTCCTTTTGTGGTGAGCTGGAAACAACTGCCAGGTATATTCCTCTTCAACCAGCAATGAAGGAATTAATTTGTATTTGAATACAGTATTTATCTTCCTACACACTTCGTTGTTTATACTATTAGCGTCAGAAACACAGTGAGTAGAGTCACCTTCTGATATGAGTATTTAGTGTTGTTGCTAGGCTCAGCCAATTTCTCGTTCAACTCAGCTCTCTTTTCCAGTATCTGTCATTCATTACAAACTTTTGCAAAGAACAAGGACAAATTCACAGTGGGAGGTTCCTACAAAGAATTATTTTGCCCTTTTTGTACAGTACACGTTTCTAAGCAACCAATGGTTGGGGGAAAAGCCTCTGTGGCAATTAGATGTTGCACATTAATACTTCATTCTGCTATTGAAAATGAAGTCTTATATATGTTCCATCTTTGTCACCCTTATATTGAGTTAGGCTAGGTATAGGCTAGGAAATTAAGTCTGTGTAACTACGTCACTCAGGGATGTGAGAGATCCATGCCCGTGAGCGATGCAGTCAAACAGACTTAAACCCCAGTGTATACAGCACTAGGTCAATGGGAGAATTCTTCCATCAGCCTAGCTATAGACTCTCAAGTAGATGGAGTATCTATGCCAATGGAAGAAGCCTTCTCTGCTGGCATAGGTAGTCTCTTCACTGAAGCATGACAACAGTGCATCTGTAGTAGTGCAGCAGTGCCACTGCAGCATTTATGTGTGGACAGGCCCTTAGTCTCAATGAGATTGTTAGGATTGCTTGCTTGGAAGGTACTGCTCAAAATAAATGAGTTAGCAGAATATGGCCCCTGTAACAGAAAAACAAACAAGTTTCAGAGTAGCAGCCGTGTTAGTCTGTATCCGCAAAAAGAACAGGAGTACTTGTGGCACCTTAGAGACTAACACATTTATTTAAGCATAAGCTTTTGTGGGCTACAGCCAACTCCATCAGATGCTCAGTGTCCTCAGTAACAGATTTAAAAGTATCAGAGGGGTAGCCGTGTTAGTCTGGATCTGTAAAAGCAGCAAAGAATCCTGTGGCACCTTATAGACTAACAGACGTTTTGGAGCATGAGCTTTCGTGGGTGAATACCCACTTTGTCAGATGCAGATTTAAAAGTGGCAATTTTGCAACAGAAAGCTTCAAAAACAGGCTCCAGTGAGAAACTGCTGAACTTAATGTGACAGACCCAGACCAGTGGGGTACAGGAGTCTGGTAGAGGGCAAATATACTGGTCACTGGATGAGTAGTTTTCTGTTCCCTGAGTGACCAGAGCAGGGGCTGCACTAGAGTAATCAGGAACCTGCAAGAAACAATTAAGGCAGACAGGCTGATTAGATCACCTGCAGCCAGTCAAGGCAGGCTAATCAGAGCACCTGGATTTAAAAAGGAGCTCACTCCAGTCAGGTGAGGAGGGGCCAGAGAAGAGGAAGTGTGTGTGAGGAGCTAGGAGCAAGAGGCACAAGGAGCTGAGAGTGAGAGGGTGTGTTGCTGGAGGACTAAGGAGTACAAGCATTATTAGACACCAGGAGGAAGGTCCTGTGGTGAGGATAAAGAAGGTGTTTGGAGGAGGCCATGGGGAAGTAGCCCAGGGAATTGTAGCTGTCATGCAGCTGTTACAAGAGGCACTATAAAGAGCTGCAATCCACAGGGTCCTGGGCTGGAACCCGGAGTAGAGGGCAGACCCGGGTTCCCCCCAAACCTCCCAACTCCTGATCAGATACAGGAGGAGTTGATCCAGACTGTGGGGAAGATCACTGAGGTGAGCAAATCTGCCAATAAGCTCAGGACCCACCAAGGTGGAGGAGGAACTTTGTCACATTGAATTAATATGCAAACTAGATACCATCAATTTAGGTTTAAATAGAGACTGGGAATGGCTGAGCCATTACACACATTGAACCTATTTACCCATGTTAAGTATCCTCACACCTTCTCGTCAAATATTCTGAAATGGGCTATCTTGATTATCACTACAAAAGTTTTTTTTTCTCCTGCTAACAATAGCTCATCTTAATTAATTAGCCTCTTAGAGTGGGTAGGGCAAATCCCACCTTTTCATGTTCTCTGTATGTGTATATATCTCCTCAATATATGTCCCATTCTGTGCATCCGATGAAGTGGTCTGTAGCCCACAAAAACTTATGCTCAAATAAATTTCTTAGTCTCTAAGGTGCCACAAATACTCCTTTTTATAGAAAAACAAGATCCTCAATAACATCTCTATTGCCTGCCCTTTTGTACCTCCCAAGATCAGAAATGAGAGAGTTAAGATATTTGATCTTCACAGTCTCACAAAACAAAGAATTTTGATTTTTACTTTACATTTGTACTTTATCTTATGTATTAGACTGTGTGTGCGTGCGTGTGCGCATTTCTCCCCCCACCCGCAGCTTTCCAGCTGAGGCTTTTGAAAGTTTCCCGTAGATAAACCTTTGCTGAGTATATTTGAGATCACAAATTTGCCTCTTAAATCAGACTCTGTACCAGATGATTGGAGAATAACTAATGTAACACTGATTTAAAAAAAAAAAAAGCACACAAACTCTTCAGAGACAATCCTGGCAATTACAGGCCAGTAAGCCTAATTTCAGTACCAGGCAAAGTGGTTGAAACTATAATAAAGAACAAAATAATAATAAAGAACTATTAGACATGTAGATGACCTTGATATGTTGGCAAAGAGTCAACATAGCTTTTGCAAAGGGAAATCATGCCTGCAAATTATTACAATTCTTTGAGGGGTCAACAAGCTTGTGGACAAGGATGATCCAGTTGATATAGTGTACTTGTACTTTCAGAAAGCCTTTGACAAAGTTCCACACCAAAGGCTCTTGAGCAAAGTAAGAAGTCAGGTGATAAGAGGGAAGAGGAAAGGAAATATAAGTTAGGAGTAAGGAGTCATTTTTCAAAATGGAGAGAGGTAAATAGCAGAGTCCCCCAGGGATCTGTTCTGGGACCAGTCCTATTCAACATACCCATAAACATTCTGGAAAAGGAGAGTAAACAGGAGGATAACAAAGTTTGTGTGTAATACAAAGTTACTCAAGATAGTCAAGTTCAAAGTTGATTGTGAAGTTACAAAAGGATCTCACAAAACTGGGCTAAGTGTTAGAACCATTATAAAAGGGATAGATAATAAGACAGAAAATATCATAATGCCACTCTGTAAATCCATGGTACACCTACACATTGAATGCAGCATCCAGTTCTGGCACCCCATCTCCAAACAGATATATTCGAAATGGAAAAGGGCAGAGAAGGGCCACAAAAATGATTAGGGGTATGGGACAGCATCCATCTGAGGAGAGATTAATAAGACTGGGACAGTTCAGCTTAGAAATGTATTGGGGATATGATAGTTGCCTATAAAATCATAGGGAAGTGTTATTTACCTTTTCACATAACACAAGAACTGGCGTCACCCAATGAAATTAATAGGCAGCAGGCTTAAAACAATAAAAAGTAAGTACTTTTTTCCTATATGCCCAGTGAACCTGGGGAACTCATTGTCAGTGTATATTGTGAAGGCCAAAAAGTATAACTAGGTTAAAAAAAATTAAGTTAGTGGAGGATGGGTCCATCGATGGCTATTAGCCAAGATGAACAGGGACATATACCATGCTCTGGGTTTCCCCGAGTCTCTGACTGCCAGAAACTCTGACTTTTCAACAGGGGATGGATCACTCAATTTAATCACCCTTTTCTATTCATTCCTCTGAAGCATCTGGCAGTGGCTACTTTCGGAAGATAGGCTACTGAGCTAGATGGACCATTGGTCTGACCTACTATGGCCATTCTTACATTTTTATATTCACAAAGAATTTATACCTAAGAACTCTGTCAAATGTCAGTGGTCCCTGATAGCATTCTTTGTGAGTGATAAAATACAATATAATACAGATTTTAGCATGAACAAAGATGCTCTTTAATGTTTATCTGTGGTTTTGAAGTGTGCTGGTTCTAGGTTTCTAGCATCTTTTCGCATGTAAGTTCAAAAATTACCAGAGGTAAGCGTTCTTTATATTGACTTGACACTGACCAGCCTTTTTCGTTGCTCTGTTCAATAGATGAATTGGAAACTAAATTTGTATTCTTATGTGGAACTCTGTTTAATGTGGAGTGAGCGAGCACTCTACAGCCTTAAGGGTGTAGGTTCCCACAAGGGAGCAGTATGGAAAAAAATATGTGAAATCCTAGATAAAGATCTTCAGTGGAACATCCCAAACAACATAAAATTCTTTTCTTTAGAATCCATATCCTCCTAGGGAGATACTAGCAGCGAATGATGAATGTAAATAAACTATTACTGTCCATAGAATAACTATATGGTCAGAGAAAATTGATGTTCTTTGATGACATTACCAGTGTCTATCATATGGAAAGGAACTCCTGGCTTAGTTCCAAAAGTGAGAATGCACCACTGGAAAGTCACTGAGTCTAGGTAGACTTTGGCAAAAAGGGTAGAATAAAATGAAGATTTAGAAATGTGTTTAAATAGATTTTCAAAGGGCTGGGTAAACCAAGACTGCCGTGGGACAAAAAACTTGTAAAAATTAGATTTTAAATTTTTCATTGCCATTCCAAAGCCTCAGCATATGCTGGAAACAAAGCAAAGGCCATGCAAATTGAATATAACAGATCCAGGCACTGAGCGTATGTCTACATTGCAATTAGATACCAATGGCTGGCCCATGCCAGCTGACTCAGGCTCATTGGGCTGGGGTTAAGGGGCTGTTTAACTGTAGTGTAGACATTTGGGCTAGGTCTGCAGCCTGAGCTCTGGGATCCTCTCACCTCACAGGGTCATTGAGCCCAGGATCCAACATGAGCCCAAACATCTACATGGTAATTAAACAGCCCCTTAGTCTGAGCCAGCTGGCACAGACCAATTGCAGGTCTTTAATTGCAGTGTAGATATATCCTAAAAGTTAATGCACATAGCTCTGCACTCAAATTGTGGTATCTACTTTCCTGCATCTTCAAAACTGGCATTCTAGGAAACCACTCAGTTCATACATCTTTGTGTTGTGATCTATAATTTATACAAAAGAGATTTACAGACAAATAAAAATAGCATAGCTTAATTAGTCATAGACTTTAAGGTCAGAAAGGACCATTATGATTGTCTAGTCTGACCTCCTGCACAACACAGGCCACAGAACCTCACCCACCCACTCCTGTAATAAACCCTTAACCTATGTTTGAACTATTGAAGTCCTCAAACCATTGTTTAAAGACTTCAAGGTGTAGAGAATCCTCCAGCAAGTGACCCATGCCCCATGCTGCAGAGGAAGGCAAAAAACCCCCAGGGCCTCTGCCAATCTGCCCTGGAGGAAAAATCCTTCCCGACCCCAAATATGGTGATCAGATAAACCCTGAGCATGCGGGCAAGACTCACCAGCCAGCACACAGGAAAGAATTCTCTGTAGTAACTCAGATCCCACCCCATCTAACATCCCATCACAGGCCATAATTGTCAAAGATCAATTAATTGCCAAAATTAGGCTATCCCATCATAACATCGACTCCATAAACTTATCAAGCGTAGTCTTGAAGCCAGATATGTCTTTTGCTAAACAAGCTAAGCTCTTTGAGTTTCCTTTGATAAGATAAAAACAACGAGGAGTCCGGTGGCACCTTAAAGACTAACAGATTTATTTGGGCATAAGTTTTTGTAGGTAAAAAAACCCCTCTCTTCTTCAGATGCATGGAGTAAAAGTTACAGATGCAGGCATTATATAATGAGAAGAGAAGGGAGTACCTCACAAGTGGAGAACCGCTGTTGACAGGGCCAATTTGATCAGGGTGGATGCAGTCCACTCCCAATAATGGATCAGGAGGTGTCAATTCCAGGAGATGCAAAGCTGCTTTTGTAATGAGCCAGCCACTCCCGGTCCCTATTCAAGCCCAAATTAATGGTTTTAAATTTTGCAAATGAATTTTAGTTTTGGTGTTTCTCTTTGAAGTCTGTTTCTGAAGTTTTTTTGTTCAAGAATACTTTTAAATCTGTTATAGAATGTCTAGGGAGGTTGAAGTGTTCACCTATTGGCTTTTGTATGTTACCATTCCTGATGTCTGATGTGTCCATTTATTATTTTACACAGGGACTGTCCAGTTTGGCCAATGTACATGGCAGAGGGGCATTGCTGACACATGATGGCATATATCACATTAGTAGACATGCAGATGGCTGATGTGGCTGGGTCCTCTGATGGTGTGGCTAGAGTAGATATGGGGACAAAGTAGGCAATGAGGGTTGCTACATGGATTGGTTCCTGGGTTGGTATTTCTGTGGTGTGGTGTGGCGTGTAGTTGCTGGTGAGTATTTGCTTCAGGTTGGGGGGTCGTCTGTAATGAGGACTGGCCTGCCTCCCAAGGTCTGTGAGAGTGAGGCCTGGTTTTTCAGGATAGGTTGTAGATCGTTGATAATGCACTGGAGAGGTTTCAGCTGGGGACTGTACGTGATGGCCGTTGGTGTTCTGTTATTTTCCTTGTTGGGCCTGTCCAGTAGAAGGTGATTTCTGGTACCCGTCTCACTCTGTCAATCTGTTTCCTCACTTCCCTAGGTGAATATTGTAGTTTTAAGAATGCTTGATAAAGATCTTGTAGGTGTTTGTCTGAGGGACTGGAGCAAATTCAGTTGTATTTTAGGGCTTGGCTGTAGACAATGGATTGTGTGATGTGTCCTGGATGGAAGCTGGAGGCAAGTAGGTAAGTATAGCAGTCAGTAGGTTTCCGTTATAGGGTGGTGGTTATATGATCATTGCTTATTTGCGCTGTAGTGTCCAGGAAGTGGATCTCTTGTGTGAACAGGTTTTCCATTCCTTGGATCATCCTAGTAGCCCTTCTCTGTACCTGTTCCAGTTTGAATTCATCCTTCTTAAACATGGGAGACCAGAACTGCACACAGTATTCCAGATGAGGTCTCACCAGTGCCTTGAATAACGGTATTAACACCTCCTTATCTCCACTGGAAATGTCTTGCCTGATGCATCCCAAGACCGCATTAGCTTTTTTCACAGTCATATCACATTGGCAGCTCATAGTCATCCTGTGATCAACCAATATTCCAATGGTGGTACTCCTCTGTTACTTCCAGCTGATGAGTCCTCAGCTTGTAACCAAAATTCTTGTTATTAATCCCTAAATGTATGACCTTGCACTTTTCACTATTAAATTTAATCCTATTACTATTACTCCATCTTACAAGGTCATCTAGATCTTCCTGTATGATATCCTGGACCTTTTCTGTATCGGCAATACTGCCCAGCTTTGTGTCATCTGTAAAATATATTAGCACATTCCCACTCTTTGTGCCAAGGTTAGTAATAAAAAGATTAAATAAGATTGGTCCCAAAACCAATTCCCGAGGAACTATACTAGTAACCTCCCTCCAGCCTAATAGTTCACTTTTCAGTATGACCTGTTGTAGTCTCTCCTTTAACCAGTTCCTTATCCACCTTTCAATTTTCATATTGTTCCTCTTATTTTCCAATTTAATAATTCCCCATGTGGAACTGTATCAATTGCCTTATACTGAAATCGAGGTAAATTATATGCACTGCTTTTCCTTTGTCTAAAAAATCTATTATCTTCTTAAAGAAGGAGATCAGGTTGGTTTGGCATGATCTAGCTCTTGCCTTTATTTCTGTCTTTCCTAAACAGCACATATCCTTCAATACCTGTACTCCAGTCATGACTACTATTCCACCATGTTTCTGTTATAGCTATAGTATCTGGTTTTGCTTCCTGCACCAGTAACTCTAGTTCCTCCATTTTGTTACCTAGACTCCTCGCACTGGTGTACAAACATCTTAATTTTTGCTGTTTGCCTTCACTCGCATTCTTTACCCAATTAGGCACAGACGTTTTACTGCCAGTATCACCTATTAGACTTGTATCTAGACTACCCTTCCTCCTTATGTCCGTTCTCCTATCCACAGCTGTATCCTTTCTTACTTTGTTTTCTTCCATCTCGATGTTAAAATCTGGCGTGGAGATCACCTGGACATCTCCCAACCATCTCACCCAAATTCCTGGTTTAAATCCCTCTTAATCAGTTGTGCCAGCCTCCATCCTAGAAGTCTATTTCCCTCCCTACTCAGGTGAAGTCCATCCTGAGAGAACAGTCCTCTGTCCATGAATGCCTCCCAGTGGCCATACATCCCAATGCCCTCCTTATAGCACCACTGCCTGAGCCATCTGTTGATCATTATAATCTTGTCACACCTTTGTTGCCCTTCTCTAGGAACAGGCAGAATGCCATTGAAGATCACCTGAGCCTCGAGTTCCTTAAGCATCTTCCCCAGCCTGGCATAGTCTCCCTTGACATGTTCCAGCGAGAATCTAGCAGTATCATTTGTTCCCACATGTAGGACAATCAGTGTATTCTTTCCCGATTATTCACATTTTTCTGATTAAATTCTTCCTCCCAGCTGATCTGGCTCATAATTGTTTTCAGCTTTATGAATTTAGTCCTGTTAAACTTCCAAGTGTATACATTACTCATTGGGCCTTATTCTACTTGCACATTATAAATGTGATCAAGTCATGACCACTTCTACCTACGAGACCATTGGCTTTTAGTTGTCTGATCAGTTCCTCTTTATCTGTTAGGAAAAGGTCGAATACAGAATTCCCCTGTGTTGGATACAACACCTTTTTTAAGTTAGGAAATTATCTATAATGTTTAGAAATTCAGAGGATGTTTTACTGCTGGCAGCATGAGACTTCCAACATATGTCACTCAAATTGAACTCACTCATGATCTCACACCGTGGATTTGTTATAATGAAGCAGAGGGTGAAAGATTAAACTTGCTTTAACTCCTTTAAACAGTGGAACCATTTGCACAAGTTGAAAGGACTTTAGCAAGGTGATGCAGAATGAAAGAAGTCGTTTTCATGTCCAGATACCCTAAACCAGTGCATTCGTGTAGCCTTCACACCCTGGGAAGAAATAATAACCCTTCTCCCAAAAATTTTCATATCCAATTGCTGAATAGCTCCAATGATAAAATATTAATACTCTTTCTGCTTGTGGCTCTAAACATCATTTCCCCCTAGCTGTTGACTTTTTCTCCAACTTTGCAGCAGTTCAGTGTTGTTACAATTTTTAAAACATCCTTTGCAAGTTGTGATGGAGTTCTGAAATATTCTGCACAAAATAAAAAGCAGGTTTTCTTTCAGCTGCAAAGTAGAATTCAAATAGGGAAAAATTCTCTCTAAGCTGATAACTGGGTTTAAAACAATTAGAAAATAAAGACAAAAATATTATTCTTTATCAGATGCCTAAGTGGTATTAAGTGACTTTCTTGGATTTTTGTTTAATTTTTTAAGGTTAAGTAGTGGGAGAGAGGGCACAAAGTAACGGGTGCATAAGGGCCAGGAGTAGACAGAGATCCCTGTTCTGACTCCCCTCCCTCAATGAGCCAGTCAGAATAAGTTGCATCCCATAAAGTGATGTTCAGTGTCTAAGCACCTGGGACCATTAAGATTCTATGGATGAAATCCTAGACCCATTGATGTTAGTGGGATTTTTTCCATTGACTTCATTAGGACCATAATTTCACCCTAGGAGTCAAAATGCTTCTAAGTGCTTCTGAGACAGTCCCTACAAGATGCAGTTAGGCCCTAAATGTTTTAAAATGTTGGACCTAAGTCATCTCTCAGTTATGTCCATGCAACTACAATAACTTCAGAGGAGTTGCATGGTTGTAATATAGCTGCGTAAATACATCTAAAAATGGCCACAACAAACTGAGAGAAATGACAAACTGAGTTTGCTTTCCCCAAATATCCTAGTGAATGACTTTATTGGTGAGAATTCTCATGGAAACAGTGAACATTTTAAGCAAATATTGGAAAATATTAATGGAAAAAATAAATGTTGAACTCAGTCACAGACTTAATTCTGAACATTATGCACATGTTTCTTTTCCCTGATAACAATACCATCTGATTTATCTGTCCAAGCTGAGCTAACACAACAGGTAGTTTAGATACTGAATACTGCTTGTGAACAATCTACAGACCAAGAAGTATTTGAAGAAAATGTTCTGTAAGTAGTTTCTAATAACAAATTTAAGAAAATAATAAACTTCCCATAAGTAGAAAAAAGAGTAGATTTGTTGAATAAATGTTTTGGTATGAATTCATTCAGCATCAGCTGCAACTGAAAGAAGAATTTGGTTTCCCTCATTTGGCCATGCCCTCTTTTCACTTTTACTCCCCACCATAATCCTTCTCTTTACATCTTCTGTACTCAGGGCTGGCTCAGTCCTTCAAGGTGCTGAGAACTCTAGCCCTGATCTAGTAAAGCACTTGAATACATGCTTAACTTTAGACATGTGAGCAGATCCATTGAAGTCAACGCCATTAGTCACATGCTCAGATTTAAGTATGTGCTTAAAATTTTGCTGGATCAGGGCTGGAGTGCTCTGTACCTTGCAGGATTGAGCCCTTAAAGTTGTGCTCTTCCACGGGATACTTCACAAACACTTAGTACTTACATCCATTTTTTTGCGCCTTACATATGACTTATGATGTAGCTCACTGTGTAACTTCCTTCAGAATTTACTGTAGTAATAACACAGTGATTTGTTATGCAGTTAGTGGAACATGAGTTATGTGACTATGTTTGGAACCAGAACAAATTGGTTGCCTAATAGTGTTGTCTCTCCTTGTTACAGGACCAACAAAACTTTACTAGAATCTTTTGAATCGTTTAAAGCAGAGGTGAGCAAACTATGGCCTATGGGCTGCATCTGGCCCTTCAGATGTTTTAATCCGGCCCTCAAATTCCCACTAGGGAGGAGGGTCCAGGGCTTGCCCCACTCCGGCTCTCCAGAGGGGGAGCAGGATCGGGGTTTGGCCCTGCTCCATGCATGCCCTGGCTCCTTAAGGCTCCCAGCAGTAGCAGCGGTAGCATGTCCCCCCTCTCTGGCTCCTATACATAGGGTCAGCCTGGGTGCTCCACATGCTGCCCCCACCCCAAGCGCAGCTCCCATTGGTGGGAACTGCAGCCAATGGGAGAGCTGCAGTGGTGGCACCTGCTGACGGGGCAATGCACAGAGCCGCCTGGCTGCGCTTCCCTGTAGGAGCCAGAGTGGGGACATGCCACTGTGTCTGGGAGCTGCTTGAGGTAAGCACTGCCCGGAGCCTGCCCCCCTGACCCCCTCCCAGGCCCTAACCCCATGCCCCAGTCCTGATCCCTCTCCCGCTCTTCAAACCCCTTGGTCCCAGCCCAGAGCACTCTCCTGCACCCCAACCCCTCATCCCCAGCCTCACACAATGTCTGCACCCCAACCCCTAGCCCCAGCCCAGATCCCCTCCTGCACTTGAGTTCTTCATTTCTGACCCTACACCAGAGCCCTCACCCCCAGGGAGAGTCCTCAGCCTAACCCCCAATTTCATGAGCATTCATGACCCGCCATACAATTTCCATACCCAAACGTGGCCCGTGGGTCAAAACATTTGCCCATCCCTAATTTAAAGTGATCATTTAAAATAGGGGTTGCCTGCAGGTGCTCCATCATGCAGATTCCTTTGTGCATGTCCATACAGAAAGATTTGGCTCTAATTATTTTTAAAAGATGATACATTTGACAAGCCTAATTTTGTCATTTAGTTTCTTACCTCTGAAACTGTAAACCTTTTAAGAGTGATGAATAATTTAACTGTATTTGCTGATGTGCTTAAATTAATTGGCCAAGCCAGTGTTTTTAAAGAGAAAATTATTCAAAGATCTCTGAAGCATATTTCCCAGTCCGGGACTGAAATTTAACGTACTCATGGTATTTCCATTTGTACACTGTACCCACATAAATAACGCACATCGGTGACTAGATAAACGACTGTGTTTTCACATATAGGAAAAAAAGCACAATATTTCATAAACCTGTCAATGCTGATTTGTTTTCCCCAGAAATTCTAAAATATGGTTATGGTGGTTGCTTCATGACTCAGCCTGTATTGTTGGTAGATGAAGGTGTGAGGGATTCACTCTCCGAACACTCCCACCCCATCACATTTTTATTAAATTTAGAAGCTTCCTAAGAAAGCAAGAGAGAATAAAAAAATCAGGACATAGAATTAAAGTTATGCCTTATTTTATACATAGCACTCAATGTTTTTTAGGTGGCTTGCAGACATAGAATGATACAGGTCCCTGCACTGAACGGTTTACACTCCAGGTTTTACATTCATAAATATGGGGGAAGGGAGAGAGCACTTGGGTCCTCTCTCCCTTACCCTGCAGGGAGCAGCTGCCAGGAGCAAACTTTCAGGCCACACACCTTGTTGTCTTTCCTTTTCCATCCCATCCCATCCTGTCAACTCCTTCCACCAGAGTAAGCTGGAGTGCTTTGGTGTGAGGTCAGTTACAGTGAAAGGAAGGAGAGCACTTAGCGTATGTCTACAAAACAACTAGACACCTGTGACTGTACGGAGACTTCTGAGCTCAGGCTGGAGCCTGGGCTCTAGGGGGGTCTTGGAGCCTGGAAGTCTACACAGCAATGAAATAGTCCCGCAGCCTGTGTCCTGTGAGCCCAAGCTGGCTGGCATGGGCCAGCTGCGGGTTTTTCTTTGCTGTGTAGACATACCCCTAGGGTGAACAAGGGCTGTGAGAGATTTTGACTGGAAGCTGGTCAGAGAGGAGGATGGAGAAGGAAGTGGAAAATTGACAGATTGCTTGTTAGTTGCTTTGTGATTACTAGTTTGCCCTGTTTTGGGAATGTAAGCTCTTTAAGGCAGCCTTGAAGGTCAGGCTAGGAGACCCACCCCACTTGTTGGGTTTCAGAGCCCAGACTGCAGCCCATGCAGGAATATCTACATTGTTATTTTAAGCCCTGTAGCATGGGCCCTGCAAGCCTGATTCAGTTGACCCAGCTCTGACACACTCTAATATGGGCTGGGTATTTTTTTATTTTTTTTTTATTTTTTTTTTTGCAGTGTAGCTGTACCCAATGATGCCCTCACACTGATGGGGGCCTTTAGATATTGCCAGAATAAAAATAATCCTAGATTATTAGGGTTAGAAGAGACCTCACGAGGTCATCTAGTCCAACCCCCTGCTCAAAGCAGGACTAAGCCCCAGACAGATTTTTGCCCCAGATCCCTAAAAGGCCCCCTCAAGGATTGAACTCACAACTCATAGACTCATAGGTCAGAAGGGACCAATCTGATCATCTAGTCTGACCTCCTGCACAAGGCAGGCCACAGAACCCCACCCATCCAATTTTATAACAACCCCTATCCCAGGACCGAGTTATTGAAATCCTCAAAAATGGTTTGAAGACCTCAAGCTGCAGGGAAACCACCAGCAAGCGACCCGTGCCCCATGCTGCAGGGGAAGGCGAAAAACCTCCAGGGCACCTGCCAATCCGCCCTGGAGGAAAATTCCTTCCCGACTCCAAATATGGCAATCAGCTAAACCCTGAGCATGTGGGCAAGAGTCACCAGCCAGCACCCAAGAAGGAATTCTCCGCAGCAACTCAGTACCCATCGCATCCAACATCTCCCCGCAGACCATTGAGCAGACCTGTCTGGTGGTAATTCAAGATCAATTGCCCAAATTAACGATCCTATCATAACATCCCCTCCATATACTTATCAAGCTTTGTCTTAAAGCCAGGAAAGTCTTTTGCCCCTACTACTTCCCTCGGAAGGCTATTCCAGAACTTCACTCCCCTAATGGTCAGAAACCTTCGTCTAATTTCAAGTCTAAACTTCCTAATATCCAGTTTATACCCATTTGTCCTCGTGCCTACATTAGTACTAAACTTAAATAATTCCTCTCCCTCCCTAACGTTAACCCCCTTGATATATTTATATAGAGCGAGCATATCCCCCCGCAGCCTTCTTTTGGCTAGGCTAAACAAGCCAAGCTCTTTGAGTCTCCTTTCATAAGGCAGTTTTTCCATTCCTCGGATCATCCTCGTAGCCCGTCTCTGAACCTGTTCCAGTTTGAATTCATCCTTCTTGAACATGGGACACCAGAACTGCACACAGTATTCCAGATGGGTCTCACCAACGCCTTATATAACGGTACTAACACCTCCTTGTCCTTGCAGGAAATACCCCGCCTGATGCATCCCAAAATCGCATTTGCTTTTTTAACAGCCGTATCACATTGGCGACTCATAGTCATCCTGCTATCAACCAGTACCCCAAGGTCCTTCTCCTCCTCCGTCGCTTCCAACTGATGTGCCCCCAACGTATATCCAAAATTCTTATTATTAATTCCTAAATGCATGACCTTGCACTTTTCACTGTTGTATTTCATCCTATTTCTATTACTCCAGTTTACAAGGTGGTTCAGATCTTCCTGAATAGTATCCCTGTCCTTCTCCGTGTTAGCAATACCCCCCAGCTTCGTGTCATCCACAAACTTTAGTAGCACATTCCCGCTCTTTGTGCCAAGGTCAGTAATAAAAAGGTTAAATAAGATCGGTCCCAAAACCGATCCTTGAGGGACTCCACTGGTGACCTCCTTCCAGCCCGACAGTTCACCTTTCAATACGACCCTCTGGAGTCTCCCCTTTAACCAGTTCCTTATCCACCTTACAACTTTCATATTCACTCCCATTTTTTCTAATTTAACTAACAGCTCCCCGTGCGGAACCGTGTCGAACGCCTTACTGAAATCTAGGTAAATTATATCTACCGCATTTCCTTTATCTAAGTAATCCGTCACCTTCTCAAAGAAGGAGATCAGATTGGTTTGGCACGATCTACCTTTAGTAAATCCGTGTTGCAATTCGTCACAATTACCATTGACCTCTATGTCCTTAACTACTTTCTCCCTTAAAATTTTTTCCAAGACCTTACATGGATTTAGCAGGGTAATGGTGTTTTCCCCTTAAAATTTACTCTGTTTTATATCATTAGAAATCGTACCAAATAATCCTTTCTGTTGCAATCCATCCCCCATCTGTTTGTTGGATTGGAGCATGTTTAGAGCAGGGATGCTGCCTGCACATTTGTCTTTAAAGCACTTAGTACACTTTTGGGTGTTTTATAGAAATATGAATTTCCTCTTAAGGATTTTATAGTATTCTAGACTTCCTAGAATCCTTATGCATGCAATGATGAAGTACATCCAAGCATTCCTGACGCTTGGAACCACTGTTAAGTGATCAGAAAACCAGATTAATAAGGTCTCCTGTGCATTCTCACAACAAATTGCCTAATGTGTTCCAAGCCAACAAACTGAACAGAAAATTTGAGTGCACAAACATGAAGAATCTCTCAACACTACTGAACCAATTTCCTTCAAATGTGTCTGTTTACTGTGATTTAGAAAACAAGCTAATTTGGAGCACAATCTGTTTTGGCCATTGTTGAGTTATGGATTTGGAGAATTTTTGAATTAAACTTAGAACAAACATATTATTTTCCAGGTGCAAAAGTTCAAGTTGGCTGACTAGATTTCTCTTTAGACTTTTTCAAAATCTCCTCTGGACAAAATAATGAAAATGTTCACCCTCAAATCTTTATTATTAGTGATGATGCTCAAGAAGGAATAACCCAGTTTCATTCTGAGAGCCCATTTTGAGACTGGAGGACTGGCAATTGTAAATATCCATTTTTTTACTTGTGAAGTAAGCACACTGGTCTGGAAATAACTGAAAAACAATAAATACAGAGCCTCTCAATGCCTTTCTTTAAAGTCACTTTTCACTTACCTACATAATGTACTTGGTTGATTTTAGATAAAACAATATGGAGAACTATATAGATAATCAACAATAACATTTTACCAAAGAAATTATTTCAAATTTAAGTTCAACGGTAAGTCCATCTTTTCCTTAATTTCTTTTGATAACCTCTGAATTCAGATATTCTACTGGAATACATGCATCCATACCCTTAATCAATTTTGATGTTGAAGGTACAGATGCTTTTTATCCAATGTCTCATTATGCATGTTCCTTCCATGGGCAATTGTTTAATTTTAATTTTGTTTTTGTTTCATCATTACTGCAGCCCTGGGACTCTTCTTATTTGGTATGCCAGCTGCTTTTTTGCATTGCCAATGTAAAATGTTAGTATTAGCCTTTCCAAAGGAAATAATTTTTCTTATTTACACTCATACAACCCTTTTAAAGTCAATGGAATAGGACCGAAAATCTCATTATCAAACTTCTGCTTAATAATACTAATGCTAATATGTTCTATTACTTAACAGAAATTATATGTGAGTAGTTACCACAAATTATTTAATATATTCAACTGTGATTTAAAATTTTCTAAAATGTCTCTGTACTTAGAAAGTAAGTAATGTAACAATGCTCAAAGCATAGAGCTCTTTAAGGATTGGCGGCAATGTATTTTTCAGTCTATGAAGTGAATACAATTTGCTCATACTAAACAGATCCTGGGCTTCTGTTGGTTGCAGATGACATACGCATTAGGGGAGTGGTAAATATTGAGAAGGTCATTTTGCTGATACAGAGCAACTGGGATCAGGCCCTTTCACGGGTCCAGAGAGGCCCCGGCCACTTCCAGCTTTTGAGGCCCCTAACATAATAAAAATAAAAAATGATACACATGAAAACAAAATAAGGCACCACAAAAAGAGTGAGACATAATTTGAATATTTTTTTATTTAATGAATGCTTTTCACTTCTCTTATTTGCATAAATTTGCAGCTCTAAGCTGTGTGTGTGTGTCACATTTTGGTCCGATAGGGATGCACATAAAAACAAGTTGCAAAACTTATCAAATGCCAAAAAATTAACAAGTGTCTAAATTTGAGGCCCCCTTTGAGCTTGAGGCCCAGGCCCAAATGACCCTCCTTCCCCCACCCTCACCTGATTGGCCCTGATTGGGATTGCTTGATAAGGTGGGTGCAAGCAAACAATATGAATTTTAAAATTTCTAAATGTATACATCTCAGAACAAAGGATGTAGGCAATACGTACAGGATGGGCGGCTCTTTGCTGGGAAATGGGGACTCCTGAAAAAAGATTGTGGGGTTGTGGTGGATAATCAGCTGAACACGAACTCCCCCTGTAACACTGTAGCCAAAAAACTAATGCAATCCTGGGATGCATAAACAGGGGAATGTTGAGTAGGAGTAAAGAGGTTATTCTACCTTTGTATTTGGCATTGGTGTAACTACTGCTGGAATATGGTGTCCAGTTCTCGTGCCTGCAATTCAAGAAGGATCCTATATATTGGAGAGGGTTCACAGAAGAGCCATGAGAAGGATTAACGGATTAGAAAACCTGCCTTATAGTGATAGACTCAAAGAGCTCAATCTAATGATCTTAGGAAAGAGAAGGTTAAAAGATTACTTGATTACAATCTATAAGGACCTACATGTGGGACAAATATTTAATAGCAGGCTCTGCAGTTTATCAGCGAGAAGTATAACGTGACCTGATGACTGGAAGGTGAAGCTTGACAAATTCAGAGTAGAAATAAGGCATAAACTTTTAACTTTGAGAGTAAGTAACCACTGGAGCAATTTATCAAGGGTTGTAGTGGATTCTCCATGACTGGCAATTTTAAAATAATGATTGGATGTTTTTCTAAAAGATGTTCTCTAGGAATTATTGGGGGAAAGTTCTGTGAACTGCATTTATATAGGAGGTCAGACTAGATGATCACAATTGTCTTCTGGCCTTGGAATCTATGAACCCTTCTGGAAGATTCTCTAATGGTGCAGAGTTGCTGTAGTGAGTTCTGGACCACTGGCTCTCCTTGCTGCCAGCACAGAAGGCATGGCTGGGGAACAGGGAATGCCTGCACCCCAGCAATTCAATCCCTTCCTTTCCTCACTATACTTGAGGGGTGTTAACGGGCAATCTTACTTTGAATTGTCCCTGAAATATTCATTAACTGCTTATGCTAAACAATCTGTTCCCTGTTGTATTTAGCTGTGACACCATTTCCCAGACTAGAAGTTGGTTCAATAAAAGATATTCCTTCACCTGCCTTGTCTCTCTAATATCCTGGGGCCAACACAGCTACAACAACACTGCATACCCCAGCAATTCAGTCATTTTGGACTGTTCTCAGCGGGCACAGTTTGCTCTGGAGGTCCTTGAGTGGCCCCCTGATTGGGGAAGTATGATAAATGAAGGGGGAAGGTAGCTCCTTTTATGGACCCACCCAGCCAGTTAGCTATAAAATCCCTCTTGGTAGCTGTTCTCTACTTGCTTTACCTGTAAAGGGTTAAAAAGTCTGATTGCATGCATAGGTAAAAGGGAGGGAGTGGGCACTTGGCCAAAAGGGCCAATGGAAAAGCTAGAACTTTTTAAAATGGAAACAAGACTCCCATTTTGTCTGTCTGTGTTGTTCTTCCGGAGAGCAGGGACAGGGCTGGAACTATGCTGTAAAAGCTTGCGCCAGGTATGAAAAATCATCAAATCATACCTAGACATTACTCATTTGAAACCCCTGATATGTAAGTAGATCAGGAAATGTCTAGGAATACGTGATTAGGTTTCTCTCTTTTATTTCTGTAAGGCTTGTGGACTCCTCTGTACTAACTCCAGGTACTTTTGTTTTGCTTGTAACCTTTAAGCAGGACCTCAAGAGAGCTATCTTGATGCTTAATTCTTGTAATTGTTTTTTTTAAATCTAGCAAAAAGCCTAAGTTCCAAATGTATTTTCTTCCTTTGTTTTTAATAAAATTTACCTTTTTTTTTTTTTTTTAAAGAACAGGATTGGATTTTTGTGTCCTAAGAGGTTTGTGCATATATTGTTTAATTAGCTGGTGGCTGGTAGCTTTGTTTCTTTCTCAGCTCTTCCCCAGAGGGGTGGGTGAAGGAGCTTGAGAGTATCCCACAGGAAGGAATTCCCAAGTGCGCCTTCCTGGGCTCTGAAGGTTGTTTTTTTTCATGCACTTGGGTGGTGGCAGCATTTACCCATCCATCCAAGGTCAGAGAGAAGCTGTAACCTTGGAAGTTTAATACAAGCCTGGAGTGGCCAATATTAATTTTTAGAATCCTTGTGGGCCCCCACCTTCTCCACTTGAAGTGCCAGAGTGGGGAATCAGCCTTGACAGGAAGTCTAAAAGTATCTCAAAGCCATCTTTTGCACTTGTCCTCCTGAACTGACACCTGTACTCCTCAATACAGTCAAGGATCTAGGCCAGTACTGTTATCCATTTGGTTCATATATGGTAAGACACAACAGAAAAGATCTCCAGTGATTATGCTAGCCCTGTTTTCAGCCTCTCGACTTTCTCTTTGCTGAACTGCTGCCAATGTGTCTGGCTGCATCTCATACAGGAACCTTGATGTTTAGTTCTTGTACTTAAGCCTGGCAATCATTCACAACTTTGAATTGTGAACTTAAAATAACCCTACTTGTTTGCAAACATTCATATTATTCCAATTTTTATTCTGTTATTTCTCCAGACTTCCTAAATCGTTCATGTGTAAAATACTATATAAATGTAAATGTCTGATTAGATGATAGATTTTATAAACATGCACACAGCTCAACTAACATAAAATTTAACATAAACTTCCATACAGTAAATACTGATTTTATTCTTATTATGCTGGCAACAATAACTGCATTGATATTGTCTGTACTTTTTTGGATTTACTAAGAGCTCATTAAATATGTTTTGAGGGACTTGTGGATTTCAGTGACTTTGGCTTTAACGTTGTTGTTGTATTCCTCCAGAAAAGTGATCCTTTCACTGATGCTCTGTATCAATAATTCTCAACCTGTGATTCCAGAGCTGCTGTTCAGTTATTTGTGGTGCTATCTGTGGCTATTCTGGAGTCCAAGTGTATGAATGATATTCCTGAAACTGTCTGATCTCAGGCAGTGCAAAAAATGTGCCAGTAAATGAAATGTTCCCCATAGTTCCTACTACATGGAAAATAGCCCAGGTGAGTCACTGGGATTCTCTCCAACACCGAGGAAGAAAGGAAGAGAGGGAAAGAGGTAAGAGTGGTGATACGGGGGCTGGTTCTGACCTCTGAGTTTTACATCCATCTAGTGCCAGAGACACTGGTGTAAATGAGATTTTGAGCAAATATCCTCAGCGACCTGATACCAGTGAGGATGAGTATAGCATAGTGCAGATGCTTCCTAACACAAGGGGAATTCTCTGCTGGCTAGAATATGACCTCTTTATGCTGCAAAGTGGCCTAAGCAGACTGGGCAATCTACCTTTAGTTCTTTCACAAACACTGAGTTTTGTGGCTCTTTCTGCTCAATCTTGAATTTTCTTTTTCTCTACTACAAGAATTGAGCTCTGAGGGAAACTAGGCAGTGAGGCCTTTGATTTCATACACCCTTTTCTGAGATGCTTATTTATATTGCACTTTTCAGAGGAACTTTGGTTTTCCAGTGTGACGCTAGATACAGCAAGGTGGCAGAAATCCTGAGGCTATTAACAGATAAAGCAGCAGATTTTATGCATGCTTCTGACTAGGGAGTGAGAAATGGAGATTGCTTTTGACAGGGCGCAGTAATAGACTGAACAGCAACTCCCTTTTCTCTGTAGTTTGTGTCTGTATTTTAATTCAGTTGTTCATGTTGATTATTATGTTCAACTTTTAAAAGTATTTGCAGCTTAATTGTAGGTCACGCTACAATCTGTGAAAACCTCTCCCGCTCCAGCTGAGAGATACTGTGTTCTAGTGCTTTCTCTCTATGGGCAGTAGAGGCAAAATATTTTCCCCCTAAACTATGTAGTCCTCTGTGTCTAATAACTATATTGTGGGTTTAGAGCAAGTGTGTGGCTTTGTTTCTTGTCATATTCTATTTTGTCATTCCTTCTCTGAAAAAAAAGAATAAGTGAGAGAATATCAGCTGAAGGTGAAAGACACAAGTGTTTACATATGTCAATGAATTTTTGCAATTGCCTTTGTGGGGGTAATGAAGAATGCTGTGCTAGTTGATTTTTTTTGTTTAAATGACTGTTTAAGAGCTACTCAGAAGCTAGAAGGAGAAACTTTTTAAATATTTAACTGCTCTGAGAAGTGTTCCTGTAACTTTGGCTTAATGTAATGGACTATGAAAGGATGTAAATGAATATGCAATCATTTGTGAGTAAAAGTCAAACCTAAATCTAGCTGGAGACCAAGTGATGAAACACTTCTGATAAAATCCTACTGACAAAAATAGAAAAATGTGGCATGTCTCCTAAATTAATAAATGAAATGTGGATGAAGCACAGGTGAGCTTCTGTGTTTGGCCCCCCTGCCCAGAGCAATGAGGATTGGGCTTTGGCCTCCCCACCTGGGGCAGTGGGGCTCAGTGGTCTCAGGCTTCGGTCCCCTCTCCCGGAGTCATGAAATAATTTTTTATGTCAGAAGGGGGTCACAGTGCAATGAAGTTTGAGACCCCCCTGCTCTAGATTACTTGAATTAGAGGTGCTTCTGGTACTTCAACACTGTTGGCATAGCAACCTTACTCTGTGAATATTCTTGTTGAGGTCAAGTAGACCACTCATGGAATAAAGAGCCACTCAATGGGCATGAGGGTATCGCAATACTGCCCTTATTGACTAAAGATGAATGAGCTTGAAAATATTCTGAATTAACCAAGTCTGGGAAAGCATCCAAAAATTTTGAAGTTTATTTGATTATTCTCTGAACTATTCCAGCTGGAATAGGGCTGGAAAACAAGTTTTTCTTTCTTTTTGTCTTCCTTTAGCCAGGAACTGATCTTGCAGACTTTTATGCGCATGTATGATCCTATTAAGTTCTTAGATTTTCAGGTTTTTTAAATCATGTGCTTGCATGGTACAGAATGAGAAGGTAGGATGCCACAGTACTATAAATGTGAAAGAACAATGGAATACCTATTTAGGTCAATGAGTCACTTCCCAGAACAAACTAGATCCATTTTCCAACAATAAATTGCAAGACAAATTCTAATGGAAATAGAAAAGTGGGAAGGCACCCAATTTATAATATATGGTCAGTTATGCTTTGTGTAAACAAATGTATAGGAGGGCAGCATGAAAACAGAATGAGTTATTGGTAGCCAAATGAACAGGTGGCTTCTACCCAGAGAGCAAAGAAAAAAGTAGTTCTGGGAAACAGTAGGCCCATTAAAAAAGATAAGTTACATTAACTGTTCTAAAATGCCATAAATAGGTTTATTTTTTAATCTTTGTCTTTGATGAGAAAAATATTTAGGTAGACAACTGAGAAGCATGAAAAATGACTGTTGGTGAAACACAGGTGAGGGAAGACTTGAAAATGGGAATATATACAGCTGGTTTATCTGGTATGGTTCCTAGTACCTCAGTATTTCTCAAACTGGGGCTGCCGCTTGTGTAGGGAAAGCCCCTCCCACTGGCTGTGGTTCGCTGCTCTAGGCCAATGGGAGCTGCTGGAAGCAGCACAGGCTGAGGGACGTGCTGGCTGCTGCTTCCAGCAGCTCCCATTGGCCTAGAGCAGCAAACCACGGACAGTGGGAGCTGCAATCGGTGAGACCTGTGCATGGGGCAGGTAAACAAACCAGTCCAGCCCGCCAGGGGCTTTCCCTACACAAGCAGCAGCCCCAGTTTGAGAAACACTGGTCTACCTAGTGTGCACAGTGTATTTTTATCACTCGTTTTATGAGCTCTGTCATATACACACTGCGTAAAATCGTGACCCCCACCAAAATCAGTGGCAAAAGTCCCATTAACTTCACTGTGGCCAGGATTTCACCCACTACATTGCATCTTAATAATGTCAGGTGTTGCAATCAAATGGTGAAGAAACCTCTTGTGTGCTAGTGTTGTTAGATTCTCACAAAGTAAAATGGCAATATTATCCATGGCAGGATCAACTGCATATTCCTAGTCTGTTTATTGGAAAAAATGTAATTTGTTGCAAATAGGAATCAGTTTGTCATTACAAACTGAAATATATTGTTTAGGATAACGTATTTACCTGCAGGCAGCTTTTGTAACCAATTGCACTCAGTGTAACTGTTGGAGGCAGTTATCCTTTTCCTGTCTATTAAGCTTCTAGTTTACTTCATTAACATGTTGCTAATTGGTGTGTGATTTAATTTAAATTCTACATGAATTTTTTTGTAAAGCAGAAATTGTTGTAATTCATATCAATATCTCATGGGAGCTTTTTTTCAGATCCAATGCATTTTAGGAGGTGATTGGTTGTTTTGTTTTGTTTTTTTCTTCAATTAAAGAATTCATGGGTGCCAGCTGTACTTGTAAAGATTAAAATAAAAATATAATTAAACTGTGAACTAAATATCTAAGAAATAAGTAGGACCAAAACTACTCTTAAAGGCAAACAATTCTTAAACCATGCTTCTTATCAGCATTTGATTGTGATTTTCATGAATTACACTGTCAGAGCTGAAGAAGCTTTCATTTGTGCATTAAAGTAACAGGAGCTTTTATTTGTGTTCTCGGCCAAACCTCCTTTGAAAATTCTGGGTTTTCTGGGTTACGTGTACCATCGAGCATGACTTTGTATTGCTTTGCGAAGTACTACACGATAATATAACTGGGATTAAAGAGGAGTTGAATGTACTGAAATCTAATGATAGCTGCTCCTAAAATACACAATCTCATCCAGAGACACTGATAATACTCCGTCTTTCAAATGTTCAAAAAGAAACGTTGGATAACACAACATAGAGGGAAAAAAAAGTGGAAATCAGAGCTAGAAGCATCTCTCTTGAAGCTTCCTGCCACACAAAGCATAGCATCTGAAAACTCATTAAGTCTTTTACAGCAGTCACTAAGTATTAGTGCGATAAGATACAAGCCAACACCATGTACAGTGCTTTCTCCAATGACCAGACCTAAAGCTGTAATGACTCATTTTGGCTTAATTTTCAGCCAGTTTTCAAATTTTTTAGTTGCGGGGCTCTATTTTTAAAAGAGAGGGAAATTTTACTACCAGACTGAGCTCAGTGCTAATAGTGCTACTCCAGAAGCAAAACATAGAGTTACAAACTAAATGTCAAAGGACATTTTTGTGAGTACATGTGTGGTTCTAAGCAGTAAACATGATGTAGCTTGATATTAGTAAGGATTTTGATTTTTGACATAGTCCCACATGATATTCACATAAGCAAAGTAGGAAAATGTGGTCTAGATGAAATTACTATAATGTGGGTGAATGACTGATTGAAAGACCATACTCAGAGTAATTATCAATGATTCACTGTCAATCTCAGAAGGCATATGTAATGGGGTCCCGCAAGGGTCAGTCCTGGATCTGGTACTGGTCAATATTTTCATTAATGACCTGCATAATGGAATAGAGAGTATGCTTATAAAAATTGTGGATGGCTCTATGCTGGGAAGGGTTGTAAGCACTTTGGAGGACAGGTTAAGAATTCAAAACGACCTTGACCAATTAGAGAATTGGTCTGAAATCAGCAAGATAAAATAAAGACAAGTGCAAAACGCTACACTTAATAAGGAAAAATCAAACGCTCAACTATAAAATGGAGAATTACTGACTTGGTGGATTAGTACTGCTGAAAAGGATCTGGGGGTTATAGTAGTTCACAAATGAATATGAGTCAACAATGTGATGCAGTTGTGAAAATATCATTCTGAGATGTATTAACATGAATATCATATATAAAATACGGGAGGTAATTGTCCTATCCAGAGCCATGCCGTGGCTACTTCACTTCTCTCGCCTCCCAGGCTTGCGGCGCCAATCAGCTCAGGGTGGGGGGTGGGGAGCTGCTGTAGGGGGGGCACCTCAGGGCGGGAGCTGCCACGAGGGGAGGGGGGTGTCTCAGGGCGGGGACTCAGGGACGGGGGAGGGCGCAAGGTGGAAATTTTGCCTAGGCCGCGAAACATCCTTGCACCGGCCCTGTGCCCAGCCTGCAGCCGGGCGGCTTAGCTGCTGGAAAAGGGGCCCAGACATATGGGGGTCACCTCGTGGACAGTGACACAGAGCTGGGCCCCCCACCCCAGACTGGGACAGCTTGACCTTGGAGCCTCAGGCCACCCTGCTTAGGCACCTGCTTGGAAGGGCATGAACTCCCCAGGCTCTGGGGGAGAGGCTGGAGGGCTCCTGGCCCCTGTGCCCCCCAACCCTGCACGGCTCCCTCCCTACACAGCAGGAATAGGAGCCCTGGCCGCCTCTGCTTTTACTTTCCATGGCAGTAAACCCGCCTGCTGGGAGAATACATATAATTTGTGTGAGTGGGGTGGGAGGTCCTCAAAAAGCTTGGTGTTTACTTAAGACAAGCATACAAAAGCATGGAAGGTAAGAAGGTAATAAGGCAGGAACTGTAGCCTCCTTCATTGCACCATTTGTAAGGTACATTGTGCATGATGCAGGGCTTCTTTCATAAGATAAGAGCTTCAGAACTTTTATTATCCTTCCTATGGACTGCTTACGGTACAGATAAAAGTGCAGCATAAATTATTACAGAAAGGATCTGTAGTAACAAATGCTGCTCTCCCCTTCGCAGTTTTGAATCTCCCCACCAGTGAGGTTCCAGGGGACCTGCAGCTGGGGGAGGCCTCAGCAGCACAGGTGCTGTGTGAGCTATCTGGGAGTCAGAGCCATTAACCAGGAAGGGGATAGACAACACATCTTTCTGCAATACCCTTGGCTTCTGGTAGATCCCAGGAGAATCTCATGTTAGTGAGCCAAGGCATGGTCTCTACCCTGGGCCATGGTTAAGAACTCCTGCCCTACTGCCAATAAAGAATTGAAAGAAAACGATGTGGGTTTTCATTTCCCTGTGCAAGATATTTCCATTCAGACATGGGAGCTTCAGTATGTATTTACACACCTTACTAAAGAAACATCCTATGCATATGTTGAAATAAAGGTTGAGATTTCTGTGAATATATTTGCTTAAATGCACCACTCAGAGGTCCCAAGAGATCATGCAGCACCTTGCCCATTTTCCCTGATGATTTTATTTTTCAAGAAAATACTTCCTTGTTACCCTCTTCCTTTTCCGATACTTGAGAAGTTGTGAATTAAGGGTTGCACACTCTGTCTGTGTCCAATTTTAATCTAATCAAAACTCTGAGAAGAGAGGTAGCATTTTACCTATTTAAGAGTAAAGATCTGAAATGTTCAGGGCATATGGTTTCTCATTAGATGTATTCTAGTCTTTGATTATTTTAATAGGAAAATGATTAAATAGCCTGATACAACCAAGAATGCACAGTTTATGGATTCTGCCCCTCTTTAAATGGCCAAGGGGGATAGGGTCTCTTGTGGATTCAATCAGTTTTGCAATTTAAACAACTACTTGATGTCAGAGTTACCACAGATATATGCTAACATACGACAACTATGCTGCAGTAAAGGTTTTGCTGACATTACTTTACCCTTTCATTTCAACAGCATTAAATAAAGCAGTGTGTAAACGCACACATGCATCATCAAATGCCCCTATCCATCTCTCATTGTCATCCTGTTTCAGGCATAGATGACTTTTTTTTTTTTCAGCTCTCCATATTGGAGTTATGGTATTATACATTATGCAAATCTTACATTTTGCTATGTGCTTTCAAAGAAGTGTAATTGAAAGAGTGCCTCCTGGATCAGTACTCTCCTCCCATTCCAGCTGGTGCAGATCTCCTCCCCTCCTATTTTTGACTGCATAACATCCCTGTAGAAACTACTTGGGAGAGTTAAATAGGAAAACATTTTATGTAGCTTTAGCTTCTTTCAATACAATTTAGCAGTTGGAAACAAGGAGAATGAGCTAGGATGATATCACCAGTCAACTTTCTCCATACTAACAGCGAGTGCTCCATGGACCATCAGGGGCCATAGGCTGGAATTTGGAAACTGCTGTTACAAATTCCTACAAGTCATTGTGTTTTGCACAATTGTTTTGGATGCCTGTCCGTAACACAAATCAGAGATTAAAGTCCAGGTGTATATGTATGCAAAAATAAATTTAAAACTGTTGCATTATTTTGAAGATATTGAACCTTGAGGTACTGTGTTGTGCGGTTTAATCTGTCAAAGTCTGTATATTTAACTATGAATAGGAAACACCGAACAAATTCTTGTCTGAACTTGTAAATTATCTTCACACTGATTGAAATCTTTATAGTGTACAGAGTAATGACTTTCGCATAAAAAGTGAGAATGTGGTAATAAAATTTGCAGATGACACAAAGTTGGGAGCTATTGCCCATACAGAAGAGGATGGGAATATTACACAAGATGATTTGGATGATCTTAAAAACTGAAGTAATATAAATGAGATGAAATGTATCAGTGCAAAGCGCAAGATCATGCTTTTGGGATTAATAACAAGAATTTTTTATATAAGCTGGGGATGTATCAGTTGAAAGTGACAGAAGAGGAGAAAAACCTGGGTGTATTGGTTGATCACAGGATGATTATGAGCTGCCAATGTGATGCAGTTGTGAAAAAGGCGAATGCAATCCAAGGATACATCTGGTGAGGTATTTCTAGTAGAGACAGGAAAGTGTTGTTACCACTATACAGTGCAAGGGTGAGACATTTATATGACATACTCTGTGCAATTCTGCTGTCCTATGATTAAGAAAGATTAATTCAAACTAGAACAGGTGCAGAGGAGGGCTACTAGGATGTTCAGAGGAATGGAAAAACTATCTTACAAGCGGAGACTTAAGGAGTTTGGCTTGTTTAGCCTAACAAAATGAAGGATAAAGGGACATAGGATTGGTCTCTCTAAATATATCAGAGAGAAACACCAGGGAGGGACAGCAGTTATTTAAGTTAAGGGCCAATGTTGGCACAAGAACAAATGGATATAAACTGGCCAAAAATAAGTTTAGACTTGAAATTAGACAAAGGTTTCTAACCATCTGTCATAAACAGATAAGTAAGAGTTAATAGAACAGAAGTACTTCATATATCTTTTGCCTGTAAAGGGTTAACAAGTTCAGTGAGCCTGGCTGTCACCTGACCAGAGGACCAATCAGGGGACAAGATACTTTCAGATCTTGAAGGAGGGAAGTTTTTGTGTGTGCTGTTAGTTTTTGGTGGTGGTTCTCTCTGGGTTCTGAGAGTGACCAGACGTGCAACCAGGTTTCTCTCCAATCTCCCTGATACAGGTTCTTATAGATTCAAAATAGTAAGTACTAGGTGATAAAGCGAGTTGGGCTTATATTTGTTTTCTTCATTTGCAAATGTGTATTTGGCTGGGAGGAGTTCAAATTTATATGTTGCTGAAAGGATTTTAATTTGTACTTGTATACTTAGGCTGGGAGGGTATTCCCAGTGTCTATAGCTAAAAGACCCTGTACCTATTCCATTTTAAATTTACAAAGATAATTTTTACTGTTTTTTCTTTCTTTTATTAAAAGCTTTTTCTTGTTTAAGAACCTGATTGTTTTTTTATTCTGGTGAGACCCCAGGGGACTGGGTCTGGATCCACCAGGGAATTGGTGGGGAGAAAGGAGGGATGGGGGAGAGAGAGGTTATTTTCTCTCTGTGTTAGGATTACTTTCTCTCTCAGGGAGAGTCTGGGAGGGGGAGAGAGAAGGAGGGGGGAAGGTGAATTTTCCTCTCAGTTTTAAGATTCAAGGAGTTTGAATCACAGTAATCTTCCAGGGTAACCAAGGGAGGGGAAGCCTGGGAGAGGCAATGGTGAGGGAAAGGGTTTACTTTTCCTTGTGTTAAGATCCAGAGGGACTGAGTCTTGGGGGTCCCCGGGCGAGGTTTTGGGGGACCAGAGTGTACCAGGCACTGGAATTCCTGGTTGGTGGCAGCGCTACAAGTACTAAGCTGGTAGTTGAGCTTAGAGGAATTCATGCTGGTACGCCGTCTTTTGGACGCTAAGGTTCAGAGTGGGGGTTTATACCATGACACCATCAGATAAATGAAGTTCTGGAATCGTTTTCTGAGGGGACAGGGGAGCTGTATAAAACCTAAAAAGTTAAGTTTATGGAGGGCATGGTATGATGAGACTGCTGGAGATGGGACACTGAACAGGGTGGGCTACAAGTTACTACAGAGAGTTCTTTCTTGGTCTGGTGGGTCATGCCTACAGGTTTAGAATTTAACTGATTGATCACCTGGGTCAGATTGGCAGAGACCATTGGAGTTTTTTTGCCTCTGAAGCCTGGGGCACTGGTCATTTGTTGATTTGAATTACAGTAAATGGTGGATTTTCTGTAACTTGGAGTCTTTAAATCAAGATTTGAGGCCTTCAGTACCTCAGCCAGAGGTTATGGGCCTATTAGAGGAGTGAGTGGGTGAGATTCTATGACCTGCAATGTGCAGGAGGTCAGACTCAATGATCATGATAGTTCCTTGTGGACTTTAAGTCTATGGGTCTCTGAGTAGGATGAGAGGCAGTGAGAGAATATATTCAGAGGAACACTGTGATTGACTCAAATCTTTGAAATAAATCAGAACCACAAACAAACAATTGGCTTAGCACTATAACAAAAAGACAATATTTTTGTGAGAGGTATTTTCATATTTTAAAGCATAGGAAAATAGGGATCCCATTTAAAAAACTTAAAGCAATTTACTCATGAAAAATACAAATATGATGGCAATATCTCTACTTTAAACATTTAACAGGGGACCACACATTTTCCATGACCAACATTTCAAATTATCCTCTGTTTTTGCACCACAACCAATGACACAAAATCTGAACACACAATTTGGGCATGTAAGAGATATAGTTTTACTTTTTGTATACATTATGCTTGAAACTGCAAGTACAAAATTGGCAGCCTCATTGAAAATGTGACCCTCAAGTGCATTATAAGTACATTTAAACAAGGATTTCTTTAAAAAAAACTAATGCTGGTTTTCAAAAACAGATTTAATTTTGAAATTGTTAGCATTTATAGTGGAAAAATACCCCAGCCATAAAACTATATTTATTTATTTATCTCTAAGAATGAAATTGCTTGAGACTCCTCTTCTATATATAAGGACCCATATGACTGTTGCTCTGTAGATCCCCTGGGAAGGGAGGAAACAATGAGCCCCTTTCTCTCACCCCTTAAAGCAATGAGACATCAGATTTTCATATTGTGGCTACTTCCACTCCCTGAATGCAAAAGTGGGTGGATGGCTTGCTCTGTTGGCAGGCCTCTGAACATGGTCAGGAGGACACATTCATTAATGCATACACTAAGATACTATGATGATAATGTGCCATCAATACTACCACTGTAACTGAAGTACCAAAGGTAAAATTCTTACCCTATTGAAGCTGATGGGAGTTTTAACATTGGTTTCATTGTTGACAGGATTTTACCCCTAAAAATTCTGTTTTTAGAGCTGCAAACCTCAATAGTCTCATGGCACTCATATTTAAAAATATCCACATTGATCACATTGTATATTAAGGTTACATTTATATATAATTTATTAGCCCTTCATAAACTAACATTCTTTAACAAAGGGTTAGTCGATTGTATACATTGTTAGTCCAGTAGGTTAATAGGTTACTTAAAACAATGGCTTATAAACATGTATAATACCTTCTGCTGATATGCTGTTGTAACCTTTGGGTGGGCTAGGGTTTGTCATTGCCATTCTCCAGTGCCTAAAAACCCAACTCCCATAAAAAAGCACCTGGAGACCCAAAATGCAGGCATTGAGGATTTTCAGCAAGGATTGCACAGGATCAACCTCCCCACAATCAAGTCCAAAAGAACAAAAGGGATTAACTTAATTCTTAAAATACTAATATTATAAAATCTTATAAAGAAACAACAAATAACTGGTTTTTTCCAATATAACATTTATCTTATAAGCCACATACATTATCTTCAGCATTATACATAAAGAAAAATTAAATCTAAACAGGACTGTTCCCACAGAAACACAGTGAGAAGAAATCACAGTTTCCAAAACCTTGGGTTAAGCGCACATGATTCTGAGTCTTTGATCACCAAATCTGTACAGTCTGAGTCACAAGCAACATCTTCCCTCCACTTGCCTGTAGAATTTTTCATCTGGAATCCATGCGGACCAGTGGTCCCTAAACTGTGGGATGCGCCCCTAGGCGGACATGGAGGAATGTTTGGGGGGCATGGTAGGGTGTGTAGGCAACCCCCATTAGGGGTGGAAAGGGAGCACCATCCAACCTGTCCAGCCCCCAGCCAAAGCCTCAGCTTTGACTCCAGGCTCCAACCACGGCCTGGCCTCGGTCTTGGCCTCCGACTGTGGCCTGACTCCTGGCCCCTGCCACAGCTCCGCTCCTGGCTCCGGCTGTGGCTCTAGTCACAGCTTCGGCCCCAGCCTCGGTCCCTGGCTCCTCATCCCAGGGGGCACAGAAAGATTACAGGTAAGGAGGGATGAGACAAAATTTTGGGGACCAATGATGCAGACTCTTTCTCCTCTGCTAAAATCACACATGTAGTCAGCTAACCAATTAACCTACTACTCAGTTAAGTGCATAGATTTTTAAAAAACCCAACTCTTCTGCAAAATGTATCAGAGTTAGGGGAAACAGACTGCTTTTTGCACTTGGGGCTCAGCTTTTCACAGTGCACATGGTTTTTTTGCAAAGCAGCTGTTCTGACTACTTGCCCTCATGGGGTCTGAGTTTAGCAACAAAGAACTATTGAGCATACCCCAAAATGACTGCACCCAATTCCGAAAACTTCTGAGTGTGGAGAGCTAATTGTGCATCAGCCTAGCAACAATGACCCAGATACAACTCATTCCTACCCTCCCCACCAATAGATCTCTTAAAGAGTTATTGCCCCATTAGGCACGTGGGTTACACGAGGACACATACTACTTGTGTCTGTAACAACTGTAGAATGTGTCTTAATAATGTATTAATTCTTTAGAAAGTATTGATGAATGTATTCCTAATAGAAAGTGTGACAAGACCCATCCACACTATTATTGATGTTTTAATGGAGAGTGGAAAAAAATGTTCATGATGCACTCAGTGCTATTACACGACCAACACGTTAGGGATTCCACAGGGGAAGAAAAACCCTTAAGCCTTTAGGAAAAATACAGCTCGGAAGAGTCAGGAAATGCTATAACACTCCTAGAAATACGGAGGCTTATGTGCCACTGAAGAGCAAAGGAGTGAAGTAAGATACATATAAATTTAGCAAATGCAAGCATATTTATTACCTTCACACAGAACTGAAACATCACTTATTTGATCTGTTTTTGATGTCTGTGGTGCATATACTATGTTTTATACAGCTCCCCTGTGTCCATAAATAAACTTTATTTGGACCATCCGAGGGAGCTGTTATTAACAGAGTTAGTCACTGCTAACATCAATTATCTGCAGTATACTATAAGTATTTATTTATGGTTACAATAAAATATTCTTGTGAGTGTGCAGTTCTATGAAATTATTGAGACTACTGAGCTAGTATGGGGAACTTCATTCTTCTGTCATAAATTATCTGAGCAGTGCAATATCTAAATATGGAGAATGGGTGAGTCCTTGAATAACACCCCAAAATAATAACGCTTATGAGAAAGCTGTGATTGTATGGTGGTGGACAGGTTTTATAGTCTGCAAGAAAAAATAGCTGAACAAATTGATTTATTATTTGCTTTTATGTACTTCCAATATAATTAATTGCCTGTACAAAAAAAAAGTCCATTAATATAATTCAGCTTTCTCAGTGTTTGGGGATCTCACAGTACCTCCATGGGTTAAAACTGGATAAAAAAAGGCTCATGCTAAAAGGAATAACTATAACTATCTAATTTTGCCAAAAATTTCTTCTACAGAATTGAATAATGAAGGTTCTACAACGAAGTGACTTTTTGGCATATGATAAAAAAGGAAATGATATGTTTGCTTTCTTTTACCTGTTGAGGCTTGTCTTAATGATAGATTATTATCTGTTAGAGGCAGGTGCTATGTATTTTATTATAAGTACTTGCTGTACCTAACAACATGACAACCTAAGCACTTCACAGCATACTACAATACAAATAATTAGTTTAATTAGAGTAGAGTTAGCAAATGTATGTTTTTTTAAAATTTAGTACAAAATTGGTAAGAACTAAAATAGCTTCCTTTTTTTAATTGTTTAGAGTTAATATCTCCCCCAGCATGTTACATAAACCAGCATAAAGAGACTGAATAGTGTATACTTGTGACAAAACAAAATTGAAACTTTTCTTCATTTGTGATAGAATAATGGAAGATTTCTGCAGCTAGCAATCTTACCTTCTCATTTGGAAGTGGGCTGATGTCGTCATTTGAATACCTGAGCGTTATCGGCACGTATATTAGACAAGAATATTTTGAGCTATAATCCAGTGAGTTGTAAATCACTAGAGAGACCCTGAATTGGTAAAGCTATTACATGGTTAAACAGTAAGATTATAGTTAGTGGGGTTTTTTTTAATATTGAAGAATATAAAGATATTGACATGATTTCTTGGAATGAGGTGAGTGCTTTATTAGTAAATTTATGGGCACATAATTCCATTGTTATGGGGTTATTATAAAGGATTTTTTTGTGCCTTCAGAAGATTAGAGATCCTAGCTAGAATCATCAGGTTATATGCAAGACTATGTCATTAGAGATAATAGTCTTCTGATGTGTTCATCCCAAATCCTTAAACCCATGGAGAATGATGTGTGGGTTTAACCACTGTGCTCTTGGCAAAATCATCAGATTCACATTTGTCAAGTCACATGCAGATTTAATATGGAATACGCTATTACACAGTAAAGTTGGACTCTTTGAGTTCCAGCAATCTGCCAGTCTGCTTTTGCATGTGACATGGGGATGCCAAGGAGAGGCAAAGTCCAGCGCAACTAATGAAAAAATGTAATCAACATCCTAGAAGCCAAAGAGAGACTAACTAAAATGAAAAGCCATTGAAAAGGACTTTGGAGATGACCAAGAGATCATATGTAGTTTGCTCAAGCCTTCCCATTGAAGTCAATTGGAGCAGCATTACATTCAGTGTGAGAAGCTTCCATCACAAACCTAGCTGTGTCTTTTTCACAGAGGCAAGTCTTCATACTGAAAAGAACCTTCCCTGGCTTTCCAGGTGGCTGTTCACATTCTGTGCCTATGTCCATATGGAAATGAATGTAAGATGCCCTGTAAAGATTACACTGAACTGTGCAACTCATTCTACCTATTTTTTCTGTCCATGTGACCTTAGGGAAAGGCTTACATGTTTTTGGTGTTATCTGTTATATTTCTGGTGACTTAGAATGCATATTAATAGGTCAGTTGGAGGTTAAACAAGTTGAAGACTTGTGCAATGCAATTATTTAGTAGATATCAGTAGTCTTTTAAAAACTGATAAAGTGTCTGTGATTCTATTAATGTCAAAATATAGTTGGTTTTAGAATGCCATTGTTTATTCACTGATTGCATATTTTAGAACCCTGGCACCTCTAGAAATAAAACCAAGTAAAAGGGGTAACGACTGGGTTGAGGTGCCTGAAATTTAAATGCAATTTTACCCGTGTCTACGGGTAATCTCGCACCTTAGCAGCTGTCCCTCATATAGTTGAGTACTTTACCTGTTCCTTACATAAATCAATTCACTGTAGTGCCTTACAGTTGCTACGCTGTACTGTACTCCTGGCTAAAATTTCAGCAAAGCAAGATCTAGGGAATTTCTATGAAGCTAGCATATCTGTGGTTCTCCACAACTGTGGAATGCCGGCTTTCATTCTGTTATGAAAGCAGCTAGAGTAGCCTGCTCAATGTACAGTTGCCTTTTCTTTCTACTACTTGTCTCTGGCAGTGAGTCCTTTGGTTACTCCTTCCATCCATATCTTGGAGAAACAGACTGGGCAAACCAGAGACCTTTGCTCTTTTGTAATTTGTCAATTGGTATGAAAGCCCACTATCTGGCAAGCAAAAACAGTGGCAAAGCAGTTGAATAAGGTGAATGCATGCCAGAAAAAATGGGAGTTCAATCCTGTGTTTAATCTTTTGCTTCATGTTTGTTTATTTCATATAAAACAAAGGACATGATTTTTGTAGGTCACATTAAAAAAACCCAATATTCCTTTCCCACTTGCTTTTGTCATGATTTGTAAAGGCATTTGTATTGTTTTCAGATTATCACATTCATCACCTCCTAGCATGGCAATATGAAAGCCCTTTCAGTAGATGCAAAAGACTTTAACACTTTAAAGGGTTACATTTTATTTTTTCCACTTCTGTGTATTCCATTATATCAAACAGATAATAGAAAGGACAGATTAAAAGTCCAGGTAGGGCCTGAGGATATTTAAAGTGTAATCACTGAGGTACAAGGAATTTTTTTTGTCCTTGTGACTTACGTATTTGCTCTCTCCACTCCAGTGACACATATGATGACAGATTTTATTGATAATTCATGAAATCCTTCATGTGAATAAAATGTGTACAATTAAAGGTCCTCCCAAATGAGAAGGGCATTAAAACACAGATGTTGTGCCAGATTGTCTCCTTTTGTGCAAAATACCATGCAGGGGAACAAGATGCATACAGAAATACATTAGACCAGGGATGTGGGAGGTAGGATAGTCTTCCCATTAAAGTACATTGCTGGTGAAAAGATTATTCAAACTCATTAGCTGGAATAGCAGCTGTTAGGGGGCTGTGCTGAAGACTCACATATTGGTCCTCAATTGGGGGAAGATTTCACCTTCCCAACTATCATTCATTTATGCGGGTGGATTTTGCCCTGACTGCCTATTTGCTGGGAAAACCAAATGTTCTGCTCCTGTCTAGCAAATAATTCTTCATGATGGAATGAAGTAAATAAGATTTATTGTGGCCACAGGTGCTACTTGACCTGAATAAGCATAGCAGAACCTGCCTTTATATAATCAAATGTGTGTGAGACACACATCCTGAGCTTTTCTTTTCTTGCGTGAAATTCCCTTGCCTATCATAATTACATACAACACCCACCAAAGCACATTGTCTGTTTGCCTCCAGTTTTTCATAATCTGTTTGTGACACACATTTTCCATTTAGTACAACTTTTCATCCATTCCACAGAAAGGATTCCAGTAGCCAAGGCCCAAGTCTGAGACAGCTGCAGTAATCTTTGCAGCAGAGCAATTCTGTTAGTTACACTGGAGAGGCCTAATTAGTCCTTATAACTATTTGAGATCACCTAATTGGTGAAGCTGCTTGAAAATGATTCTCTCTTTATTTCAGCTAACTCCATTATGAGCTCTAAGTTAAAAAGGAAATTCTGTCTTCCTGTATTTTGAAAGCAATCTATTATTCACTAATCCACTTGAGTTAGCTCACTGGCGATGTAAAACATATGGCTACTTAAAACATATGGTTATTTAAAGCACTGGAATGGGTTACCTAGGGAAGTGGTGGAATCTCCATCCTTTAGATGTTTTTAAGGCCTGGCTTGACAAAGTCCTGACTGGGATGATTTGAGCAGGAGATTGGACTAGATGAACTCCTGACCTCTCTTCCAACCCTAATATTCTATGATTCTATGATATACTATGTGTTTTTTTTAATTCATTGGGAGATGTGACTTCTTGGGTTAGTCCATTCTGAAAGGAGAGGAGGGATTGTTGAACTGAAATATGTAATTTTCTACTTAGGAGGTTTATCAGATACTAAGCTTGTGGCTCCCCTGGTTATCTAAGCATTTAATGCTTTCAGTTGCTGTACATAGGAAAAGCTGATAGTAGCATTTGAACTCGTCGTCTCTGACTGTCAGAATGCATTTCCCTTGCAGCAGCCCTGTAGCAGCAGCAAAAAATTATGTTTTCCTTGGTTCCTTTTGCAAAGACTGTTAAATTTAACACACAAAATCTGGCAGGAGTCCAGAAATTTTACAGCACTTTTGTGAAGTCAGATTATTTTTATTCTCTTTGTGACTAGCTTGTCTAGAAGTTGTCCATATCAATCAGCTGTTTTTCACCCAAGACAAACGTAACTAAGCTGCTCTTATTTTTCCGAGGCATTTAAAGATCAATTTAATGAATCACTTCACTGCTTCTTAAATTTACAATAGACAGGCCATATTTAGATCTCATTTACACACTTGTAAATAATGGAGTCACTCTTGATTTACACCACTATAACTAGATACGGCATGATGTGTGTGTATTCCTCCTGCAACAGAAAAAAATGGAGAGAGTAAATATTGTTCCATTGTTAACTGTCCTGGTAATACTGGGTCAATGTCATAGAGTCTAGGGTTTGGGAAACAATAAGCCTAAGCAAAGAGTAACTGGATGAATATTATGCATTACTTTTGTATTGTGAATGACATAATGCATAGAATTGCAGGCTAAATATTTTTTGTCTATAGCAACAGCTTTATGTACATAAGGGTCTAGTTTAAGGGATATATTAGACTTCATATTGGTCACTACTTTATTCTACAAACCTGCAAACAGTTGCTGCCTCCAATCCATTCGGATGTTCCAACTATGTTAAAACAAAGTTTCAATAGGAGGCAGCTAGAGAGAACTCTGACCTGCGGGGAGACGGGGAATGATAAACTCCTTTGTGTTTTTCTTCTGACATTTAGCTCTAGTTTCAGAAATTTCTACTAATTTAGAATGCCTTGAAATATTTGAGTGCACACTTAGAACATCTAGGGGACTTGTTTGGTTTTGTTTCTTTTGGAGGCATTAGTGGTTCTGAGCACTCACTAACTTCAGCTGCAGTTCTGAGCACTCAGCACCTCTAGGTTTTTGTAATTAGGCATCCAAACACAGTGTGTTCACTTGTCTTGATGTATTTTACAGCACTGCATGGCCTGAGCGTAGCTCTACATTAACAAGATTAGAGTTAAAAAATGAAGGAAGGTTGTGGCGTACTGTGGACCTGGGCCGAAATGGGATCCTGATCCCATTAAATCTTTCCATTGACTTCTCTGTTACAGTTTAGCTTTATTTGCAACCTCACTTATGTGGTTTCACAAAATCAGGGCAGAATTTTGACCTTAATGACTATGAAGATTGTTTTATTCTTTTGTAATTCCCCCCATTTTTCTGCATTAGTCATACTATGGTAAATAACATGCTACTGAATGTCTTCAGAGGTCTTGCTACCTACGTACTAATATTGCATTCCTTGAAGATGAGCTCTTTGATCTAAAGAGCTGTGTTGTTATGACAAAGATAAATATGGTCTAAAGGATTTGGTGCCTTACGGATTATAAAACATATATCCACAGGATCTTAAAGGGCATATCCTAGGACACTTAATCTAAATGAGAGACAAAATTGCAAATAACATGAACAATGCAATGAAAAGTATAAAGCAGCTTACAGCTTGTTAAATGGTGGCTATTGCCTATTCAGGTTTCTGTATCATAAAATACCCAGCCAGTCTGGTAAGATGCTGCTGTTGTATCCATATCAGTTATTTCCTTTTTGTTCTTCAATTCTATTTCCTTGTTGTTTCATGAGCTTTAAATTATTGTATAATACAAGTAGAATCTCATTTGGAATTTTATGGTAATACTCAGGCCATTTTGCTTCTATGTTTGAATTGTGTGTCTGAGGATTAAAATATTTGTCTGTGCTATGAATGCAGTTTACAATGAGAGTTTCTTACTGGGTTGGCTTTTGGTTTTACTTTCATTTCTTATTCTTTGTCTACATGTGATGAATTTCTGTGTCATGACTGAAGATTAAAAAAAAAATCTATATTAGGCTCTCAACCTTGGAATTCTGCAGTATGTTAAATCTTACGGTAAAGAGCAGACAATAGAAGTTATAAAAAATTATGATCACCTCTCTGTATTTGAAGCCTGATCATATCTAAATAATAAACTAACAACAAAAAAATAGCCCTATATGGTACATGTATAGAGATGGATTTAGCCCTATGTTTTTAAAAAAATTCCACTAATTGGAATACCTAGATGGATAGCGCTCCTAGCAGCAAGGGTCAGAGTTACACATAGATCAAATTTTCCCAAAGTTTGGGAATGTTGCGATTCAGGATTTTGATTCTACTGATGATAGAGTTGGGTTGAAATACAACAGTCTGAGTCCAAATTTTCACAAACTTTAGGGTAATCTATATCTGTGTGTGATGGAGCACACCTAAGTCCCGATCACAAGAAGGCTAACAAGCTTCTCTGGATACTACCGGTACAAAATAGTCACACTTGTAGAGCCTGCACCACTTGGAGGAAGCATGCTTAAAAGGGAACAGGAAGGGGTGACAACTGGGGGAAAGCTGCTGTAGCTCTGAGTTATCTGACTCTTGCAACAAAGTCAGGGGAAGAAAGACAGCTTATAGACCTCTGTTGCTGGCAAGGACTTATCAGACCAGGTATCAGCCAACACTATCAGGAGGGATTGAAGATAAACTCAGATCTGGAGTTTAGCCATGCATAGCCACCCTAAACAATCCAGAGCTCTATAGAGCCTCTTAAAGGAGAATTTAGAGACTGAAGATTACTGCATCTGTGAATCCAGAAAGACTGGAGTAAGATTCCCAAATGGGGAAAGGGCTTTGGAAGGGAAGGAGACTCTGAAACTGCCCAGGCAAGACCCAGTAAAAGTCCAGCCCATCATAATGAGGGTTTTTGTTTAAGAGACTCTATGTTGATTGAATCACTATGGTGACATATGCCTTACTCCAGTAGAAAGATTGGTTTTGGTCAATGTCTACATTGATCATACTGATCCGTATTCTGCCTTTCACTTACTCTGGTGTTAGCCTTTTGTGTTCCACACTGTTCTTTGCCATAAAGACAAAGTAGAATTCTTACTCTCCAAAGGATGCACTGAGTCTCAGAAGAAGTGGTGCCATTACTCTTCACTATACGCACTAGCCACTGGAACTGGAGAATATAATTTGCATTCATAAAGGAGACTAGTTGGAACACACAGGCTGCATTTCCGCAAAGTGCTTAGGAATGTCCCCAAATTTAAATCCGTGGGAATTGAGGCCAGAGCTTCTCTGCAACCAGCAGGAATTCTGCCTCCCAGTTCTTCCCCTGGGATGAAAGGCTCTACAACCCTTACCACAGCTGAGCCTACACTACACTATTAACCCCTCAGTAGGCAACAACTAGGGTTTATGGACTGCTTTACATGGCTTATCACCATTCTTAGGATGTCTATTAATATCCACTACAAAGGATGCACTATTCCATTTATTTTTCTTGGCAACGTAAACCTTTACATCTTCTAAGAACAGTAATAGCAGTACATTTCCTTTCATGGTTTCTATTTAAAGGAAAACATCACATCTGTAAATGGCTCATCTTTTCATTCACTAGCATAAGCCAAATCTCTGGTTCCCGCCCCCTCATTTTCTCTATCTTTTTCCTCTCTGATTAATGTGCAGAAAGAAATATTTATAAGTTCAGAAGATAGAACAGCGTCAGACACTGCTAACCCTAATATGAGTCTCATCCTAGAAGACCTTTCAGGTAGGCTTCTGAGTTTTCCATTCTGTGTTACTTTTGGTATAATCCTTTATGATTTATGACAACAGTTAAAACTGAAATTCAACATAGCACTTAAGGGTGGAAAAATTAATGTGAAACTGTTCAAAAAGCAAGCAGTATTATTAAATCATTGTATAATTGCAATGATTATAAACTTGATGGGGATAAACTCAACAATAATTTATTCTCACAATAACTGCAAAATTGTGACTTCAGCAATTATTCACAATGCAGGAACTGATTATTTAGAGGATGCTTAGAATGTATTAATTAATGCCATCAGTAATGACACTTGAGGGCATCATTCAAATCCTATATTTGAATTATGCTTATCATCTGGTTAGGAATAACTCTGGGGACTTTACATTATTAATAGATTCCTTTTGAGATTTTTAGTAAAAAATATGTTTTCTTCTCTCTATCTAATGAATGCGAAATTTGATTTTATATATAAATAAAATACCCTGAGTCTGACTGCAGCTTCCCACTATGTAATCATGCTTTTTGTTGTAAAAGTGATTTAAGCCATTTTATCAATTGCCTATAAGAGTTTTCATACACAGTGTACAATATACTCAAAGGAATGTCAGTGATAGAGGCTTTCTTTAGAAGACTAGATTTTCATTCTTATGGATATAAAGTGCATTTGTGATATAAAACCACCATAAATGACCTAACTATATCAACGATTGTGGCAATCAAGCCCCTTTCACTTCAGAGTATTTAAATCAGCTCATCAAATACACTTATATACTGAGAATATAAATGACAGTTTCAGAATAAGCAGGCCACGAACCTTTCATATTCTAATTTTTCTCTCTCACTTTCAAGTTTTGAGATCTTTGGCCACTGAGATAATTAATCTGCCTTTGGGATGGAGTCTGTTCCCTGACAGTCATCATGAACATGAGCCTAAAGACAATTTAGCAAATTGAAAATGTTGCTATATAGCTGGAAGAAGGAATAAAGTAAGCAAATTCACAACCTATCACTTCTAACTGCTTTGAGGAATTATTTAGTAGAGTCCTTTCATCCTGATGTCAGTTGCATGATATCCACGGTTGCCTTCCTTTTTCCTTTCTTTCTCTTCTTCTAAACAAATACATTACGTTTTATTTAATGAGCTAACTCTTTAGAAGAAGATGTACACTTCTGCTAAAGGCTCATCAGAGGAGGGAGGAAAGATAAACATAGTATTGAGAGGTAGACAAAAAAAGAGACAAAAACTGGTCCTCAGAATAACAAATTCTGAAATGTCATCATGTACGGAGGTGGTGGACTCCAGAGACAGGTAATGGGAAATAGGTAGGTGTATCACCATGGTATCAGAGTCAACAAAAGTATCACTACTGACGTTCTCTGTCCCCTACTCCTGTTCATGTAGATCATTATTTTTTATTTTCCCTCTCCTTTCCCCTACTTCTGGCTTAGTTACGTTTTTTGAGAGGTGCATGTTTATCATGGGCAAGCTTCCCAATTTCCCTGCTCAGAGATGGGAAAAGAGATACTAGGAGGTAGTTGAAGTCTGTTGAATTGAGTGATTTTGGAGCATCGGCTGAATTATTGCATATTTTAGGGTGTGTGGCAGACTTATTTTGAAAAAAGGCATTGGTGATCTCTATTACCAATGGCCTAGGATCGGTCTTTCCCCAGACAGAATGAAAATGGATCAGAATCTCATTAAGTAGCTTAGATCTTCTTCAGTACTTTAAGGAATTTCTGCTGTGAGAATTCTAAGAAGGATGGTGGGGTACTAGCTGCTTTGTGAATAGCCTCCAACTCCAGGGGTCCATTATAAGTTTGAAAGGTGCTCAGGTGCAAGTGGGGTTTAAGAGTCTAAATACGGAATTCCAAATTATTAGCATTAGCGGTTTCAGTAGTTGGGTAGTGCCCCGAGGTCCCAGTCAGCAACCTGGCTCAGAAGTTGTGCTAGGTGCCGTACAGGCACAAAATAAAAATAAAATGGACCCTGTCCCAAAGATACAACAGATAGAAAGGAGAAGTTTAAAGTAACAGTGAGATAATACAGAACAGTGTTCTAAGCTATGGCTATGGAACATCTGCTGGCCAGCTTTTGGTCACTAGATTCAAACATGGCCAAGAGCAGTGGTTCTTAACCAAGAGTACGTGTACCCCTAGGGCAGGGATTGGCAACCTTTGGCTTGTGGCCTGCCAGGGTAAGCTCCCTGGTGGGCTGGGCAGGTTTGTTTACCAGCCGCGTCTGCAGGTTCGGCCGATTGCAGCTCCTACTGGCTGTGGTTCGCTGCTCCAGGCCAATGGGGGCTGCAGGAAGTGGCGCAGGCCAAAGGATGTGCTGGCCGCCACTTCCTGCAGCCCCCATTGTCCTGGAACGGTGAACTGTGGCCAGTGGGAGCTGTGATCAGCAGAACCTGCGGACATGGCTGGTAAACAAACCGGCCCGGCCCGTGAAGGGGCTTACCCTGGCGGGCCACATGCCAAACGTTGCCAATCCCTGCCCTGGGGTACCAAGAAATCTTCCAGGGGGTATATCAACTCATCTAGATCCTAGCCTGTTGTAAAACCAAGCAACATAAAAAGCACTAGGAAAACTAAATTACAAAGTAAAATTTCATACAGACAATGACTTTTTTATACTGCTCTAGATACATTTCAGTGTATAGTAAGTACAATATTTATATTCCAATAGATTTATTTTATAATTATATGGTACAAATAAGAAAGTAATGGTGTGCTGTGTATTTTCATGTCCGATTTTGTAAGCAAGTAGTTTTTAAGTGAGGTGAAACTTGGGGTTCACAAGACAAATCAGGGTCCTGTAAGGAGTACAGTAGTCTGGAAAGGTTGAGAGACACTGGCCTAAAGGATTGAATAAATATAGATACCAAACTACCTTCTTATACCTAAAAGTAGTCTTCCCTAAAATGTTAGGGGTACATTGATTGGGAAGATTGTACCTTCTCTTTTGATAAAGAAGTCTTCTGTTAAAAATCAGTGAAAAAACAAATGCCCCATGTGCCCTGTTGGGGTGATTCTAACAATAAACATCTTTTGTTTACAGAATGCACACTACTTTGTCCTTGCAGTCACATAAGAACAGCCATACTGGGTCAGACCAAAGGTCTATTTAGGCCAGTATCCATTCCCTGTCGCTCATTCTGAGCTTCCGGCAAACAAAGGCTAGGGACACCATCCCTGCCCATCCTGGCTAATAGCCATTGATGGACCTATCCTCCATGAATTTATCTAGTTCTCCTTTGAACCTTGTTATAGTCCTGGCCTTCATAACATCTTCTGGCAAAGAGATCCAGAGGTTGACTGTGTGTTGTTTTAAACCTGCTGTCTATTAATTTCATTTGGTGACCCTCTGTCATAACATTTCTTCCCAGATCTGGACCTTAGCGTCCAAAATATGAGTGTTAGCATGAAAACCTCCAAGCTTAGTTACCAGCTTGGACCTGCTAATTGCTGCCACCAGCCAGGAATTATACAGTGCCTAGCTCACTGTGGTCTCCCCAAAACCTTCCCTGGGGGACCCCAAGACTCAGATTCCTTGAGTCTCACAACAAAGGGGAATAAACCATTTTCCTTCCCCCTCCTCCCCTCCAGGTGTTCCCTCCCTGCGTTCCTGGAGAGATATACAGAAGCAAGCTCCGTGAATCTAAACAAAGGGATTCTACCTTCCCTGTTTCCAGTCCAGGAAACACAAGTACCGAGGGAGCTAATCTCTCTTCCTCCCCCCGCCCCCAGAGGGTATGCAAAGTCAGGCTTAGTAAATCTAACACAAAGAGATTTTCCCCTGACTTCTTCCTCCCACCAATTCCCTGGTGAGCTGCAGACTCAATTCCCTGGAGTTCCCACTAAAGAAAAACTCCAACAGGTCTTAAAAAGAAAGCTTTATATAAAAAGAATGAAAAAGGACATAAAATATAGTCTCTGTATTAAGGTGACAATATACAGGGTCAATTGCTTAAAGAAAAAAAAATGAATAAACAGCCTTATCCAAAAAGAATACAATTTAACACATTCCAGCAACTACACACATGTAAATACAAAAAAAAAATATAAACCTATTGTTTTACTATCCTTGTACTTACAACTTGGAAACAGAAGATTAGAAAGCCTGGAGATAAAAAGATCACTCTCAGAGACAAGAAAAGGAACAGACCAAGAACAAAGGACAATGAACTCACACCCCAAAACTTCCCTCCACCCAGATTTGAAAAAGCCTTGTTTTCTGATTGGTCCTCTGGTCACGTGTTTGGTTCCCTGTGTTAACCCTTTACAGGTGAAAGAGACATTAACCCTTAGCTATGTGTTTATGTCACCCTAGTTCTTGTGTTCTGAGAAGGAGTAAATAACACTTTCTTATTTACTTTCTCCACACCAGTCATGATTTTATAGACCTCAATCATATCCCCTCTTAGTCGTCTGTTTTCCAAGCTGAAAAGTCCCTGTTTTATTAATCTCTCTTCATACAGAAGCCATTCCATACCCCTAATAATTTTTGTTGCCCTTTTCTAAGTCCAATATACCTTTTTTGAGATCGGGTGACCACATCTGCACACAGTATTCAAAATGTGGGCATAGCATGGATTTATATAGAGGTAATATGATATTTTCTGCCTTATTATCTATCCCTTTCTTAATGATTCTCAACATTGTTTACTTTTTTGACCACCACTGCACATGATGTGGATGTTTTCAGAGAATTATTCACAATGACTCCAAGATCTTTCTTGAGTGGTAACAGTTAATTTAGAGCAAATCATTTTATATGTATAGTTGGGATTATGTTTTCCAATGTGGATTACTTTGCATTTCTCAACATTGAATTTTATCTGCCATTTTCTTGCCCAGTCACTCAGTTTAGTGATATCCTTTTCTAGCTCTTCACAGTCTGCCTGGGACTTAACTATCTTAAGTAGTTTTGTATCATCTGCAAATTTTGCCACCTCACTGTTTACCCCTTTTTCCAGATCATTTATAAATATGTTGAATAGGACAGGTCCCAGTACAGAGCCCTGGGGAACACCACTATTTACCTGTCTTCATTCTGAAAACTGACTATTTATTCCTACCCCTTGTTTCTTATCTTTTAACTAATTACCAATGAATGAGAGGGCCTTCCCTCTTATCCCATGACAGTTTACTTTGCTTAAGAGCCTTTGGTGAGGGACCTTGTTCCTTTCTGAAAATCTAAGTACACTGTATCCACTGGATTCCCCTTGTCCACATGCTTGTTGACTCCCTCAAAGAATTCTAGCAGATTGGTGCTAGATAGCATGATTTCCCTTTACCAAAAACCATGTTGGCTCTTCCCCAACAAATTATGTTCCTCTATGTGTCTGACAATTTCGTTCTTGACCACAGTTTCAACCAAAATTGGTTGCTTGTTCTCAGTTACCTGCAACTGAGCCCTACATCCACGCACCTGTTCTGTTTTTCAAAAACTACAAAACCGCTACAATAAGAAAAGGCAGATCACATACCTGAACTGGGGACAATGTGTCTACCAGAAAAGAATGCTAGACCCAGCACCTGAACTATTCAAAAGGAGCATCTGATTGCAGAACAGTATGAAGGCCTATTTTTTTAATAAGAAAAAAATGCTAGAGACAGAATTTGAAGAAAAAAAATCTTGTTTCTCTCCATCTAATTCAATTAGTATTAAAAAGAAACAGGATCAGATTTTTATAAGTATTTGGGATCTTAAAGATGCATAAGTTAATGGGACTAAGGTGCTAGGTGCTTCTGAAAATCCCACTAGGGGCCTATCTGCATCTTTAGGCACCTAAATACCTTTAAAAATCACTGGCCCAATTAACTATCTGTCACTGTTTAACACTACATTTCAACTGTTAAAAATGCTTTAGCCATAGTATTTGAAGCCTTCCCCTTTTTGTCATCCCTAGTAAAATATCCCTTCATTTAGCCAATTGTCTGAGTGGTTATTGGGACCCACCAGGGCTAGTATAGTTTTGGTGTACGACAGCAATGAGTAGCAATTACATGTTAATTAACCCACTTTAAGGTCAGGGGTCTTATTTAATAAAACACTTTGAGATCTTCAGATAAAAGTTCCATACAATGCATGCTATTAACAATAATTTGTCAGTTATAACTACTTTCATAAAGAATTAGTGTATCTGAAATGCTTTGATGAATGGCACTATAAATATATAAATTATCATACCAGGAAAGACATTATTGTTAAGTGTTTCTTGTTTCCAACCTAAGAGTTAGTGGCTTCTTGTGTTCTGAAATCTATATGAACAGTCTTTGCCCTTCTCATAATTGGACTACAAGAAAATCAGCTGTACAAAAACAGATTTCAGAATGTCTTTCCCAATGTAAAGTTAATGTCAACAGAATTGCCTGTGAAAATCCTCCATCCAATCAGAACAGAACAGAGGAAGAACTGCAGAGTAATTGACAATTAATGGTAATAAGTGGGAGCCAGAAGTTTCCATACAGTTACAGAAATTGGAGATGGAAATGGCCTAGTAGGTCAGATCTCTCTCCTTGTGTCTAAAGTTTGATCACTTCAAGTGACTCAGTTGATTAGGATTTCCAAGGAGACCATTTCATGGTGTAATAATCTTCTGCACAGTCCTCACAAGGTTTTCCAGCATGCATATATGTGGATTTGGATACGGCTGTGAATTTTCAGCCTCCCTCCCTCATTGACTCCTTGCCTGAAGACAATCCTGGTTCTCTTCATTACCTCTCAACAGCCTTCTTGGCAGGTCATCTGCCCACACTGTTTCTTCAAGGTCCTTTTATGGCTCTCTAAAAGTGATTGGAAAGAGAACTAGAATTTCAGTCCGTGGCGCAGTACATTTTGAATAGAGCAGAAGAGTTCCATTCTTGTGTGCTTTTGAGGGGTGCACAGCATAACATTTTCATCTATATTTCATTGAACACACATTTACATTTCTTTATAAGTAATGCTCCTTGGAACTCAAAAGGGAAGTTGAAAAATTCTGAGGGTGAGACAATGTCAAATACCATGGTTTGGAGTAGCATACACATAATATTCTTTTTACCAAAGGAGAAGTCCCAGATCCTGGTGAAGGCTCTATCTAGTACATGCTGACATCACAGTACCTAAAGATTAATATGTTATGAGATACACTCCTCCTATGGGGCCTGATCTGGTTTTACTATTAAGTCAATGGCAAAATTCCCATTGATGTCAGTGGTGCAGGATCAGGCAGAATAATACCAATATGCCCATGAACAGATGGAGGGAAAATTGTCTCCAATATATTTTATTTACTAATACACTTTTAGCATGAACCTATAAACCCTTACTTAAATGGGCAGTCTCTTTGACCCCAACAGTAAGAACTGCTTTCATTAGTAAGAGTTAACCAGGATCTAACCCTTAGCTATGAATTCACACAGAAGAGTAGATTAACAGAGAAACATAGCATCCAATGCTATCACCCCCTTTGTGCTCATGTGAATACAAGCCAATGGAACTATTCATATGCTTAATATAAGGAATATTATGATAATTTTACCTCAGTGTTATCCAAGCAGGAACTATGACCCCAATCACCGACTTCAGCTGATCTACACTTGGCACATGACCTAGGAAAAGAGGAGACTTTCTTGCTGTTGGTTTAACCTGGGCATAAGTTAGAACAGCCTCAGAGCTGCTCTAACCTCAGCCAGCTTGTGATGGCCCTCCAGGGGTCATTGTGCTAGGCAGAGATTACCAAAGTACAGTACATGCAGGCCATGAGCTGAGTGTGTCACCTACACTGAGGGAGGAATGGTGGGTGGAGAGGGAGCATACCTGATTATGCTGTGTCTATGCCAATGGAGACTCCCTTATGTTGGAAAAAATCCTCAACTCTCAAAGCCTTGGGAAAACTGTGGAGTTCACCATTTTGCTAGTGACCCACTCGCATGTAGCCATCTTTCCTGGAGGCACTATCTAAATTCTATAGTAACTGAATCTGTAACTTCATCTTCGGCATAGGGAACTACCTGAACCAGTTCAGCCCATCTCTGTGCCTGTTCTTACCTGTAAGTAGCTAAGATTGAGTGAGAGCAAACAATTACTTTGATATGCTTCTACTTGTTTTGTGCTGGTTAATGTGTAGTCTGATAAGTTCCTCATCTCTTAATATTTTTAGCTTTTTGGATACCGAACATGATGCAAACAAACTAATTTAAACGGGTTTGCAAAGATAATTTTTATATAAAGAGTGCAATAAAAAAGGCAAATAATTGTACTCTGTTAATATAATGTACTGCTCTATTGCTGTGCTGCTTTTGCTTAATGCAACATATCAGGCTTATTGGCTCTTGTTTGGCTTCTGACTGCAACTAGATTAATTAGTGTAATAGTGCTGTATTGTATGAGCAGAAAATGAGCTCAACAGTGGAAAGTAAACACTGCTTATTATTACTGTGATTCTGCAGAAAGTCCAGGAACATAAATAAGGCTCTACATTTTGGGAGAGAGCCCTTAATAAAACTGGCACAATTCTTGCCCCCTATTCTATCCCTGCATAATGGGAACTTTACCTGAAGTAGAATTACAGATGTGCATAGTTTAGATGTTTCTCTTTCAAGAAATAATTTATAGAAATACATCACATAGCATGAATGCTGCTCCGAAATGGGAGCTCTAAAGCCACTAAACATGGCTGGGGATATGCCTAAGGCTTGCATGCCTTGTTTTCAAATGACAAATGTAGAGGGAGACTCCCAGATATTCCTTCCTTTCACGTTCCAAGCTTAGGGCCATAGCATCTAAAAATCCTTGCTGCACTGAGACTTCAGATAAGCCAAGGAACTATTTAATAAGCCAGTATGAACTGATCACTGGGAATAGGTAGGAGTTTAGCGGAGTTCCAGTTTACAAAAGTAATTAGGAAACTCTGCTGGTAGCTAGAAGATCAAACATTCTATTTATCTATATTTTATGCCTGAAGTTCTGGAAAACAAAGAAATTCCTGTTCTATTTCAGTTTCATCCGTGGCAGATTGTTTTTAACAGTTACACTTGCCTTAATAAAAGCTGACTTTATGGGGGTAATTTTATAGCAGTGCTGCATCATACAATATGATTCCACAATAAACATTCTGCAAACTGTATTAAATGGATTCTTTTCTCCTTTTTGAGGTCAATTAAAGTTAAATTTCAGGATCCTGATCCTGTCTGCGTACATTGGCTCTGGCTGAAGTGGTTCTTGTGACATATACTTTGCCTAAAAGCATTTGCCCCTTTCTTGTGCCCTACAATCCTGGTGGAAAATAAATCTTCTGACCCAAGCATTATCTTATCATGGATTTTTTCATTATAGTACGTAACACCTAACAATTCTGTGCCTGAAACTGGCTTAAGACTATTTACCCCACGTTGTTGGGAGCCAGGTTTTCCTGTTTCATAGAGCAAACATAAAATGGATTTACAGGCAGAAGCTCTAGAGGGTTGATGCAAATGGATTAGCATGCCTGTGGGATAGTTACATAAATTTTTAAAATTGCCAGTGTTTGGATGTAAATAGCACATTTCAGTGCTTAGTCAGCAAGAGGTAGGACACGCTAAGACACAGTGTAGGCTGAAAAAGCTATTCAAAAGAACTGTAGGCCCAATCCTGCAAACAAGTCTTCTAGGCATAGTGGTTTCTACCATGAGTACTCATGCTGAAACTAGTGCACCTAAGGCTTGAGTGGACCTGTGTGGTATTGAAACTTTTATTTTACTGAATTTCATCTGATGAATTATGCCTCTTCATTTTGTGCAATCTTGGACCAAATCACTTTCACTTTCTTGACAATGGTTACACTTTGGCATATTAACATATACATCCACAGCTTTAGATACTTGGAAGTTTTTAAGAAAAAGTCACTTTCACTTTTAAAAAATGGTCCTATTGTCTCTCAGGTAGAATCCAATTCACTGCTAAACAGGGTTTTTGGGGCTTTACAAATGCACACCCTTAGCAACATTTTTCTTGCTTATAGGCAAGTTTGAAGGGCAGGGTAGATGCAGTGGGAATCTTCCAATCGCTGGATCCACTAGCTTTAGAAGCTTTGTGCCAGGACAAATTGTATTGAAACCTAGGGCCCCAATCCTGCAAAGACTTAAGCAGTGCTTGTTTTTATGCAGGGCTTAATTTCTCAGAGATTATTTCTTGGAGTCACTCTCCCCACCCTCAACCCATTCAGGGCTCTGGGCTTCAGCTTGATTCCACTGCCATTCATTTGTGTGTACATTTTCTCAGTGATTTCAGTGAGTGCAGGACTGGGCCCAAAACATGTTTCTATTATGCTTGTAGAAGGAACTTCCCTGCATGTAAATGAATCCTGTTGATTCCATCACCGTTTATTGTCTTGCATTCTTTACTATCCACGAAATGAGCATGCAATGTAGAGATGTAGGGCCAGGGTATAAATAGGCTCAGTCTCATTGAAATCAGTGAAACTATACTAGTTTATAGCATTTGGGAACCTGGCCCAGAAACTTCACAGGAAAGACCCTTTTTATAACCAGTAGTATAATTAGCCTTAAAGAATAATTTTAAAGGGTTGTTACTATCTGAAAGGGCAAAGTCACCATAACATCATTAATGTAACAGCAAAGTCGCTGCTTGAGGACACTGTGGAACACATATATGCAATGTTATTTGCATTGTTCAGTAAGACCATTAATACGTTCAGTTCGTCTTCAGTGCGACTTGCCTGGTAAACTGACTTATTAACTGTAACAATGTCAATATACTTTCCCTAGCAAAAAACTAAATTTGTGTCTATGTCACAAGGAGGGATATGTTAATGCATTGCTGCCTGCTAATAAATACAATGGCTCTAGAATGTGCTGCAAGGGTTTTACAAAACAACTAGCTGTAAATAGTGAAAAAGGCTATACTAGTATATATAAATAAATATGCATCCCCCATACTCTGCACCTTACATGAAAGAGATAAAGACAGAGGAGGAAAACCATATGGTATTTTAATGTAGCCAATTAACTGTACATTAAGGGCCTAATCCAAAGCCTAAAGGTGTCAGTGGAAAAAATACCACTGATTTCAAGGGGTTTGGGATTGGCCCTATTTTCTTTCCTATATAAACATCTGAAAAAAGGCAATCCAGCTCTGTTTGGACATTGTGTGATTGTTGGAGCAATCCCTAAGCTGGCATTGCCCCCACAAGAGGCAGGTACTTTTAGTAATATCACCAGGTGAATGATGAAAAGCATCGGGATAGCTTTATTCAAAGGCATGCTCATTTTTTCACCTTGGTAACATCTGCAAACTTGATTGTGTTATTTAGGTACAGCCCATAATAAGTTAGGCATAGCTGCTTCTCCCCAAAAGATGTCATGGGAGGCAGTATGGCTCAAATAGGCCAAATGCTACCTGAAGTGCCCACGTGAGTAGACTCTATGTGCCTGCTACTACTTTGTTCTTTTGGGAGTGAGGGGAGAGTAGCCAGGGGTCTAGGTAAAGGAAGACCCAAGTTCCCCTTCCTTTCCCCAGTTTGTGTGAGCAGTGCTATAGCTCCCCACCCCATCTCAGCAGGTGCAGAGAGAGCTCCCTCTCCTATGTCAATCTACTTTCACTAGTGGATGTAGCTACCTTCCCCCACACAGCTTCATGAGCCCTCGTTTAGGGGAGTGAAGCTACAGCTCCACCTTCAGCACACTCCTCCCCACTCCCAGGTCAGTCAGAGGGAGCTCTGCTGTAAGACTGCAGTGCTCTTACATTGGCAATGAAAGTGTGTGGTGAAGGTCTCCTTACATTCACCCCCACCATTGCACACCTGTAAAGGTTAGCCAGACTCTGGCCCTGCATAATGAATGACTTGGATTATCATGCTGTAATACAGGGGTCGGTAACCTTTCAGAAGTGGTGTGCCAAGTCTCCATTTATTCACTCTGATTTAAGGTTCAGTGTGGCAGTAATACATTTTAATGTTTTTAGAAGATCTGTTTCTATAAGTCTACAATATATAACTAAACTATTGGTGTATGTAAAGTAAATAAGGTTTTAAAATGTTTAAGAAGCTTCATTTAAAATTAAATTAAAATGCAGAGCCACCCCCGGACCAGTGGCCAGGTGAGTGCCACTGAAAATCAGCTCACATGCCGCCTTCGGCACACGTGCCATAGGTTGCCTACCCCTGCTGTAATACTTCACACAGGTCCGGCAACAATTGTTTATATCTATGGGCTCTATCTAGTGCTTGTCAAAAGATGCTACTGAGACGTCAACATCAGTTTGATCAATAAGTATTTGAGTGGCAGCCCTGATACACACATTCCGCCAGTGTCCCATGTAGGGACATACAGTATTACCTGGTTTCTTCTTGTGCCTATGTCAGCTTGTTCTTCCTCGCTCATGGTTTAGTGATATGTGAATCACACAAAGGCTATGGGATTGTGTTCAGTTCATAATGACCCATGCTTCTTACACAGTTCATGCCATGCTAGCCACATCTCCCTTTTCTCATCTCTCATTCAGATATTTCATGCCGCAAGTTGGTATATGATTAATTCCTTTCCCCCAAGTATAAAAGTTTCCTAAGCAACACTTAAAACCTAGCACATGGATATGAAGATTGTTACAGTAACAGCATCTTTGTCTTATTGTACACACATTATATTGGTGTCAGATTTGACATACCTATTGGTAAGTACAAAATACATTTGCTACTTACAATTAAAATCACATCTTTAAATTAATACACATTTTAATATCTTGTGCCAATATGCAAAGCCCTGGTCTTTAGAGGTAATTTTCAGTAACTTGCACTAATTTCAAAAGTCTCTGGTTTGATGTGTCATTAGGATGATATATGCAGTGTTGTCATAGCTATGTTGGTCCCAGGATATTAGAAACACAAAGTGGGTGAGGTAATTTTTTTTGTATTGGACTAACTTCCCTTAGTGGGAGAGACAAACTTTGGAGCCACAGATCTCTTCTTCAAGTCATTGGGGTGGTATGTCATGCACAATCAACACTTCACTTAATACCCCCATAATGCAGTACGTTAGTGTAATGAGATTGACACATCTGATTATTAAAAGCCAACATTTATTTGAGAGAGTCTTTTAAGTTAATAGCAGATGATGCTTTTTCTAATGTTGTGCAAAAATAGCTTTTAAGCCTTTTTTTTTAATTAGCTGACTAGATTATTATTGCCACTCATGAGTTGGTTGGGCTGTCGGTGGGGGAATGGCCATGCTACCAAACTGGAAAGATACCTTGCAAAAACTTGGTAAGTTTTAGCCATGAGTGGGGAGGGAGAAATGACTATTCTAAAGAATGATACATCCGGCAAGTACTTAGCTATTTAGCTATGCTTCATTAGTTGTGCTGAAAGAAATGTGGGAATAGGAAACTGTCTATTCTGTTGAACTTTTGTCCATACTGAAGTTTTATAACTGTTTTTCTCCATTTATATTTTAGGCATATAAACTTTTGCAGTGTTTTTAGTGTGATCCATGTGGGCTAATCTTTGTCTGGTACATAATTTATAAAGTGAAAATAGTTCATATTTATTTTTTATCTTAATCTTAATGTTTAAAAAGGTCAAGGGAGGGCAGAAGGTTGGTTGAAAGAAGTCCCATGGACACCTTAATATTCCTGTATTGCGGGAGTTGCATCCTGGCATCTCCATATTTAGAAGGTACAATGATCTCTTGATGTTTCTATTTGTTACATCTCTAATCACAGATGATTTCATTCCTCCAAGATACACTGGCACAATATGGAAGTGAATATTTCACAGGTCCATGCCCAATTGATATAAGAGTGTAGCTGGTAGAATAAAACCTAAGAGCAAAATATTTTATGCAGCAAAATCATGAAAGAGAAAGTGCTGGTAAAGTACCCATTGTTAGAAGTTTGTGCTGAACTGGAAAAAAAAATCTGCACATAGTTGTAAAATCTGTAGAGTTGCTTTCAAATCTGAATTACTCTTGTTTTGGAATGACACATTGTGTTTAGGAATGAGCTTATTTAAAGGCTAAAACTAAAAAAATGAAATCACATCAAGATTGGCTGGCTGACCAGTGGCAAGACAAAAATGTCTTCTGCATAGCTGGATTAGTTAAAATATAACTCTATGGTCAGTAGGTGTTTGATCCTAATTCACATGCTACTATAATTGTGATTATCTTGCATACATTTGTATCCATTTTCCCTTCCCCTCTCCTTGAAATCAGGAATATTTGACAACTATTCACTTTTTAAAATGTTTTGTTCACAGGGGTTACCATGAACATGTTTCCAGTTTTTTAGAAAAATAACATTTCTTCAGTGTTCCCTGTACTTTACGGGGCCAGATCCTCAGCCGCTGTAAATTAGTGTAACTTCATTTATTTCACCGAAGCTACACCAGCAGAAGATTTGACCTACTATGAGGAATACCTCGGGAACAATGCAAATATGGAAAGAATACAATGTAGTTAGGGAAGGCAATGGAAAACAGTTATGAAGGGCAATATTCTGCCGAGAGCTACAGTACTGAAGAACTACGGTTAGCACCAGCCCCTTTCTGCTGCAAATAAAGTTTATACTAATATAGAAGGACCTCTGGGATTTCCCAAGTTTGGGCCTGCTTGTGCAGCTATGGAAGAACTGAGCCCCATCATTAAGTATAATATTGTCTTTACGTCATCATCAAGATTCACTTCTCATTTTCATGCTTTATGCCTAATCTGATTTATCAGAGAGATGTGAGAGCAAAATACCTACTACTATTTTTAAAAATAAACCCCTTTCTGTGCCTTTCTAATGAACAAGTGGGAGAGAGGGACAGAGAGACCGTTTTAACTTTTAACCAGTTCTCAGAATACTCAGCTTGTTTCAGCCCTTTTCCTTTGCACCTATGAATTTTTCATATTGAAACTACAGCTAATCCCCCGGGGGTCATTTCTTTTTGAGTAGGTTAAAAAAAAGGGATAATGGTTCAAGGTCCATAATACATACAGTGGGGCATCTGTTATAGGCTACATCAAGGTCAATCCTAGCACAGCTTTGCTGAAGTTTGGGGAGAGCTCAAGCCTGAGTCTTTTTCCATATCAGTTCCTGATGGTGCTATTCACTGATTTAGATTGCCTGTTTTGTATAGCCTCTGATCCAGCTTCACTGGTTACAGAGAATCTGCTGTGTGGATCTCCTAGGACTGTAAATAGAGCTTATGTGGAATCTGGATAGATGTGGTCAGATTTTGGGGTGCAATCCAGACTAGCAAGGGTTGTGTCACTGCCTGCCCAGTAATCTTGGATACATTAAATACTCTGCAGACAGCCCAGACAGCAACAGTCAGCAGACAACCAGGAACCTCCATGTGCTTCTACCTGCCACAAACACAACAGCCCCACCCTGGTTTTCTCCAGCATTGGTTACACCTGGCAAGATGACCCCTATGAGCTTCCAGTCCTGAGTTTCCCCAGAACTGTCTGCCCTGAAGTTGTCCAGCCCTCTCCTGGAACACTCAAGAGAAATAATAAGGTATATTTGTTCCCTTAAAGAGATAATACCCACCGGCTTGCCATGTTACTTGGCATTAACAATTACTGCAATTCAAACACAACACTGATTTGATTTGAATTAAAATCAAATAAGTTTATTAACAGGACACAGGTTAAGTGAGGCCAAGTAAAAGAAATAAAGGTAAAAATGGTTACAAGCAAATAAAAATGAAATATGCATCTAAACCTTATCTAGCAAGGCACAGTCTTTATTTAAGATGATTTTGCTCAGCAGGACTGCCTGTGTCAGAAGTACAAGGTGCTGGTTTCCGTAGCTTTCTGAGGTGAAAGCTAAGGATGGAGTCTCTCTCTGTTCCTTATATTCCCAAAGAATTGTCTTTGTTCTCAAAGTTAGGAAGGCCTCCTGGGAATTCAGTGCCCTGTCTCTCTCTGTGGTGCAGAAGCCATGTTAATTCTCTGTCTCTCAAGATCAGGCTCAACTTAGACAACCCTCAGTGATTTGCTTGTAGTTGTAGCTTTGTTTACAGCTAATATGTAAGTTGAGGTAAACCCACATTCCTTTTTGAGACCTGTTTATCACCTTTACCTAGGCCAGGTTCTCTCCTATTCAAGTAACATTATACTGAGGAGATTTATGACTTCACACGTAAGGTTAACACATGCATTTTACAATGATATTAATGACCAGTGTGCTATTAGTTTTCAAATTATACCTGACAAGGCATATTTTGTACAAACATCGTGGCAGTAGCTTGTGGGATGTGAATACAGGATTGCCTGGGCTCACAGTGATGTCACTTCTTTCCTATACAAAACACATATGTTTACTGTAACTGCAGCCACTGATTACTGTTCACATTAAAAATGTATCAGTATCTGAGGGGTGCAGCTTGCAATCTCTGTACTGGAACATTTTCCCTGCCTGACTGTTACTTTTACTACTTAGGAGAAGATCTGGCCCAATATGTTTTGCACTTTGGATCAGGCCCTGAAGTCAATGGAAAAGCTTCCACTCACTTGTCTGGGCTTTGGATCAGGCCAGTGGGACTTCTTTACATAGCAGGTACTATTTTCTAGCAGGGCAGTTGTTATAGTTCTTACAAGGAGATTGTACCATTTAATGCTCTAATATTTTTCATTAAACTGCAGATTATCTACTATAACATTAAAAGTATTGAAATGACAAATGATGAAAAATGCATTTTTTTCAGAATATTTAGACTGTTATATGAAAAATGAAGCAGTTGGAAGAGGGATTTTGGCTTGCCCCAGTTGGCAAAGGAACATTCACACATTCATTCTCAACCCTCTTCAGTGAGTAACGGCAGAAAGAATAAAAGTCCCAGATTTGCTGTGCACTGAGTGTTTATGTGCTTAATGGTATTCAACTCTATAAGCTGTAACAGAAACTTCTTTTGGTAGGTCTTTCATCTCTATAAACAGCTTACTGCAGCCATCACAGTTAATTTTATTAGTGGCACTCAGACATAAACCCAGGGAAGTAGCAGTTTAAGAGCACATTTGAACTGAATGACTATATTGGGAATTCTAATCTCTGTCACAGTTGCTCAGGAGGGGCAGCTATTTTCTTCCTGGGTATAAATATTTTTTAAATTTATATTGAGCACTAGTGAGCCATATAAATGGAACACGGGGAGACAAGGCAGGAAGAGGGGATGGGGGTCAGAGGGATTCTGTCACCTGACAAAGCCTCTTTCGTGGATTAGTTCACTGGAGGCTGTTCCATTTACTTCATCTGGATACTAAATGTCACGCTTTCCCACTTCACGTTTGCACAAACTAGAGTGGTATTTGCTGATCTATAAACTAAAATACTGCATCACCGTGACTCCTGCAGTGTGAGGTAAATTACTTTCTAAAATATAAACTGAAAATCAAATTATACTTGGCCAAATTTATCTTGGATTATACCCAAGTTCTGTGTTCTATGTAAGCATATTAGATCCAAATGATTCAGCGTGTGCCCCAGAATTATGTCATGCTGCCCCCACAAGCTCTCTCCCTCTCCATACCAGTCTATTCCAGTTGGGATAGTATTCCTTCCAACTGGTTGATTTTGATATTACTGTACATTCAATTTGCAGTATTTTATGTAGCCCCCAGATTTTTCAGTGTGCTGCAGATTTTTGAACTGAAAACACAGAAATGTATCATGCAAGCTATCATGGTGGGGCAGGAGAGAGGGGAACTGGAGACAGCTGGGTAAGGGAAGCTGATTTTGTTTGGAAAGCAGGTGGCAATTGAGACCTTTGGAACTGGGGAAAGGGTGTGTTTCCTCCCAGTTTTGGGCAGGGCAAAAGTGACATTAAATTCAATGAGCTGAATTTCATCATCCCCTCCCCCGTAAATCTTAAAAGCACTGCTGTCCAATTGCACGCCAGTCCAGTATTCTTCCACTACATTAAACAGACAATAATGATGGTTTGGCACATTCACTTTATGCTTCTAAAACAATCAACAGTGAAACAATGAGGGTATTAAATGTGTTGTCACAAAGCCTCAGAGTTAATATCCAATGAGAAGAATTCAAGATGTTTGCATTAGTTTGCCTTAGTTTCACATTTTGAAGGTTATCTTTGCATTCATAAGAATTTGAAAGTTTTCTTTAAACAAAAGTTTAACTTCAGGAGTCTGTTCATATGGCAAATTTAAAGAGAAGGAAAATTACGTGGCAGTTTGCATGTCAACATAAATCATGATGAAACCACTTTCAACATGAGCTGTATTGCACGAGTTGTGAGTTAAAGCAGAATTTGGCCCAAAGCAGACCTATCCTATCTACTAATGAGGCTTCTTTTCAGGAAGCTTCATTAAAGGGATGGATATATTATGAGTGGTTAACTACTGAGAAATATATATTTATTGTAGCTATTCACTAACATGAACCTACCTATAATGCCCACTAATTTAGCTAGGTAAAGCTAGTATGCACTTAATACCATCCTTGCAATCAGATACTTCGGCCTTGTATATCAGGTACACATATTTTGGACTATTAGAAACCGGTGACAAGTTTTCTTCCAATATTCTGAAACTCAAAAATGCCATAATTGTAGACAATTGCTATTTAGTTGAATAAATTCCCTCTAATATTTGGTATCTTATTAACAGAGCTCACACCAAAATAGCGTAATCAGTCCTCAAGGAAGGATTTGGGTGTTGTTAATAATTAATGTGGGACTGAGATTTTTTCTTGTCTATTCTATGTATATGAAAGAAAAAGCTAAAGCAAAAGAAAATTTTGTTTATCTAATCAAATTAGCTGCTGAAAAGTGGAATCATGATAATTTAGATAAATATGAACTTTGAATAAAGCCTCAAGTTGATTTAATCAGATCATAAATGCACAATTAAGCTTAGAATTTCTTCATCAAATTTTAATGTTAGAAGATCTTTTCACTCATGCTACAACTTAATATATTTAGTCAGCATAGCCTAGTATATTATTTATTATTTTATTTAGAGTATTTAGGTTACAATACATTGCACTTATCAATAGCTCTGAGGTGAGAACATATAAAGACTAAAACACAAATAATAGTCCCTTTGCAGAATGTCAATAAGACACTAAAAAGAATCTCTTTGAAAAGACCCTCCAAACCAACTACACTCTTGCCTTCTGTCCTATAACCCCCATCAGTCTCCGCTCCTAGGACAAGCATAGGAAACCACAAGACTCCTGAAGGTCACCTAATCTGGGCTCTGGGGATTAGGGTGAAATGTGAGTTCCAGAACTGAGGGTGCCTCATGGTGAATGCCCTGTTTTATTGAAACATATGGTGGATTTACACTGCCTTATTATCTGTTAATGAAACAAATCATCTAGCAATAGAATCAGTTCTCAGTTAAACAGATTGTTGTAGTATATTTATCAACATTAATGTATATAATATGATAAGCACAAAGTAAAGCACACTGGAAAAAATAATCCCAACTATACATAAAAAATGATGAAGTCTAAATTGGCTGTTACCAGTCAAGAAAGGGATCTTGGAGTCACTGTGGATAGTACTCTGAAAACCTGCAATGTGCAGCGGCAGTCAAAAAAGCTAATAATGTTAGGAGCCATTAGGAAAGGCATCTATAATAAGACAGAAAATATCATAATGCCACTCTGTAAATCCATAGTATGTCTACACATTGAATACTGTATGCAGTTCTGGTCAGTCATCTCAAAAAAGATATACCGTATTAGAATTGAAAAAAGTATAGAGAAGGGCAACAAAAAATGATTTGGGGTATGGAATAGCTTCCATATGAGGAGAGATTAAAGATTGAGACTGTTCAGTTTAGAAAAGAGACCTCTATCATATCCCCACTTAGTTGTCTATTAAATCATAGATGGTGTGGAGAAAGTGAATAAGGAAGTGTTATTTACCTCCTCACATAACACAAGAACAGGGATCACTCAATGAAATTAATAGGCAGTAGATTTAAAGTCAATATAAGGAAGTGCTTCTTCACACAATGCACAGTCAATCTCTGGAATGCATTGCCAGGGGATGTTATGAAGGCAAAAAGTATAACAGAGTTAAAAAAATGAATTGGAGAAGTTCACAGAACTTAGGTACATCAATGACTATTAGCCAAGATGGTCAGGGATGCAAATTCATAGCCTGTGACCGCCAGAAGCTGGGCCTGGAAGACAGGGGGTGGATCACTCTATAATTGCTTTTTGATTCCCAATTCATTTGTAGGCTCCTAAATAAGTATCCTGATTTTTCAGAGAGGCTAGGCATCCACAGTTCTCACTGAAGTCAATGGACACTGTGACTGCTCGGCATCTTTTAAAAGTTAGGCCACTTTTATTTAGGTGCCTAAATATGACCTGTTGTGCCTAAATTCAGTCCCCCAATTTTGGCCTTAACCATTCTCTTTTAGTTTCCCTATCAGTAAAACAGGAATAATAATAATAATAATAATATACTTGCCTACTTCAGAGGACTATCATGACAGTGAATTGGTATTTGTAAAGCACTAGAAGTATTTATCAGTGCTAATTCACTGAGTCACCATAGAATCCTGGCTTGTTTTGATAATTCTTCCTTTCAAAATATTTCTAGATGTTGGTAACTACACAGCATAAGCAGCCAGGTTCCACTTCTCAGTAGAAAGAGGGCTACCATTTTCTATAAAATAAGCTACGTTAAATTGATTCTTGTACCATATTCATCACTTGGTGTCCGAGTCAGATACATTGATGGATGCCCCTGAGAATAATTTTGTTAATGCACAGAGCCCAGAAGAGTTATCAGCCTGGCCCTGTATATTGTGGTGTGATCAGAGGGGACTGGAGCTGATGAAGTGAGGTGAGGACAAAAAACTTAGTAAGAGCCAAGGACAGGAGTTTCAAAAGCTTCTAAAAGACTTAGGAGCACAAGTCCCATTGAAAGTCACTGTACATGTGTTCCTAAATTGCTTAGATGCTTTTGAAAATCCCACTTCTAATTCTCACCTGTACCCAATGTCTGCTGGGCACAGAACTGAGGGCAGGCACAAATGAGCTGGCTGTGTGACTTCTTGATCTTGAGGTTAGATCTGCATTCTCCCCATCTTTGTTTAGTTTTAAAGTATGCTGGCTGGCTGTGGCCCCCAGAAGCCATTATGCCAAATGAAAATAGCAGAGTACTAGCATTCCAACCACATCCTCTTGCCCCAGTACTCTCCTTCCATGAGGGCCTGTACGAGTGCGGGGTGTGAATTAACTTTGTTCCGTATATGCCAGCTGGGGAGATCCTGTGTCTTCCTTATCTCTTTGCATCATCTGAGCAACAAAAAAAGGTCAGAACAAAGGGGAGATTATGACCCTAAGGTTGGTTCAGCTAGTTGGCAATCTCAGAGGAGAGGCTAAGGTTTGGAAGGACATAGGAATCAGATTATTGTTTTACTGGTATAGATGATCCTAGCAGATCTGGGACCCAGCACATACTGGAGTGGTGCTGGGACGCTTGCACTGCTGCAGCTTGTGCTGTGCCTATTCTGTAGAGAGGACTTCTCTCCAGGACTGTCAGTCTGACTCCTTTCATGAGAATTGATTACATGAGCACAGAAAGTATGAAGTTTCTTTCATGAGTACAGAAATAATTAGCGAAAAAGGATATGTTGTTATGAATATTCTATGTTACAAAATAAACCAAAGGCAGCTTCTGTAAATCAGTTGGGAACAGATCTTTTCAGTTGCAACTTTTTTGTTGCATCAAAAACTTTCTTACTTCAAACGTTGAGATGAAAACTCTGTGTTGAAATACACCTTATGCTATTGACTATCAATAAAGCTATAGTAATTCTGAAATACTATTCAGAGGGTAAATGTATTATTATTGGATACTTTTGTGGGCAAAATGTGACGGTATTATTTTTAAAAGGCAAAACCAAAAACAGAGAGAGAAGGGTTGAAAGAACAAAGTATTTTCCAGCTTTTTCTTAGGAGAGTTTTTGGAGGCTTATGCTTTTTCTGTAGGTGTAAACAGATGTCTCACCTGTAAAGTTGCAAAGCCTGCCTAGAAAATACATCCTCCAGATAAGTTCTCATACTTTAAATTGAGTTCCAACATGGCATAAGGAAGCACATCTAAGGACTGTGCTTTCTTTTCATCATAGAAAACCTAAAGCTAATCCAGAGAGGGGGAAAGGACAGATTTTTTCTTTGCTTTTGAATAATATGAAAAACCATTGTAGTGAAGAGACTTAAACATGACACCAACCTCTTGATCTCTGTCCCCCAACCCAACAATGGTATCCATTCATTCCTTAACTTTATTTCTTTCCCTACATTGCTTATTAGGGGCCATGCTCAGATTACAGTGTACTTCAATCAATGCTTTTATAAAGCACTTGTTTCAGCATTTTGCTACTTTATAATCAACCATGAAGCCTACCAAATGCACTCTTATGTATCATCTGCTGCACATTTTACTTACTATTAACTACTGGCCTACTTCCCAACAATGAATTCTAAAAATCCTGCATGCAGTATGGATAAAATACTTGCTTTCTTTTATCTTGGAGAGTTGCCTCTATAAAAGGTGCAATCTTTCATTACTCTTACTCGTAGTTAGAAATTGTCTGAAATTCGAGATAGCTGGTAAATGCTAATTCCCAGAGACAGTTTTCTTAGCTAGAAATTTATACTTTTGCTACAGAAATTTCTGTTCCCCACATAATTTCCCCCCTTTTTTTTTCTCTTAAAATAAGGTCTCTAATCTGGTCTGCTTGGATTCTGCAGCATCCATACAGCTGTAGTTCCCATCACTGTGAGATCTGAAAAACTGAGAGTTCTGAAAAGTAAGCTGGTGCTGTAGGTTTTTGGTTTTTGCATTTTATTTAATTAGAGAAACTGATGGTTCTGAAATATCAGAATCCTCACTACAGTTTATTTTTATCTATATTAGAAATGTAGGCCCTGATCCTCCACTCCTCTCTGGATGAGTCAAGCAGCATAAATGTGGCTTAAATTTATAGATTCCAATTCCAGAAGGGACCATTGCGATCATCTAGTCTGACCTCCTGTATAACAGGCCAGAGAACTTCCCCAAAATAATTCTTAGAGCAGATCTGTTAGAAAAAATCCAATCTTGATTTAAAAATTGCCAGTCATGGAGAATCCACCATGACCCTTGGTAAATTGTTCCAATGCTTAATTATTCTCACTATTAAAAAATTAAGCCTTGTTTCCAGTTTGAATTTGTCTAGCTTCAATTTCCAGCCTTTAGCAGAGAAACGTATAACGTTGAAGAGCCCATTATTAAATATTTGTTCCCCATGTAGGTACTTAGACTGTAATTAAGTCACCCCTTAACCTACTCTTTGTTAAGGTAAATAGATTGAGGTGATCAGTCTGTCGCTATAAGGCATGTTTTCTAATCATTCTTGTGGCTTTTCTCTGAACCCTCTTCAATTTGTCAACATCCTTTTTTGAATTGTGGGCATCAGAACCACATGTAGTATTCTTGCAGCAGTCACACCAGAACCAAATACAGAGGTAAAATAACCTCTCTACTCCTACTCAAGAGTCCCCTGTTTATGCATCCATTGTGCTTATGCATCCCCTGTTTATTCATTAGTCCTTTTGTCCACAGCATTGCTCTGGGAGCACAAGTTCAGCTGATTACCCACCATGACCTCCAAATCTTTTTCAGAGACATTACTTCCCATGATAGAGTCCCCCATGCTGATAGTATAGCCTACGTGCTTCTTTGTGTCAAGATGTATATATTTACATTTAGCCATATTAAAATACACATTATTTGCTTGTGCCCACTTTACCAAGCAATCCAGATCACTCCATAGTAGTGGCCTGGCCTCTTCGTTGATTACCACTTGCACAGTTTTTGTGTGATCTTCAAACGTAGTCAGTGATTATTTTACATTTTCTTCCAGGTCATTGATAAAAATGTTAAGTAGCATAGGGCCAGGAAGAGATCCCTGGGGGAATCTCACTGGCAATACATCTACTCAGTGATGGTTCCCTGTTTACAATTGGATTTTGAGACCTATCAGTTAGCCAGCTTTTAATACATTTCATATGTGCCATGTTAATTTTATATCGTAGTTTTTTAATCAAAATGTCATGCAGTACCAAGTCAAATGCCTTCCAGAAGTTTAAGGCTATTATATCAACACTATCAACCAAACTTGTAACTTCATCAAAAAATATATATCAAGTGTGATAAGATTGAGCCCTGTGAGGAATTCCTTTATGTAGGGGAATATTCTGGTGGTATACGCCACCATAGCATCTTTTACAATCTGGTCTACAGCATATGTCCAAGGACAAAGAGAGTGTCTTTCTATTCCCAGAGATCCTGGAATGGTCCCTGCAGGCCAGTGATAATGGGCTTAATAGAAGGCAGCCTTCAGACCACACTGTTTCACACCTGAGACCATGCCAGTACCTAGGATCAGGTCATTACAACAGTGGTTTAAAGCTAGCTTTGTCCTCTAAAACCTTCAGCACTGAGCACAACTTGGCTAATCTAGAGATTCTGGGATGTAATGCCCAGGACATATGGCCTGATGACGAAAATAAGTTAGGAGGTGCCATATTGAAATTATCTGCTCAGTGTGGTTATGCAGAAGAGTGTTGGAACACAGCCCTAAACAAAAATGCAATGTGAACTGCATTGCTTTTAGCAAAACATCGTACAACAGACACCTATTATAGAGCATACTCAGGATTACTAGTTTTTATTTCTGCTCTATTTAACTGACTGATATCAAGGGAATATTTTAATCATGCTTAACCACTTCAGGGAATTTGGTTGGTAGCAGGTGATTTTTTGTTCTGAAATCCTAAACAAATAGATTTATTTTATTTTATTTTTTTAGGAAAAATATTAACAAACCATAACTGAGGAAAAAAATAGTGGATGTAGCCCTTAAAGAGCCATAAGGTAGGTCTCTTGCAGTGGGAGATCGATGTAAAATGAGAACAAGGCTCATATATATATTTCTCCCAAAACTCATATTCTTGATGCAGTTATTTTTATTCAATTAAAAATCTGTAAGCAAAAACAAACAAAAAGAAAATTTGGAATAAAAACTTTGCATGCAAGTTAGATTATCCAGGAGAGCAAATGGTATCCTTCCTCAGCTGCAGGAAAATATGGGGAGCTACTGTCTCCATCTCATTCCCTCTCTAATGACCCTCTTATTCTGAAGATGCAATGATTTTTACATCCAACTTCCACAGTAAATTTTTATTGTTAATTTTGTGTAGCAGTAAGCGTAGAAGTTATTGTTTACATAGCGTAAAACATAGCAGCCATTGTGGTGTTTATCATCCATGAAGTTCATTTCACATCTCATCTAGTATATGAATGAAATATGAAAATAATTGTTTTTCTAGTATATCGGAGATAGAATGGCTCACAATTAAAGGGAATGGCCAGGGTAATATTTAGTCTTTGTGTCCTTATTTCAGTTATCAGCAAAGAAAAGGAAAAAATGTCCCCCTCTTCACAAGTGTCCGTGTATTGAACTGATTTATTTCTCACACAGACTCATGGTGAGTCTTAAGAAACTAGCCTCACTGAGAGAGCTTGTTTTTTTTCCTCTATAGAGTATCTAATTTTATGGCTTTGAATAGCTAGACAAATTCAGATGGGTAATAAAGTGTCAATTTTTAACAGTGAGGGTAATTAATCATTGGAAAAACTTAGCATGAGTTTTGGTGGATTCTCCGTAACTTGGCAATTTTAAAATCAAGATTGGTTGTTTGTCTAAAAAATCTGCTCTAGGGATTATTTTGGGGGAAGTTTTATGTTAATCAGAGGGCCAGACTAGATGATCACATATATCTGACCTGGCCTTAGAATCAAAGAATATATAAATACTATCAATGAAAATGGAAACAATAATTAGAGGATTGTCTCTCAGCCTACGAACAAATCACAATGGGCCAGATGTTGATACTCTTAAGAACATTGAGCAATACCTTACTCCAAGTAGTCCTATTGAACTTGATGTGACTGCTGGAGGATATACTGCTCAAAGGGAGAAGTTCAGTATCTTAGAAAATACAGATAATTTATCTCCGGTGAGGAATTGATGATATTCAGGTGTCAAATAGTGTCCAAGAGGTGGTGTTCTGAGGGTTGTGGAGCAGCTGCAGTTGGTTCTACTTTTTGTTTGTGTTTGGATAGCTGTCGTCAGATTTTTTTAATAATTATTTAGGATTTCTTGCATGCTTTCCAGATAACTTTCCTGCTTTTTTTTCCTCCAGTGGGTGGGATCATGTGTTGTTTTTCCTTTTTGAGGTGGTTCCTTTTGTGGTTTTTATGGCTTATTACGACAATCTGTAACCCTCTAATGCCCTCTTTTTTCCTATGACTGCAGAGATGTTAATAGGCCACTTCATCTTGAATGATCCCTTCCAATATGTGCTAACTACTTAAGCTAAACAATCTATCCCACCTATTCCACCAGGCTAAAAAGACCAAATTAAAAATTACTTAGACAAGTTAGATGTCTTGAAGTCACCAGGGCCTGATGAAATGCACCCTAAAATTCTCAAGGAGCTGACTGAAGAGATGTGTGAGCCATTAGTGATTATCTTTGAAAAATCTTGGAAGGTGGGAGAAATTCCAGAAGACTGGAAAAGGGATAATATAATGCCAATCTATAAAAAGGGAAATAATGACAACCCAGGGAATTACAGACCAGTCAGCTTAACTTCTGTACCTGGAAAGATAGTGGAGCGAATAATTAAGCAAACAGTTTGCAAACATCTAGAAGATAATAAGATGGTAAGTAACAGTCAGCATGGATTTGTCAAGAATAAATCATGTCATACCAACCTGATAGCTTTCTTTGACAGAGTAACAAGCTTTGTGGATGGGGGAAGTGGTAGATGTGGTATATCTTGACTTTAATAAAGCTTTTAATACTATCTCACATGACCGTCTCATAAACAAACTAGAGAAATGCAACCCAGATAGAGCTACTATAAGGTAGCTGCAAAACTATTTGGAAAACCATTCCCAGAGAGTAGATATCAGCAGTTCACAGTCATGCTGGAAGGGCATAACGAGTGGGATCCCACAGGGATCAGTCTGGGTCTGGTTATGTTCAATATCTTCATCAATGATTTAGATAATGGCATAGAGAGTACACTTATAAAATTTGTGGATGATACCAAGCTGGGAGGGGTTGCAAGTGCTCTGGAGAATAGGATTATAATTCAAAATGATCTGGACAAACTGAAGTAAATAGGATGAAATTCAAGAAGGACAAATGCAAAGTACTCCACTTAGGAAGGAACAATCAGTTGCACACATACAAAATGGGAAATGACTGCCTAGAAAGGAGTACTTTGGAAAGAAATCTGGGGGTTGGAGTGGAGCACTGTTGCAAAAAAAGCTAACATCATTATGGGATGTATTAGCAGGAGTGTTGTAAGCAAGACATGAGAAGTAATTCTTCCGCTCTACTCCGTGCTAATTAGGTGTCAACTGGAGTATTATGTCTAGTTCTTGGAACCACATTTCAGCAAAGATGTAGACAAAATGGAGAAAGTCCAGAGAAGAGCAACAAAAATGATTAAAGGTCTAGAAAACATGACCTATGAGGGAAGATTAAAAAAATTGGGTTTGTTTAGCCTGGAAAAGAGAAGACTGAGAGGGGACATAACAGTTTTCAAGTACATAAAGATTGTTGCAATGAGGAGGGAGAAGAATTGTTCTTCTTAACCTCTGAGGCTGGAACAAGAAGCAGTGGGCTTAAGTTGCAGCAAAGGAGGTCTAAGTTGGATATTAGGAAAAGCTTCCTGTCAGGGTGGTTAAGCACTGGGATAAATTGCCTAGGGAGGTTGTGGAATCTCCATCATTTAAGAGCAAGTTAGACAAACACCTGTCAGGAATGGTCTAGATAATACTTAGTCCTGCCATGAGTGCAGGAGACTGGACTAGATGACCTCTCGAGGTCCCTTCCAGTCCTATGAGTCCATGATGTTTCATGCATCCGACGAAGTGGGTATTCACCCATGAAAGCTCATGCTCCAAAACGTCTGTTAGTCTATAAGGTGCCACAAGACTCTTTGCTGCTTTTACAGATCCAGACTAACACGGCTACCTCTCTGATACATGATTTTTCTGTGACTCTGGAAGTAGTTTTCCCAGATCTGAAGAAGAGCTCTGTGTGCTTGAAAGTTTGTCCCTCTCACCAACAGAAGTTGGTCCAATAAAAGATATTGCCTCACCCACCTCTCTACCAGTACTGGAGTTTGTTCCAGAGGTACCTGCGGGTTGGTAGGGAGATGTGATAGAATCTAATGAAATTTTGTATCAGATTTAGCAGAGAAGGTAAATATTTTAAAAGGAAACAAAAAGATGAGACTGTGCACTGTGGCATACTGAGTGGCTGGACCATGTACAGTAGATGCAGAAAGTAAATGAACTCACTCAAAATAAAAACCTAGGATTGTACTATCAGAGTGGACTTTAAGATAAGAATGATAAAGTCAGGTAGTAAATAATTGCCTGAGGAATATTTGAGAGTTGTACTTTGAGATGAAATGAAGAACTGGATATATATTTTTTCTGCTTGGGAGCAGAACGGATTTTATTTCTGACATGACTTCCATTGTAAACATAGTCATTATAACTCAATCTATTATAACTCTGAAAATGATTAGCTCCTGAGGGCATCTCTTTGATGAAGTTTAGGAAGTCTCTTGAAAAGTTTGGAAGAGCACTCTATATTACTTTATAGTATTCAGATTACAGTTGTAGTGCAAGTGTGATAAAGAATATTAGGAGAACGGATTTGGTTGCATGCCTCAGTATATTTAAACCAAGAGAGCTCAAGGCTTGCCTTTATGTCTTTCCATGTATCTATTATATATCAAAGGAACATTGACAAATAAGAAAATTCACAATTAAGGGTAAGACAATATCTGTGCTCCAACATGATCTAAGGCACAATGAGGCTCATTAGAAATTCATTAAGGAGCTCACCCTGCAATCCTTAGTTAGCATGTAGGGGTTCAACTCTGTATTCTACAGCAGTGCTGAATTTGTCCCAAGGTTTAAATGTTTGACATCATTGTAGGATTTGCATGATTAAGGATTCCAGGATCAGGCACTAAAGATGAGTCTAGGTGTTGCAGAACAAATCTGTTTTCTGTCAGTGTGCTTGTTTCCTTATCTTTCTTCTTTTCACAGCAAAGTAAGAGTTATATTACAGTTTTTCTGTTCAGATCAGATTTAGTTCTAGACTAATCAATATGGGTGTGATGCAATGTCCATTGAACTCTATGGAAGTCTTACCATTGACTTAAATGGACTTTGGATTAGGCACAATGGGAGTCTTGAATGAGGGAGGATTAAATCAAGTGTCTCTGCTGAAGCTTGGAGAGGTGTAAAATATTCTAAAAATATAGTTACTGCATTGGTACAGCAGCAGGACTTTGTTTATAAATAATGAACAAAATTGTGACTTGCGCTAACAGCGGATGGATTACTTATTTGTCTGGTCAAGCCAAGCAACAGTGTTGTTATCAACAGTGTTCAAGGCATGAAGACCTCCAGGAAGTCGGATCATTTTTCAGTCCTCAACAATGTGTGTCATGGTTTGTGGCTGCCCACATTGACATAGTGGACTGTTTCTAAAACACCACCGAAATTCTGCTGCAGCAAAAATTGCATTTCTGGTAAAAAAGACTGGTTGAGAAGGGTCCACTGCCTTTGTGGTAAATCAAACTCATGTTGCTGTTGAGCAGGGGTCCCAGACAAGATAATTATTTGTCACTTTCTCTTTGGACCATGAAGCTTGCCATGTGCCCTCTACTACAAATCCCTCAATTGGTAAACAGCAGGTGCCATGAGGGCAGACATGTGGATTAAACAAGTCTTTAGTTAATGGGACATGTGGCATAGCACAAAATTGCATCACAAGCTTTGCTACGCTTTCCTCTCTGTGAACACTGGGTGGACCAATATTGCAGAGAACCAGTAACAATGGTAGAGGAGTAGATGTAAGTGTGCTTGAAATAATACACATGCTGGAATTAAGTTGTGTGGTGATTATCTTTGAGCGAGCTGAGTGATCTCATACTGCAGTACTCCACTGCTGAGTAACAGAGTGCCAAGGCTGAAGTGTGTAAAGTTTGGATGTTGGAGCCCCAGGTTGTTCAGGTCAATTTTCCAAGCACGTTGTTGGCATTTTGACCTTAGTCGCTGTCTTTATCAGATGGCCATGATATGGGAAAGTTCTATCCAGCGTGACACCTAGATAGACCAGATGTGAATTACGCTTTATTCGCTGATCATTGAGAACTATATTCAACTCTCTGTCAGCTTGTGCATAATGTTAGTGGAAGACACTTGACACAGTCTTACTTCTATTTGTTATCAGGGGCCACCAATGACAATAATCGACATAGCCACCATATTTGCATTCAAAACACTCTCAAGTGGTTGAATTGCGTGGGTGTAAAGGAGTGCACAATTTGGCCAATGGCTTCTGCACATATTAAAACCATCTTTTAAAGACACCCAGTTTAAGGTGGCAGCAATTCAGCCATAAGAAAATAGTCATTAACATCACTATGCTACTCATCCAAAAGGTCACAGATTATGGCTACATGATCGAGGAAAATGTATTAAATAGAAAGACTTGCCTGGAGCACATAATAAAATGAAATAAAACTGAAAAGCTGTGGAGTTGGCTGTGAGCTGGAAAGCGCATGCCTGGATTCTCAAGTTTTTAGCCATTCATACTTATAGCAATGTAGCAACTGGAGTTATTTAAGATTTATCTTGCAATTAGTCTCTTTTGTCTCTTGTGGGGGCAGAGAGACTCAGCACCCTGTGAGCCTTTCAACTAATATTTTTAATATAAAACAAAAATAAGCCTGAGACATTGAATGAGGGAGACATCATTTGATTGCTAGTTCTAACTATGTTTTAAACACATGTTCAGGATATCCATAACCATTTACTATCCATTCCTGGTTGATCGACTCTTCTTAAGATCAGCTAGGGAAAAACCATTTATTGCATTCATTTGTTCCCAACTCTCCATCTAAATTAGGGATGGTTCTGTAGATGTAACATAACATACTGATCAACCAAAGAAAGCCCAGTGAGGTTGTACATTATGTTATGAATATTAGTAGGGAGTTGGCATTCTTTCTGAGTTTTAACAAACAATTATTCAATCAAGATTTGTTCCAGTGAAATCATAGGGATGCTCTGTTCAGTGACTGGATCTCATATGCCCAGAGGAGAACAGGAAGTTAAACGACTGATTGTCAGTTCATCTGAACAGTCACAGAATCTTAGTCTCCTCTCATTTATGAACATTTTACAGCAGTGTAACTCCATTAACTACAATGGAGGTCAGCTCCTATACCAATGTCAGAGACAGTATAATTGGTCCACAGTTTGTATGCACTATACCGCTGTTATGAAGAACCCTCTGGTCTCAGTGGACCATTTTATATGGCTTATATCTGGCTGACTAAAATCAGCCAGAACAAAGAAAGATTAATATGTTACAGGACAAGGTTGAATCAAAGACACAAATTTCTCCTTCTAGTTATGCCCCTGCAACCCTATAGAAATCAGTGAAATTGTATGAGTGTAGCTGACCACACAATTTGGCCTGTTAACTCTGCCTTAGAGAAGGGAACAGCATGGAATACCACTAATTAGATATTCTGTGGCTGCTGAAATTGAATATTCGCCTCTGCAGCTTTGGAATATAGACAACCCATTCAGCTGTTTTAGCCAGAGAAGAGCATGAAAAACCAATATGGCCCTTTTTTGTTCTTTCTTCCAAGCAATAAAGCAGCATTTGTTATGATCAAACTTTATTTCTCACTTCCTGAGAAACTGTGATGTTCAAGTGCAAATAAATAAATAAATATGTATCTACAAATATTGCCAAAGTTCTAAACCTCAAAGTAGGGAGTATTCAAGAAACTGCTGACCTGCTCTTAAGTTATAATAATGTTTTTCAAATACTCCAAGCCACAGAAGTACTGTAGATTCCAAAAACGGGAACATGAAGAGGCACTATAAATAGAAAACAAACCATCATACAGCTGCAATGAAAGAGTGTCTGTTTTCTTTCTCTTTTCGAAAGGAGCTTTGCAGGACTATTGCTCTGAACAAGCATTCAACAAAATAATTTTGCAGTCTGTGGGGTATATTCTGCTTTTGAATGCCAAAAAACCTCAACCCATTTAACAAAACATTTTTTTCATTTCATGGAATAATTTGCTCTTTCCATTTAAAATAAAATAGAACTACACAGGTGCCACAATGGGAATAGAATGGATTTTAACAGATCATAACTCATTCTTATGACATGATAGAACACAAGTTATTCTTTTGAAAAAGCACAGTAATGAGGACAGCTGGAAGATCAACACGTTAGCCCCAGATTTTTCTGAAGTAATAGTTAAGACAAACAGGTTCCTATGTATCTTTTCCTTTCCCCATTGTCAGCCAACATATTCCTAAGCACATTTTATTGAATTACACTAGAGTTTCTTGTTTAACTGATTGTGGCAAACAAACTCAGTAAGGTTCTATAAAAATGAATGGGAAAATGGTAACCAAGATTTGCCACATAAGACGTATATAGTCACAAGCAGCATCAGGGAAAGCTAATCTAAGGGGCTCATTTTCTCTGTAGCATTCAAGATAATTGAATGGATGAAATTAAACATCATATTAAACATGGAGACAGCCAATAGACATCAAGCTTGCAGGTGTTATATCATTGTAGGTTTGTGGGTCAGATGATCAGACTTAGTTATTAATTAGCAGTTGTGTTCAAACATTTGCATATACCTCTCAAATGCACACAAGTCAGGTATTTGTGCCTGACCTGTACAGTCAGACACCTCTCTATCTACATGTTTGGGCATGCTCCTGATTCTCCCCTTCCCCCCCACATGAATGCATAATTTAAGCCTATGCCTAGTACCTGGACAATTATACATACCCAACTGAAAATCTGGCTCACTTGTTTTAACAGATTGGTTTTAACAGGCACGATCAATCACAGACACACATACAGAAAAGTAACAAGATTTTGTACTTTTGAAGTAGTGTCCACCCCTAGATTTTGCTGCAGCAGAAATATTTAGGGGAGGCTGCTGGGCCTTACTTTGGATTTGCTAATGTGGTTCTCTCTTCTGGAACCAGCAGGATCGCAGGAAAAAGTACTGAAAATTTTTCAGTGACCATCTACTTCTTCCAGAGACAGCAAGATCAGGAAGAGGGCTGAGAGCAGCTTGCTTTGGAGATAATCTGATCAGGAACCATTTTACTGGATGCAGAGCTCTCAAGTTGCTTCTTCCTAATTACCTCCTACCATTCCAGCCTCTGAGTCCATCCATCTGCAGTCTCTCTCACTGGCTTTCCGGATGATGACTATCAGCACCTGGATCCTTATTTGGTATTTGATGGAAGTAATAGTGGGTATTCATTACCCAGGTGAATCTAAAATTTGTGGATTAGCTCTAGCCTTGTTTAAAGTAATTGTTAGATTAAACTCTTGTCCATAAATTGAAGAGACATTATTGGTTCTGTTGCAGATCACTAATTCTGGGGGGAAAAACAGTCCAACTGCCAATTCAGATTTCACTAACTTAAAAATACATTAGCTCTGGAAAGCAATGCTGCTTACATGAAAAAAGGAAATAGCAGAAATGCTTATGTTTCAGTAACAGTTACTTTGCAACCTAGAGGAATTTACTAAATGAACAGCAGTTTAGGGTCTTCAAGGCTTAGCAATGCCAGTAGTGTCTAATGCATTTAAATAAGAAGCAGTTAGAAGAGTAGCTGAGTGGTGCAACAGTCTGTATATTTTATTTTCTGACAGACTTATAATTGGATTGATGAGTAGCCTGGAGCTCCAGGTTACTGTAAGAGAAATGCATGGCAAAGAAGATAGGTAAACGAGCAGCAAGAAATCTCAACGGATACGAAATTCTAAGTTCTCGATTTAAAATCACTACTTCAAGGCAAAGGACAAGAAAAGTCTATTTTGATCCTATTATGGTTTGACAAAACTCTCCATCACTGAAGTATAAAAGACAGACTAATTATATGAAAGCGATGATTTTTTTTTTGGTTTGCTATAAAACCAATTATAAAACAGCTTTTAATAAAATATTCTGTGCCAAAGCCAATACATTTTATAATGTCCCTTGTAAAATAGTCCTTCATGTTGTAGCTTTTAATTCTTAATCAAAGTATTCATTTAGACTCTATAAAGGAAATTAAGGTGTCATACGTAACTGATTTGTGAACAATATTTTTTTTGGAGATAGTCGGAAGATATGATGAAATACCTTCATTAATATGGCATGGGTGTTAACAGAGGGGTGACTTCACAATAATGTGAGCACTTCTGTACTCTTATGATGATACTGGGTGTCATACTGTACTTAAAATGTGCTAAGCCTTAAAAAAGTTTTTTAAAATTAAATATTTTATTTAGTAAACCTTATTGAGCCTTACCCCTAATCTTGGTCTTCCTTATTAAATCTTGAAATTGAGATATATATTTAAATGAAAGGAAATGAAAAGATATAAGATACAACAGAAATCTGTTAAAAATAGTTAAGAATAATTTCCAAAGATTAAGAATATTTTATACTGACCAAACCTGAAAGGGGAGGAAGGGGCTAAAGATAGTTGTCAGCTTGATTTTTAACTTGTAGGTTTAGAATTTTACTAAAAATTTCAAAAGTTGTGTTGTTTTTTAGCTGCTCAAATCTCATGGTCTTTAATAGGGCTTGTACACTTAAAAGTCTTTGTGATACTTTGGAAATGTAGATTTAGTGGGACAGTATTTAATAAAAGGAAATAACATTATCACTCTGCTCATCTGAGTTACTCATTAATTTAAGTTGTCCTTCACTTGGTCCAGGGTGAAACATAAGTGACTGTTGATTTGGGTGCCTCAGGTTTTGGGTGTGCAACCTAAGGTATCCTAAAGGGACCTGATTTTCAGAAAGTGCTGAAGAACAGCCATCAGAAAATCAGGTTCCTTTTATGCTGTCGTATGTTGAGCACATAACATTATTAGAATTTTAAAATTATTGGCCATAATTTCTGTTCTTTTGAACAACTTGTTATTTTTGCCCACTAATTGTTGTGACAGGGCAACATTTTTGCTGACAGCTACATAAGATCGCAATAGTTGTTGCTGTTACTGCTTATAATTTGTTTAGTGCTGAGCATGTACCTGACTCTGTCTTAATAATTGTGTACTGAACTATCTCTGCCCTGAAGAACTTACACTACACACCCCTTGGGCCAAACTCCAATTACTTTATTCACCTTCAGTATCACCTCACCCCACATGCAGGCCCAATGACATTAATGGGCCACATGTGAAGTAAGAGTATTGGAATTTGGCCCATATAAAGCAAGATTCACACGGACATCCAAAGGTGGGAGTTAACTTGAAAGATGAAATTCAGACTGACACAGATGCAAAAAAGGGCTAAGAGGATGATCAGAGGACTAAGGAGACTATCTGTGAGAGGACAGTAAAAGGCCTTTAATTGTTAGTTTGGCAAAATGAAGGTTGAGAGGGGATATTATTGCTGTCTATAAATATGTTCACAGGAGTGAGCACGATGAAGAGCTATTTAAGCTAAAGGACAAAGCTGGCACAAGAACAAATGGGTAAAAACTGGCGATGAATACATTTAGGCTGATAATTAGATGAAGATTAAAAATCATCAGAGGAGTGAGATTATGGAGCAGTCTTCCAATAGGAATTATGATGGGGTTGCCTGTGATAAGTGACCAGACTCAATGGTCAAGGAAGTTCTTTCCATCCTTATGTCTTATGTTCCTGTTTTAGGGATGCTGTTGAAAATGAAAGTAGCGTTTGAGCCAAATACTGTATTTATCCTGCATTTTTAGATCTGAAATGGGTCGCTGTCCCAACAAAATTATATAGAAATCTTTTCACTAAGGACTAGTTGAGTTTGGCAACATTGTATGCCAGCAACATTATGTCACATGGCACTCTCGTGCTATGACATGATGACTGTAGCATCACAACACTTTCATATTGCATATCTGCCTAAAAGAGACAATTTTCCAGGAAACCATCCTTTGTGTGCTGGTGGCAGGAGAAGGCCAGCTACATAGAGAGGTGTCTAGTCACAATGGGATTGTGACCACATTTAAATGGCCACGTGGATGAAGAGTGAGAGAAGAATAGATGGAGTGCATTTCAGGGAAGGACAAAGGCATGGGATAGGGAGAACAGTCGCTCAAAGAAGGCTGATAAGGAAGGATGAAGGCTGGGTTTGGAGTAGGGGGTGGATTGTGGTATGAAGATTGTGACATCAGAGACAAAGAGAAGTGTATGGAGGAAGAAGTGGAGATAAGAACAGGATTTATGAGTGTATGGAGAAGTTGAGGAATTACTAATAGTGAGGTGGTGGAAGGGGAGAAAAAGATATTTTGGATGGAAAAGAAGTATGTGGGGACCAAAGGGTAGATGATCTAGGAATGGGGAGGGAGAGGCTAAAAAAATAGGTGAAGAATACAGGATCCAGAAAATGATTGAGAGAAGCATGGGTGGGCAGCAATTGAAAGTCGTGATGGCCATGCAAAAGGACAGGAAGTTACTAGGAAAGGCTGATGGTTAATACAGACTTTCAAACAATGCACTTTGGCAGATTTAGATGTTGAAGTGGTGAAATGGCAAATCAATCAATTGCTTGCAATAGGATCAATGAAGCAGGTGCAGCTGTGAGATGATGAATATTGTAATTGAGGGGGCAGTACTGCAGGCTCCTGTAACTTTGCAACTAACAAAGGCACCATAGAATATTTCTATTTGGGGCTTTGAATGGCAAAATCTGTATGGCAGCTGAAGCCTATATGTAAACAAAAACTGTCATTGCCCACATATATTTTAGTTGTGAAAGATTTGGAGACTTTTTTATTTTATTTTAAGCATTCTAGATGATGACAAAGGGTGAAAAAGAACAGGTGTCCTGTGTAATGTTGAATTTTTTAAGCTCTTTTCCATAGCTGTTTCTTTGGTTATCTGTTCTGATAAGTTCAAGTAATTAATAGGCAGTTGTATGATTCAGATGCTGCTGCTAAATAGCTGTGAGGTTTTGCTTTGAAATATTTGCTCCTTGCTATATCTTTCATGGGCCAGGCATGAGCATGAGGTTTCTAAACAAACTGCTGATTATCTTTATTGTTTTCAGTGGTCTGGTTTCTGGTAGCTGGCACCAAAGGCTTATATTTAGCTTTGTTCCATTCCAGAATCTGTCTGGACAGTTGGCTACCACTGGCAGGAGATGCCAGTGAACACTAGCCAAGCTTTGTTTTTGTTTTTCAAATTTAGATCCTTCATGGATGAGTAGGCATCTAAATAATACGAGACCAAAACAACTCATTTAGTCTTGTGTATATTGGCCCCCCACAAGCTTATTTCTCATTTCCTCACAAGAAATCACATAAGTAAAATCACACAAGTAAAATGAAAGTTCTACCTATAACAAAACTTCAAGGCCTCGTTAGACTTCCAAGACCTAACTGAGGTGGAAGTGGCTTCACATAAACTGTAGTGTTTGGTCTTTAACTACAGGCAAGTAGGCAGCAGGCATATCTTAACATTTGGAAACATAACTGCTGAAGAAGCACGGATAGTGTAATTGCAATGGACAAGGGAGACTGACTCTTTTTTAAAACTACATTGATTCTTCCTCAATCATACCTAAATCAGTTAACTATTACCTCATGTGTTGTGAACACTTGTAACTGTCTCCAGACCAAAAATTATTCACTGAAATTATGCAGCAAATTAATTTGAAGAAATACCTTTTGAGAAAATTGTAGTGCTTGCAGAAGATTTGAGAACAGACAAAAGGTGAAATTAATTGAATAAATGATTTGTTATGAAGTGCTCACCCAGCTCTAGTAATGAGTAAGATGAGCTTTACATTGCTTCTTGCCCCTGCAAATAGTTACAAATGTATAGTTTTGTAGCTTATAGAAACAGAAGGCAAGATTCAGCCATTCCTTTCCACGTTCATTAGCACCTTCCTCTATGAACTGATCCATTGAAATTATTAGGACTTTTTAATGAAGGAATGTTTTACTGAAGTTGAATAGCAGTGGTAAAATTGGCCCATCATAATTAGAAATGGAAAAAGGTCATTAGATACACTTTCACAGCCATACCATGTTTGTTTAAGTTCGTGCTGGGAAAAGAAAGTTCAGAGGTGAGATTGATTTTAAGTTTATTTTGAGGTAGCAGTCTGTTGCAAATTTAGATCCAATACCTCAAGTAACACTGTCTGTAAAAGGATCATTGACATTTACAGCTGGCTAACAGTTTTAGCGATGAGAAGTTATGCAGGCTCAATCTTTTTCACTCTGCCTTTGGTGATTAGCATAAAATTTGCATTTCCACAATGCATTGTATTGTGGTTCTGCCTCAGAAAACAATTGTTCAGCCACTACTAATGAACTCTTATATTTAATAATTCATCAAAACTGTATACATTTGAACTCAACTAGAATGGAAAGGAATACAGAGTACCACCCACTTCTCCAGTTTGCTTTATTTGGAGTATGAGAATCTTTCATGATGCTAATCTGCTTTGGGTAGTGTAGCCTTGGCAAGTGGAATGTGAACACAAAATATGTAGCTCATAGAGTGTGCTGTTTTCTTGTACTTCCGTTAAAGGCTAAGCTGCTAAACTGTCATCTCTTAGGTGGAAACTTGGTGAGAACTGGTCAATCTTCCACTAATTTCTTCACAGGTTCCTACTACTTTTTTGCTTGGCCCTCTGAGTCTGAGTTTGCTTTGCAGTTTCTATTATGCACACAACGTCCTAATATGTTAATACAATAGGAAGGTTATGGATGGGAGTTTCAAAAATGCTCAGTGTTGGCATAACTCTGCTTCCACTGAAGCCAATGGAATTTAATCTCAGGGAGGAGCAGAATTAGGTTAATGCTGAGAGCTTCTGAAAATCCCACCCTTCCACCCCAGGGGGAAAAAACATGGTTCTCACAGAGACAGTGGCTCCTTGCCATTGCACATAGAGGGACAGATTTTGATCCCCACCATGACCACTTTGTGCTGTGCTGGTGGCACAAGAGGATTGTACAGTTAGTTGTCTTACCCAGCTAGTTGAGGATTCCCTGGGCTTGGAGGAATCCCTGACTAGCAAAGAAATAAAAATCCATTGGGACAGTGAAAAGCTTTCTAAGTGGGGATACTCTGAATGAGATGCTCAAACTGTAGTTTGCTGTACTTGGGTTCACTCTTGAATCTCAAACCACTATTTAAACAAAAAGGCTTGCCATTTTTCTTAGCGCAGCTTTGATTTTTTGTGTGTGGTAATTCTATACAATAGTCTATTGACAAACAAATAAACATTCCTTCTTTTCCTCCAGGATGGTTTGAATTATAGTTCCTAACTAATTGTGTTTTCAAGTTCGAATGCAATCTATGATGAGAAAAACCTTTTAATTAGATTCCCAACCTAACAGGCCAAATCCCTCTTCTCATAGTCTAAAATACTTATCTTTATCAACTTAAGCGATGCAAAGCAAAGACAAATAGCAACATTTCATTAACAATCCATTTACTTCAACTGCAACTTCAAATTGAATTGACATTATTCATTACTGCTATCATTTCCCTTGAGACTATAATATAGGCTTAAACCAGGGAGCCTGCTGTGATCTGTACCTTTATCTGAAGATTCATTTATTCAGTTACTCTGTGTTATGAGAAACTCCGGCAGTGCCAAACAGGAAATGAAATGGGCCACTTCCCTAGATTTCGTTTGAAAGTGTTGAGATGGAAAACAATAGCTAAAAAGCAGTAAAGTTGCTGTCTTAATTCATAGTTAGTGAGAGACAGTAGAGCACCCTGTGCAGATAGAGCAGAGACACCAATTGGCTAGTGGGTTGTCCCTATCTGTACCTGGCCCAGGCTGGGAAAGCTCATGATCCAACCAGCAGACAAAATTCAGTGATGAATCCTGGTCACCTGCCACCTGAAGCACGTTGCACATATGCTAAGAAGAAGTGGGTTGGGATTCTTGAGAGTTATGGTGACTTCCCTTCCCATCAGTGGTCACTGATGTGACCTGCACACTGCCTGATCCCTCTCAGAGGGTATCCTTGTACTCTTTAGCACATAGGGAGGATGCCATTTGCTCACTCTGCCCTAAGTCTCCCAAATCCCTAAAATAAAGGCTCATTTGGGCTTTCCTCAAGATTCATTTCCTGGTATTCTAGTATCATTAGCTGCAGTTAACATACTGTACAGGTAGAACCAGGTAGTTTAAATTTGTTAGCTACCTATCGCCTTGCACTGATAAGTCAGCGAATGTGTTGCTATGCCTTGAACTTACACTAGACAGCTTGTTTATAATGAACTCAGTCTCATTTGTGAACAATATAACAGACAACAGAGACCAACTTTTGATATGAGAAGGAGACTTTGGAGGTCCTAAGAAATGTTGAAACTAAATAAATGGGGCTCATATTTTATTAACTCTGTTAAAAATTGCAATATTTGCTATGCACATAAAACCATTAAAAGTCCTTTTTTCTCTGTGGGTTTCTAGACAATAGTACAATCATAAGAAGAATGGATCATCTCAAACACTGCATGAATGCAGTGGGTGCACCCTCATGGTACTATAGGCATATCAGTAACAGGCTAATAAATCACTTAAAAGTAGTTCCCTTCCATCAGCTGTAACCTTGGGGCAAGGTGAATTGGTAAATCTAATGCTGAGTAAAAAAGCATCAAACTACAGATTCAAAACAGTCCCAACTCCAAATCCACATGATTTACAGATAATATGTATGTACTTACCTTAGAATAGTCACTGTGGTACAGTGATCTCCAGTGACTGAGGTGGAACAGAGATTGCATTTGTCCTAATGAATCAGACTGTTGGTTCATCAGCTCCAGCATCCTGTCTCTGTCATTGGCCAATACTTGATGTTCCAGAGCAATGTGAAACCTTCCATAATTCACCTTCCTTAGCCAATTATGATTAAGGGGAGGGGATTTCCTCCTGATCGATGCAATGTTATATGTGTGTCTTGCAGCATGAGATTTGTTTAAACTTATTTACATAACTACAAATGTTATTTTTATTTATTAAAATATCCAGTCCTTTCTAATAGCCACATACAGTCAGATCCATCTTAGGGCAGTGAATTCCAGGCTGACTACATGCTGTATGAAGAAAATTTGTTCGTTCGTTCGTTTTTAATGGGGCCAAATCCTGAAGTCATTATTTAGATCCAGATCTCCGCAGGGATGCACAGGCAAGGATGGGAGAATGCAATGAGACCCCATCCTTTGTGCCCTGATTGCTGTCTTTGTCCTCACCTGCTGAAAAGTGTTGCTCCTCACTAGTGAACCCATGGGTGCTAGCTACCTTGGAAAAGGCAGAGCTAGCTGACCAAGGAGGGGTGTGCATGCTGTGCTATTTTAAGGGTATTGTGGAGATTAATGGATGAAGGAGGCACACATCAGGTCCTTAATGGGGCTCTGGGTGATCGCTACTTCCCACCACCCAACACAGATGTAATGAGGTTGAGTAGTGTCTGCAAAAGAAAAACTGAACAACTAATTATTCCTCAAGAAAGGTTTTTAATAACTTATGACCATAAAGGCAACACAGACAGAATGTGCCTAGCGACTTCATGTGCACTGTAACCATCCCCAACCAACACAAATTCATATGCAATACTGATACACTAATCAATTATAGTTTACTAATTTTAACCTACTTATTAACTTATTTAACAACTTATAAACTTTTACTGACTTATGATAAACTTGATGGTAACATATACTGAAGACAGGCACAGAGACTTGTAAAGCCACTATGATTTATAAACTACTAACTTCACCAGTGCTGCACCTGCTTCCAGCAAGGCACAAAACATATACAGTTACTATATATGGATTGACTACTACTATTTTTAAACAACTTTAAACAATTTACTAATATACTTTAGTACTATAGTATTAATACAGACTTAAGATTAACCAACTCGAGCATAACCGGACCTTTTCAGTCCAAAATCTTACCCTGCATTCTTCCAAAGATACATTACCTTCAGTTGACCATTTCCTGCACTGGCCAGGCACAGATAGTCAGTGAAGCGCAAGTCCCTTTGGTTCAGGGGGTGTAAGTGAGCCTGACAAAGAGTGATCTCTTTTAGGTCAACACACACACACACACACACACTTGTGCCTCTGCATCTTATTTAATTTATATGGTATTTTCTGGCCGTGTTTCAAAACAGATCAACCAATGAAGGTGGCCAAATGTTTCAGTGTGGTATTTGTGGTTGCCTTGATCTTATGAACTGTGCACCTGTGCTCAGCTCATCTCTTTTCTATGTGGCTAATAGTGGTTAATTTTCTAGAATCTAAAATGCTTGAATCAGCTTAAAGAGGTGTTTGGTTGCAGAGCACAGTAACCACAAGTCTGTTTCTACCTTTACAGAGTTTCCTTTTTAGTCTATAAAGCTTCCTAGCTAGATTATGCTTATGCTTGCAGGATTCAACTGTACTCACTTCTTACAACTTCTGGAAGGTTGAGGCCTAACAATACTTGACAAGATTTATGCACATTAATCACAGATATATCTCTGGGTACACTTCTCCTGTGTATCTGAGGGCTCTAAGAAGCTCTGCACTATCCCAAATTGGGAATGATGCCTAATCAACATGATAGAGCCCTCTCAGTACTTAGTCAGGCATAATTTTTATTTAAGTCAATAGCCAAATCTCAAAGTGATTCATTTGACTAAGTTCTGATGTCGATTATCCTCATGTAAATCCTCTATAATCCCATTGTTCTTAGTGCCGTTGGTCTAGTTTTACACTAGAGTAACAGAAACCAGATTTGCCCCACACTAGGCATTTGGCTGAGTGAAAACTAAGTAATAGGCTTTGAGTCTGGCCTTTTGTTTCTAAATTTACCTGCAACTAATTTCACAGAGTGGGCTTAGTGAAAATAGGATTTTGAAGAATATACAGTGTAGATCACAGGTAAGGACAAAAATGATGGGGAATGAGAGGAGAAAAGTACAGCATCCTACTAGCCAAAAACCTAAGGGATTCCAGCCTTCTTGTTTTACAACATAAATCCCTTCAGGTGATTGCTTATCCCTAATCTGAAGACAACATCTTATCACAAAAAGAACTGCATCATACTTTGTCGGTTACAATCACTTTAGTCACTGGCCGTTACCAGACACCTGAGTACTTTGTGTTCAGGCTTGGGCATGACCTCCTGGGTCATAAGCTTCCGGGGCTCTTGCTCTGCTTCATGCAAAATCTTTTAGGCAGCAATGTTAGAAGGTGATGAACACTAAAACTGAGAATAGGCCATCTCTGGTTCACAAAATCAACAGGCAGGTTTTCAAATGTAAGTTAAGCATTTCTAGAAATACCTGCTCATTTTGATGGCTCCAGAGCCCATGTGGTGAGGAAATAAAGCTGTTCTTGCTATGATTTTATCCCCTGAGAGAGGTTAGCCATTGTTCCCTTGGAAACAATGATGACCGTAATGTTTAAGCCACAGTAGCTAGCCATAATAACACTATTGTACATTGTTATCTTGTGGTGGTAGTTCAGGTTGCCATGTTTCCTTGATCTTGGAATGTTAGGAACAGGATAGTGTCTCTTTCAGAATTCTGCTTGTGGCAAAGTTTATAACCCCTATTTATAGAAACTCTGGCTTGGACCTCTTAGTTGTATTTAAACTGCTATCGATTCCATATGAATTATAAACTAATGTTTGAGCTTCTTGCAATCTGTGTCAGACCTTAATGCCGGGACACCCAAGAGGTATCTGTGAGCTGTGACCTTCCCAGCTTCTGAACACCCAGGCTGTTTCATATTGTGTCTGATATGAGTGTGATGATAATGTTAGTACATGCCTCCTGTCTAGTGAAATCCTTACTGTAGTTCAAGAGGAATTTGTCAGTGTTGAAATGAGCTGTCTCACTTGATTTCACTAGGTCTGTTAAATGGTGTATATTGTAAATTATGTAACACAGTAGCAGATGGACTTGTTTTTAACTAGAGGTTTACTTTGATCCTGGCAATTTTTTATATTGTTTTTATTTTAATATCACCTTCTACATTAGCAATATATAGTCACAGAGAAACTATCTAGGCTCTGAGATCTAAAACCTTCAAATTACATGGCAATTAATCTTTGAATTACTTGGTGACTTCAATTATGGTTACTAAATTATGCTCATAATTGCTTCACAACCTGCATGGGTTTGGATGAACAGATAACATAGCTTCACAGGACAGAGGCAGCCTTGGACTGCTTGCCTTTATACTTGGAGGTGAGAGGGTCAGTACTGGGTTCAAAGACTTAATTATCTCTCTCCCAATTAGTCATCAAACTGGTGATAGAGAGGTCACTCAGGCCAGGATCTACTGGGTTTTATAATTCAGTGATGAGAAAGTTTAGCCTAGGCTGGCACATGATTCGAGGATCAGCACAAGATGAGAGCCTTAACATTTAATGGCAATGGTTTAAAGTTGTACCACTTTCAATTTGTATCCCTGTCATCATCATGGGAATGAATTTATGTTTTGCAATTCCCCATTCTCATTACAGACATTGTCATGAGAATGAGGTAACATAATGAATGCCAGTTATCTGCTGGGAAGCATTACCATTTGTTCTGTAATGAGATTCCTTGGCAGTTCCTGTGCCTCCCCCACCCCAACTGGAGCTTCAGTGATAGTAAAAATATGTAATAGTACACTGGCATTTTATGGAGAAGAGATGTGGCATCAATGGCAGCTTCAGAGAGGGAATATTTAAAAGCTCAAAATTGAGGCTTATCAATTCTCATTTTAAAAAATGCAAAATAGGCATGCTGCAATTTCCCCAGCATCTCAATGCAAACTGAAAAATTATAGGGCTACAGTCAATCAAAGATCTATGCTGGCTTCCACTAGCAGAAAATCTGTCAGGGGAAACTTGAGGCCGCGCATAATGGCCTCAACCTCCCCTTCCCTCAACTGAGAAGAGTCCATATAACCCCCAAAATGGGGAGCAATGTCCAGGGTGGAGACACAGCCAGTGTAGCCCACTCAGGGACCTCCATTGATGGGGCTGCTGTGGATTTTAAAGGTCCCCATGTGGTGTAACCCTTTAAGAGAAAAGGGGACTATAATATTCCTTGCCCTCCCCCCATCAAGGTGAGTGAGCTTCTTGTCTAAGGGACTAGGTGGGGATGGGAAAGTGTGAATTACACCTCCTTCTGCCAGGTTTGGTGAATATGGTTGTAACCTAAAGGTCCACTTAAAAGTTGCTGTACCCTTTAACTTCTGTGGAGAAGTTTCAGCAGATGGGATTTGTAACAGAATGCTCTTTGTGACAAAGTCATTTGTAAAGGTTCGTGGAATCCACTTTATTCTCTTCTATTAACTGTACTGTAGCCAGCCAGCATTTATTTATAGGGCACCTAGTTTTGGGCTAAGGATTCAGGGCAGTTGAGCCCATCAACCTGCTATTCCACTTGGTGCTTTAACTGTCAAAGAGTGCAGAAATGCTGGACAGCTTTTAATGCTGAAGCTTTAAATGTCTTTTGTGCCCATCCTAACACAATGAAAATTGCAGTCAGAACACTTTTCAGAATTGGCATTGAGTTTCCTGCTTAGAGAAGCACTTATCTAGCAATAGCAAGTGATTTCTTTACTTTTTCACCACCATATACTCTTTTGAAATGTAAATTAGGAAAATGGAGGCCTCAGAGCTCAGAAAAGCTCTGATGATTCATTTGTTATGAGGTACCTCTCCTGCTGTGCTATCCCTGAAGTCATACAATGTGACTGCATGGCGCTATTCAGCGGTATCAAACCTATTTAAGATATTAAGCTACAGTGGTGTTTTGTTGCAGAAAACAATAACTTGTTTGGCATACCTGTAACACATAAGGTAATTAGTGGTTTCACTTGTGTAAAGGCGCATGGCCGGGGCTCGACTCTCCCTGAGGAGGAGGGGAGCCACACCGGCCTCGATACACGTTGTCTACATCAGCCCCTTTCTTCAGGGCTGAGCGGCGCTGCACAGTCGCCCAGGGCCCCAGCCTTCTGCTATAGGGCAGGGCAACAAACACAAAGTTATAGAGGCTCAGACCCTCTTGGCTTAGGGCTGAGCAACAATAGTTCAGGCAGCTTGAGCCCTTTGGGGCAGGACCGAGCAGTGGCACAGTTAAAGGGGCCCAGCCCTTGGTTCGGGCGGGGCACCAAACACACAGTTACAAAGGCTCAGACCCTTGTGGCTCAGGGTCGAGCAGTCAATAGTTCAGGCAGCTCAAGCCCTTTGGGGCAGGGACGAGCAGTGGCACAGTTAAAGGGGGCCCAGCCCTTGGTTCGAGCGGGGCACCAAACACACAGTTACAAAGGCTCAGGGCTGAGCAGTCAGTCAGTAGACTTGATGGCCTCCTTATGCCGGGGAGAGGGGCATTCTGCCACCTGGGTACGGGTGGCAGGGGGAACACAGGCCCACCCACTCCACTGCGTTCCAGCCCAGGGCCCTAGTAGCGGCTATCACCGCTAACGGTCAGTGGGGTTCCTGACCGCAACACACTGACATGGGTTCAGGTACACTTGCAGCCTGACTGGGGTCGGCTGGTCGGCTGCCCCCAGGCTACTTCCAATCTCCCCCTCTGGGTCTACCTGTTCTGTGGCGTCAGCCCATGGGAAGTCCAGTAGTATGGGCCCCTCCCGGCTGGGGCTGGGTGGCAGGTCCGGCAGTACCTCTGGGAAGTCCGGCCAGGGCTGCTCCAGGGGTTCCTCGGGGTAACAGCAGGGACGGGGCAACTCCGGCAGTCCCTCCTCGTAGCGGGCGCGGGGAAGCTCCGGCAGCTCCTCATCGTAGCGGGCGCGGGGAAGCTCTGGCCAGTCAGGGCAACTGCCCTGGGCCTCAGCAGCCTCCCAGCCACGAGCACCTTCTGGCAGGTCTGCTCCCGACGGTGGCTGGGATCCAACTGAGCACCGTCGGCCGGCTTTTATACTTCTGGGTCCCCTCCTGACTCTCTGAGGGGTGGGTCCAGTGCCCTGTGGCCTCGCCCCTTCCGGCCCCTGGCGGGGCTCGACCCTCCCTGAGGAGAAGGGGAGCCACACCACCTCAATACACGTCCCCTCCCCCAAGTCTGGCTCCCGCCTGTCGGGGCCAGGCTTTTCCATCTCCTCGAGGTGAGATAGGAAGTCTGCGTTGGCATGGTCCTTGCCGGCCCGATGCTGGATGGTAAATGCATAGGGCTGCAAGGCCAAGTACCAGCGCATGATGCGTGCGTTGTTATCCTTCATGCGCTTGAGCCACTGGAGGGGGGGCATGGTCCGTGATGAGTGTGAATGGGGGGCCCAGGAGGAAGAACCGGAGGGCGTCGCAGGCCCATTTCACTGCGAGGGCCTCCTTTTCGACCACGGCATAATTCCGCTCCCGGGGGAATAGTTTTCGGCTCAGGTACAGCACCAGGTTATCTCCTCCTTCCCCTTCCTGGGATAGGACCGCCCCTAGGCTGACCTCTGACGCAACTGTTTGGAGGATAAATCTTTTGTGAAAATCCGGGCTATACAGGACTGGTTCTTGACACAAGCAGCCCTGGAGTGTCCTGAAGGCAACCTCGCACTCCGGGGTCCAGCGTATCTGTCAGGGGCTATTCTTAGTTAGCAGCCTGGTTAGGGGTGCTGCAATGGACGCAAACTGCAGAATGAACTGCCTGTAATACCCCATGAGGCCCAGGAATTGTCGCACCTGGCACTTTGTCGTTGGCGTTGGGCATTCCGCGAGGGCTTGCACCTTCCCTACGAGGGGTTTTACCTGTCCTCGCCCCACGGTATAGCCGAGGTAGGTGGTCTCCTGCCAGGCTATGCGGCATTTCTTGGGGTTAGCCGTCAACCCCTCCTGCCGCAGGGTTCTTAGGACCGCCGTGACCCGGTTTAGATGGTCTTCCCAGCAGCGGCTGTAAATCACCGCATCGTCTAAGTATGCAGCGGTGTAGTCCTGATGCGGCCGTAAGAGATGATCCATGAGCCACTGGAAGATTGCAGGGGCCCCATGAAGACCGAAGGGCATCCAGGTAAACTGATAGAGTCCGGACAGGGTGGCAAAGTTGGTCTCTTTGGAGGCCTCCTCAAGCGGGATTTGCCAATGTAATAAACTGGGCCTTCCCAAGGTGGCCCAGCAGCTCGTCTACCCGGGGCATTGGGTAGGCGTCGAAGCGTGATATAGCATTGACCTTTCGGAAATCTATGCAGAACCGGCGGGTGCCATCTGGTTTGGGCACCAGGACCACCGAACTGCACCACTCGCTTCGGGACGGCTCGAACCCCCAGGGCCAACGTGGCCTAGACCTCCTCCTCGACCTCCTGGCGCGTTTGGTACGGCAACGGTCTTCCCTGGTCTCGTATGGTCTTCCCTGGCTCAGTCCGGATCGTGTGACAGGCCAGGGTCGTGAAACCCGGTATTGCCATAAAGGTTCGCCGGAAGGCCCACAGGAGACACTTGGCCTGCTTGCGCTGTTCCTCCGTGAGTGAGCTGCCCAGCGGGGGTTCGGTCGAATCCCCTGTCTGGGCCACCTCGGGGCCCAGCTCCAGTTCGGGCGGGCACGGGTCGATTAGCAGACCCTCCTGGTCACGCCAAGGCTTCAGCAGATTGACATGATATAATTGCATCTTCTTCCGTCAATCTGGTTGGCGAACCTCATAGGTAACAGGCCCCACTTTCCGAGTTACTTCATAGGGCCCCTGCCAGTGGGCCAATAACTTCGATTCACTTGAGGGCAGGAAGCAGGAGAACCTGGTCCCTGGGAGCAAACTCCCGCACCTGGGCTTCCCGGTTATAGCTTCGCCCCTGCCTCTCCTGGGCTACCTTCAAGTTTTCCCGCGCCAGGGTTCCCGCCTGAGTAAGATATTCCTGCAGCTGGAGGACGTACTGGAGGAGGCCTTGAGTTGGGGAAGCCAATTGTTCCCACGTCTCCCGCATTTAATCTAGAAGGCCCCGCGGCCTATGCTGTACAATAGTTCGAAGGGGGAGAACTTGGTTGACACGTGGAGGACCTCATGGACAGCCAGCAGCAGCGGAGGTAGGAACTGGTCCCAGAGGTGCAGCTCCTCCGGGGGGAATTTCTTCAGCATGTTCTTGAGGGTGCGTTTAAACTGTTCCACCAACCCGTCGGTCTGCGGGTGGTACGCGGAGGTGTGGAGCTGTTTCACCCCCAGGAGCTTGCAGACCTGTTTGAGCAGCTGGGATGTAAAATTAGTACCTTGGTCGGTTAGAATTTCTTTGGGTAACCCACGCGGGCAAACATCTTTACCAGTTCGCCCGCAATGGTCCGGGCCGTGATGCTCCGCAGGGGGATAGCCTCCGGGAACCAGGAGGCATAGTCTACGAGGACCAAGACGTACTGGAACTGGGCCACACTTCTTGGGAGCGGGCCCACCAGGTCCATGGCGACCCACTTGAATGGAGTCTCGACCAGGGGCATAGGGACCAAGGGTGCCTTGGGTACCCGGGGCGGGGCAGCCAACTGACACTCCGGGCAGGAATTGCAGTTCTGCTTCATGTCTTTGTAGAGGCCTGGCCAGTAAAATCGGGTCTTCTCATGCCCTAGGTGTCCGGCGGCCAGCACGTCATGAGCCAATCTCATCACAGCCTGTCGGTGGCAGCGGGGCATGAGCAGTTGCATCCGCGGCTCCCGCGTGCGGGGGTCCCGATTGACCCAATAGAGCCTGTCTCGGCGGAGTTCAAAATGGGGCCACTGTGTGGCCTGATGAGGATCGATAACCGACCCGTCGACCACTGTGAGTTGGTAGTCGGCCTGGCTGAGAGTGGGGTCCACCCGCTGGTCCCGGCAGAAGTCCGTATCAAAGCAGGGTTCGGAAGGGAGCTCCTCCTGCAGACCATTGGCTCCTTGGTCTTCTGCCTCACCCTCCTTGGCGTCCTCTATGGCCTCTGACGGGAGTTCCTGGGGTTCGGCTTCCAAGGCCGGCGTGGACCAGAGGATCTCCTCGAAGGTGGGCCAGTCCCACCCCAGAATCACAGGGTAGGTTAGTCAGGAGGCCAAGCCGACTACCAACTGTCGAGTGATGCCATTCACAGTTAGCCAGACCCAAGCGCTCGGGTAGGGTCGAACATCTCCGTGGATATACTGTAGATGAATCGGCCCCAGGCAGTGGTCGGCCGGGGGTCCCAGGGCCTGGCGAACCAATGTTTGACCACAGCCAGAGTCAATTAGGGCCTGCGTGGCTTGGTCCCCAACGTCCACCGGGACCGAGAGTCTAGGGGGCTGTGGTCGTCGGGCCCGGCCTTCCCCTGCACAGACCTGCCCAAAACTACACTCCATTTCGGGGCAGTCCCGCTGTAGTTACCCCGCTTTCCCACATCTGAAGCAGGGTCCAACCTCTGGGCATCCTCTCCGGGAAACGGCGGCTCGGGGACTTCGGGGGGGGGGGCTCCGGCGGGCCCTCGGGAGCCCTGGGGTGGAGGCCAGTGGTGCAAGCTGCGGGGCGGAGTCCGGGCGCGGGGTCCAGGGTGCCAGCCAGGTGTCCGGCCCGCAGCTCGGGTGTCGCGGCCCGGACATGGTGGTTGCCGCCTTCTCACCACGGAGTTGCTCGGGCCCCGGGGTGAGTAGCCGAAAGGTAGGCCCCGTTGAAGCTTCCGCAGCCAGGAAGCCCTCCATTAGCGAGACAGCCGCCGCCAGTGTCGCCAGCCGGTGGCAGAGTACCCAGGCCCTCCCCCGGCCGGGCAGAATGTGGACAAATTGTTCCAGGACTACCTGCTTGGTTACCTCCTCCGCCGTCCTGGCTTCCGGTTGTAGCCAGCGGCGGCATGCCTCCTTCAAGCTCTGGGCTACCAGCTGAGGACGGGTGCCTGCTGGGTAGGTCTGGCTCTGAAAACGCTGCCTGAAGGTTTTGGGGCTGACATCCAAGGCGTCCAGGATCGCAGCCTTCACCTGGTCATAGTCCCTGGCCTCTTCCGCCACCAGCCCACGATAGGCGATCTGGGCTGGCCCGGTCAGATACGGGGCCAAGAGAGTGGCCCATTGGTCTCGGGCCCATCCTGCGACGAGGGCCACGCATTCAAAAGTGACCGAGAAGGCCTCAGGATCATCACCCGGGCCCATCTTGGTCAGGTGCAGGGGGGCAGGCGGACGCGAACCCCCGGCTCCTTCTCCCAGAGTCCAGTCAACGGGGCGGGGCATGGGCCTGATAAGTTGCTGCAGCTGGGTCCCCAGTTGCTGCATCAGTCGCTGCTGGTGCTCCAGCTGAGCCGCGTGCTGCTGCTGTTGCTCCAGCTGAGCCGCGTGCTGCTGCTGTTGCTGTTGGAGGCGAGCGGCGTCTCGCTGCTGCTGCTGCTCTAGTTGGGCGGCATGCTGCTGCTGCTGCTCCTGGCTCTCGGCCAGCAGCTGGAATAGCCGCTCCATATCCATGTTCCCTGGCTGGGAGGGGGTGTAATCTACCACCCTCCGACCGGCCCCTTTTCACAGGGGCGAGGGTTCAAGTCCCTGGTCAGGTGCCACTTATGAAGGCACATGGCCAGGGCTCGACGCTCCCTGAGGAGGAGGGGAGCCACACCGGCCTTGATACACGTCGTCTACATCAGCCCCTTTCTTCAGGGCTGAGTGATGCTGCATAGTCACCTGGTGCCCTGGCCTTCTGTTATAAGGCGGGGCAACAAACACAAAGTTATAGAGGCTCAGACCCTCATGGTTCAGGGTCGAGTAACAATAGTTCAGGCAGCTCGAGCCCTTTGGGGCAGGACCGAGCAGTGGCACAGTTAAAGGGGACCAGCCCTTGGTTCGGGCGGGGCACCAAACACACAGTTACAAAGGCTCAGACCCTTGTGGCTCAGGGTCGAGCAGTCAATAGTTCAGGCAGCTCGAGCCCTTTGGGGCAGGGCCGAGCAGTGGCACAGTTAAAGGGGGCCCAGCCCTTGGTTCGGGCGGGGCACCAAACACACCGTTACAAAGGTTCAGACCCTCATGGCTCAGGGTCGAGCAGTCAATAGTTCAGGCAGCTCGAGCCCTTTGGGGCAGGGCCGAGCAGTGGCACAGTTAAAGGGGACCAGCCTTTGGTTCGGGCTGGGCACCAAATACACAGTTACAAAGGCTCAGGGCTGAGCAGTCAGTCACTAGACTTGATGGTCTCCTTAGGCCTGGGAGAGGGGGATTCTGCCACCCTGGTACCGGTGGCAGGGGGAACGCAGGCCCACCCACTCCACTGCGTTCCAGCCTGGGACCCTAGTAGCGGCTATCACCGCTAACGGTCAGTGGGGTTCCTGACCGCAACACACTGACATGGGTTCAGGTACACTTGCAGCCTGACTGGGGTCGGCTGCCCTCAGGCTACTTCCAGTCTCCCCCTCTGGGTCTACCTGTTCTGTGGCGTCAGCCCGTGGGAAGTCCAGTAGCATGGGCCCCTCCCGGCTGGGGCTGGGTGGTAGATCCGGCAGTACCTCTGGGAAGTCCGGCCAGGGCTGCTCCGGGGGTTCCTCGGGGTAACAGCAGGGACGGGGCAACTCCGGCAGTCCCTCCTCATAGTGGGCGTGGGGAAGCTCCGGCAGCTCCTCATCGTAGCGGGCGCGGGGAAGCTCCAGCAGCTCCTCATCGTAGCGGGCGCGGGGAAGCTCCGGCCAGTCAGGGCAACTGCCTTGGGCCTCCGCAGCCTCCCAGCCACGAGCACCTTCTGGCAGGTCTGCTCCCGACGGTGGCTGGGCTCCAACTGAGTGCTGCCGGCCGGCTTTTATACTTCCAGGTCGCCTCCTGAGGGCGGGTCCAGTGCCCTGTGGCCCCGCCTCTTCCGACCCCTGGCAGGGCTCGACCCTCCCTGAGGAGGAGGGGAGCCACACCACCTTGCTACACTTGCCTTTGCTTTTATGTTACAAATTAATGAACACGTCAGTGATCCCGTCTGTTACAACAAATGGAGAATGATAGGCCTCTGGGTAAGAAGTCCAGTTTCTTCAAAATAAGTCCTAAAAAAAAACATGCAACGGAAGAACCCCGCACTTTATCAAGGTATAGGGGATAAAACAAAGGGAACATGAATGATAGAAAACCATTGTTCTAGCACCCAACATTCTACATATTATTGGATCTGAATGCAATCGTATTGCATGTACCAGATACTACCATCATTAGCAAAATATTAATGCACTTTTTAACATGCAGATATCACATTTCTCTAGTGTTATTGGGTGGCAAAGAGACTGCTGATACACCAGCAACGTCTGCTGTCATACAACTTTTGGATATGTTTTTACAAATGCAGGTGAGTAAACAACTAAAAGTGTAAGGAACAAATACAATGTTTTTATGTGTCTCATACTTGGATTTTGTTCACTAATGTGATAGCAGGACTGGATGTCTGATTTCTGATTGGAGAGGACTTCCACTTGTAAACAGGCAGATGACATTAGGGACAGAAATGTCAGTCTGTGATGGCACTCTGGGCCCTGCAAATGCTGTAAGTCTCTCTCTACTTACCTACGTACATTTGCAGTGTCTCTACATGATAGGGTAATGCACGCTACAGGGCTGTGATTTGTGAAGCACACTAACGTGCTGCACATTAAATGGCCTGTGTAGACCCTGCTGATGAACAATAGACGTTTCCTAGTTGTCTTTGATGTAGTACATGCACGACAGAGGTGTGATATAACATGGTACATTAAAGCCAACATTGGAACTTCTAGTGCATACCAGCAGGATCTACATGGACCAATTAATGTGCAACTCATTCATACTCTTTAGAAATCACACCCCCATAGGGCACATTACCCCACTGCGTAGACAAACCCCCAATGTGCTATCTAAGTTCTGGAAAAATGAATTATGGAAAACAGCAGGAACTATATAGAAGGGATACTTCACCGTTCTAATCTTTTTGCTCGATCATTCTATTTCAGAGCACATTGCAGAATTTCTGCTGTTCTGGTTCTCTGAAAAACTCTTTTTTGAAGTATTGAGTATTTATTGTTCAATATTGGGAGGGAAGGACTGTTCCTGGTCTACTTTGGGAGAGTGTACTAAAGCAATGGGCTTCTATTGATAAACTCTAGAACCACCTCCATCAAGTTTTAAACCTGGACACTGTTAGTCATAGTGCGTGGGATGAGGAGAGCTGCCATGGTGATAGGTCTTGGAAGTAGAGTGGGTCACTGGATTTTTCGGTGAACCATTTTCCTGTTGAAAAATGTCAATTTATCAACACCAAATCGTTTTCCAAATTAAAAATTCCAGTTTCCTGGATCAAAATACATTTTTGTTTTGAAATTTGATATAGTCATAGTTTAAAAAATGTCAGGTGAAGTGAAGCAGTTAGAAATTATCAAAACAAAATCTTTTGAATTGACCCAAACTGAATTTTTTTTAGTTTGTCACTGTGCAAAATTTTCCAGTATTTTGACTTTTGTCCCGATTTGGGATGGGAAATTTTTTCAAAACTATTTTTCGCCCAGCTCTATTCAGAAAAAGGCCTGGTCTACACTACGCGTGGCCTTGAGGCCTGGTCTACACTACGCGTTTAAACTGATTTTAGCAGTGTTAAACCGATTTAATGCTGTACTCGTCCACACAACGAGGCCCTTTATATCGATATAAAGGGCTCTTTAAATCGGTTTCTGTACTCCTCCCCAACGAGAGGAGTAGCGCTAAAATCGGTATTACCATATTGGATTAGGGTTAGTGTGGCCGCAAATCGACGGTATTGGCCTCCGGGTGGTATCCCACAATGCTCCACTGTGACCATTCTGGACAGCAATCTGAACTTGGATGCAGTGGCCAGGTAGACAGGAAAAGCCCTGCAAACTTTTGAATTTCATTTCCTGTTTGTCCAGCGTGGAGCTCTGATCAGCACGGGTTGTGATGCAGTCCCAAATCCAAAAAGAGCTCCAGCATGGACTGTACGGGAGATACTGGATCAGATCGCTGTATGGGGAGACAAATCTGTTCTATCAGAGCTCCGTTACAGAAGACGAAATGCCAAAGCATTTGAAAAAAATCTCCAGGCTATGATACAGAGTCCACAGCGCAGTGCTGCGTGACATGCGTAATGGAAAGCCAAGGAATCAAATGGACGCTCATGGAGGGAAGGAGGGAGTACCAAGGACTCCAGCTATCCCATAGTCCCTGCAGTCTCCGAAAATTATTTGCATTCTTGGCGGAGCTCCCAATGCCTGTAGGGTCAAACACATTGTCCTGGGTGGTTGAGGGTCTATCTCGTCAATTTACCATCCCTCCCCCTCCATGATAAATGTGAAAGTAGAATGAATTATATTGTAAAAATAGAAAGGATTAAAGAAATGCTGTCTGTACCTTTAAGCAAAATTGTTGGAATGCTGCAATCCAGGTGTCAAGAATACAGACATTAACATAGAACAATTGCACCGTTTAAGGGCAATTGGTGAAGTATTAGCCTTAGATCGATAAGAGTTAGTAAGGAAGTAGGATATGCATGCTGTGCCCCAGGTGAATTTTACTGTTTTGCTTTCTTTGTCCCTTTGTCTAATTCCTGCTCTTTTATCTGTATAAATAAGACTGTTTGGGTCTTGCATGGCCACTCACTCACATTATCTGGGTGTTAATAGCAGAGCGCTGTGCTAATAAAACAGAGTAGTCTGACAAACTGTGAGTCCTGAATCTAACTTTGACATAGAAAAGGGAGAAAAATAGTTTCTTGACTTTTTTTATGTCACCCTATGTATACTGCATGCTGCTGGTAGACACGGTGCTGCAGCAGTAAACAGTAGCATCCTCTCTCCTCCCCTCCCCGGTGACAGACGGTACAGTGCAGTAGGACTGATAGCTGTCCTAGTCATGAGCCCATGAGTGCTCCTGGCTGGCCTCAGGTGAGGCCGGCCGGGGGCACCTGGGTAAAAATAGGAATGATTCCTGATCATTCCCAGTAGATGGTACAGAACGGCTGGTAACCATCCTCATCATAGCAACTGGGGGCTGAGCTCCATCATCCCCCTCCCTTTCATGTGTAAAGAAAAGATTCTGTACTGCCTGGACTATTATAGCAGCGGGATGCTGGGCTCCTTTCCCCAGCACCGCTTTAATGTCCTGCCTGGACTATCATAGCAGCTGGAGGCTGCCTCCCCCTCATTTTATCTCAGTAACAAGTCAGTATTTCTTATTCCTGCATTCTTTATTACTTCATCACACAAATGGGGGGGACACTGCCACGGTAGCCCAGGAAGGTTTGGGGAGGAGGGAAGCAACGGGTGGGGTTGTTGCAGGGACACTCCTTAGAATGGCATGCAGCTCATCATTTCTGCAGGATCTGACACGGAGCGGCTGTGCTCTCTGATACACTGGTTCTCTAGTACACTTGCCCCATATTCTAGGCAGGACTGACTCTATTTTTAGATACCATAAAGGAGGGATTGATTCGGGGAGTCATTCCCATTTTTGTCTTTGCGCCTGCAGCCGACCTCAGCCAGGGGCACCCATGACCGCAGCAGATGGTACAGAACGACAGATAACCGTCATCTCATTGCCAATTTACAATGGCGCAGAAGATGGTACAGAACGACTGATAACCGTCTCTGCTGTCATGCAAAGGCAAATGAATGCTGCTGTGTAGCGCTGCAGTATCGCCTCTGTCCGCGGCATCCAGTACACATACGGTGACAGTAAAAAAAAAAAGCTGAATGTGCTCCATGGTTGCCATGCTATGGTGTCTGCCAGGGCAATCAGGGAAAAAGGGCGTGTCTGCCGTTGCTTTCCCGGAGGAAGGATGACTGACGACATTTACCCAGAACCACTTGCGACAATGATTTTTGCCCCATCAGGCACTGGGATCTCAACCCAGAATTCCAAGGTGCGGGGGAGACTGCGGGAACTATGGGATAGCTACAGAATAGCTACCCACAGTGCAATGCTCCAGAAATGGATGCTAGCCTCGGACCATGGACGCACACCACAGAATTAATGTGCTTAGTGTGGCCGCGTGCACTCGACTTTATACAATCTGTTTTACAAAACCGGTTTATGTAAAGTCGGAATAATCCCGTAGTGTATACGTACCCTGAGATAGAATGACTATATCTCTTTAAGAGCTTTAGAGATCAATATCATAACTGCAAAGTGGATCAGATCGTGGAGCACTGGCAACTATGTACTATCTTGAGCTTACCTGCTGAAGAGATAAGCCACTACATTAAGCACCAGCTATTGCTTCTTGGTGATTTTTTTTAGACTCAGGTAGAGGGAATTACAGTGATGAAGCCTGAAGACGGCAAAAGTATTAACTACTGTGGCTATCTCTACATCTGAAAAAATGAAACAAGTCTTCTTTCTAGCCATGGAAGAAGGCACTTTTAGTGACTTTAGTGTCTAAATAATGAGTCCTACAGGAGCCCTGGCTGTTCACTGTATTAACTACCAGGATCAAATGCCCTCAAATGAGGGTGAGGTGGTGGCACTCACTATTTCACTGAAGTACTTCTCTCTTTCATCTAACAGCTGTCAGTTAACCAAGACTCACCTCAAGGACAGGTGTTCTTCTTTCAGGTTCAAATTTCCTATGTGCTCTGTGATATCACATGGAAAATGCTGTGTATCAGTGGTGTGTTACTAGCATGGCAGCACGTCATATCAGAGTACTTCCTACCTCTGTGCATATTGTAGGAAAGAAATGACACAACTGAGTCTTGTGAGGCCCTTTTTGTTGGAGTATTTAGGCAGGAACAGCTTCTCCTATCACAACTCTTCGGGACTTGGTGGAAAGAATTAGTATGAATTACTTTCCACATTTTTGTTCACCTCACCAGTGTATATACTAGTCCTGTGTTGATTTCAGAGGGCTTTGGATCAGGACCAAATTACTTAGCACCAGTAAATAACCCTACAACAGAGCTGCACCATACAACTACATAAGCATATGTACTCTAATTTACAGGTTCTGCTGAAATGCAATATGTTGGATTAGTTTTGGTATTATACTTCTACTGTATATATATTAATAAACAAAACTGACACTACAATGCTTTCTTTCCAGGTGACTTGATCCATTTGTTTCATCCTCATCAGCTCTTCGTTTTCTGGTCAATTTTTTTTTAATTAACTGCAGCTGAAATGTTAATTACAAACACTGTTAAATTGCAAGCAACTCAGAGCTCTGTCACTTACATCTGCAATGAAGTGGAAAAAATTTAGTTTCCTAAACGCCTCTACATAAAAAGGAACAGTTCTCTTTATAGCACCTTTCAGTTAAATACCAAGCACTGCATGGAAGAAATAGCGGTGAAAGTTTCTTCATGAGCAGATACCACTAATACTGTGCTAAACTAGTATAGTGAAATACTATTCCTCACTAGAATCTGCCCTCTCAATTAGCAGTCACTATGGTAGTCTCTGGCAGTGAGAGAGCTAATGCATTGTGTCATGATTATTGCACTCCTCAGAACATGAATTGAATGGGAAATGGTTAGTAATTAGCTCAAACCAAATAGGCTCTACACTTGTCTTCATTTGTTATTAAAGTCTAAATTGATAATGAAGGAAGCTCCAGCAATTATCACAAAACCCAGCAAGAGGTCTAACCGTGCTTAAAAAAAACTCTTTTGTCCGTGTCTGTTTCTTCTAATGGAAATTTGGCTTAAGAAAAAAATAGAGAATGATAAGATAATTTCACATTAATAGGCAATAATTGTTTTAGAAAAATAACTATTTTAAGAAGCATTTATCCTAATGATAAGGAATAATTAATATAAGAATTATGTACAGATACACACAGATGAGTAATATTGCTATTCCAAATTCATGTCAATGAAACGTTCATAACACCCTACACCACCTTGTATTTTGTTTATGCTACATTTTAGAGAAAAGTTACTTTAGTTGTTTTTCCTTTAAATTTTACAGTTGTTATTAGTACTAATATCTTTTGTATTCCTCCACAGTTAGAGCCATGGTGCCTTAGTTACTATCTACTAGCCTCAGAAATTTGTACTGGTAAATATTTAAAATCTCTAAAAAGCTTATCATTACCCTTGTTCACATTCCTCCACCTGGAAAGCTAAGAATGTCACTAGCCTGTATGCAGCTACACAGGACTTAATAAATAAATAAATATAAATGTTTCAAACCTCTTAAGTATATGCAATGATTTTCCATGTATACATAACAGTGTCACAGTTGTAAAATTAAATATCTCATAATCCAGCGAATACCCTTATAATCTGAGAAAGGTGATTCTTTCTGATGATATAAAGCATCTGATGGGTCATGAGACTGATCAGACTTCAAACTTGCACCTGGTCCAGGACTGAATGTCATCTGTCCTGCCTCTCAGATTAGCGTAATTTTAATAATTAACCTGCATGAGGGTTGAAGTATGACAGACAAGGTAACTTCTTTCAATATCTTTGGGAGATAATATTGTATTAAGTGTACAAATAATCTGTGTATCATTGTGGATGGACTATAAGCACTCCATGGGGATAAGGTTACCACAGATCCCCCAGGAAGTGAAAACAATAGGGGATAATTCCAGCAAATCACTCAGCTTATTGTAACACCTCCAGAGAGGTACCCACTCCTCTCCCAGTGGTGGAGGCTCACAGATTCTGGTTCAGTTGGGATTCTCCAGAGATCAATGGACAAAGAAAGGATTTTGGGATAAACAGCCCAAATTAAACTGACTCACAGCTTTTGCTCTGGTTCCTGATCTAAAGACAGATGAGAACTTGTAACCACAGGGAAATCCCACTTGTAGATATGAAGGACTGACATCTAACAGGGCCCTATGTTGGATTTGGAGGTGATTTCTGGTAAGCTTGTTAGCTTCTTTTATTGTTTTATATATATTCTCTGTAATGCTTTTACTTTAAGAATAAATGTGCATGCTTAGAAGGAAGTGTGGAGGAGGCCAATTTCTGAAGGAAAGAGCAATGGCTAGGGCAGCTGGGGATAATTTTGCATGTGGAGGTGAATATATATACTTCTTATTTCAAAATGAGGACCATATCTTTCCTACACGTCTAATTAGTGCTTATTAGGTTTGGAGCTTGTTGTAGGATAAACTGAGAATGTACAGGATGTCTGGATTTCTGTCTCCTTAACAGTAACTTTCTGGACTGTATTATGTGTTCCTGAAGATCTTCAAAACACGATTTGATGAAAAAACGAGTGCCTGAGTCTAAATTCAAATGAGATCCTCAGATTCCAATTGCTTTTCATTTATTACAACACTATTTTTCAACATGCCTCTGTTTGTCAAGTGCTACATCTCTGAAAGGTCTTTTTTTCAGGGAATGAATTAGTTTTCTTTCACCCATAGAAGAAAAATCTAATAAGACTCCTTTGAGAGATTATCTTTACACATATTGTGGGGCTGTGATAGTTACATGTTACCATGTAACTGCATCATAACCTCTGCATCCCAACCTAGTGTTACAGAACATTATGAAAATTTTAGAAGTGCTTTTCCTTCCCTGCCTAGTAGGGATTCCAGCTGGTTTCTTCAGTCTCATAACACATTGTTTACACACTGGATAGCTATGACCAACAGTAATGTTTATCATGTATGTGTGTGCAGGGAATGCAATATAGTAGTTGTTTATCTATGTTGACTGCCTCTGGTTTATTCCCTCTCTTTGGCTAAATGCACTATACAAGCATATTGCCTTCTGGAGAGATTACCAGCAGATTCATATATGTAAAGGGCTTGTCTATGGGCTAGTAGAGAGAGAGAGAGAGAAAACATATAAACCTGTTGATATATAGAGAAAACCTTCGTAAGATGCTTTCTGACTGTCAGTTGCTTTTATTGATGTGACTTTTACATTTGATCCTTCAGTAGAGGGGAAAATAGGTGACATATCTTAAGCCTCATATATTTCAGATTTAAATGATAAACCACTACCGTCATCCAGGAAGTGGAAAATCCTCCATCAGTCAATGTATCAGTAGTATAAGGTCTTCAGACAAACACTCACTCACTTTTAAGAGGAGCAAGTAGCAGTACAAAGATCCTGGCAGGTTTTGGCATACTGGTAAATATGTAGTAAAGGGGACTGCATGGCTTAAGGATTCAGTAGTGGGATAATGGAGTTTTTCAACTAGAACTTAACTGGTTCAGATTTGGTCAGGTTTAGTGGTGACAAAAAATCATTGCAATCTCTCTGGGTTTCTGCAGAATGAGTTGGAATGGATCACTTGATGATTACCTGTTCTGGTTATTCCCTTTGGGGCACCTGGCATTGGCCACTGTTGGAAGACAGGATACTGGGCTAGATGGAGCTTTGGTTTGACCCAGTATGGCCATTCTTATGTTCTTATAAAGTTCCTAGCATCAAAACCATCTCTAGAATGGATGCCTGTGGGCATCTTAGGGTACATCTACACTGAAGCTATGGGTTTAGTTTGCAGTTTGTGGAGACATACCCATGCTAGCTCTGCTCTAGCTGACTTGCTAACAGCACTGCAAATCCAGAGTCACTCTATTGACTTCATTAGATCTGTACTCCAGAGTTACACCAGTATAACTGAGAACAGAAGGTGTCCCTTTGTGCTTAGAACTGTAGTGCAAAGGAGGTATAAGCCTTAACATTTATATGTGCATCAATATAGACATTAATTAACCCTCCAATCCCACCCCCAATGGAGATAGACTGTATAATGGTGGAACAGACTGATAGAGGTTCTGATTTCTCCAGGGACAGTGGAAGACCCAGGAGTAGAATCATACCTCTCATTCTTCAAACCTGCCAATGTGTGAAGGAAGCAACTGAAACGTGTGACAAATGACTGAAATGGGGAACACCCTATGCTTTGTTGCACCTCATGCTATAATTGACATTATAATGGTTTTTAACTATAAAAACTGTTTTTAAATAAATGAGTTGTAAAAAGAAAACTGGCAAAACACAAATTGTACTGCATGCAAACACAGGTATTCCCTACGCTGGTCAGTCCTCGGTTTTGCATCCAAGACTTTCACATTCCTAACTTAGACATCTACCACTTGAGCTAAAGGAATAAAGGTTAGCCCCTCTGTGGGCCAGCAAGCACCCAAGAAAGGAACATGACATACATTTTGCCAATGAGTCACCCAGCTGTTTGCTTGATGGTAGTGGAAGGTTGGGGATCAGGATTCCTGAGTTCTGTTCTTGGAGGAGGACTGTGGTCTACTGGTTAGAGCAATGGTTAGCAATAGGTTAGTCAAGTACCTTGGTTCTATTTCCAGTTATGCCAGAAGTCACCTTGTGCAATCACTCATTTGTAAGATTAGGTGTTAGATACTGCCTCTGTCTTCAGCTTTGAGGCCATGCTTAAGAATAAATGTTTTAATGTGCACAGAAATATAAACACTAGGTAATGGAAGAGGTATACCCCAGTCTCATGGTCTCGTGTCTCTCAGCCCAGCACAACTTTCAGTAAGGCAAAGAGGTTGTTACTCTCATCCATGGAGCATTGCCTTGCTAGCGTGACTTCAGGAAAAGGAAGCATTTCACAAAATCTGGGATGCTTGAAAAGTCTGACTAGAACTAAGATCTTAAAATTTGTACCTACTCTAGTACAGCATGCTGCTTCTCAGTGAGAGTGTTACAACAGTTATCAGGTTATTTTACAAAAAGTAACATGACAAGATACACCGTACCCACAGGACATGTAGAATATAGCACAACAATTTTACCTATATTGGTTATCTGGTGACCTTTACTGTTCAATGAATATTTTCCTTTATTTTGTTGCAGCCTGAATTAATGTTGAAAGTGTAAATACTATATTCCATATGTGAACATGCTATAACCTTTTTCAGTCACTTACAATTAAAAATAGATTGAATCAAATGGAAATCAATCAAATGCTTTTGGAATTTTACAGTTTAGGAGGAAACATTTCTGTGTTCAGCATTTGACAGTTGCTTTATACAAAAGCACAGGCCAGATATGCTTCCTTTTTCTACTCCTTACCCATTGTCTGTTTAATCAAAATTACAGCAAGTAGCATTCCATTACTGTTGTTTTGGAAGCTAGTTGTTGGCCTTCTCAGAAAGATTTTATTAGTCCCTGGAATGGCTTGAGCATTGGATACAAGGAGGAATATTGGTACTCCAGTTGGTAGAACCTTCAAATCTAATTGCCAGAATTATTTATTTTGTCTTGCTCAGGCAGTTGGAAAGCTTCATACCAATTGTAGTCCAATTGAAGTGGTGATAGATTCTGATTAAATTAGTATAATTTTTGGATTTATATATATTTTCCTGAGGGTGAGGGGATTAGAAATATGTTGTTTTTTTAATGAAGAGAACACTATGAAAATAAATAACAAACCAACTAGCAACTCTGGAAAGTCAAATATTTAGCAACTGAGGAACATTTAAGGGGTTTGCCAGCATTATTTCTTCTTTTAGCGACAAGTCCAAAAAGTGTCAGCAGATAGGGCAGATTTTTAGGCAGAGTAACTGATGATAACTAGAATGACTGTTCAGTGGATGGCTTGAGCTTTAGCGTAAATCCAAGGGAGATGAGACAAAAAAAAATATATCTTGCGCCAAATGAAGCTTGGATCCTAGTGAGGCAGCCAGTATGGCTAATATCCACTGGAATGGATATTCTGGCTATCTGTTACAACGCTCCCATTTACAGTGCACTAATGAACATTGTGGTACCATGTTCATTAGGCAGCCTATTTTCCAGGCACTTATAACTCAATCATAAAATTTGGCTCCAGTCTGAAATCTGGCACCAGATTGAACCCTGAAGTAATGTTTTTCTTTTCTGATTAGATAGGAGTCCAAACAATTACGTGTGAGTCATTTTAACTTCTGTTTGTTTCTATCTCATGATTAGTTTTAATGTAGAGACTGACAAGGCTGGATTCTCAACCGGAGTAAATTCATGTAGCTCCATGGATTTTAGTGGAGCTATACCAGCTCTGGCCCTCAGAGACTGGAAAACAACTCATTATTCAAAAATTGTAGGAGTGACTGCAATTCCCCAGATAAGGCCCTGAAACTGAAAAGGGATGCAATAGAATAGTTGGCATGGGGACCCATAGTAGTGCATAATTAATGGGATTGGGACTCTAGTGACGTGAAAAGGCAGAAGGGGAGCATTTGCATGTGTATGCCCCAACTATTCCATTATGGAGCTGCACCTTAAAAAGATGGTTAAACTGTCTTTAAAAATACCTATGGGAAATCACAATGACAAAGTATACTTAATCTTGATGTGAAGCAAACTTGCAAATTTACTGTAATGCAAGGTGAAGGTTGACATTATTTCATCCTGAGTATGATGACAGGTTGCAGTGATAGTAACAACTTTGTATTTCTTTGCTTTTGTCAGTTTGTGTCTCAGCCTTTATAGAGATTTCATTTGTCAGTGACTATGTACACACAGTAGAGCACATTCTTATATCTCACAGGGATCCTTAGCGAATGAGTCAAGTTGAAACTTAATATGGCTTCATGTGATAACACTATTTAAACAATATGCAATGGAAAAAACACATTCCTTCACTGATTCATAGCTCTGACTGGAGACAGCAAATATCTCAAAGAACCCTACAGCATTGACAAGGAAGACAGAGCATCTGAACTGTTTATTCCAGAGCTGTAGGAAACCATCTGATTGATTCCTCCTCTCCCTTCCCAGATCTGGATTAGAGAAGCTCTACAATAGACCAGTCAACAAAAAATCCTGGCACTTCTGGCAATATTGTAACCTTTTATTATCCCCGCCTGCAACACTTGACATTCACAACCTCTGATGGAAAAAGCAAGGATTTTGTTCAGTGTATAGGATTGTACAGTAGGCTCTGGTGTACCATGAAATTATATAAATGTTTTCCAAAGCAGTTTTGTATCTAACAAAGCTATTGACTTGAAACTGAGAAAAGAAGAGCTAGGATTTGGGTGAAATTTGATCTAATGGGGCCAAATTCTACTGGCTGTAACAGAAGCATCATCTGATTAAGTCTATCAACTTAATGAGAGTTACCTGGGATTTATGCTGGCATTAGAGCAGAACTTGGTGAATGGAATCCCTCTGTGCATAGTGGGTCAGATGCTGTTTGTCTAAATTGGCATAGTTCCAGTGAGTTCAATGGAATGATTCCAGTTTAGATCTGCTGAAGATCTAGCTCATTGCACTTGGTAAAGCAGATTAGGGCCCTAAAGGCTACTATCATTTACTAATAAAGCTCCATAGTCTGCTACTGTGTTCACTTCAAAATTTCAAAATGGAGGAAGAAATCTTGGCAATGAACACTTCACTGGGGCTTCAGTGTAGATCCCAGGAGCGAGTGTCCCCTGAGAAAAACATCCACATGTAAAATGGGCCACTGGGCTCATGCATAAGCCTAGCAGTTCCTTCTGGAGGAGATCCATGTAGAGTCATGGGCTATTGTGCCTCTGCACCTGTGTTTGGCCCTCCAGCAGCTCTAGGGGCTCTTGCCTCCATGACCTCTACAGAATAGATAATATGTCCCCATATTGTATTACCACATTCTCGCTCATGGCCCATCTGCCTCTGCCAATGTCCTGTGTGATTTTTGCCTTCTCTTTCTTCCTGTGTGGACATGAATCTGTGGAATGTTCTTCATGTCCAAAGAAGGCTGGTGGGAGACAGGCGAAGATGTCGCTGACCATTCCTCCTTTGTTGTAGAAGTGGGGAGATCTGCACATGGCAAGGGAGATCTGGGCTTGCATAAGGAATCATTATAATAACTAAAAGGTCTAGTTTTGCTATCACTTACATCAGCTTACACTGCTGAGACTCCACTGATTCCTGTTGTTACTCATGGTTGACAGCGGTGTAAGCAAAGTCAGAATCAGGCTCAGGAAGTGTTCGAAAGGTACAAGGAGAAAGCAAGGAAAGAAATGTTCTTAGAGTGATCCAAGAATTTGCAACTAGCAGAAATGGAAGAAAATGAGCAAAGGAGCATTTTGGCTTAGTCGCATTTGTGATTAGTTTTCCAAGGGAAATGGTGGAAGTTTCTTTGCTTGAATTATTTAAAACTAGAACAGAAAAAAGCCCACTTAGATAATAGACTGTAGGAAAATATCAGACATTGGCACCTCTTCCCCTTTTTTGTAATTGGGCTCCCTATTCCTTCACACTTCAATTTAGTTATAGGATTACAGACATTTGAAAACTAATAATGGGCCTTATTCTGCCCTCAGGTACATGCATACAACTCCAGTGAAGTCAATGGGATTGCATGGGAATAGCTAAGGGCAGAATAGGCCTGATTTGACTAAGGCAATGAATAAAAGTGGGTGGGAAAAGGTGAGGTTTAATTCTTTTTTCAACTCCTATCCCCCTTAATTTAAATTTTTAGGGCAAAATTTGATTTCCAGTGACACCACTACAACCTCACCTGAAATCAATGGTGTTGCACTAATGTAAGTGAGAAGAGAGCTTGACTCTTACCAATTAATCAAGACTATATACCAGGAGAAAAATCAAAACCCTACATCATATTGTGCCATCAGTTTTTAAGCAGAGCTGCACATTGAAATCACTGGGAAGTTCTACTTAAAAAAAATCAGTGGCATACCAGAGCTCCCAACAACTTGGTTTTGCTTTGAAAAACTGTTGAAAAGTCAGACTGGCAGTATCAAGAAAATATTTTAAGTAACTCTAGGAGTTCCTGGGAAGAGGGTCCCATCACAACTGTATCTTATTCATTAGTTATCCTAACTCTAGCATCTTTCATTATCTGTGCAACTTGAAATATTTGAATGACAAGCATCAACAATGAAATGAAAATTAAAAGCAAACAGAAGTCTGCCCATCTTACCAGATGAAGGATTTGGAGGATGGTTGGACCTTGGAGAGAGTCTGTTCCTGAGGAGATTTGATTCTCGGCATATTTTTTGTTAGAAAAATAAATCCATTTTAAATAGTTCTATAGACCTATCCTTTTAATTTATAAACCAGTCTCTGAATTTCTTTAAAACAATACCAGAGCTTTGCCAGTCGGCTCTCAGGGTGAAAAAAGAATTGATAATTTATGAAGACTAAGATTCTGGCCTTCAGAGAGGAAACATCGAGAACAATAATTTGTTCAGAACATTTTCAGTACTATTGGAGAACCTGGGAATATGAGCCAGAAGATTGATATTTGTCCTTTTAATATTAAGAGAAGCAAAAATGAGAATCCATATGAACACATGGCCTGTCTGCTTAAGTCCTTGGAGGCGTATGTGATAAACATAACCAACTCCAAAAGTATGTGACGAAATCTTTCATTCATTCAGATGACAATGTTCAATCTCCTCACTGCAGGTCAGATTCTGAACTGGATATGCATGGAGGACAGGGAGTGCAGAATAAGCCTATTCTCGCCCCTCCCACCCCCGGTGTTCAATGCTGCACCCATAAAAGGATGTGAGAGTGAGTGCACTGCCCATTTTCCATTCTGTGACCATTCACAGCAATTATATTAGATAAATGCAGTGAAATTTGTGCAGTGATATGTTAGATTAGTACTTTTTTCTGATGTTTGACTAGAACTGAGTGTTGGGTTCAATGGTTTTGTAGTGTATTATAGCGCAAACAGCGTCTGAGTGGAATTCTTCAGTTAAAATATAGGCCTCTAATAGTTTGTAATCACAAAAAAAAAAAGGCAGCCTCATTGAAGAGAGGTTGTCCTTTAAGAGCCAATTTTCAGCTGCAATATTGTTGAAATGGCAAAGGTAGACTTTTACATAATGTTCTTTTATTAAGTTCAGTAGAAAGCACAAACTGTATTTGCCATGACACACTCCTAATTTCCATGATGTAGAACTCCACAGAAACTGCAAAGAGTTAACCCAGCTGCCAGTACACTAACCGCTAATGGAGGAAATCTAGACAATAACTGGACAGCCCCTGTGGGAGTAAACACTAAATGGGCCTTTCACTTATTGTTGGCAATGTAAAACCAATAGGCCAGTGCCAGCATGGCACAATTAAAAAATAAAATGTACTGCCCAGACTCTCACCTTCCCCGTGGGTTGGACAGAAGTCCCCATAAAATCATTACTAATATCTATTTGAAGTTCTGGGTAAGGGGTGTGCAAGGGAAGTTAGGTGGACACAACTTATCTTCCCCGTGTAACACACCATGCACGTTTTCCTAGTGGTTACTTGTGTATTAGTATTACAAAATATAAAATATATTCTTTGTAGATTGCAACTCTTTTCATTCTACAAATCATATATTTTTCCAGGTTTCAGAATACCTCTTAAACTATGGCACCTTTCAAACTATGAATGGAAAGACTCACTATTGTAGCATGAGTAGCTTTTGCTCAACCGTTGGCAAAACTCTGAAAAATTATTGCTGCATAACAGGACATTGTTTATTGTGAATTGCTGATATATTTTAAACTGTGATTTACGTAAGATATGTACCTAAAACCACACTCTTAGATATCTTTTCTCTCATGCTTTTGGCACCTTAGCAATCTGAAGATGATTAAATTCTAAGTCCCACTATATACTGCTGTAAAGGACTTTCATATGGGGAAAAAAATTCAAATCCAGGATAGAGGGAACTGCTTATAATCTCAATTATAGTGAAACTTCACCATTAGGGTGAAATTCAGTCTGCTCCCTGATCTCCCTACCCAGATTAACAACAAATGGATTTTTTCTGGGAGCTCTGCCAGGATAGGGCAGGATGGAATCAGAACCCACAACCCCTAGGTAGATAGCAGCATAGCCCCTTTCATGCCTGCTACGTGTGGGTTTTGGACCAGTTGATGTGCATACATGTGAATTCATCACCTCCTTTTTTCCAAGTGGTTACTGCTATCCACCCAATTCAGACCCATTATGGAGTCCCTGGGTACTCAGGCTTGAATAGTGCAGAAGGCCTTCTCCAGAATGGAGGACAAGCACCATATTGTTTCATTATATTTGAATGGGCTTTCACTCTTCTTCTACTAAAGCTTCAGCCCTTTTATTGTGAAGCATCACTCCAATATAAGTGAATTCCACTGCCTATCCCCTTACAGTGTAGCTATTAAAGCCCACCAGATAGGTGTTAATTACTGCATTTAACAGAAATTATCACTTCCCATCCTGATGAGCACAGGAGTCAGAAGAGAACAGTAACTGTAGAGAAAGGAGTGAAATGAGACCTCTGGCTCTTGCTTTATCTGCAGCTGTGTTCAATATGGGTTTAAAGGGATTTGGTTTTGACACAGCTGCTCTCTAATGGGAGTGGAAATATTGGCCGTCCCCTTCCAGACCCTTTCTGCCTGCCCCACAGAATCACCCAGCTGCCAGTGCCACCTCTAGCTGCAGGCACTCGATGGTCTAAAGAGGATAGGATGTTTCAGAGTTAGGTCCTCTCCCACTGTTGTGAAGCTTTGCTTGTAGGCAAATCTCTCTCTCTCTCTCTCTCTCTCTCTCTCACACACACACACACACACACACACACACACACACACACACACACTCTTTACTTTGAGGAAAAGAAATAACATTTCACTCAGGGCAGATTTGGACCCTGCGTCTGTGGAAGGGCTGCTAAGCACTGAACTAGGGTGATTCCAATATCTGCGTGGTGGGGAAATGCAAGATAAATGAAGCCTGTGCAGGAGAGTCTGTTTTGCCTTTGTACTCGGAATCTGTGCTGCACAGGAGCGCTGGCTGAGCCAGAGGATTTTAGCAGGAGTGACTGCTCCAAATCGTTGGGTGGGGAAAGGTTACTATCTCCTTCCTTCCATCAACATAGAACCTTTCTCCAGTGAATTCATTCACTTGGATTTGGGGCAGAGAAAGGATTCAACTGTATATTATATGTACAAGTGTGTAATGCAGCGAATGCTTGGTGTCTCACATAGTTTTCCTTTCTCCTTTGTTAAACAACAATTGCTTCCTCCTTGTCTTCGTTACTCCACCTGCTTGATCCTGCAGTAAAATCACAGTGTAAAAATGGTGCTATCACATTCATTTCACTATGACACACTGGGAGGACGTAAGCACAGAATTATTTAATAGTGCCACTGCCCCCCTACTCCCTGCCCTTCCTAATTAGATTTGGTTATGCCTCTGCAGCAAGATCAAAGAAAAAGCCAAGCCAGGCTGTAGAGGTGAATGTTGTTACTCAAAAACAAAACAATAGCAAGTGAACACAGAAAGTAAATACCCTCTTGTTTCAAATTTGCACTAACAAGAATACAGGGTTTCTTTATATAATGTGTAGCAAAAGGTATTTGTTTTAGAGGTAATTAAACACAGCTGAATCCTGGATTATTGTCCTTGATTTATAAAAAATGTGTTCTCACAGATTTATTTTGTTTTATGCTGAAATGATGGGATTATTAGCCAAACAATTACACTTTTCAAACAAAAGACTAATTAAATTGGCAAATCTTATTGTTAAGAAATAAGTAATATGTTGTCTAACTTAATTACAGAAAAATATTTACATACTTTTTTAAATTAAATGGGGCTATTTTGCCTGCCTTATTAATGTTGACTAGTGTATTACTATAAAGCTAGTCACAGCGTAGGTGCAAATAAGGAGGGCAGAATTGGGCCCAAAGGTTGATTTTACAAACTATTCTCCTACATAAGCAATAAAATAGTAGATATTGGATAGCCAAGGTAAGGGCACACTGCAGTGTCAGTGAGTTATAAGTTATGGGTTAGAGTGAATACACATATTGTTATTAGAAAAGTTATAGCAATGACTTATTTTTGACAGTTTGTTCCTTCCTCTTAATATAGTATTGGGGAAATGTCTTGATTTACAGGAATTAAAGATGGATACCAGTATTGTGACTGTCTCCAATAAATTATTTACAACAACAAATACTCACAACAGAAAAATGGTTGGCAGGAGTAAGAGAAATGGAAGGGATTTACTGTCCATTTTAGATGGGAGAAAATAGGAAAATTTAATTTTGTCAAATACTATAATTCTTTATGGCAAAATGTGAAATCTTTAGAAGGGAAAACCTTTTTGGAAAAATCATGCCATAACTAAATAGTGATCATGTACAGCAGTCAGACACCAGCATCTTTTCCCAGAAATCACCCTGCAAATCCATCAAAGCAAATCCATTGTTCTTGCTGATTGGAGAGCAGAGTTGAATGGGTGAGTTATTAGGGTGACATCTGTTAAGTGACAGATGTCTGGGCAGGGTTAGACTGTGCAGGCTCCTGTTTTGTTTATAAGGCAATTGCTTTTAAGAGTTTATTCTTCTATTTGCCTTTAGAAAAAAACTAAGCTAGCCTTTCTATTTAATGTCATGTGACTTATATGTTACTCAACCCAGAGAACTCATGCTGATCTTTTCTTTTTAAAATGTTAAGTAATTGCTAATAATTAATTTGCTTGACTTTTCCCAAACTTTGTTTATATATTCTATACTGGAAGGTATACTGCAGTGTACTTATATACTATAATGTGTGTGGACCAGGATATTTCAGATTCTATATACATTTATAAAACCTTTAAACATTGCTGTTCTCTCTGACTCCCAGATTCAAACTAGACCTGAGGCCTTGTTTCCATGGATGCGATGGTTGTTATTAAAGTTATTTCTACTACAAACAGACTTGTCAATTCTCACGCCTTTAGTGCAAACCTCATATTTTTAAGCCTTATCTAAAGCTCTTATGTTTCCATTCTTTGATCTTCTGCCAGGAAGCTGTAAAATGCAGACTAAGGGTATGGTGTTTGTACATTCTTTAACTTTCTGGTTGTTGTTTGAAGTGCAAGAAAGAAAGAGATGGGGAATCAACAACATAATTCCATATTTGCCCACGGCGGCACTCACAGACACATGAAACACACATAAAATGTATTATTTTCTTTAATTATTGCGTTAGTTTGTTTTTACATTTTCCTTTGGGAAAGGCCTGAATACTGAACCAAAACCCTAGCAATTTTAGCACATCTGAAAGAAAAACCATGGATAAGTTGAACAAAATGCTTATGCAGATTGAGTTGTAATTGTGTGCCTATTAAAAAGCTTTGAGGAGTCCAGTGGTACCTTTAAGTCTAACAGATTTATTTGAGCATAAGCTTTCATGGGTAAAAAACTGACTTCTTCAGATGCATGGATCTGAAGAAGTGGGTTTTTTACCCATAAAAGCTTATGCCCAAATAAATCTGTTAGTCTTTAAGGCGCCACCCGTCTCCTCATTGTTTTTGTGGATACAGACTAACACAGCTACCCCCTGATACTATTAAAAAGCTTCTCTTTGCAGGTTCTGGTAGATCTTTTTGTAACATTTTAAGAAGGTGGAAGTTGCATTATCTTACCTGTTATGAGAAGGGGTGTGTTCATATTTCATAGATTTGAAGGCCAGGAAGAACTATTAGATCATTTACTCTGACCTCTTTTATAACTCAGGTCCATAGAATTTCATCTTGTTTCCTCTCTATTGAGCCTAGTGTTTGACTAAATCATATCTTCCAGAAAGTAATCCACTCTTGATCTGAGGACATCAAGAGATGGAGAATTCATCACTTCCTTTGGTACTTTGTTCCAATAGTTAATCACTCTCACTGTTAAAAATATATGCTTCATTTCTAATTTTGAATTTGTCTGGATTTAACTTCAGCCATTGGTTCCTGCTATTATGTGTTTTTTTCTAAGATCCTTTAATACCTGGTATTTTCTTCCTGTGAATGTACTTGTTTACCTTGATCAAGTCACCTCTTGGTCTTCTTTTTGATAAACTAAACAGATTGAATTTTTAAATCTCCCACTGTAAGGTATTTTTTCCAGCCCTCAAATAATTTTTGTGACTCTTCTCTGTACATTCTCATTCTTACAATGATGACCACAAAACTAATTAAAAATAATGGGAACTGGTCACAATCTGCTATAATGGAAAGAACAAACTGCATGTGATAGATATCAATCACACTGCTCAGTGCACTACTATGGGGTGCTCAGCTACTCTGGTGGTGACTGGCATAATAACCTCAGCAGAATAGAGTAAAAGTTGGATCAGAGATATATAATAACCGGAACCAAACACAATAAACGGTATATAACAGTTTCTATTATAAGCCCCTGATTTCTGTCTGAAAGTTTTTTGAAACTTTTCTCCTTCAGGTTGGAATTTTCTCTGCTTGGTCTCTGCCTGAAGGTGTGCTGTTTTGACATTTCCGCGGGGAGAAAAAAAAAATTTAAACAGTTTTTGAGTACAAGGAGAGGGAATATTTCCTACCCTAAAAGTAATTGTGACTTTTTTAAAAATCCCCCTACCCTATAGCAAAAATGACTGATGCTTCATAGATTAAGCCTGGCATGAAAACAATTCTCTGTGTTGCATTTGACCATATTTAAGAAGAAATGTTGTTTTTATTTAACTGACATGTGAGTACTTCAAAAGTAGGTTCGGGAAATGCTCAGGAGATGGATATGCTGAGGTAAGGGAAGGACTTTTTAGAACAGCCTGTGTTAAGGAGCTGTGTGGAGAACCGTAGGCCAGCAGAGCCCTGAGTGATGTCTTGTGTCAGAGAGACAGAAGTCTTCTGGAGCTCCTTGGTATGGAAAGAGAGTGTTTATGTTATTGCACTCCGGTATGAGGTTCAGGGTATATCACCTGCTTTGCTTATCCCTCTCTGCAAAAGTGGTGCGTGTGTGTATGTGCACATATACATATGTGCTTTTGTGCTTGAACTTTTGAAAATACAGGACTTGAGGGGCAGGGTGGCTCCAGCTGCAAAAACAAAAAGCCACAGTAGCGCAATCATGTCACTCCACGCCGCCGAATTCCTGCCAAAGACCAGAATGTGCCACCCCAATAATATTGGCTGCCCCAAGCACCCTTTAGCTGGTGCCTGGAGCCGGCCCTGTCAAGGGGAAAGGATAGTCTTATTGGTAAAGCATGGGACTGGAAAATCTGAGTGCTTGTCCTCGCTCTGCCACAGGGCCGCCCAGAGGATTCCGGGAGCCTTGGGTCTTCGGCGGTGGGGGGCCCCAATTTTGGCGGTAATTCGGCAGTGGGGGGTCCTTCTGTTCCGGGATCCACTGCCGAAGTGCCCTGAAGATCCACGGCGGGGACTCCCCACCACCGAATTACTGCCGAAGTGGGACCCGCTGCCGAAGTGCAGCCAGGTCTTCGGGGCACTTCGGCAGCGGGTCCCGGAGCGGAAGGACCCCCGCCGGCGAAGACCAGGAGCAGAAGAAGCTCCAGGGGCCCGGGCCCCAGGAGAGTTTTCAGGGGCCCCTGGAGCGAGTGAAGGACCCACTACAGGTCCCTCGAAAAACTCTTGTTGGGGGCCCCTGCGGGGCCCGGGGCAAATTGCCCCTCTTCACCCCTACTCTGGGCAGCCCTGCGCTGCCACAGACTTCAGGTGTGATCCTGGAGTCAATCATTTAACTTCTTTGTCTCATTCCTCATGTGCAAAGTCAAGGTAATAGTGCCTCACAGGGCCTGCCAATGTAGCCGGGAAAATGTACAATACAAGCAACTAACAGAACTGTGTCTACAGAATGTTAAAAGGGTTGGAGTGAGGGCTTTCCAATCATGCTGAGCTATCTGAAATGAAAGGGAATAAAAAGGAATCTTCTTTGCTGTGTAGACATAGCTGCAAGGTATTGAGGCTTAAGTAATTAGCATGTGTAAAGTGCTTTTAAAATACTTCGAGAGAAGGCACTGTAAGTGCAAAGCATAACTTATTCTTGTTTCAGTACCATGTTTACTTGATTACTGGCCCTGTTATTTAAGGAAAAAGAAGCAAAGAAACTCTAATAGAAGTTTCTTGAAATGGTATTTAATTTCAGACATTTGACTGCTACACCAGTGTAACTGAGAGCAGAGGTTGCCCTAATGTGTATACTGAGAAAAAAGGCACAAATAAGCATATGTTCTATGATTAGCATTTCTTCCAATTGAATAGTGCGAGAAATTATTCCAGTCTCTTTTTAGAGGGCAGAGTTTGGAGTCAGTAGACGAATAGCTTTTTTAATGAAACATTAAATACTGCCTTTAGGGTAGGTGTAGAAACAAACTCTTAGGATGCACAAAAAATGGAATAGAAATTATTACTGAACATTTAGGTCATTACATCAATAGATAACCCCCACCTGAAGCATCATCACCCTTCCCAGAAATGATATAACAACAAAGAGAAGGGTGATGAAACTCATTCAAGTTATAGAGATTTCCATAGGAGGAGTGACTGAAAGGAGAATGTTATATTTAGAGATGGAATATTTAGAGATATTCAAAATAATGACGGATATGGAGAAGATAAATTGGTCACTACTAATTATCCTTTCTCATAATACTAGAATTTAAGGAAATTCAGTTAAAATTAAAACTGATAGGAAATTATTTATACCTTAGATAGAGTCATGTATTTTAAAGTCCTAAGAGATCATTGAGATCTTTTAAGCTGACTGCTTGCATAACACTGGCTATAGATTCTTGTATCTTTCTCCAAAACATCAGATTGAATTAGAAAAATATCTAGCATATCTTCAAGAAAAATATCTGGTCTTAATTTATAAACTTGAAGTGATGGAGGATCCATCACTTTCCTTGGTAAGTTGTTCCAATGATTGATTACGCTCAAAGTTAAAAAATTACACCTTATTTTCAGTTTGAATTTGTTTAGCTTCAACTTCCAGCTGTTGGATCTTGTTATACCTTTGTATACTAGACTAAAGAGCTCTCTGCTATCATAAATATTCTCCCAAGATAAGTACTTATAGGCTATGATCTTAACCTTTCTTGGATAAGCTAAATGTATTGGTTTTGTTAAGTCTGTCACTCTAATGCAGATTTTACAGACCTTGAAACATTTAGCACTTCTTGAACTTCTCTGAATATTTTGATGGCTTGTTTTTAAAGTGTGGACACTAGAACTGAACACAGTATTCCTGTAATTGCTTCACCAATGCCATATACATATGCTCTACTCCTATTTATTTCCCTAGTTTATACATTCACGGATCTTGTAAGCTTGACAGAGGGTTGGGGGTCATGTTGAGTTGCTTGCCCACTAAATCCTTTACATATGTAGTTATATTAGCTAGAATTAAAAATATAAGAGATATAAATGCTCATGCTTCTGTGCACAAGCCAATCAATAACTGACAGAGGTTAGAAGGAAATGTTCTCTATGGGCAATTTATTCCATAACTGTCCACTACATAAATTATTATACTTTTCTTTGAGGACTGGATACTAGGAACTGTTGGAGAAAGGATACAGGTTGAGATGGCCCAATGGTTTGATTCAATTTAGAAATTCCTATATTCTATAATATAGTCTCTGAAATATCGTCTACTTATTAGACTAAATGCTGTAGACCAGATCCTCAGCTATTATAAATGAGTGCAGTGTGGCTCCACAGAAATCAATTTACACTGGATGGGTATCTGGTATACATTACTCCTGTTATGTTGTCAAGGTTGTGGGAAAAGATGGCTGATTTACAATCTCATGTTTTTTTGGGTGGTAAGGGACCATCTGCCAAAATATTTAGCTTCCTTTCCTTTAACAATTTCTGCAAGATTGCTGTTTTGTCAACAGAAAAAATCTACAGCACACTGGAAAATAAAACTGTGAGGACAGGTAACTTCAAAATAAATAAAATGCAGACTACTGTACTGATTGCATTATTCATTTTCACACTTATATTGAAAAGCTTCCTTTATAATGCAAATGAAGTTGCCACAGAAGCCAGTGACCCTGCCATAAAATTTAGGACCAGTTTTGTGTGGGGAACATGGGGCCTTGGATATACCTATCAGTGATAGGATTAAATTAAGAATCGGAAAAATAAAAATAGTTACTTTGCTGGTTGCTGGCAATTTAATGATTACATAGCTGTGGAAAAGGCCTCCTCTTCCTTTGTATCTCATCTTCATAATTAATGATCCAGTCTTGCAAATACTTACTACTGGACCGTGTGATTCTGTCTTAAATAATACTGTTAACTACAGTAGGGTTATTCATGGTAGTGAGAGTTTGCAGGACTGAGCTTTTAGATTATAAGATGTTACCTTCTCCGCTTAGCTTTGTAAGGAAAGTCCCAAGCATATTTATAGCACTGCAGAAATGATTGTTAATATACTGTGGAGAGGGAGGTGGGGAGGTCTCTCCAGGAAGTTCTCCCTCAGTAGCTTCATATTCTCCCACACCCTGTAATTTCTACCCTGGGGAACCTGTGAGAGATTGGTTCTACCTATGAAATTTCTATAAGTACTGAACTAAGTGCTATTAAATCCATGGAACAGAAATGTGATGCTAAATTGGACACTTATACTCCATGACTGCTAAAAATTAGAGGATAAATGGAAATGCTTGAAGGGGCTCATTCAGCTAAGAATGTTCAAAGTGATCATTTTAAAAATTTAAGGGACAGCCTGAACAAAATTCTGCTCTTATTAAAGAAAATGCCATTTTACACCATAACTTAGAGCTCTTTGGGAACTAGTATAAAAGTCGATATTTCAGTCTGAATGGAGTGTTTGAAGGAAAGAACGATATTGATACAGCGGATGGTATCTATTACTTTTTTAAACTGCTGCTGGAATTTAACTTTTAAAGTAGACAAAATATAATTCTAGTGGAATTAGAGGGGCTGATTCTGAGATGCACATTTCAAAACTGCCTTACAAAACAGCTAGTTTCCTGTCTTTCATATACTGGCTTCCTAGAACTTAAATAATGAAATATGTTCCCTATTTGAGGCATCATACCCATATTTCTTGATTTTTTTTTTTGGCGTGTTTGCTTCTATAGTAGCTCAGTCATAACATGGAAAGTCAGATCTGCTTAAATCAGGATATTTACCAACAAGAGCAAAAGTCCCACTCTTAGAACTGGACATTTTTTTTTAACAAAAAGACTTTTAATAAAAAGTGATCTTTTTCCATATAAGTGTCAACATTGTCATTTTCTTTCCTTTTGGAATAATTAATAACAATGCCCCATCTTTTTCAAAACTTAAAAAGCATTCTTAGTTTTTGTAGATGAAAATTTTAAATTAAATGTTCATAATGATTCAATACTATCGTGGTGTAAAAAAAAGCTGTCCTGTAAATTAGAATTAGGCTCTGAATAAGGAATGAGTAGGATTAGACCCAGCCTAGAGTCCAAATCTATCTTCATCCCCCACAGATAGAAATTTACTTTCTTCTCTAAGACCTGGTCTGTGCTTGAAAATTTTATCATTGTCACTCCTCCTATAGAGGAAAAGCTATGCTGTTGTAAAATCCCTTTACACTGATATAACAGCATCCACACTGGGAGTGAGGGGGTTGTATCAGTATAGTCAAAGCAGTACAATTTTCTAGAGCAGACAAGGCCAAACTAACACAGTGGCCAGCATAAACTGTAAATTAGCCAGATCCCATTTTACATACACCTGAGAATTAGCTCTCTTCCCAAGGGTTAAAATTACAAGATTTTGTCAGTACAATGTAATAAAATTGAAATGTGTTGTGCTGCCTAATATGCCCTGTTGCCCAATGAAATTTAAATTAGACATTGCAGAACTTAAAGGAAACACAGTTATTCTTAGAATAGAATCCTTGGTGGATGCCATACTGCTTGCAACATTTAAGGACAAGACTGGGCACAACACTAGTACAGACGCTCCCCAACTTACGCAAGTGTTCCGTTCTGGAACGCCTAGTGTAACTTGAATTTTGCGTAAGTCAGGAATGTTATACCCGACCATTACACAAAAAACAAACAAACAAACTTTCTAGCTTACGGAACTTTTTCCGTAAGTGCAGATTTGCTTAAATCGGGTTTCTGTAACCCGGGGAGCATCTGTAAATGTACAGCAGAAAGCTATCCTGCATTGGCAGATGGAGTGGATAATCTAACAGGTCTCTTCTATGCAGTGGTGTTGTAGCTGCATTGGTCCCAGGATATTAGACAGACAAGGTGGATGAGGTAATATCTTTTTTTAACCAGCTTCTGTTGGTGAGAGAGAGAAGTTTTTGAGCTTCACAAAACTTTTTCTGCATAAGCTCGAAAACTTGCCTCTCTCACCAAAGGAAGATGGTCCAATAAAAGATATTACTTCACTCATCTTATCTTTCTTCTACCTCTGACTCTTATGAGTCTGGATTTCTCCCCATACACACCCACACTTTGTGTTCAGGTTCCTTACTGATTTTCTACACTAATTGCAGGGATTTATTATAATAATAATAATGTAAAAAGGAAAAGAAACAAAAAATTCCTCTGCCCACACACTGCATATAGATAGCAAAGCCAGTGTTTTGCAATCACTTTCCCCCTGTGCTGCCTTGTTCTGTGAAATATTTGTCTCCAGTGTAGCCAGAAAGTCTACTAGCCCCTGAAGTCTGAGAATAATGGTACTAAACGTAATGCCCAAACTTGGCACCTCCACTGCATCCAGCTGTTGTGGTTAAGCCTTTTTAGGCATATTCTCTCGGTGTGTGTGTGTGTGTGTGTGTGTGTATGTGTAACCCTTAGCTCTTTCCAGAAGGAAAAAAAAAATCAATAAACTAGAAAATTGTCTGCCATTAAAAAAACAAAACATGGACAAAACCCTCTCTGTGAGGACTGGGCCATTCTTGGTGGTCTTTTTTTCTTTGTGTTTGAAACCATAACTGTAATATCTTAGCTCATTGTCAGAGATAAAATGAAATTGCTGCTCAAACTCTTGGAAGTTAGATAGAAGCTCTACACAACAGGGAATGGATTCTGAGCAAAGGGAGGCTTTTACACACTATACTCTATAAATTATTCCCCTGCAGTTTTTGGTGGGTAATACTAACTGCATAATCTGTTGACAGTGGGTGATTGATATCAGGCTAGGTATCAAATTTAGCTGAAAATAAGGGGGTAGAACTCTGTTGCAATTGGGATGCATAGCATATATTTAAAAATAATTGGTCTGTTTTTGCTCTCACACCAGTTGAACATAGAATATCAGGGTTGGAAGGGACCTCAGGAGGTCATCTAGTCCAACCCCAGCTCAAAGCAGGATCAATCCTTAGACAGGTCCCTAAATGGCCCTTTCAAGGACTGAATTTATAACCCTGGGTTTAGCAGGCCAATACTCAAACCAGTGAGCTATCCCTCCCCGCACATAACACCCTTGACTTCAGTGGAGTTACTCCTGATTTCCACCAAGGTATCTAACATCAGAATCAAGAGAATTTAACATTGACAATCTGGCCAGTTACTGCCCTTTCTTTCTTCTTCCTTAACTATGATACTTTTAGAGCCTCTCCCCAGCCCAGTATGAACTAGGCCTAACATATCTAAGGCCACATCCAGACTACCCGCCGTATCGGCGGGTTAAAATCGATTGCTCGGGGATCAATATATTGCGTCTAATCTAGACGCGATATATCGATCCCCGAGCGCGCTTATATCGATTCCGGAACTCCATCAACCCCAACGGAGTTCCAGAATTGACACGGAGAGCCGCGAACATTGATCCCGCGCGGTGTGGACGGGTGAGTAATCCGATCTTAGATATTCGACTTCAGCTACGTTATTCACGTAGCTGAAGTTGCGTATCTAAGATCGATTTCCCCCCCCTAGTGTGGACCAGCCCTAACTTCAGGGGGTGCTGTATGGCCTGTTTACTTTCTCTAGCTCTGAGGCAGTTGAGGTGATCTTGCTGGGAGATTGCAAAGATCTTAAATATATTTCGTGATCTGGATTTTTACATATGTTTATTATTGGACAAAGGGAGGTTACTGGTGCAGTCTTTGTATTATTGTGTTTTTTAAATATCTCAAGAAACAAAGGATAGGCACTTCCTTTTATGCAATGAGAGTATAAATCAAAATAATACAGTTTATGTTACTAACACCTGCAATAAAACATGTCCGAAGCTGATTGGTGCTTACTCTGGTAATTTCCATATTCATTACTTTCATTCTGTGAAGCAAAATTTCTTACATGAGATGCTGGTCTGCTGAGTATATATAATAGGTTTCCAAGTATCACCAAATGTATGGAAGAGTGGCAATTAAATAGCAGAGATTAGATCCTAAAAGGAAAGAAAAATCTTGTTTTGCACTCAGACAATTCATATGAGGAAAAGTGAGCATGATTTGGCTCCTTGGCTAATAACGTTAATTTGACTGAAATAAAATTAGTCTACGTTCTTTCCATTCTTAAAATGATTCTAAGTCATGAGAAGTTAAAGGTACTGTATGTGCTTTAATGCTTTTCATCTCTGGATCCAAACAGTGTCCTAGGTCACAATTGCAACATTAGCCAGTATCAAGATTTCCAAAGTGGATATTTGACACTTTCTATAATATCTCAAGACCCTGTGGTGCAATTGGCAGTTTGAAATAACTACCAGTCTCTTCTGCAAAGAGTTCAAGTACTAGGAAGAGCAGTCACAAATGATTAATGAGATGCACTGGCAGAGCTGTGTGACACGTCTTACACCACAGCTGCCTGTGCTAACCCCAGCATGAGATGAGTTATTGATGCAATTTACAATAGAATTCCAAAGGAATTATTTAATACATATTCACTATAAAGGAAAAAGCCAGACCCTCAGGTAACCTACATCAACATAGTTCCATTGAATTCAGTAAAGCTCAGGATCTGGCCTAATGAATGTTAATATGGTCAATGCTCTGACAGATATGGATGGTCAAAATATTTCTGATATAGATTTCCTCTTCCCCCTGTTTTTATCCACTTGGTTTGATCAAAGAGGAATGAGGCCCGTCATTCAGCACAGTACGTAGGTTCTTGCCTAACTAGTCTAGTTTAGGTTAATGGGACTACTCAGGCCTAAGTAGTCCAATTGTTGAACCGGCACCTAGGCCAGTATGAATCAGTTGAACATCTCTTCTCCATGTTTTCCTTGGGTTTTCCTTAACTAGAGAGGATGCCAACTACTGATATGCTTAGGTTTTATTAAGACTCTGATAAAACAACATTTCAGGAACTTTACAAAGGAAGGGAGCAGGAAAAGTATTGCAGTGTTGCAGGATGGCAGAAGCAAACTAAAGTGCCTTGATTATGGTCAGAAGTGAAATTTGGGATTAAAATAATTACAAAAAAAAAAAGAGGGATAACTGGCATCTAGGTATAAGCTGTATCTGTGTGGATAATTACTGTTCCCAGTGCTGCTGCAGTTTTGGCTGGGGAACTGTACTGATTGATTTTGTAGAATTGTCACTATAGTTGCAGGCTGGTATATTCAATTGCTCACAAAAAGTTTTTTGGTTCACAGGGTGCCTGGGAAAGTATGTTGGTATCTGCTGCCTCTTTTAATACTCAACATGAAACAAATTGTAACTAGTAAAACTAACATTAATAGCAGCAAAATTGGATGGTGGTAATTAATTTTCTGATGCCCTGTCCACTCTTAACATTCTTTCACATTATGTAACCCCTTTGGGGTTTACAGAGCATGGTCCCTTTAAATCTTTTTCCTAGTGGGGAGGGGGAGAGTGAGAAAAAAGAGGGAAACTCCAGGGGATGGCTCTGGAGTTTGGAGGGAGAGAGAGGAAGCAGCCCGCAGGCCCTTGCAAAGGAAGCAGCAGAGAACCTGCCTGAAGCCTGGGAAGGGCAGGGTGGCTCATCGGGGACACCCCAGAACAGGAGCCAGGAGGAGCACTGTGCCAGGGAGGAATCGCCCGAGAAGGACAGGCCAGAGCTGGACCCAGTATCACAGCTGCCCAGAGTTGCATGGGGCTGTGAGTACTGGGGCTTGTGACTCTGCATTGGGAATGAGGAGGGAGGTTGCTAAATAGTTAAGTGGGGAGGTGGTGACTCTGTGCGGCTTTGCAGAAAGCAGCAGAAGAGGGCACCGGAAGGGTTTGTTGGGGGAAAGTTCACTGGTGCCGTAGACAACCATGAGCACCCAAGGCTCACCATTGGACTGGAACTTTGCTCAAAACTCCTGAACTCTGTGTGCAGACCCATTGCTCGGTGTCTGCCCTTCCAGACTGTGCTACCCCTGGACAGGGCTGGCTCTAGCAATTTCGCCGCCTCAAGCACGGCGGCACGCCGCAGGGGGCGCTCTGCCGCTCGCCGGTCCCGCAGCTCTGGTGGACCTCCTACAGGCTTCCCTGCAGGGGGTCCGGTGGTTCTGCAGCTCCGGTGGACCTCCCGCAGGCGTGCCTGTGGATGCTCCACCGGAGCCACGGGACCAGCGGACCCTCCAGAGGGAAGCCTGTGGGAGGTCCACCGGAGCCGCCTGCTGCCCTCCCGCCAACCGGCAGAGCACCCCCATGGCATGCGACCCCAAGCACTCCAATAGCGCGCTGGGGCCTGGAGCCAGCCCTGCCCCTGGGCCTGTGGGGCCTTGGTTTAAATGCAACCCTGTTCTACTGCTCCTCCTATATTTCCCCTTGTTGTATTTCTCCTCTCATCCCTCTGTAAATTAAATATTTCCCTTTTTTATATCTGTTGTACTTTTCCTGTGGGTGTGGGTGTTCACTCTAGGGGGTTTGGAACAGGCACCTCTAGGGTGAAAGGAATTTCTCCTGCTGCATTCCTGCATGCGCCTTCTCCTGGCCAGAGCTGCCTGCAGAGCAGACTCCATCTTTGCCACGAGGGCACTAAAGTTACACTTGCTCTCTCCATCTAAGCCCCAAAGCCACCCCATGAAGTTTCCTTCTTTTTTTCTCACTCTCCCCATCCCCTCTGGAAAATTTTTTTTAAAGGGGCCATGCTTTCTAAACCCCAAAGGGGTTACATCATAGAGTCAGACACTTAAAGGTCAGAAGGGACCAACACAGGCCATAGAATCTCACCCACCCACTCCCACAACAAACCCCTAACCTATGTTTGAGCCACTGAAGTCCTCAAATCATAGTTTAAAGACCTCAAGGTGCAGAGAATCCTCCAGCAAGTGACCCATGCTGCAGAGGAAGGTGGAAAACCTCCAGGGCCTCTGCCAATCTGCCCTGGAGGAAAATTCCTTCCTGACCCCAAATAAATAAATAAATAAGCTAAACCCTGATCATGTCAGCAAAACTCACCAGCCAGACACCCAAGAAAGAATTCTCTGTAGTAATTCTCACCCCATCTAGCATCTAATCACAGGCCATTGGGCATATTGACTGCTAATAGTCAAAGATCAATAAATTGCCAAAATTAGGCTATCCGATCATACCATCCTCTCCATAAACTTATCAAGCTTAGTCTTGAAGCCAAATATGTTTTTTGCCCCCACTGCTCCCCTTGGAAGACTGTTCCGGAACTTCACTCCTCTGATGGTTAGAAACCTTCATCTAATTTCAAGTCTAAACTTCCTGATGGCCAGTTTATATCAATTGTTCTTGTCTCCACATTGGTACTGAACTTAAATAATTCCTCTCCCTCTCTTGTATTTATCCCTCTGATATATTTATAGGGAGCAATCCTATCCCCCTCAGCCTTCTTTTGGTTAGGCTAAACAAGCTGAACTCTTTGAGTCTCCTTTCATAAGACAGGTTTTCCATTCCTCGGATTATCCTAGTAGCCCTTCTCTGTACCTGTTCCAGTTTGAATTCATCCTTCTTAAACATGGGAGACCAGAACTGCACACAGTTTTCCAGATGAGGTCTCACCAGTGCCTTGTATAACGGCACTAACACTTCCTTATCTCTACTGGAAATATCTCGCCTAATGCATCCCAAGACTGCATTAGCTTTTTTTCACAGCCATATCACATTGGCAGCTCATAGTCATCCTGTGATCAACCTATACTCTGAGGTCCTTCTCCTCCTCCTCTGTTACTTCTAACTGATGAGTCCCCAGTTTACAACAAAAATTCTTGTTATTAATCCCTAAATGCATGACCTTGCACTTTTCACTATCAAATTTCATTCTATTACTATTACCTCAGTTTACAAGGTTATCCAGATCTTCCTGTATGATATCCTGGTCCTTCTCTGTATTGGCAATACCTCCCAGCTTTGTATCATCCACAGACTTTATTAGCATACTCCCACTTTTTGTGCCAAAGTCAGTAATAAAAAGATTGGTCCCAAAACCGATCCCTGAGGAACTCCACTAGTAACATCCCCCCAAGTCTGACAGTTCACTTTTCAGTATGACCTGCTGTAGTCTCTCCTTTAACCAGTTCCTTATCCACTTTTCAATTTTCATATTGATCCACATCTTCTCCAATTTAATTTCCCACGTGGAACCATATCAAAAGCCTTACTGAAATTGAGGTAAATTAGATCCATTGCATTTCCTTTATCTAAAAAATCTGTTACTTTCTCAAAGAAGGAGATCAGGTTGGTTTGGCATGATCTACCTTTTGTAAAACCATGTTGTATTTTGTCCCAATTACCACTGATCTCAATGTCCTTAACTACTTTCTCCTTCAAATTTTTTTCCAAGACCTTGCATACTACACATGTCAAATTGACAGGCCTGTAGTTACCTGGATCACGTTTTTCCCCTTTCTTAAAAATAGGAACTATGTTAGCAATTCTCCAGTCATATGGTACAACCTCAGCTAATGGGCTTGCAATTTCATGTGTCAGTTCTTTTAATATTCTTGAATGAAGATTATCTGGGCCCCTGGATTTAGTCCCATTAAGCTGTTCGAGTTTAGCTGCTACCTCCATATCTTCATTCCCATTTGTCATCCTGCCATTATCCCTAAGCGCCTAATTAAAGACTGAGGCAAAGTATTTATTTAGATATTGGATCATGCCTAGATTATCCTTAACCTCCACTCCATCCTCAGTGTTTAGCGGTCCCACTTATTTCTTTTTCTTCTTATTTATATGGCTATAGAACCTTTTACTATTGGTTTTAATTCCCTTTGCAAGGTCCAAATCTACATGGCTTTTCGCCTTTCTCACTTTATTCTTACATGTTCTGACCTCAATAAGGTAGTTTTCTTTGCTGATCCCTCCCATCTTCCACTCCATGTAGGCTTTCTGCTTTTTCTTAATCACCTCTCTGAGATGCTTTCTCATCCAGCTTGGTCTACAACTCCTGCCTATGAATTTTTCACCCTTTCTTGGGATGCAGGCTTCTGATCGTTTCTGCACTTTGACTTGAAGTAATTCCAGGCCTCCTCTGTCTTTACATCCACAAGTTCTTCAGTCCAATCCACTTCCCTAATTAATTTCCTTAATTTTTTAAAGTTAGCCCTTTTGAAATCAAAAACCCTAGTCATAGATCTATTTTTGATTATCCTTCCAATTACTTTTAATTGAATTAGCTCATGATTGTTCAAACCAAGATTGTCTCCTACAACTATTTCTTCTATGAGGTCCTCACTACTCATCAAAACCAAATCTAAAATGGTATCCCCTCTTGTTGGTTCAGCAACTACTTGGTGAAGGAATCCATCAGCTATCGCACCCAGGAAAATCTGAGCCCTGTTATTATGATTAGCACTTGTTCTCCAGTCTATATCTGGGAAGTTAAAGTCTCCCATGATACACAATTCCCATTAGTATTTACTTCATTGAAAACATTAAAGAGGTCTCTATCCATATCCAAATCAGATCCTGGTGGTCTATAGCACACCCAAAGCACTGTCCCAGGGGAGGCTTTAGTAGCTTTCTTCCCCAATGTAATTTTTGCCCAGACAGACTCTGTCTAATCCATTCCATCACTTCTTATTTCTTTACAGTCTACCTCATCATTGATATACATCACTGATATACAATGCTACTCCACCACCTTTGTCTTTATTTCTGTCTTTCCTAAACAGCACATACCCTTCAATACCTGTACTCCAGTCATGACTACTATTTCACCATGTTTCTGTTATCCCTACAATATCTGGTTTCACTTCCTGCATCAGTAACTCTAGTTCCTCTATTTTGTTACCTAGGCTCCTCGCATTGGTGTGCAAACATCTTAATTTTTGCTGTTTAGCTTCGCTCACATTCTTTAGGCACAGACATTCTACTGCCAGTATCACCTATTAGACTGGTATCAACATTATCCTTCCTCCTTATGTCCATTCTCTTGCCCATGGCTGTATCCTTTCTTACTTTGTTTTCTTCTCTCTCAATGTTAAATTCCAGCATGGAGATTACCTGGACATCTCCAAGCCATCTCCCCAAATTCCTAGTTTAAAGCTCTCTTAATCAGTTGTGCCAGCCTCCATCCTAGAAGTCTATTTCCCTCCCTACTCAGATGAAGTCCATCCCAAGAGAACAGTCCTCTGACCATGAATTCCTCCCAGTAGCCATACATTCCAAAGCCCTCCTTATAGCCTCACTGCCTGAGCCATGTATTGATCATCATAATCTTGTCACACCTTTGTTGCCCTTCTCTAGGAACAGGCAGAATTCCACTGAAGATCACCTGAGCCTTGATTTCCTTGAGCATCTTCCCCAGCCTGGCATAGTCTCCCTTGATACGTTCCAGCGAGAATCTAGCCATATCATTTGTTTCCACATGAAGGACACTCAGTGGATTCTTTCCTGCTCCCATTGGGATCCTCTTCAGCCTCAGGTCCACATCCTATATCTTAGCACCCCGCAGACATCACACCCTTCTGTTCTCTGGATCAGCTCTGGTTACAGGCCTGTCTATTCTTCTCAGTAAGGAGTTCCCAATCATGTAGACCTGTCTTTTCCTGGTGATGGTATGATTCTCTGGTCTATCCCCTATTCTCTCTGGCTGGAAGTCCCCTTGATTCATATTTTCCTTTGCAAACCTCTGCAACCTATTCTGTATCCTCCTGGGGCTCATATTTGGTGTTGTTATCTCCATTGACTCTTTCTCTCTCCCACCTTGAGTGACTACCTGCTGTGCCCGTTCTTCATTTTCCAACTCCGCAAACCTGTTCCTGAGCTCTATTTCTCCTTCACTAGCCTGTCTTTTCCTCTACCTGGTTCTCTTAGTCAGATGCTTCCACTGTCCATTTTACTCACTCAGCAGTCTCCCCTCAGAGTTCTTTGGTCCTGCTTCCATTTGGTTGTCTGAGGTTTTCCCTTCAGCCTCCTCATGTCTTTGCTCCATCATCTGCTCGAACCATCTTCTAAACTCAACCAGAATTTCCACCTTCATCTCCAGTCTTCTGATCTTTTCTTCCATTAGCTCTGTCAGGTGACACTTCATGCAGTCGAAACTCTTTTCAGGTACCCCCTCCAGGATCATGTACATAAGAACGGCCTTACCAGGTCAGACCAAAGGTCCATCCAGCCCAGTATCCTGTCTACTGACAGTGGCCAATGCCAGGTGCCCCAGAGGGAGTGGACCCAATAGGCAATGATCAAGTGATCTCTCTCTTGCCATCCATCTCCACCCTCCAACAAACAGAGGTTAGGGACACCATTCCTTACCCATCCTGGCTAATAGTCATTAATAGACTTAACCACTGTGAATTTATCCAGTTCTGTTTTAAATGTTGTTATAGTCCGAGCCTTCAAAACCTCCTCAGGAAAGGAGTTCCTCAAGTTGACTGTGCGCTGCGTGAAGAAGAACTTTCTTGTATTTGTTTTAAACCTGCTGCTTATTAATTTCATTTGGTGACCCTAGTTCTTGTATTATGAGAATAAGTAAATAACTTTTCCTTATCCACTTTCTCCACATCACTCATGATTTTATATACCTCTATAATATCCCCCCTTAGACTCCTCTTTTTCACGCTGAAGAGTCCTAGCCTTTTTAATCTCTCCTCAAATGTACATACTGCAGCTTCCACATCCAGTCATCTTCATTGTGTCTTCCACTGCTTCGGTCGCTACCACTGCTGCCTCTGTATCTGTCATAGCCTTCCTGCCTAAGTCCAGCCTCTACAAATGCCTTCTCCTCCAACAGAACTCCCACTCAAACCTTGTACAGTGACTCTTTTTCCAATATTGCCTCCAATATAAAAAAAATACCCACTTATCATGGTAAGCTGACAGTACAAAAGCAGGAGCCCTATCGATATTTCCTGTTGATTTGGCTGTTTGTAGACAGCTCTTCCGTTTTTCTCCCTATCAATTTCTTTCTTTCTAATGAGAAATACTAATAGTGATAATCTTTGCTAATGTGAAAACTTGGTCCAAATTACCATAATTGTGACCCCCCCCCCACAGTGTTGCTGGGAAATCAAACTACAGCTGTTTAGGGTGAGATTCATTATCTGCATGGTAGCCTCCTTGCTGAACATTGGAAACTTCTATTAATCTTTTCTCAGCTAACTTAGGTTCATATGTCCTTTTATGGAAGATACTCCTATTCATATATCTGGCATTTCTAGGGCTTATGCTGCATTGCCTTTATTATTATTGCATCACTGTTTTCAGTAGTTTAGTTTTAGGACTACATATATAACTGCTAGGGAAGCATATGACTGACTGTTATCCTAACATTTTATAGCTCACCCTGCACTACAGTTTCTTTAAAGACTTAACACTTTTCTTGTGACTTCAATTTAACAATACAACTTTGTGGTCTGTCAGTAAGAGCTGCTGGTATCATGGGATATTGGAATAATCTCTTTTCTGCACTGCTTTTGACTTATTTGACATACCATTTTGCAGTGTTCCAAAGGTAACATTTTGCATTTTGACTAGTAATTTATTACACCATAACATTTCTTTTTCCATGTAGTATCTACAGAACAGCACTATCGTGACTCATGTGCATTGCTGGTCCTTACAGTGTTCTACTTGGAGACTTAAAAGAGAAAATAAGGAGAAAAATCATTCCTGGACTTATTCTTAAAGCGATATGTGAAAAAGCTAAACAACAATCATGTAATCATCCCGAGCCACATGTCTAAGTGGTTCTCTCTTTACAAAACCAGTTATTTAAATATCAACCACAAATGGGAAAGACATTTCACTTTTCAAAGGGCAAAGGTAACCATCAATAATCATCTCCAACAGCTTTCAGAAACTCTTACAAACCAACCTCCCAATAATCTTTTGTCTATTTGTCCTCTTGACCACTGAGTTAATCCACTCATCCCAGCCCCCGCATAATATTCTCCTGCCATTCATATTCCAGCTATCCTTTCTTCTTCCTACCTACATATTCATTCATAATCTTTGCTCCTCTGTTCTAAGGCATTTGACTCCCAAATCATTGCTTATTCTTTGTGTTTCATTTATGTACACGTGCTTCTTTTCATGTTGCATTTCTTACTTGGGAAATCTCTCTGATCAGTCCAGGGTTCAAATTTTAATTAGTGCATGTGTTCAGGGGTGCATGGGGATCAAGGGACAGGTGGTACAGGAGAGAAAACAAAGAAGCAAAGCATGTGTCAGTTCATTTCAACTTTTTATTTCTGTTAAATGAGTATTTTTGTACTCTTTTTTTGTGAGAGGAGGGTACACACAAACATCACACATAAAAAAATGCAAAGAATAGTTATGTAACCATTATTTTTGACTGCCATGGTTCATGGGCCTTTTGTTCCTCACAGTATTCCACTTGGAGACTTGACAGTGGAAAATTAGGAGAAAAATCATTCTTGGACCTTGTGACACTGGTCAATCAAAAGCCAGCTCTTGCCAAGGCCAAAGGCATTAGCTAGGGCTGGCGCTTCCATTTAGGTGACCTACACGGTCGCCTAGGGCACCAGGATTTGGGGGGGTGGCATTTTGCCACCCTTGGCAGCAATTTGGTGGCAGGGGTTCCTGCCACTCTCTGGGTCTTCGGTGGCAGTTCTGTGGTGGGTCGTTCACTCGCTCTGGGACCCACTGCTGAAGTGCCCTGAAGACTGAGAGTGCAGAAGGACACCCCCCCACCCGCCGCAGAATTGCCGCCGACCGGGAACGCAGAAGGACCCCCGCCTAGGGCGCCAAAAACCCTGGCGCCACTCCTGGCATTAGCTATGAACGGTCAAACTCATAGCTGGAAACCAAACTAGCTCACTTGTGTGTTAGTTTTGTTCAAAATAATTATTAGTCTTCTAAGAATGTATTTAGTGTTTAGATCCTATGAAATGCTTGTAAGTCATTGCATGTATTAATCTCACTTGTAATGTCTGTATTCCATGCTACAAGGTAAAATATACATTTTTTGTTTTATTATTGTAAAAATACCTGCTCTGAACTTGTGAATTCAGATGGGAAGAGTGATTATCAAAAATTAACTGAGCCACTGTAGGGCAAAAGCTTTGCTGATTGCCCCATCCACTCATGGAGCAGTACATGCAGAAGGCCTCATCCCATCAGTTTGAATGTTGGAAGAAGGAAATAAAACTAGCTAACATGAAAGTTTTTATCTCTTTGCTGTTTGGAGTATTGCAATGGCTGGAGCTAAGAAATGAAAAAAAAAGCAGAGATCCCTGGAGCCGACCTGGAAAGACATTCAGTGCTGACAGATCACTATACCTCTGTTACCTTTTGGAACCACAGACTGAACTCATTTGTGCATATGTGTTGCCTGCTTTAACCTGTAAATAAGTCTCAATTCCTTTTCCTAGTTAATAAATCTTTAGTTAATTACTGGATTGGCTACAGGTGTTGTCTTTGATCTGAGGTACAAATTGATCAGGGTAAGTGACTGGTCTCTTGGGACTGGGAGCAACCTGAATATTTTGTGATTTTTTTTTTGGTGTAAGTGACCATTTATCACTAAGTCCAGCTTGCCTGTGAGGCAAGATAGACTGGAATGCCCAAGGGGACTGTCTGTGACTCCATGGTAAGACCGTTTATAGTGACCTAGGAATTCACATTTGTTACTGGTTGGTGAAATCTAATAATAGAACATACCACCCTTTTGGGGTCTCTGCCATGCTTTTTACAGTCTGCCCTGAGGTTGGCACTCACAATCATGAACCACTCCAGACAGTGCAACAGAACTATTCTTAAAGCAATATGTGAAAAGTTAAACATCACTTGTATTCCATTTTACATGTTCACAAACATGCTTTTTGAGAGAAAATTGCATATTGAGATGCAAAAACTAATAGGTGATTGAGAACATTAAATAAAAAAATGAAGTCAAGGTTAATTACCAGAGTTTGTGTGGAGTAAAATTAAAATAAATGTTGCATTTAAAATAGATTGCTAGTCTGGTCATGTAGTCTTCAGGAAAGCAAAACTAAGTGCTAGCTCCTGATACCCTTATTTTCAGCAAGTAGGGCTTTAATTGATGGGACTGCTCAAGGACTAAAATACTACTCAGTGTGAGTAAGGCTTTCAGAATCTGGCCCTATGTTTATTCTCTTTTTATTACTCTTGTGCTAATACTGAAGCACTACACATTGAAGTTTCCGCTGCCAACTTGACGAATGTTAGATTCAGTCTGTGAGATACAATGTTTATATTTTCCGATTTGAATTAATAGTGTAATGAGAGAGAAATGTTCTTAGATACTCTGCTGAAAACTATTTTATTCTATTTTAATGTTAGGTTCCAGCACTTCTGGGACACTTTCATCTTTCATTTCATTATCAGCTGCTACTTTCACCAAGTGATCTTCAATTTATAAACCATCCACAGGAGCCAAATATTTTTCTAGCCCTTCTTCTCCTATTTGCTCATCTAATTCCTGTTAGCATTTTAAACTCTCTATCATCTTAATCCTCTGTCCATGCTACTGCAAAAATCTCATTTTCCTGTTACAATACCATTTGTTGCGGTATTTTTTCCAAATATACCTTTTTATCCATCTCCATTACCCAAGGAACCTTTGACTGAGGAGGAGGTCAGAACTGTTGAGAAAGAAGCAGTTAACGTAAGAAATACATGAAATGTGAAGAGGTCTGGGAGTAAACTTCCCCTCCCGCATAAGGAGGACCCATATAATCAGGCAATAGTTCCTCCTGGAATTAAAAACTATTCTCAGCTTCACAGGACAATCTCTTCAGCCACAAAGCATGTCCAATAATATGTTCTGTATCTGAACACTGAGATATAAAACCTTAAGGTGTTTTAGTCATGTCATAATTATTAAAGACAGAGTACTAAAATACAATATAGAATGGCCGGTTGAAACTGGCTGCAAATGAGTAGCACGTCTATGACTCCACTTAAAAAATATATAGCACCTGTTATGAGCTGAGTTAAACCTTTTATGGGTTGAGTTAAAATCTTATTGGAATTGATGTGTGAATGCTATCTTCTGTTAAGTTGCTGTAAGAGACGGTGAAGGGGCCATACCTAGAACAAGGCCAAATAGTGTTTCCTCAGAACCTAGCATGTGTGTGGAGCATTTGACTAGTTATTGTTCTGACTGGGGTGGATGTATGTGCAAGAAAGTGAAAAAGCCAAGCTAGGGTGAAGGTAAGAAACAGAGAAGGAGTCGGGGTGCGGGGACTGAAGAAGCGGTGTGTAAGCATAGTGTGACACTGGGAGAAGCCTAGAGGAAGTTTGTGGGTCAGGAAGCTAGCTGAAAGAAGCTTGGATCTGTAAGCTAAGAAACTGCTTTTTTTGCTTTTGGTTCCTGTTGCCTTTACAGAAGCAGGACTTTGTAAATTCCTTGTAAACAAACAAGATCGGATCAAAGAAAATACCAAATTCCATCATCAATTTCTACTCCCAACTAGAACTTCCCCTAAACTTTGACAAACTACTCAAGGCGAAAAGGCATAAAAAGTGCCAGATCCTCAGGCAATGTAGACCAGCATAGCTCCATGCAAATCAATGGAGCTACCCTAATTCAGACCTGCAGAGGATCTGATTCACAGAATAGAAAAATAACATAATACAATATCACACTGAAGAAAATAAGATAGATATAATCTAGAAAAAGGGAACCATGAAAGAATAGGAGGTCACTAACACACTCCAAATACTGTTTGCTACTCCTAAATAAATAAATAAATAGATAAAATAATCACAGTATAAGTCCTAAATCCATATAAAAACTAGCTCTGGATTGGTAAAAGGCTAATGCAATTCATGAATTAACAACTCATAATTAAACTCACTTGATCAATTTATTTAAATAAAAATATTGGGCCAGAGCTTCATGTTCTATAAATCAGTAGCTCTACTGATTTCACTTTGATTTATACTTTGTCATTACACTCTCTATGTTTTATGGAAATATGCTTATGAGTGTAAATAGCATGTAACTGGAATATGCTTTGTGCAAAAGGTCTCTTGTAAGGTATCATTACAAAGCTTATAATCGATTGAATATATTCCTCCTATTTGTATGCATGTATCATTCTTGTATCTGAAGCTAAAAATATGAAGTATAACTCTGAGGTCCTGTTGTAATTATGCAAAGAGTGGGCCATTAATGGGATTTGAAAGTTTGATGGCTCCCATTGACTAGGAATTGTTGTAAATGGCTCTGTTTACTTTCAAACCTCCTTGAGTACATGTGGTCCAACCCAGGAAGAATGGAGACTAGGGGTCTTATAGTGACATGTGACCATGTCACATGATGCTGGAATCCATCTTAATCCCTATAATTTTCCATTGATGGCATGGGGGTGGGGACAAGCAGAAAAAAGATTCCTTCTTTGTGCCAAAGCTATAAAAGGAGGTGAAGCAGGAAAAAGGGGGCTGCCAGTCTGAGATGTCTGCTGGATCTAACAAAGACTGTACCAGGGGAAAGGATTGGGCCCAGACTAGGAAGGGATCTAGTCTGTGAAAGAAGCTTGTTGGAACATCTTTGAGAGTGAGATATTACCTGTAAGCAGTTTCTTAATGTATTAGGCTTAGACTTGCGAGTTTGTTTTATTTTACTTTTGTGACTTACTTTGTTCTGTCTGTTATTACTTGAAACCACTGTGGCAAACTCAGGACACTTAGCTACCACGAGAGGGGTAGTAATTAGTCCCAGAAGGCTTAACCATGGAGGAATAAGGTTCAGCTGGAACAGGGGTTACCAGGGAGGTAATTAGTTTCAGCTGGCCCCAATGGCTGGAGACCTTTTTAAACCCTCCCTGGCAGGGAAGCAGGGGGGAGGAGAGAAGTAGAGTAGCTGCCAGCGAGTAGAGGCAGCTGAACTCTAAAACTTTTCTTGCAAGGCAGGTTGCACTCTCCCCAGAAGGAGAGGACAACAGAATAAGGGCCTGACTGAGAAGGGATCAGCCAGACCCTGCGCGACTGTGAAGGGCTTTTGCTTTGCCCAAGCCTGTGTCTCCAAGGCTGAGAAGGACTGAGCTAGGAGAGGAGAGACAGGTACTTTGCCACACCACTTAAATCCTACATGTTATACTTAATAAAATCACTTTTGTTTATTAATAAACCCAGAGTAAGCGATTAATACCAGAGGGAGCAAACAGCTGTGCATATCTCTCTATCAGTATTATAGAGGGTGGACAATTTATGAATTTACCCTATATAAGCTTTATACAAAGTAAAATGGATTTATTTGGGGTTTGGATCCCATTGGGAACTGAGTGTCTGGGTGCTGGAAATAGGTAACCTGCTGAGTGGTTTTCAGTTAAAGCCTGCAGCTTTGGTTCAGCCCTGGGTCTGTGTTGCAGCAGGCTAGAGTGTCTGGCTCAACAAGGCCGGGTTCTGGAGTCCCAAGCTGGCATGGAAAACGGGCTCAAAAGTAATTTCAGCACATCAGGTGATAGTCCCAAGGGGGTCTCTGTGACCGAACCCATCACAGGGGAATACTGGATTTGAAGGCCTAGACACATCACAGACCTGCTGCTACTCCATTGAAATCAATGGAGTTTCAGCACCATAGAACAGGTGTAACAGTGAAACATCAAGCCCAGTGCTGTAATATGACTATGATCAAATAGTTAATTTAAATCTTAACTTGCCTAATAGGTTGAAAAACCTGGATCAAGATCATCCAGTACATGAAAATAAGGGAGTCACATCAAACTAATTGGCAGACTCAGTGTATTTGTATGTTGCTAATATTATTGTGGCTGGTTGTTGTAAATCTAATCAAAGTGCTCAGAGGTTTTTTTCTGGTATGGACTTCTTTAAAAATGTTAAGTCTAAAGACATAAAACAAGTAATCCAATTAATTTACAGTGTAGGTGGCAAATAACACATGGCATCAGCAGAAAAATACCACCCATTAACTGCATACTCTTGATCAGTTTTGACATTCTCCGTGGAAGGATCATAGACTCTGTGACAAACCACCTGCTACAACTTTCATGCCGCCTTTTCAAGAGCTGCAAAGTTGCAAACATACTGGAATTGACCCAGATCCTACCATAGTCAATGGAAAGACTCTCACTGAATGCACTGGATATGGATCACATATTCTTGTGTATATCAGAGTACTGTTCTCATACCTAGGTAGGCAGTTGTTCATCTGTTTTAAAGAGTTATGGGTAATACTATCAAAAGTGCCAAAGGACCATGTCACCATGCCTCAGTGAGTCGCAGCTGAGAATACCAGAATCAGAACAAACTGCAGAGAAATGGGGCAGATCCACCCCTAAATGGTGATTCTTCTTCTATAAGATATACCAAGTCAGTAACAAAACTAAACTTCTGTCTCACCACACTGATTAACAAGAAGTCAGAAATGCAGTCTCCTTAGGTATGCTGGTCCTTGTTTCACCACCCAGACACTAGACATAATGATGAGTGGTTACTAAAAACCAACTTCATCAAATAAAGGGTTCATCTTATCCCAAGAGATCAGCCACATAGCCAGGTCAATATATAACTCAGATCTTACCCAATAATCATGCTGTTGCCAATCCTTTAGTATCTAATATCTGACAGTTTATTTAAAAGAGAAAAGAAAGAGGAGAGAGTTATAATGGTCAAGGAAAACAAATACATACATGTATTGCAAAGTTCTTGGATCAAGTTTGTAGCAGTTACAGAATAAACTGCTGGCTTGTAAAGTCTCTGGTAACTTCCAAAAGGTTGGAAGGTCCTCAGTCCATTGGTTGGAGTGCTCCTTTTAGTGTAAGTCCTTAGTCCCAAGATCAGAGCAAGAAAGAAGCAAAATGGAGATGCTTATTATTACCAATGCGGAGGGAATGCTCTCAGTCTTAGTTTGTGGGAAATTACAGACACAAGATCGAGTCCAGGGTCACATGAGCTAGTCACATGCCCTTGAATGACTTTTGAGACTCATAAGAGCAGCCATTATCCATATTTTGGCTAAAGTGTCCACAGGAAGGCTCATTGGGTGCGGAACAAGCTTCTATGCCCTATTGTGTTCTTTAATGGGCCATCAACTTGAATAGTTCATTCACAATATGCTGGCCCTACTGGATATAAATTACCTTGTGGGTATTACCACAGGAGCAAACACATTTGTAATACTAGTACACAGTAGAAATTCATAACTTTAGATACAAAGATGATACATGCATACAAACAAGATAAACATATTTGATTGTGACTTTTTCATTGATACCTTACATGACATACTTTGGATAAAATTTGTTGCAATTGTGTAACAGTGGCAATATTAATGATATAAAGAGTCATGTTTCAATTATACTGTGTCACAGACCAGATTTACAAAGGTAGTTTGGCTTTCAATGGCAGTTACGTGTGTAACCTGTTTAGGCACTTTTGACAATCCGCCTAGGTGCCTAGCTGCATTTTCTGGTGACAGTTTTTCAAAAGTGCTCAGTATCCAACATGCTGAGCTATTCCGAAAATCTGCACCCTTCTGAAAATCTAACCTTATAGTACAATGGACATTGAGAACAGGAAACCTGATGCAACAAAAAAGTGAAAATATTAAATACAATACTATAAATTGTCAGATAGCTAAATATTAATTACATTAAAATTTAATAAATGATTATTTAATCACTGCTTTTCACTCCATAATTTTTCTTTAGGAATTATCTAATATTTCTTGCCTGTATATTATGTTGAGCTCTGTTATTAGCAAATATCTAGTTTCGCCAAATTCAGAAAATACTAATTTTATGTATTACCTTTTTGCCTATTGCTAGTCCATTCTTCAGAAGGTATTTTAGGTCACATTTGCTGATAATAATATGCAAAATATTACCTATTGTGAATGGCTTTTCAAGGGCAAGGTAATATCAGTCCTCAGTTTTTAGACACCTAAATATTATTCTTGCCTTCATTTTTAGAACTGATTTTAGAGAGTGCATTTTGTTCATTTATTTATTGTGTGAAAAATTATGATTCTGTGAAAGAAATCATTATTCTGCTTGTCATCTGATATCACAAATCACTTGCCATCTGCAAACTCAGGGAAAAGTCAGGGGAAATCAAGGCTTTCAACACTAACTGTGCACAAAGGATTTCAGACTGACTGTGGGTGAAATTTTGGCACATTGATTGCAAGATAGTTTTGTAGTTGTCTTCAACAGAGTTAGGATTTTACTCTGTATTTCGGCACAGTGAATAAGTGCCTGAAGACCTTCTATATTTTAGTGATTCTTTATTTCTCTTTAATGTTCTTTACAACTCACTTCCATTTTTTTCTATGAGTGGAACAAAGCTGACACTTCTCACACCCATTCAGTCCCCAACAAATCATCCAGAAAATCACTAGTGAGAATCCACTTATGCACAATCAGTGCAGGCAAGCTAGGGACTGAGGGCAGCACAGGAAGACTGGCTACTCCTGAGTTCCACTGCCCAATGTCCTTCAATTCTTGTTCTTCAGTGGGCCGGAGCTTTCCTCCTCTTTCCAAGCTCCAGAAGAGAGAAGCTCCTGTCTGAGGCAGAACATTTGTGGTATTTATAAGCACTGGAAAACCTGAAGCTGAACTTCAGATCGCTGTCACTACACTTGCCATCTACAATTGATTTCTCCTTGCAAAATACAAACAAGTGAGTGGCTCAGATGATACTATGTTTTCCAGCCTGAATGAATTCTATCTGTGCTTTCCTTCATTTTCTTTCCCTGCAATCAATAGTCAATCCAACAAGTCCCATTCCTTCTTTAGTTTGTGACTTTGCAAAGTCAAACTCCAGCATTCAGCAAGGCTTACTTTTCTGGAGTGTGCATATGCTCTGTCACAGGAAGCTCTGTTCTCTGGATATCCTGGCAATGAAATGCAGATGAGAGGCCAGAGGAGGGAGCAGAGGGCACAGGATGTTCTTCAGCTCCTGTGATGCTCTGCCAACATTAATTCTGATGCTCACACCAGAGCTAATACTGAATGCCTATATGCTCTGATTTCCAAAGTTGTTTTTTCTAGTGTTTCATTTTGTTTTATTTTAAGTGGCTAACAAGTCAGTGATTTTCCTGGGTGTCTTGATGCCCTACACAAGAGTGATAAAACTGCAGCCACTTTATGAAAGACAGAGTTCTTAAGAACTGGGGGCCAGCTACACTTGGAGAATTAGGAGTTAGAGCTGGCCAAACTCCAATGTGTGATTGAAAAGTTTAGTTAATGCGATATATATTAGTGCCAGGCAGGTAAAATATGTTCTACATTTGTTAATTCCACTGGAAGAAAAGAACAAGAACACTTTGAAATGGATTTTTGAGTCTGTCATAGAAATGGATTCCTGGATGCCGTATGTCACTGTAAAAAGAAACTGCAAAGTACTACTCCAAACATTAGTTAGTCCAGTTGTGCATGGGATGGACTATTTTATTAGTGGCCTGGTAGGACCTGATGGACCATATACCCTGCTGGTGTAAATGGGCTGTTTCATTGACTTCAGTTGAGTTTTACCCATTTATATGAGCAGAGAATGTCCCAATATTTTGTCTTCCATTGTCCGCTTCTCTACTTTGTCACAATCACTGGTCTCTGTAGTATATATAAATTGTTTCTTTTGATGGATTGTTCAGGAAGGGAGACAACTAGAGCATTGGCGTTGGGTGTGATGGTTAGAGCCTGATGTGCTGTAGCATAACACCTTTTTGAAGTCTTATGGAATGTCTGTTCCACTGACTGCTATCCTTATGTGTAGCCTGAACCAAAGTGCAGATGATGGCCTCTCCACTATAGTAAATGTGAAGTTGCAGTCAGCAGACCCTTTCGAAGCAATGGGCAGCCTTCTTTTTCAGAGCCAAGTATTTCTGAATGTGAGAAATTTTCATTCTAGTTTGTGGATAAGGTGACTCTGATTTTGATCAGATTATCAGTCTCTATGCTAGAAGATGCAGCATGGTACAGTGGAACAGGTATAGGACTGGGGCTTAGAAGACCTGGATTCTATTCGTGGATCTTCTGTAGACCTGTTGGGTGATACTGGGCAAGACACTTCACTTCTCTATGCCTAGGTGGCATAGAAGAGGACAATTAACACTTCTTGGGAAGCATTCAGGACATTGCAGAATTTGGGGAGACTCAATGGGAATTGAGACTGAGCATCACAGAGAATCAATCCTCTTGCCTTCCCACTCTGTCCTGGAGCTGTTATAATTTCCCAGCATCTGGCATGTCTTTTACCTTAATGCCCATGTTACAGACTACTGGGCATTTCACCCAGAAGTTACAATATGCAATGTCTTCTTTAGATGTAAAATCCCAGTTTTGCAACATCCTCCTACAATCCTGCTGAGTCTGTCTTTTTTGGCTTTATATTCTGCTATTTAGTACCTTAGCCAGTTTCCTGAACAAGCCAAGTTTCCATGACCTCAATTGCATCATATTTATTTTTAAATACTGATGTGTCTGCAAATCTGCTAACTTGTTCCTTCACTGCTTCTGTTTTTGTAGAAAGGACATACCTTTGTAGAAAGCTTACATATCTCTCTATTTGTTTATTTGCTTTAAGAAATAATCATGCTTTCCACTGGCTATCTTGGGTCAGATTCTGCCTTCTTACTCCCCCTTTTTTTCCCCAAAGGTGACAATTCTATCCAAGTTTCAGAGTGGATTGGCAAAATTCATCTGGAAATCTTGCAAGAACAAACTTATTGATTTTGATTTGGTTGGTGTGGAAATATCAGAATCCAGGCTGATAAGCAGATCCAGGCAGATAAAAATACTCATTTTAAAAACTCAGTGTTTGGTAGGGCTTGAATTTTGAGTGATATTTGGCATCAATCTGTCAGCTACCTTCTTTGTAACTGATAGTTTAGGAATTTTTCACCTATTGCTATCTAAGATAGAGATTTTTCTTTATTTAAAAACTCCCCTTCATTTGAGATGTAATGTCTCTGACCCAGTCTCTGCTAGGACCCAGTTTACTCTACAGGCAGTCTCATTGACTTCAGTTTGCTGAGGCCCTAATTCAGCAAAGCATTTAAGCATGGGCTTTGCTGAACTGAATCCAGGCCAAAGCAAGTAGTACTCAATTTAATGATATTACTGAGCCACAGTCATGTTCTAATATTGGTGGTGACCATTTCAGCTATATTGTGATGGAGTTTATAGAACTTAAACCGCCCACAGAGCAGCTACTTTGGCTAATTATCTGACCAGCAACAGTTGTGATAAATGGTTGCAGCTGAGAGAGAAGGAGGATAGCTACTCTCAGGGAGCCAAAGGAGCATTCTACAGTAGCTGCAAAATGGAATCTGTGCAAGCAGCTGGAATTTCTAAGGGTACAACAGTCGCATGAGCTAATCTTTGAGAGGGATTTGGAGGCAGAAAATGGTAGCAAGGGGCCCAGGGAAGCAGTAGTGAGTCTGAGGGGATCTGACCTGACTTTAGCTGCTTAGTACAGAGTCCCTGGGCTGGAACTCCCCTACCTGCCTCCAAGGAAGGGGATTAAAGCTCTCCTTATGCACAGGGGTAAGGACTACTGAGTACAGCACAAAGCAGGGCTATAAGCAACCTGGCCAAAGGATTGAGTTGGGAGAAGAGACCAACTGCCTGTGGTTTGGAGTCCTTGCGGACTGTGGCTCCAGAGTTGAAGAGACTGTTATTGAATGCCTGGCCAGGATGAGGAATCACTAGCCAGTGAGCGGCATTCCTACAGGTATGTCGAGCTGAGGGCAGCCAAGATTATATTTGTTACATTGGGTGGAAAAATCAAGTGAGACTTTCAAATATTCAACTATAATTTTGATTTCAGTGGGATTTCTCTGATTAGGTACTGAGTGAGGGCCTGAGGGTTTGGGACATGCCTAAGTAACTCAAAAACATTTTGGTATACACATCTTGCGCTCTCTGTCACTGTAATAGCTTGATCTTTTAACTGAATGAGGGGACAATACCATGAAAGGAATGGGGTCTGACGGGGGGGAAGAGGATAAGAAGAGTAAAACAGAAGATTATTCTGTTTGGCTCTGATTTTTTTTTTTCTTTTTCTTTAGCAAGCAAAGGCCACCACACTGGAGCTAATTATTCTATATACAACAAAATTCCTACTTAGTGCTGATTGTGCTGCACTGCATAAAATTTCTCTGTGCAGCATGTAGGTGTTTTCCTATATCATGCACTGCTTTCTTTGGTAATTCTACAAAACCCATACGTATGCAGCTCCCAATACAAACTGAGAGACTAATCCTATGGACTTCTGTACATCAGATTCCATACCTCGTGTTCGTGGAAGAGAAAGGTACTATATGGCCTATGAATGTTGGCATGGCAGTTGATGCCCTGTGGGATAAGGCAGTGTTTTCAATCTATAATAGCAGTATAAACTATATGTCATGCTTTGTCTTGTTCAGTGTGTATTTCATGAGGGGTGTGTGGAACTGTCATTAATAGTAGTAGACATAGTACTGAACTGGTGACTAATATGCCTGAAAAGAACTTTCAGAAACCTCTTAAACTTTTTTTTTTTGTAAAGAATGTGTTTGCTGCTTTGCAATCAGTTCATTTTATCACCTTGTAAGCACAACAGCAACAATGTGCGTAATGTTCTAAAGAACACTGAATGCAGAAATCTGTCTGTCTCATTTAGGGCCCAATGCTTCACTCACTTACTCATCTGAACAAAATGTGAAAGAACTTTACCCAGCTTAAGGCGACGCTCATGTCTGACCCTGTACTCAGGGCCCCGGATTTTGACAAGCCATTCCTAGTAACCACGGATGCATCTCAGCATGGTATAGTAGCAGTTCTCATGCAGGAAGCAACAGATCACAACTTCCATCCTGTCGTGTTTCTCAGCAAGAAACTGTCTGAGAGGGAAAGTCACTGGTCAGTCAGTGAAAAGGAATGCTATGCCATTGTGTACGCCCTGAAAAAGCTATGCCCATATGTTTGGGGACGGCGGTTCCAGCTACAAACTGACCATGCTGCACTAAAGTGGCTTCATACCGCCAAGGGGAACAACAAGAAACTTCTTCGTTGGAGTTTAGCTCTCCAAGATTTTAATTTTCAAATTCAGCACATCTCAGGAGCTTCTAACAAAGTAGCTGATGCACTCTCCCGTGAGAGTTTCCCAGAATCCAGTAGTTAAACAGTGTTCTTAAAATGTAGAAGTCTATTAGTTATATACTTAGTGGTATATGTAAAGGTGCATGTGTTGTAGTAATCTGTTTATTTTAAAGTTCTAGGAGGAAATCGCCGCCAGTGAGCTTCCCCACTGTCTGCAATTTGGGGGGCGTGTCATAAACAGATAGCTAAGGGTTAACGTCTCTTTCACCTGGAAAGAAGTATCTGAAGCACCTGACCAGAGGACCAATCGGGAAACAGGATTTTTTCAACTCTGGGTGGAGGGAAGTTTGTGTGTGAGTCCTTTGTTCTTGGTCTTCTGCCTGTATGCTCTCTCAGCTATGAGAAGGATTTTTTCTATTTCCTGCTTTCTAATCTTCTGTTTCCAAGTTGTGAGTACAAAGTTGGTTTGTTGTTTTGTATTTACATGTCTATAGTCGCTGGAGTGCTTTGAATTGTATCCTTTTTGAATAAGGCTGTTTATTCATATTTCTTTTAAGCAATTGAACCTGTATTTCTCACCTTAATACAGAGAGACCATTTTTATGTATTTTTCTTTCTTTTTATATAAAGCTTTCTTTTAAGACCTGTTGGAGTTTTTCTTTAGTGGGGAACTCCAGGGAATTGAGTCTGTGCTCACCAGGGAATTGGTGGGAGGAAGAAGTCAGGGGGAAATCTGTGTGTGTTAGATTTACTAGCCTGACTTTGCATTCCCTCTGGGTGAAGAGGGAAGTGCTGGTGTTTCCAGGACTGGAAATAGAGAGGGTGGACTCCCTCTGTTTAAATTCACGGAGTTTGCTTCTGTGTATCTCTCCAGAAACACCTGGAGGGGGGAAGGGAAAAGGTTTATTTTCCTTTGTTGTGAGACTCAAGGGATTCGGGTCTTGGGATCCCCAGGGAAGGTTTTTGGGGGGACCAGAGTGCCCCAAAACACTCTAATTTTTTGGGTGGTGGCAGCTTTACCAGGTCCAAGCTGGTAACTAAGCTTGGAGGTTTTCATGCTAACCCCCATATTTTGGACGCTAAGGTCCAAATCTGGGACTAGGTTTATGACAGGTTGTTGCATGGGAATTGGAACCAATAGGTCCAGAAATATCTCACCAGGGCCTGTGCCATCTGGCACTGGAGAAAGGAAGGCTGACTCAATGTGATTTGCTGGAAGCTAGTTGTTAACATACAGGAATCTGCCATACCACTCCTTGCTGTATTCTGTTCCTGCTATACATATGCATTTTAGGAACTAGAGTTGAAATCTTGGTCCCACAGAAGCCATTGGCAAATCTCTGATTACATTAAATGAAGCCATGATTTCATACTATATCTCTCTGGTGTTGATTGTAGAACTGGGGTGTGCATGTGCTGTTGAGCAGGAGTTCCTTTTTAATTAGCGATTGATTGAACCAACTTAATAAACTAAGTGTCTCTGAACCTTTGATTCAGAAAGGAGGACGTATTTTGCTATCTGATTTTTCTGCTGATTACGACCAAGTGAGATGGTTAGATCTTACAGTTAGCTGCTGCAATAAGACTTTTTGTATGTCACTTCGCCTTCTGTTCATATAGGTTCTCTGTAGGTTTCTTCTGCTCCTCAGTTATGTTAATATGTCTGTGATACAGGCATTTCCACTGTCAGATGCGGGAGAGGGAGTTGGGGGTTCTTGTCGCTTGCGTGGAATGCATCTAATAACTTAGAAAACATAGGGCTTTTTCCTGCAGTAATGTGTGTTTTCTCACACCACTGTCTGTCTTGCACAGACTGTGCAGAGAATCAGACTGGGTTACATTTTGCTACAATTAGAAGCAAACGCTACATCCATTTTCTCCTTGGATTTTTACTTTTACCCACTTTCTTACTTTTCTTGAATTTCCATACATGAAGGATGAGCCGAGTGCCAGATTCTGCTGCAAAGTAAATTGTGTAGCTTCTAGACATATGCCTGGGCAAACTACAGTTTTATCCCTCGTTCCTGAGCCGTAGAGAACTCCTTATCTGCTCCCAATTAAAGGAGGGTGGTGAATGGGATACAGGGGCATCAGCGGAAGCTTCATCATGTTGACCTAGCCCTTTTCAAGCAGAACTCCCTATTGGTCTCTGTAGGCAGTGCTGCTTAAAAATGGATGCATACATTATAGCCTTCAGTGTTGAAGGTCAATTAGTCTGTTCTAATGGTAGTTTAAAAATGGCTGCAGAAAGATCAAATCAAAATTGTGACCAATAACTTGAATTACATAAGAATTAGGAAGTATTCGTAATGACTGAAAAGGAAGCTAAACTACCAATGAAGAATTATTTGCCTGTAGTCTCCATTTTGTCATTGGCAGACATTGTGGCGATTTTGGAATGAAGCCTGGGGAGCCCACTGTGCACAGCGCATCCCTGGAGTTGCTTTGTGATTTGCTAGAAAGCCACAAATACGTATTCACCTGGTGTTTCCTCCTGAGGACGAGAGGTCAGCCTATCTTAGAACAGGATTCACCTGGCTTGTGTGTGGAGGCCTAGTAGAAAAGGCGATAACCCCTTGGGCATTCTACATGTTCCATGCTCTAGTAAAATTTCGTTTCACTGTCTCCATATTGCAAACTCAGTCTCAAACTTAAACAAAATGGAATTGGTAAAATCACTGGACAGATAGCTGGTCTGTTCTTTGTTTACACTTCCATGGGCTGTAAACCCAATCTTCAGGGCTGTGCTATCTTTTTGTTTCTACTGCTGCACTTTCCACTCTCCCCAAGTAATTTCTAGCAAACCAATATATCAAAAAGCACAGTATTAATGCGAGTTAGCAATTTGAGAAGACTAGTGATGGAACACACCAAAGAGCCATTCTGCCTCTTTTTTTAAAATCCCCCCTCCTGCCCCTAAACAAACATGGACATTACTCCTCCTTAGTGCAGAAACAACTTGCTAAGAATGAAATAATTTACCACTGTTGGAGGGAGGGTAATATTTCAGAATGCTGCTTGCCATGGTATATACTCTTGTAATCTCAGCCACAAAAAACCACTAGGCACGTGTAGAGGATGTAACTAATTAAAAAATCACTGAGCTTGTAAAGGGGATCGAGCCTGATTCTCCTCTGCACTGTACCTTGTGTGGCTACTTACACCTCTGCAAACTCAGTGTAAAATATACTACCATTCTGATTTGGTGGCATTTTCCTTACACTTTGCACAGCTGTAAATGTCTATGCAAGCTGCAAGGCACTGGAGAATGATCTAATTCTAAAAATGCATGGTGGTAGTGTCTAGGTGAAAGAATGCTGGGAAGACTCAGAACCCACTTCATCAGAGCCCTGCACTCCCAAAGACATTTATATCAGCACAAAGTGGATATAAAACACAATCATGACTGAATTAGTCCCACAGAGGGGATAATTCTAATTTCACTTAAACTGGGGCAAATCAGAAGTACCTTAATAAAAGTTAATTGAATTAGTCAGGTATAAAGTACTGTGGGATGTAGGATCAGAATCCGTCCTAAAGGGCACTGAGAAATGCAGAGGAGATAATCTAGAATCCAAATTATCAGAGTCACATTTTACAGATAAAGAGCTGGTTTCTAAATAAGCAGCCACATGCACCAATACATTGCAGTGAGAAGTCTGCTGCTTGGCAATTTACTGACACTGGTTTTGAAAACATATGACCAGTGGTGTGATCTGCTGCTCAAATGTCAGCCCAGGGAGAGAGTAGGGCACCTAGGAATGTCATTGCTAATATAACATTTAGAGGGGAAAATCAATGGCGGGGCTCAGAGGAGAAACAGACAGCCTGGTTAAGAGAATGCATCTGGTGGTGGGGATGAGGAAAATTCCTAACTGGTTCTACTTTCATATCGTGGTTAATTTGGACTTCCTTCCCTATGCCCGCCCCTTTGTGTTTAATAGCATTGCCCAGGAGGAAGATGAGAAACACCAAGGAAATAGGTTAGAATCTCCTGAAGTAGCACAAGGGTCTGGCCCAAGGCAGGTGATAGTGCTTGAATGGTGGTCTTGGAAAGTGAGTGTAGCTGAAGAGTCTTGTTTTGGGGGGTGGGGGAGGGTGGTGGAAACAATGCAGTGCTAATATCTGCATTTAACATGGATTTGAACAAGCAAATCCATTTTAAAAAAATCACCTCGCTGACTCCCTCTTAGCATGTTGCTTTTTTCCCCACACAGTCTTGTCTTAAAAAAAACAAACAAAAAGAAAAACCCAAACAAACCTGTCCCCTCACTTTATAATGCACACATACCACCATAGTGAAAACTGATCTGGACTCTTCCGATATGAGGCATCTTTACTGTTCTCCTTAGCCTAATTCTCTGAACCTAATGGGAAGGTGTCTCCAACTTGTCTTGGAGACCTCTTCAGAAAAACAGGATGCTATCATTTGGCTTCAGCTGTTACAGCACAGACAGCAGCAGACACAGGGGTGGCCAAAACTGAATGTGCAAATAACATGAGCACCAGCTGAGAACATCTGTGGAGTTCATTATATTTGTTAAACTGAAAATTGCTGCATTTTAAGGGCCAGTGTTCAGCAGTGGGTTCAGGAGAATTTCAGTCTTGCTTCAAGGGGGGATGCTCCCTGAAGGCATCTCTAAGATTCAGGGTGTTGGCCTACCTCGAGAAACAGCATGGAGAGCAGGCCACGTAGATACTCAAGAGTCCAAAACTTGCCAACCTCAAACATTCAAAAATTACAAGCCAGACCTCTAAAACCAGGAGATTAGTTTATAAATTGTGAGATTTCAAAATTAATAATATGAGGGGGTTATTGTTCTATTTTTTTTAAGCCTTTGTTGTGCACTTGAGTCCCATTTTCAAGCTTTTCTCTGTGAACATGAGAGCTAAAAAATTGTTTAAAATGAAAGCTAATTTTCTCAAGTAATTGTCTCCAGGAGCTGAGGTTCTAAGTAAAACATTAGTTATTGTGAGACTACTGATAAAATTGCTAGAATCGGCAACATTAATTAGGCCATCCCCCCAAAATTTCAGGAAGGGACCGAGGCACATCAGACTTCTTTCTCCCACAGAGGGTGGCTCAGGATAAGAATGGAATTTTCCCTAGCCTTTCTGAGAGTGTGGAAGGATAGGAAAGGTTAACTCCGTGGGGTCTACTGGCAAAGTCCTTTCTTCCTTTTTTGAGAGAAGTACCACTCAGATGGGTGACAGCGCCGTGTGCAGTTAGGACAACAGGAAGAAATGTGCCTAGAAGTATTTGCAATAGTGGTTTGTTTGTTTGTTTGTTTTGTTTTCGTTTTTCGGGGACTCGTGGGATAGTGTCCTTGGCTTATCCCTAAAGCCAGCTCTGTATCTAACCCTGAGAGCAAAGGATTTTGTTTAACTTCTGAGAGTCCAAAATGTAGCCGAAATATGCATGTATGTTAATTTTCATGGAGAGACAGCGCCAAATCTTGCCATAGTCCTAGCTGCTTTAGACCACTCCACTGACTTGAAAACTGGCATGCACAACTCCTGCAGGATCCTCTGACAGCAGAATTCAGCTGAGAATCCAAATGTCGCTGAGAGCTGAGTATCAAGCACTTTATTAAAAAAAAATTAAATTGTTGACTACATCAGTCTTCACGATGCTAACTGCAGGGATGTGGGCTTTCCAATATGAACCACCACTACTTGGCTTTTGATGATTATAACATTAACATTTTTATCCGTGTGTTGGCAAGTGTTATACAATGTCTAACACTGGGGACCTGGTTTTGCTGCCAATGCATCTACATTGGAAAAGGAGGCCTCGAGTGTATTGGCATCACAGAAAGAGCTGATGCCATACCAACTCTTGCACCTACCATCATCCTTTATTTTATACCACATATTTTCTTGCCCAGTAGTGTAACTTAGAACCTTCCCAGTCTCTTAATTGTGTCTGTTTTGTGAACTGCGCAGAGGCACTCTGTGTAGATCCTGCAGTTCTTCCTTTGAAGCATTGTTGCAGCCAGGATTCTTTCTCAAAAGATTCTTGGGCGCATCTGAGAACAAAAGACACTGATAGAACAGGCTGAAACAGACTGCCTCAGAAGTCTGCGTTCAGTTCTCAGAAACCTGGTTTAGATAAAATGGGCCATATTCATCCCTATTAAATGGCCTGGACATAAGATTCAAGATGATTTGTAGGATGAGTTCCTGCTACTATTCCACAGGCCAGATGGAAAGTTGTTGAAGCAGTTAGCAGTCACATAATGTTGAATTCTATTGCAACATATTAATTTTTTGTGTGGGATGCATGTAACACTGTGTAGAATGAAAATATTGTTGAATGTTGCAAAAACACCTTTTTAGTCCTCCAGAACTTAACAATGTCAAAAATTTTCAAAGATCAGTGCAAAATGTAATTACTGTCTTCAGTTCTCCACGTCTGCTTTCTGCAAACAACACTTCCATGCAAATAGCTGACTTATACATGGATCATTGTACATGCTGTTCACCCAGTTTGTGCATGCAAACACGCATTGTTTTGCATTTCACAGTTGGCCTATTGGAAGGATGAGCTGGAGTTCCAGAGCAGATGGAGCCTATCTGTTTGCAGTGCTCTTCCTCCCTACGAATAAATGTAGGATGTCTCCTGGAGAGTTATTTGGTTTTGGGTCTATATTTATGTTCATGTTCCTCACTGTGCCACAGAGAATGGGAGAGAGATCTGAAAATGGAACAGGAGCCAGAGGGAGTGGAAGTGTAGGGAAGATAAAATACCAGAAGATGGCCCTGGGAATTTTAGATTATCAAGACCACAGAAGGAGGTTCAGTCTTGTTTTCTCCATGGCTTTTGTTTCAGAATGTGTGTAAACAATGCAGCTTCAAGATTTTTCCCTGAGAGGAGACTCCTAACTATGTAGTGATGTGGAGCAGTACACAAATGAAGACAAGGCAACAGAGTATGAAATACTTAAGAGATGTACTTTAGCAGCCAGGAGAGTCTCATGTTGCATTACAACTGTAGTTTGGCTGCTGTGGATATTAGCTCCTTCAGAGAGAAAGCAATCTGTGTGTTGCTCCAGTGAGGTAGAGTGTGTAGCTTCAAGGAGTCAGTTAGAGCCTGGCACTGAGCTTATGAAGGGGGTGCCCCACAAGTAGAGAGAAACATGAGATGTTAAATTTGGGTATAGATCTCTATGCCCAACACTTGAATATTTGGGGCTGTTCAGATCCAAGGTTTTAAACTATTACAGAAATACGAACCCGCTGCAAAACTTGGTTTCAAACCCAAGTTTTCATTGAGCTTTACAAAGCTGGGGGATACAGAACTGAGATTTTGCTTTGCTGACCAACATTATGTACAAGATTTTTCTCCATACAGTTTACTGCAATGAACACCCTTCTCCACCCCACCCCCCTCTTTTTTTAATGAACATTGATCTTCTGATTGACTGGTTATATGAACTGTTTCTCTACTTGTAAGTCATCTTGCTGTTGCTGAATGTGACTTCAGCCAACACTTAATCCCCCATTAGCTCATAAAATAAGGGTTTTACTGTACTTGATTTGCACAAGCATTTGCAATTTGTGCAAACAAAGGAAAAATTTTACATATGCAAAACCATGGACATGGAAAAGCAGGAGGTGAAATGTTAGAGGGCAGTTTGAGGCCTCTTTGAAAATGTGGTCTTGAATCTTATTCAAAGCCAATCTGATATTTACATATAGAAAAATACTAAGAGTCATATTCTAGATGGCAGATCTCATTGCTTTGGCGGGCTTGTTTAACCAGTAATCTGGGAATTCCCTGGTGAAATGGAATCCCTGGATTTCATTGAACCACAACTATTGGAGTATAGCCAGGAAAGAGTGGGCATGCCCATGGCACCTCTGTTCTCCAGTTATTCCTGGCTATAGGAATAACTCCACGGGGCCATGGGTAACCAGGTATAAAATAGAGAAGGCTGGAGGCTTCTCTAACCTCCCCAGGACTGTACTAATCTCTGATTTGGAGAAATAAATGTGGCACTAGACAGGTGGAGCTGGAAACACTGGGTTTTCTCGTGTCACAAGAACATCTAACCAGTCTGACTGGCCCCAGAATCTGAGGGACTTCAAAGATGGCATAGAGCATGAAGCACCTTCCCCTCTAAGCTGCAAACCTTGGCCACACAGTTATGTACACTAAAATTTTTCTTATCCTTTATTTTTCCTTTTCCTGCTTTAGTGTCCACTTTTTATTTTCCTAAAAGCATAAGATGTGCCTTGCCTTCCATGATGGCAAATGGGCCCAGACCATAACTCCGATCTTCAGCCTTTGACATTAGAGTCAACAGACCCGAAGCAATTAGTGGAGGTTCTGAAGCCTGGGAATGCCGCTCAGTGCTGTCACCTGTTGGTAAAGTAGGAGAAGAGGGCCCAGAGCTGCTTAGGAACAACATGTCAGCTGCAGCTCCACTGATGAGGGAGCTCTCTGCTGGCATCTGTTGGCCAGGCCTCATTTGTATTTGTTTTATGTGACGGTTTGGGGCGTTTTGTTTAAAATTCAACTACATTTTGTATTTGGGACAATTCAATGCAATTGACTTTGTTGGGGAACAATGGGGATGTGCCAGCTGCCAACTTGACCAATACTGTTGTCAGGCAAGGTTGGTTGAGGAAGCCTGGATGGAACTGAGAGTTGAAAGAAAGATCCTTTGCTTTTTGTGAGGATTGCGTTTATGAGGAGGAAGACACTACTGATTGCTAAGCTGGGAGTGCTGAGCATTGGACAACCCAGGTTCTTGGCAGTTCCAAGACCATGGCAGTTTCAAGGTGGTGCTGGGTAGTGCTGAGGAGCAGCAGAAGCTCCAAGGTGGCGCAAAATGGTAGTGGTGGCACCAGCTTCTCTGAGGTGACAGATGGATTAGAGTAGCAGTGGTACCTTCAAGGGGATGGATGGTGCAGGGTAGTTCCAGAGCAAAGCACCTTGCGTTGAAGCCACAGAGAAAGCAGCAATCTACTCTAGGGACTCTAATGTGGGCCTCCCTACCTAGCAATTGAAACTGACCTCACTGGAGCTAGGTCAGGCAGTGTAGTCCACAGGCAGCACTGATCTGCTACAATCCTGGGATTTCCCCAACCCAGAAGAGCGAACTTTGAGTGCGGAGGAGGGAAGTGGCCAGAACACATCAGACACAATGGCCGAAGAAGGATTGATGTTGGGACTACTGTTAAGATATGCTGGGTCTTTTCCTCACTGCTCCTCCTCCCCTCACCCCCATAAAGTTATTTGTTTCAAATCTTGGATGCAGTGCTTGCAAGTGGGGAAGTAAGTAATACCAATCAATGGCACCCAGGAGTGTGTGGGGGGGTGGGGGGGGCTTCACAGGTTTCTGGATGGCGACTCAAGTCTATGTTAGTTAAGCCTTTAAGGAACCCCCTGGAAAATTGAACCTGGCACTTTCTGCTGCTGACGGCACCTGGCAGGAGGGTTATATTAGTATGGTCTTGTCAAAAGATTTTTCATGCTGTCTGTTCCGGTTTGCCTGTATTTGTGTTATAACTACTAGAAAAGATGCTACAAAGCTGTAAACTGAAGGAAAACAAAACACATTTTATACTCCTTAGGGTAAAATGTTGGCCTCCGAGAAGTCAATGGCAAATTACTTCAGTAGCACTAGGATTTTACCTTCTGTGTTTGCTGCTCTGCTAAAGAAAAGCAATGACAATATTTATGAATTTGCAACTTTTTTATCTTTAGTCGGTATTGCAGTGGTGACTGGTTCATATAGCAATTTTTGAAGGGAACTATAGTAACTTTATTTAACATACCAGCTCTTCATTTTTGTTATTCACTTGGTCTGATAAGTCATCCTGCCCTCCACATCACAACACATTTTAGTGAAGAAAACACACACACAATACAGTCAAGTTTCAGAGAGCATGATAGAGTTAAAGCCAAATTAAGATTTTCACCAGAAGTTTTTTATAAATGTGAAATATTGGGATTTTTCACCAGTTCTGAATAGATAAGAAAATGTATTATTCTATAATGGGGGCTTGTAGTCATGCCAAAGTTAAAGTTGTCTAATGCTTGCAATTATAAGCATAATTTTTCAATTCCTTATAACTTTGCCAAATTTTAACTGTTCAGGCTAAAGTTTTATCCATATTTATTCTTGGAATAGGGCTGTGGTTTATTTATATTTCTTCTTAAAATTTGTTTCAGCAAAAAATTATAGTTCTTGAGATCAGATTCAGGGGAAAAATAGAAACTGTTAGCCCTTTTTTGCTACTGAAATACTCTGGTGTGTCAACGGTTTGGAATGGACACTTGAAAGTCAGCAAGGGAAATAATACTATAGACAGAGATCCTTTTTTGCTCTCTCCATGAAAATATGTTCAGATTTGTGCAAATTATAAATTGGAGCAAACTTGCATGTGTGCAGTACAGCCTATTAGCCTCTTGCTGCTAAAATCTCTGAACCTTTCATTTGCATTGTTATGGATCATTCCATTGCAGACCAGACATAGCACCCTGCGGACAGACAAAATGGATGGTGGTCCTCCTTTTTCCCCCTGTAAAATAACCTTGATGCTAGTTGCATCCGGTCTTCTTCACGCCAAGGAAGTGTGGCCGTTATGGAGATGATTTTTCTCTTGGTTTGCTGATTGCTTCTTAGTGACCAAACCTAATTTTATATGCTTGGAAATTTAGTGAGGCACTCCTGTGCCATGTGCCCTATTCGGCCACAGTGGAAACAGTGATTACAAAATAACCTTTGGTTACTGCAGTCACAGTTACACAGATTGAGTCTGAATCAAGTTGTTTGCCCTGCCTTACTTGTGTACAGTGAAGGTTTCTCTTCCACAAACCTGTAAAGTCAGAGTGGCAGTCCTGTTAGTTCACAGCTCAATTTAGTAAAAATTGTGAGGACTAAGCGCTAGTGATTGCTTTGCTTATTTTGAGGAATAAAACACTGAGGATTTTACATCTGAAAAGCAGCTACTATTATGAATACACTTTAGTTACTTTTAATAGTGTTTTCATTGTGTCAAAGGTAAATTGAATTGGTTCCATTAAATCTCTGTCTCCAGAGATACAATTTCAGTGGCAGCATCTCTTAGTGTCACTTCCACTGAGATCATGATTGCTCAGAAGGAAAAAATAGCAACTGTGCCATAAGTTGTATTGTGTCTGCAGGGCTTTTGGAAGGTATACAATATCAATGAAAAATGTCACATGCTTTTCAGAATTGTACTGTTTTCAAATCGCAAAAATTTAACACACACTGTAGCTGAAGTAATATTTTTGGATCTGACTTAACCACTGCTGTTCCCATGATTCAACTTCTAAGCTGACAAATATTGAAGAGCATTATAACTTCTGGACCTATCATCTGTATTTGAAAGCAGTCAAACAGGTCAGTTACAAAGACAGGAAATGCATATCTGAGAGACATTGCAGATGCACTTATTCTTGCATCAGCCATCCCAGAAACAGATGGGCCCAAGTGCAGTAGAGTTGGTGTAGTTTTGCTCTGTGGAAAAACAGGCCATGGAGAGGATGTGTGCAGGGATTTCAGACTTTACCCTGTTTGGCCTAGAACCACTGTGGAACACAGCTCTTCCTATGAGTGATAGAAGGAGAGGGTTGGGACTGCAGATTTGGGTACATTTGCATAAATAAAGTTCAGGGAGGCTGGAACCGGTGTCCTCTGTCCTGCTGCATTGTCATGGGAAGACTGTGTGGATTCTAAACCCCTCCCCTATTTGTCTTCCTGTTCCCCACATGCTGTGCAAGACCTGCTTACTCAGGATATGGACAGGAGTCCAGAATTTGCAGAATAAGAAAACAAGGACATGTATGATAGGGCCCTGAGCCAGCTCCCAAAAAGGTCAATGGAAAAATTCCCACTGACTTACCTGGGCATTGGACCAGGTCCCACCTACTACAGAATTTAGAGAACAGCAAGAATTGAAACCTCCATGTATTTGTAATGAGTTTAGTGTAGTGCATTAAAAGCAGTGAGGAGTTGAAAAAAATTGTCTTGAAGGCTTTTTACAGTTGGATCATTGACGTTTTGTTTTAATATATTATCAAAAGGATAGACAACATGTTAGTAGGATGTATACAAATTGCCAGCACTATTCCTCGCTCGTGGTTCTCTTTTAATTGGTGAGGATATTTTTAATGACTCTTTGTGTTTGGCATGTCTTTGTTTTCCTCCATTGTCCCTGGGACTAGAGATTGGGAGTTGAAAGCGAAGATATAGTTGCCAGGTAATTGTTTTTTTCAAAAAGTTACTTTATAGATTTAAGAAAAATAACATCAAATAAGAGGAAGAAGAAACATTTGTTATAAATGGATTAATTATAATTGCAAAGCAAATCCTAACCGAGAAGGCATTATCACTGCAGAAGATAAGCACTAACCCTTATCCTGGCTGGCACAGAATATGAGAGCTGATACTTCTTCCCATGCATGCGATGACACAGAAATACTACTGACTGAAGAGGATGATCTGGGGAAACTTTTTGGTCCCATGCTGTGTGGGATATGCTTTGCATTGTACATTTCTGCCATCTGCCAGCTAACATTAACTTCTGATGGGCATGTACTGTATTCAGTAGCTGATTTGTGGCTACTGGATATGCATCCTAATCTGCTGACCATGTACCCATGTGGCCTAATAGTGGTAACTGGGATTATTACACTGTTGCTAGGTTCCATCTCTTAATAGGCTCATGTCCTCTGTGAGTGACCTGTCCCTACCATTTACACAGGCCTCTTAAACGCTCTTCCCATCCTTGTGCACAAGCATAGCCATGTACAGAACTGAGCCTAATACATTTGGGCTTGTTGCAAGAATTTCTAGGTGAAAACCTATGGCCTGAATTATGCAGGAGGTCAGATCATGTGGACTTAAAAATGATTGGGCGGGGAGACGGAGAAGGGCAATGCTTTAGTAGCGATAAGCCAATATTCAACCAAAATAGTCATTAAGCAATGTGCAAAAGAAAACCCAAAGTGAAGCACAAAGGAACAAAACCAATAACAAAACAAAGAAAAGAATCCCAAAGGGCTTTAGCCCACTCTACAATTATGTAAGAGATTATATAATGCAGACTATATAAAATGGGTCCTATTATTGCTTGTGGCCTCTTAAACAGCAAGTAAATTAAGGGATGTAGGGAACCAAAGAATTGTTTTACTGTTTTAAAAGAAAGAGTAATTGTCAAATCTGAAGTGCTCCCTTTTAAGAAGGAAGTATTAAAAATACTGTGGTGTTGCTCTTTGTGGAATCTAAGCACATAATAATAAGGGCATCCAACAGTCCAATGTGAGCCATAATTCAAGAACTTCCAAACTTATTCAGAGTTCTAAAAGTGTAAAAAAAAAAAAAGTGCATGTTGGTCTTAACTGGTGACATTCTTGTCTGTATCTGTCTAGCTCTGATTTCTGTGCTATTATTTTCTGTTTTTCATTAGAATGTCACTCTCAACATTCAATTTCCTTTCTATCCCCAAACCTCTACCAATAAATACAAAACCTCACCCCAAGCAGAATTTTACCTTGAAAAGAGAAGTGATAGAGATAATGAAGTTCCCTAGGGACTTTGCTGTTGCTATTGATTTTTATGTGGAAGACGTTTAGAGACTGGTGATGGGTGACAGTATAAAACCCTAAGATTATTTTTTTTGTCCCCAATTACCTGAATACTAGATATATCAGTTAAGGGGCTAATTCTGTAAGTGATCTCACTGAAATCAATGAGATTTTTTTGTGGTATAAGTTACTATTCGAAATGGATAAGGATATGAAACTCTGGCCCTAAAAATTAATAAAAAATGCTATTGTATCAGATTACAATTTTCCCCCCATACAAAATGTAGTGAATGAGTAGTATCTAGTGGAAGATATTAACTTATTAATGGTAATACTGAAGGTAGAAATATAATTCATAATGGAAAAAATTAATTGTAGGTAGAAAAGAGAGATGGATCTGTTGACTTGTATGCATATCACTTAGAGGTGTCAATTTTTTTTTGTTCTGCAAAATATATTCTTTTGGTTGAGACAGTCTCTTAAATTCTGGAATCTATTTTAAAATTAGTTGTCAAAAGATTTGTCCTCCCTCAGTATCATTCATGCAATCACAGCACATTTTATAGTAATGCAGATCTTTTCCTCTAATCCATTCATTTCTGCTGGAAGATTATTTGGTTTTAGACATGAAACCACATCACTGTATTGATCAACATCTGAAGCCCACTGAAGTCAATGGGAATCATTCCATTTACTTCAATGGGCTTTAGATCAGGGTATGGGTCATTCTGTATGCTTCAATTCTTTCAGGTCAAGACAACTGCCAACAAACTAAGAAAAAGATGCATTTATTGCTAGTTAATTATGTCAGTGTGTATTTATTCATCACCTGTTTGCAATTTGAGTCTTGTTCTAATCTACAAATGACTCACACAGGGGACCCTGAAGTCTGAAACTCCATTGGTCTGCCTCTGTGAAATCACTGTAAGATCAGGTCTTTAAATATGTAATTGCAGATGGCCATTTCTTATGGGTTGCTGGTATAAAATTTAAACATACATGCTGCCGTTTCCTGATCTTTGCCTCAGGACCTATTGCAAATCTAGTTTCAAATGTGCAGCAGGTAAAAACAACCACCCACAAATTCTATGCTTTAGTTGGCCTTGGATTTATTTCGCATCATCTTCTCATTAGCAAGGTGACCTAGCCTTACGATACTCTATTCTAGTAGTAATGGCATCAGCATCATCCCCCTTTCTCATGCTCTTCCTCCCCGGCCCCTGCACACACTGTATCTCACCATGGAAATTATTCTAACACAATAAAATCATCCCCTGTATCTTCAAAGATGAGCAAAACAAGTTTGAGCTGAGATCCAATCAGGGGGAAAATATCTGATAATCTTATACCTTTGCAATTTAAAAGAACTTAAACCAGGTGCATGATAAACTCTGGCCAGGAGAATCTTAGAACCAGACTAGTAAACTAAGGCACTTTAGTGCTTGGGAAGAACAGTATGTGAAATTTGCTATCTCTTTTAACTTTCCACCTCATTAACGTCTGAGAATGGTAATATAATGCTGAGTTTAGAGAAGTCCAACTCTTTTTGTCATGAAGTATATTTGCTCCAAGCCACAACTGCCTGTTTTAATGTGCATTTGTATACACACATAATACAAATAACACGTGGAGGTGGTATGGTATGATAAATGGCAGACCTACGTAGTAGATGTACTGTGCATGTTTGGATACCTCACAGCTGTGTCCAGTAATCCAACTCTGTTTGTTTGTTTTCTAACATCCCAAAGCTGAGAGCAGCTTCTGCTAGACTATATTAACTTGCCAGAGAGATTTCCTATTCTCTCAAGGTTGGATGGGAAAGACTCAGTCTGGACCTGCTTTTCTATAGCTAACAATGTCTCCACTTTGAATTATGATAACTCATGGTGTTCCAGATTTACAAAGGGAAACTTTTCACCAATTGCCTGCAGCCTTTATAAATATTCAAAAAGAGTGTAACCTGAGAGTAACTAGAAAAACATTTCCTGTGTCAAGTTACTGGGGGCAAAGGGTGGGGGGGGGGGGGGCCTAGGGGTTGAATTTAGGGACTATAATGGAAACTAGGCTTAACTGTGAAGGTGCTAGTAAGTGGATTGGTATTGTGAGGGAAAATACGGTGGGCTTACAACTTTGGCCAGGCTTTTAGGCCTAAACTTTGGATAAGCTTGTTTCTAGGCTGTGTTGAACTTTGGTTCAGCTTGTCTCTGTGTATAAGAGGAAGAGAGGAGGGGGAGAAAGTGATGAAAGAATGAAGGAAAATTGCTTCTGTGTGTCAAGAGGTAAAAGGAGTCACAGTGGAACGTTCTCAAAATGGAACAATGGCTTTTCTGTACAAAGGGCATGCGGGGCGGCAGAAAGATGTGGTCAAGGCCCCAAAAAGAGGAACTGGAATTGGATAAAGGGGAACCAGGAGATCTGTTAAGTTACAACAGCTGAGCTTGTATGAAATAAAGGAGCCTCAGGCTGTCTGATCTAAAATCAACCATGTGGTCAATTTTCCACAACAGTGTATATGGAAATTATAAAGAACATCCATCCCTAAACAAATCCACTCAGACTTTTAAAGTAGTTTGACATATTTAAGTGAACAATACAACCCTGACCTTGTCTGTTAGGGTTTTGTATGTGTGTTTATTTCTACTTTTTTTGCAACAACCATATCTGATGATACCTATGGGTATTGCTGCAATGCCCTGAAGTTCCTACAGCTGCAGTTCTCTGGTGTGGCAGATGAGGTAGCAAAGACTCTTCCTCAGCCCTCTATAGTACAGTTTAGTATACGGTATTAAAGATGACAAAATAGAGCCTTTTGATCTATGTGAACGAAAATACTATCCTAGCCTAATTATCAGAATTTACCAAGATATTGACCAAGTTCTTAACAAGAACACTGGCCAGTTCGAAGAGTGGCCTGTTTTGTTTAGCATAGTGAGTACAACATACCAGAGTCTATGGATATTATAGTATCCCACATTGTGAAATCTTACTTAAATTGTTTAACATACTGAATGCCCAATCTTGCTGTCCTTACTCAGGTAAATCTCTCATTAGAGGCAATGGGGGGTTGGCCATCAATGGAACTGATTGTATAACTGTTTTCTAAGTTAATTCTTCTACAAGTGAACTTCAAAAAGTTCAGTAACACATCCGTATAATCTGTATTTTACTCAGACCTTAGCACCGCTACCCTCAACATCGAGGGATACATTTTTCAAAAATATTTGGTATGTTTTGTGTATACAGCTTACAATGTGGATGCAAAACTGTTATTTTTCAGTTTGCCATTTCCTAGTGTTCATATAGTGGTACATCCGCTATTCTTGCCGCTTCCTCTCTTTCTATCTGGATTTTCCAGAGTGCCTGCCCCCACATGATCTAAGTGCTTTGCGTCACCCCCTTGCCCCCCACTCCACCCCTCAAAAGTTCCAAGATGCCTGGGAAGTATTTGTTAATGATGTCTTGCCCTAGATGGTGGATTTGTAAAGGTATTTAGGCACCTGAAGATGCAGATGCTTGTGAAACAATTCCCCTAGGCCTCTATCTGCATATTTACGCTCCTAAAAGAGTAGTGTAATCGGGCCTACAATTTTACTCTAATTGTGAGCTCACATTTATATTTTACAGTTATGTTCGTAAGATGTCCCAATGATCTATAATTAGTGTTGATTGGAAAAGGTACAAAAGGGAAAGAGAGATTGAATTAGTCCAAACAAAAAGAGCTATTGATAGAACTCAAGGACCGTGTAAAGAGCATGTTTGGTAAATAAGAAAAGTTGTGAGCTAAAATAAATCAGTGAGCCAAAATTTGGTGTGTTGGAAACTAGGGCTAATTGGTAGACCATCACGTCTGCTACCCCCATTGTCTGCTCGAATCTTGGGCTGCCTTCATTCTGGTCCTGAGAGATGTCCTGACCAGAGAGATGGACCCAGGTGACATCATCAGCTCTATGGCTACAGCTGAATCCCAAACACTACCTGGGATGAAAGGGAATTGTCGGACTCAAACAACAACAGCAATAACATCTCCAGCCTATCTCAACTGTCCTTTTGAGGAAGAGTAAAGTTAGTTATCTTTGATACCATCTAAGAGACTGTCAAACATGGTTTTGTTTCTTCCTTTTTTTTTATAAACTCTCTCCAGCTAAAGGGAAAGAGAACAAGGGGTGTTAAAATGAAAGCCTTATCTGGTACTTTACATTTCAAATGTTTTAATAAAAAGATAAAAGCATTTTTAATAGTTGTTTGCCATGGTACTAAGCAGCCTGAAGTCTTCGTATACCAAACCGCAGACCTTGGTAGCATGGTTTAATGTTGGACAGTGACTGGGTTATGTTAACATCTTTGGCTCATTTATTTCATCTAGATTAATACAGCAATACCTTTCCAAAGCTGGTTATAGTTTTGTTGAAAGTCAATGGGTGTCTTAGGAGCTTTTAAAAATGTTTCCCAATGAAATGGTATTGATTAGACAAACAAGACTATTAACAATAAGCAAAGTAATAACTGAATAACTTGTAATGACACGCTTTTGAACTCTAAAATGACACACTAATGTGCTTGCTTGCTAGTCTCACACTTAATCAAACATGTAAATAACAGTTTTATAAAGTTAGATGACCATTTAGAGCTTGATCCAAATACCACCGAAGCCAACAGGAGTACTTCAGTGGGTTTGGATTAGGTCTTCAATATGTTCCTCTATTGGGCTTTTGAGACTACAGGTCCATTCCAGCTCAGAGGAGAGAGAGCTTATAGTTGTTAAAACTGCACACCAAGAAATCTATGTAAAATCTGGCAGTGCAATTTCTGATAGACTGTATTAAAAATTAATTCATTAATTATCAAGACATTTCTTCTGAGCTGTATTCGATTATCCCATTGTCTCCAAATTATTATTCCTGTGTCAGTAAAATTATGAAATGTATTGCTCAGAAATGCTATGCTACATACCAATTTCTTTACGCTGCCAAGTCTTGCCTTATGGTATAACTTGTACGATCACAAAACAGTGGAACAGGGTTGTTTCTTTGAAAAAAAACAAAACAAACCACCTATATTTAGCTTTTTATCTTTCTAGGTCCAACTCTGGCCCCAATCACCATAAGTGAGCATCTGTGCCATTTGAATAAAATACTCATTGAAAGTTCCATGGAGAGAGCTTATAGATGAGGGGTAATTTGAAGCTGAAGCACTTTCTCTGTTGTTCAGATCAGACCTACTGAAATTAAGGATGTCTCTCAATTTTCAGTATGTCTAATTATTCCTTCAGAATTCATTCACTGGCTAAAAGAATGAATATTTGTAATGATGCTTGAAAAGGGCTAGATGTTGAGATACTTACTAATGTTGAACAGTATCTTACTCCACAAGCAGTCCTATAGAAGTAAATGGTACCATTTGTGGATGAGATGCTTCTTAGTGCGGGAGGAGGGGGGAGGGAAAGAGTATGAAAATCTAGCCTGAGTGTTAATATTCTAACTCAGCACCCAATGACCAAATCTGAGACAGATTCAAAATGTAGGGGATGCACCTGACAAAAATTTTTGCTATGGGATTTATTGCTTTTATCATAAATTTCACACCAGTTTCTTGTTTCACTGTTTCTATTGAAAAGAGTGAGACAGTGTTGGGTGTGAATCTAAAATGGTGAGTGTCTTCCCTTTAAGGACAGCTGAAGACCATTAGGAGGGGTCTCCCTACCCTATCTAAAATTTCAAACAAGTTCACTAGAATTGGGTAATTATCTAGATGATCAGTTGCTGGGAATAAATAAGTGCTGCAGAAGGTCCCCTGGCTGGGTTTTTATTGCACATTTGAGATTATTAAAGATTAATCAAGACTCAATAGGAATTTTCTCAAACTCAAACCAAACATTTTTTTCACACAACTCTGCACTTCCTCATTCTTGCCAGAATTGGCAATGGTTCACTTGTAATAGTTCTTACTACAAACAAAGAAGCACTGAAAATCTCTCGGTTCCAGAAAGGTTACTAATCCACTTTTGGAGGTCCAAAAAGTTCAACAAGAGCTTGGATAATATAATACCTCACCTTTTTTTATATACTGCTTTTTACGAGTAGATCTCAGTGTTTTACAAAGGCCATCAGTATCATTATCGCCATTTTACAGATGGAGAAACTGAGGGACAGGGATGTGAAGTGACGTCCAAAATAACTCAAAAGGCCAGTGGCAGAGATGAGAATAGAACTGAGGTCTCCTGAGTCCCAGTCTAGTGCGCTACTCATTAGGCAACACTACCTCCTGCATGTGAGTATTCCATATCAATTTGAGTATTAAACTTTCAGTTCATCCTTGGGTGCTTTAGTCTGCACCTCTACAAGAAATAGTATGACTCTAGGCAAGTCTCTTCATTAGTCATTAGCTAGTTGTTTTCTAGTGGAAACCTTTCACTGTGTACATGTTAATGTTCCTGATGTGGTTCACAACTCTGCATTGCTATTTTCCCTAATTACTACACTATGGTATTTTCCCCTCAGCTTGTTCTCCCAGGTACATTGTATGCAAGCGGAGATGCTATGAAATGAAGGGGAAAATATAACCTAATTATCTACATTGTCCAGGAAGGGCCAATTAACAATTTAGAGAAATGTGTTTAAATAAGCTATAACAGAAATTATACATGTCCTCCTTTTGACTCTTTCTAAATTGTTGAGTTGACTTTTCAGATTTAGCACAGGATTAACTAACTCCTGTAAGGCGTACTTTTTTAACACCAGAGCTTTAATGTTTCTGAACACAGATGAGGTAGATGTTTAAAAACACACAAATTAACAAACTATATTATAATTGCAGTAAGGTTGTTAATTGTTCACTGAGCCCAGTAAGATGTAGAGCAGCACTTATTAAACTTTCACTAAATAGTATCATCAAAAGGGAACACATGCAATTGCCTTTTGGAAAGAAGCTACTTATGCATTCAGATTTTGTGAACGTGCTGGCTCAGCTTGTCCTTGATTTTTACATAGGTCTGCAATGAAGGTGCTACGGGAGCAAAAATGAAGGTACTAGGGGGATCTGGCTGCACAGAGACTTGGGGCTTCAGATATAAGGGCAATAGAATTCTGCAGGGGAAGTCCAGGTGAAGGTGGGGGGGGGGCTCAGCATGGTGGGAGGGGTCTGGGGGGCTTGTGGGGCAATCGGGGGTTGGGGGTGAATGTAGGAGCAGTTGGATGAGGCTAAGTGGGGTGGGCATATGAGCGGGGGGGCTCATGAGGATGGTCCAGGTGCAGACAGGGTGGGGCTCATTAGGGTGGGGGTTGAGTGCATTGGGGTTGGGCAGTCAGGGGCAGGTCCTTGTAGGGCGACCCCCTTCCCTTGTGGCTGAGGAGCAATGGGAGTGGGGTGCAGCACTTCCTGCAGTGAGGGGAGGTTTTGGGGGGTGGGTCTGACCCAGCCCCAACTGCTCATTGCAATGGAAAAGGAAGTCTTGTTCTCCCCAGCCCAGTAGGGACTAGCAGCTGAACCTGGCACAAGGTAGGAGAAACCAGCTGGGGCATCCCCAGCCCCACCTCCCTCCCCCACAGTAGTTTACCTCTTCTGGCTGCTCTGGGTACCAAAATGAAGCACCTGCACTGCTGTGGGGAAGGGAGCATGTGACTGCTCTTGCGGGTTCCGTGTCAGAAAGTCATGTTTTGGCAGGTAAGCAAAGAAATCTGCAAGGGACACGATTTCTGTGCACGCACAGTGGTGCAGAATTCCCCCACCAGTATAGATTGCACCAAGGAGAGAGGGAAAATGTGGAGGAGGTATGTATTTCATTGACTATATTGTGGGGGAGTAGGTTTGCAATACCATAAAAGATGATGCAGTCTGTTCTTTTTTTGTGAAAGTGGGGATGAGCTGGATGGGACAAGTTTTTTGTTTTTTTTCCCCCCATATCTAGAGGGAAAAAATGATGGGGGGGGGGTGGGGAGGAATGTTCTCATACCAAATCAGGATGAAAAGTCAATCTTGAAAATTTTTGAGAACTAAAAGTCTGGGGTAAGGAAGGATATGGGTCAATCCAAGTACTTTGTCTAGGATTTTGATATTTTTCTTAATTTTTTTTTTACTGAATTGGCTTAAAATTCAGAACAAAAGGGGTTTTTGAATGACAAACCATTTTTGTTTAAAAAAACTGAAATGGGGTGTTATGACAATTTTAAAACTCTCTTCCAATTTTTTTCAAAATGAGAAATTAATCAAAACTGACCCTTTTCTGTGAAGTTTAAGTCTGTAAGATTCAATATAGTCTGTAAAAGTCAATGAAACTAAGATCACATTCATCCAGGCAAAAGACAAAGAAGGTCTATGGTACATCCACAATTTATATTACAAGAAGATGTGTTTATATAATATACATCCTTGATTACTTTCTCCATAAGGTTTCTTCCTTGGAGCATTTCTACATTAATCTTAGCAATATCCAATGGTGTAAGTAGAAATCATTTCTTGTGGGTACTTCACTCATGGGAGGGACACAAGAGGGGGGCATGTGCCCAGGGCTGCGCTTCACTAGGCACATGCCCCCCTACCGGAGCCGCGGGACCAGCGAGCCGGCCCTGCGCCTAAGGCGCCAAAAACCCTGGCGCCGCTCCTGCATGTGCCCCCCCTTGACCCACTGTGTGACTTCTCCCCTCCCAAGCCTGGGGTCTCCATGCTCTCCCCATCCCCTCTGACACACACCTTTTGTATATACAAACATCAATATGCATAAGTGCTCACTTTCCCCCCCAAATATCTAGTATTCGATCTGTTAATATGGAATATGGGAGTTGGGTGAGAAGCCATTTCAGCATATATATGACTTATTAAAAGACCTATTTTAAGTACAACTGTATCCTAAACTACTTTATGGACTTTTCAATGAGGGATTCAACTTCTTCCTTTATAGAACAGACTCCTGAAACTCGTACCAGTCCACAAAAGTGGTCCATAGTCATGCAGATAGTCCCATTGTCTTCAATGGGATTGATCAAACAACTAAGGGTTTGCAGGATTAGGTTCCAAGTTTGTAAATTGTTTTGAATGAAACTGACAATGCCTGAGCTGTCAGATCAGAAAAGAAGCTTCATTCGAATAAAGGTGGGCAAATGTGTGATAAGTCCTAATTCTGCTGCTAAGGGCACGTCTTCGCTAGAAACATTAAGGAGAAGAGTAGCTTCCAGTGCTGGGAATGTGGCTTCTAATGCTGGTGCACTGTCTACACTGATACTTTACCATGCTGAAACTTTTTTCACACCCCTGAGTGGGATGGTTGCAATGCTGTAAAGTACCAGTGTAGACAAGCTCTTAGATGAGGAACATGTTTTCAGCAAAGTTCTTAGCAGCTTCCTGAGGCAGCTGGTTTAAGGCTGTCAGTGTCTGGCATTATAATCTTCACTTATAATTCTCTCACCCACAAAGCTGGAAAATAAGACATTTGATTTCTTTGTTTTGCTGCTCCAGTTCCAGTTAACAAAATGCATGTTAAACAAAATGCATGTTAAACATGCAAAGAAGAATTCTGTGTACACTGGGGACAACACCTGATTCCTGTAAGGCTGAAAAACAGCTGACATCAGAATCCAAATATCCTCTGGTCAATGCAAGCAGAGGCATTCCTCTAATTATTTGGATTTGATGTGATACAGTATGGATGTCATGGATAATTCAGACCAATGGGGAGAAACAGGATCAAAAACACTGTTTAAACCATCTCCTGTTGAGGACTCCTGACCAAGGTAACAGCACAATACATATACTAACAAATGAAACAAAGCCTTTGTTTAAAGTTTGTTAGCATATGTATTGTGCTGTTAAAGCCATTTAAAGAATGAATGCCTTCCATAGCCGCATACTGCTCCTTTAAAGAGCAGAGCACAGACTCACCCACTCTCTGGCCGGGGGGCTAGCCCCAAGTCTTTCTGGGACCACGTACCTGCTAAAATCTCTTGCCAGTACTGCATATTGAAGGAGACTGCCCTACTTACACTCCTGACAATATCTCTATGAGAAGATCTGATTGTTAGGGATAGAAACAAACTCCCTCTACTAGTTGGTCAGACATTTGGAAGAAAGTCTAGAATCCATTAAATATTATTCGTTTTAAAAACTCAGGAGGAACTATAAAAAGGAAGAGAAAATATCCAAACACATGGTGACAAAAATGACATTAATTATTCTTCTGTAAAACCAGGTTATCTTTCTTTTGGTCAGCTGGGGTCAGGAACTTGCATTCAGGAATTCTATGACTGGCAGCTGCCTGGAGTAATTTTGATCGTGTTGAGAGGCAACAGCATGGAGTAGCTTTCAGTGAAATATCATGCCTTGGCTAGCAGGACTCCCCATGCAAAGAAAACTCATAGTAGTGTCTGTATCTTCCTCCTTATCCTGACCCTGGTGAGTTTTTAGCAAATTATTGAACACCCTGTCTTAGCTAAAGATGACTTTTGTTGCATGTCCCTACTTTGTTCTCCATTTCATTTTAAGTACAACTTTCTGTCTTTTCTTCTTACAATATGAGCAATTTATTACTCCTATTAGCATCTTCTGAATTTGCAAGGTACTTTTCATCTTTTTTTTCAAATTTGTGTTTATTCTTTTGTGTCTCTGTCTGATGCCTTTAAGCCTTGCTGTCTTGCTAAGTGCCCACAGTTATGTTTCCTATGTCTTAGGTTGACTTTTGAACATACATAAGCGACTAAGTAGTGGGTGATTGCTAGGATGAAGAATAATTTGCACTGAATTTCAACTCATGAACTATCCACTATCACATCATCCTATTTCATCAAATTATATTGTTGAGAATTTGTATCCTTTGGATGGGTTGCTCATAACAGTTTGCAAGTATTCAAAAATTCATATTCCTAAGCAGAGTGCTTACTGTGTTTCCCTGGCTGGAAGATCATGTAAGCACTTCCAATGCAAGTATTTCAGTGTGAGACTTTTAAAATTTGATTTCTGTCAATAGTTGTGTATGCAATTTTAACATGTTATTTGCATAAACGTTAATGTCAGTAAATCTCAATTTCTTATGTTTCCATGGAAAGTAAGGACTAAAACATGAGTGACCCAGAGCGAATTACTAGAAATCCAAATGAATGTCTGAGGAACATGTTTCTCTGCTGTGTTTGCCCAGCACAGTTGCTTATCCAAATTATCCATAACTCTGAACCTTTCTTGACCCCAAATAACATTAATGGCCTGTATTCCACCACATCTGCCCCCACTAGGACCTGTGGAGAAAGAAAAAAGGTCTAAGTGGGATATTTCTTCCTCTCTGCTTGGCCACCTTCCCCTTCTGCAAAAATCGATATGTCCCTTGGGCCATATGGATAAAGTAGGCAGTATGAGGGATGGAGAGTACGCTGATTGGAATGGTCACTTCTATAGGGTTAAGGCCATGTTACAGAAAAACTCTCACAGAGGTCTTGCTGTCTGAGCTCTATGGCCTTGAGAGATAGGGGAGGTTTTGCATTAATCGCCCATGTGGTTTGCATAGAGTTCAAAGTTTGCATTAGGCCTTTACTGACTTATGTATGATGGATGCCCAATAGAAGAGGGGTGTAATTTAACCAATGTAGATACAAATAGGGAAGTGTGTCAAGACAGGATTGTGCTACTCAGATCTTACCAAGCCCCTCAGTCACAAAGTCTATGCTAAAATGTGCCAGGTTGTTTTGTTTTAGGATTTTGAACATTTATGTCTAAGCAGTAAATGGTAAATTATTGCCTACAGAACATCTAGTGAAATAAAAGGCATATGGAAGCATACAATCTGCTACTTTGCAAGGGCCCAGGCATGTACGTGCTGCAGTCAGTGGCAAAGATCCTATTAAGTGGTGCAGAATCAAGCCATAAACTACTCTGAAGTCCTATAAAAAAAATTGTGTTGAATGAAATTATTCTGCCTCTGTGTGCTCACCCTGTAGCCCAATCAAATAATAGTCACTTTCCTAGAGGACACGACTTTCTCCTGTGCCAGTGAAAACAGCATATTTATATAATTCTTTTCCTTGAACATTATTTCCATTAATATTAATTAAGCTCTCCTTAGGTGACCTTGTTTGTTAGGAAGATTTTTTTTCCTGAGATATCACAGCTCTTACTACTTGCATCTTTTACCATTTTGTGTGTGTGTATTTACATTAAAATATTTATGCATCTATTTTCCATGTGCTTCCTCCCTCCATTTCCCCCTGTAATAATTTGGAATATATACATCTGCTTATGCAGCAAATTACAGGAAGAGTTTGCAGTGAGCAGAAACTTGGCAGAACCCTGTACTTATTAAAAATGCAATTATTACAGTCAATAGTGGTTCAGAGTTGATAGAACTGCAAGATTATTTGCTTATAACTCTTCTGTTGTGATGACAAGGATGAGATAACATTGCAGTTCTGGTAAACCCTGTTTTGCTTTACGATAAAGTTATTGGTCTTCAGTGGAAGCAACTTGTAAAAAGCTAGACTAAAAATAGATTGTGTCTACAATAAAATGTAATCAAAAGTTGGAATGTGCTGGAAAAGGAGTGCTCAGACATGTATCTTGTGGAATGAATCACTTTCACTGTTAACATTTCTAGAAACTTTCTACTCTGAGTAGTCACTATTTTTGAATATTTTTAGTATACTGCTGACCGGTATAATAATGTATTTACATATAATAGGGACTGAGACCCAGTGGGAGTTAGGCACTTAAATACCTTTTAAAAATCTGGCCCTGAGTTTCTCCATACACAACAGGAAATTTCGAATGATTGCTATATTAAATAACTGATTTGAGACATTTAAATTAAGTCACACATTTTGTGAAAACAGGGTAATTCTCAGACACCAAGGAATGGTGGAATACCATTAAAACAATGACAGTAGAATGACTTAAGCTATATTCCAAGTGTTTGGACACAGATGTTTAGGGAATGATGTACTGTACATGGAAAATAATTGTTACTGTATTGAGATTCAAGAAAGTGGTTCCATATATAGCCTCTCTTAATGTTATAAGCCAGAAAACGAGAACATGTTTTCTTTTGTTTCTAAATTTTATTATAATTGATCAAAGGGGGTGGGTTGTGCTCTGAAATCCTAATGAAGTGTTTTGACAAGCAAATTAGCTGGAGAAATACACAAAAACACATTGTGTTTTTTCATATACACTCCAGATGGGCACAGTCCTCCCTGGAACATTCTTTATGTACTCACTCTTCCTTGGCACAGGGTGCTCTGGCCCTTCACGGGAGTCTGGGCCATCTCTCACCTTTTGCCTAGGTTCCTCACAGCGCATGTAGCTGAAGGGGTCATGTGACAGCAGAGTTATATAAAAAGTGACTCTTGGAGAGGGTCAGAGATTGCTGGGTTCCTGTTTTGGGATGGACTCACAAAATGGCCACCAGCTGGGGAGTGGAGCAGTACATTCAGGCTGGAAGAAATGTTTATTCCTCTAAACAGGGATGAAACAGAGGAGTAGAGGGTAGCCAATGACTCCTCCTTAACTAAGATGTGCCACTTGAAGTGGAGCGTGTGAGCTGGTACCCATGTGACTAAAGGGCAAAGTACTGTTATAAGCCCCTGCCAGAAGGGGAGAATACCGAGACCCCAGACAGAACGCCATGGCTCAGAGGAGGAGAAGGACTTTGCAAAGGTGAGAAGATCTTTGTTCATTTGGACTGTTTGTCACAGAATGGGAGGACTCTTGCTTTGGCTGGAGGTCTAAATCATCCAAACTATCCCAGAAGGACAATGTGGACCAGTGTGAGTCGACTGAGACACTGTAGTGAAGAAAATGAGGTCTGACTGTATCCAGGTATTGGAGAGGGAGAGGTAAGCTGAATCCTCACTCTTAATGTAGACTCTGGAAATCTAAAGGGGGTAGTACTTTGAATTAGGCTCTGTTATAATACAGCTTTGGCCAAATCCCAAAGTGAATGTAATATTCTTAATCCCATATTGTGGACCTCCAGGCTGGCTTGAACAGCCCTGAGGATAGCAAGCTGGTCTGTGATTTGGACCCACACAGGACCAGACTTGAATTGTTCCCTGTTTTGTCTTGGCAGATCTTAATGTCCAGGGGCAGTGCTGCCAAATCATAATTTCACTAGGAGTCTCATGATATCTCGAGGTTATGAAGCTCTTGTGGTTCTTTTTCATTAAAAAAAAAAAGTTAAGGTTCTAGTCCTCGTGATTTCAGTGAACCTAACAGTCTCAACAAATCAAAGGGAAACGTAGTATATTAGCTGCAAGCAAGCCAGGGTGCAACATAATATGGCCTTGTATCTTCAGAAATTAAGACAAATGTTTGGGACTAAGACCCATAATCCTATATTTTTCATCAAAAATATTGGAGTATGTTATGACATTTGAAATATATCTTAGAAAAAAATTGTGTTCTTTCTATTTTATTCTGATACACTGTACATCAATTGAAGGAATATTGGAAATAACTACTCAGAGCTGAGAAGAGAATCTATTTAATTCCACTACATTATGAAATGCTTTTATCTGTTACTTACTTTAAAAACTGTTCATGCATTTTGATTTTTCACTCTACCCTTCTTCCTCAAATTGGTTTAAAATAAACTGAAAGTTAGCTGCAAATTTGTGGACAATGACAAGCATCCATTCACTTAACCAATAGAAAAAGTTGAATATTTTACTTTTTTCTTATTGGTATTGGTTTTTCTTTTGCTTCTAAGCTTTTAGCTATTTTGATTTTGTAATTTAGATTTTCTTAATATTCTGATTATTCTTTAATGGTCATGAGACATACAGCTACATCTCATCTGCAACAAATCCCTTCAGTCTCTGGAAATGATCTTGGTTTCATTATAGTGTGACACATACACTACTGCAAAGGTACATGCTGGAAGAGAAGCTAAACAAAAGCATTAATTCATCTTTAAACCTGAAACACTGACGGAATCAAGAACTACAATATTTGCTCTTTATATTTTCCATGTTAAATACGTGTTTAAATTTAAAGTTCATAAAAGAACCTTGACGTTGCTATTTTGGTAGAGAATTTACACTTCAGTGTATTGTAATTTCTTCCCTGAGTATAGAGGTGATGTACCATATATCATGTCTCTTTTTATATATATAAGGATTTTTTGTTAATTAAACATTGTAAATGGCCTTTTGAGTGCATAGTGTATGAATGCCTGGTGAAATCCTGGTCCCACAGAAGTCTATGAGTGTCTTGTCCTTTGTCTGTGGAGCCAGGATTTTACCCAGTGCTCTCGCTCTTCAGACCTATCATTACACTAGAGCTGCAGTTAGAAGTGTAAACCCACAAATAATTGTTGTATCACCCCACTTAGCTAAATCCTATGTTTTAACTTAAATTGGCTATGCTCTCTCTGGATTTTGTATAATCCTTTGGAATGTGATTGATCCTTAAAGCCAGCCAATCTCTCCACTGTGTATTGACTACCTAATGTCAATCAGCAGTAGACTACTATTCCACTCGGGTTGGAAACCAGAGCACTATTACTCCTAATCCTGTTTGTTTAGACCCTTTTAATCTGAAACCCTACTTGCTAAAGGCATCTGTCATTCCCTGAGATTGCCATAGAAACTATATGTGTAACATCTTAAATTTCTTCATGCCTCATCCTCTTTATTCCCCCCCTCCACACACAGACATCCCATGTTTCTGCTATGTTGAACTAGAACAAGTTTGTAAATTCCCAGAGTGCTTGATCTGGTATTTGTTCATCTGAATTGTAAACAGTAGAAAGATAAATACTAATGAATTATCCATAAGCAGATCATGGAGGGATTCTGGGGAAAAATGTGTAGAGGGATCCCAGTCTCCAAATTTCATCACCAGGGATGCCAGCTTTCCTCTTATCTCCTCAAACCATGCATTGTGTGCTTTAGCAACCCTGTATATTGGCACAACATTATCCATCTGTCAAATATCATTGTGGTCATGAGGAAATTAAGTATTTATATCCTTTGCTCATACCGATAGTTAGTCTATTGTATTTGAAAGCTATTGTCCATAGCCTTCCTCACCATACATAAAATGCACCCACACTGACTGCAGGTGTCAACATGTAATTAGTTACATTGCAGGATATGATAATGAAACCAATGCATTAATCTTGAGTGTCACAATTTTAGAAGCACTGCTTTTTGTTAGAACTGTGGATGGTGGGATTGTGTAGCTTGATTAGAAGTACAATATCACTGAAAGATAGATGGATGTTACCAAGAAGCAGCAGGAAAATACAAGAACTGTCTGACTCAAATGATATGATATGCATGTTTAGCGAGTTTGCTCAGCCATGTGTGGTTATCAAGAATTCTATTTTGCTTATTAGATTACAATCTCTCTAATGCATGATTATTGCACAAGATATTTCTGGGTATTATTCAGATTTATTCCTTTTTAGAGGCTTAGTAATGTTCAGTGCAATTTATAAGACCGAGAGGACTATTTGCAATATTTTAACTTGAGAACTTATTGTAAAATGAATTGAACAATAACTGACATTTATATTATTCCTGAAAAGAAAACAGCAAGCTGTTCAAAAAAGGCACATTTTTTGTGTTAATTGAACCATCAAATTAAAATTATGGATGCACGTAAAATAAAGTTTAAAAAAAGAACACCAGGAAAGCCTGAAGGAATGAACTAGCTGCATTTGTTGAGTGTGTTCTGTGATACTCTATAATCCATGAGTACTAACTATTGCAGTGTGGGCCCAGTATTACCTCTTCCTCAGCAGTTGCCAGACAACTATGGAATGGGGCTCAGGATTTGAGAACAATAGGCAGGGATTCATTATGCCCTGCTTCTAGTGGACCTCTGCTTGGCTCTCTGCTTTGCGGGAGGACCTATGTTAGGAAGGAATGGGGCATAGCCCGACCGTTACATGATCATGTGGATTGACCAGCCATTGCTCATCCATGAGTGAGAGCATATCAGTGCTCTGAGATTATAGTAGTGGCCTGGGAGCAGCTTTGCTTTCGTTTTTTCATCCCGAAGAGCAAAGATTCCTATTCTCTAGATCCTGCGAGATCCCAGCAAACAGCCTCAGGGCCAGGATTAGGTCATAAGAAAAAAATTGATATTGACTGTTGTTCATTTAAATCTTTAAGGCAAAAGTGGCAATGTGGTCTAGTGGATACAGCACTAAACTGGGTTCTGTTCCAAACTTGGTCTCTGGCCTGCTGGGTGACCTTGCACAAGTCACTTCACCTTGCTGGTAAATGCTGACAAATGGTATCCAAAGGGAGATTATTACTGAAGGTTAATTTAAATCAGCCTCTCACTCTTTGTTCTTTTTCCTCACCCTTGTGTTTATCTGAGTCCAGTTCCCTAACCTTATTTACTGTCCATTTCTGAATAGCATAAATTGTGAGTTATACATAGTTGTGGGAGTTATAAGCTAATATTGTGAATTATATGGTTTAAAATGTTGTGGAATGCTATTTGGCTCAATGAAGTGAATGTCAGAACTGTTATGTGGTGATGGGCATCATTGGCCAACTCAGCTAATCAACAAGGCCAAATAGATTTCAGGATCATCAGTGGAGCCGGAATTCAGGACCGTTTCCAAGATATCTGCCACTATCTCTTAAACAAAAGGAGAATCTGTTAGCCATTGGAGTATTAGAATTTTTATCCTCTGAGAATCCGCTATTAGAGGGTAACATAATTACAACAATTGGGAAGGTCTGAGTTTTTATCCATAGAGGGCTGTGGTATGCATGCCTCAAACATAGGAAGAGTTTGAATGACATAATCCAGAAGAATATCTCTGTAACTGAACCCACTGAAGAGCATTGATGTAGCACAGTTCCTGTCAGATATCTGGTAGCATGAGCTGGGGACAGCAAGCACTAGATATGCTCCAAACACAAGGGTCTAGACTAGGTTCTCATTCACACTCTGAGGTTGAGAGGAAGTAACAGAACTAAGTTACTAGAAATAAATCAAATACTCTAGGTAAAATTACTGTCACACTTAGTCCATTGATCAGTCCAGTAGTTCCAAACTCAGGGATATTTAAAGGATACGGGGATATAAAGATGATGCTCCTCAGGCCTAGTGCACGAGAGATTTCCCCTCCAGCCCACCCTCTCTCTGAAGCAATTAACATTGGCCTGTAAATCCACCAGCTCTCTTCCATGGACTTGTAGGGGGGCTGTCTGCATTGTCCTCCTGATGTTGCATGTACAGTTGTGCCATTTCTCCTGCTTACAGGTTACAACACTGTATCCTGAAGCTCTTGCAATTTTTGACCAGTTGCCAGCAACAGGTTGCTTCCTCACTCAGCTCTTGGCTTTCAGTCTCATCACTCAGGCTCTTGCTATCTGGCCTTCCTTCCCACAGCTAGTTCCCATAGCTGCTGTTCCTGTGCTCTCAGCCTCTGGCTCACTACCCAGCCTCAAGATGTTGCTTTCTTTGTCTGCACTCCAGGGATCATGGATCGCTGAACTAGCTAGATGTTGAGCTGGGTAAGTGCCCTCTCCTGGCTAGATCCTTTCATCCAGCTCGGGGAGGGAGGGTTATTAAGGTACCCAGAAGTGACGTGAAGGGTCATCATAGTATTCTCCGCCCATCCAGAAGCAGTGGGTATGTTGGCAAACAGCTTCCTTTCCCCATATTAGTATTGATCTTAAAGGATAGTTAGCCAAGGCTCAATGTACTTTCAGGACCATCTTTCGCCTCATGACCTGCAAAGGCATTTGGGATCATCCTGGTTGTCCTTGTTCAGCATCCCAAGGTTCGGGACAGATTGGTATAGAGTCAGGCTTATTCTGTTTTATGGTTTCCCTCACTGAGGATGTCCATCAGTGACTCTAATTGTTGTTTGAGGCTATTTGGGTGAATTAATTTTGTTTAGTAATTCTGAGCATTTAACTTTGTTTCCTTTGCTCTGGGAGGAGGTGAACGTGAGTGCTGGTGGAAATGCTGTAACTTGACCCATGTGCCTATTTAGCATTGTTAACGTAACCACCGTGGCCTGAAGCTGTAGAGGACAAGGAGCTCTCTTCTCCCATCTGTTAGAGTGTGTTTCATCTGCATAGAGAGACAAGGCAATGTCTTTTATTGGACTAACTTCTGTTCATGAGAGACACAAACTTTTGAGCCACCCAGAGCAAAGAGCTCTGGGTGGCTCAAAAGCTTCTCACCAACAGAAGTTGGTCCAATAAAAGATCCTCATCCATTTTGTCTCTCTAATATCCTGGGACCCACATGGGTAAAACTACACTACCCAGAATTTCCTCAGTGATCCTTTGAGAGTCACCATAACTGCACAATCTCAGAATTAGTTAGCCAATAGAACTGAACTGAACAGAGGGGAAAAAATGGGAAAGGGCAAGAAGTGCATGTCTAGGGCAAGAACTCTGCTCATAGGTTCTGTATGTCTCTCTTCCACTGAGGATCCAGTGCCGTTGGGAGGATTATTTGATAATTGTAGATCTTAGGGTATGTCTACACTATGAAATAGGTCTATTTTTATAGAAGTTGATTTTTAGAAATCGATTTTATACAGTAGATTGCATATGTCCACGCTAAGTGCGTTAAGTCGGCGGAGTGCGTCTTCACTACCGTGGCTAGCATCGACTTACGGAGCGGTGCATTGTGGGGAGCTATCCTGCAGTTTCCACTGCCCATTGGAATTCTTGGTTGAGCTCCCAATGCCTGACGGGGCAAAAACATTATGGCGAATGGCTTTGGGTACATGTCAGTTGCCCCTCCTTCTGCAACCACCCTCCCCCTTTCGAAATAAAGAAACAATTGTTTTGAAACCATGCATTCTTTCTTTATTAATTTTTAAAAAATGAGATAACGGACATGGTAGCCCAGGTGGGGTCGGGGGAGGAGGGAAGGACAAGGCCACTTTGCTTATTGTAGCCACACTAAAAATCAAACTGTTTGAATGACAGCCTTCTGTTGCTTGGGTCATCCTTTGCAGTGGAGTGACTGGGTGCCCAGAACCTCCCCCACTGTGTTCTTGGACGTCTGAGTGAGGAGGCTATGGAATGTGGGGAGGAGGGTAAGTGGTTATACAGTGGATGCAGCGGGGGATCTGTGCTCTTGTTGGCTTTCCTGCAGTTTCAACAGATGCTTCATCATGTTCGTTTGCTCCCCCATGAGCCTCAGCATCATGTCCTGCCTTCTGCTCTTTGCGGTTACTTAATTCTTTCCTGTCCTCTACCGCTGAATTCCTCCATGTATTAAGCTGTGCCCTATCAGTGCGGAAGGACTGCATGAGCTCGGAAAACATGTCATCACGAGTGCGTTTTTTTTTTCACCTTCTAATCTGCGATAACCTCAGGGATGGAGATAATGGGGGAGAGTAGAAACATTCTCTGCTCTACGATTCTGGGGGGATGGCATGGTCACCTGTGCTGCTGAGTTCGCCATGCTGACCAAATAGGAAATGAAATTCAAAAGTTCCCAGGGCTTTTCCTGTATACCTGGCTAGTGCATGGGAGTTCAAAGTGCTGTCCAGAGTAGTCACAGTGGAGCACCTTGGGATAGCTCCGGGAGGCCAATACTGTTGATTTGCATCTGTACTACCCCAAATTCGACCCAGCAAAGTAGACTTTAGCACTACTCCCCTTCCGGGGAGGAGTACAGAAGTCTATTTTAAGAGCCCTTTAGGTCGATGTAACGGGGTTGGTTGTGTGGATGCATTCATTTTTAAATTGACCTAACACGACTAAATTTGACCTAACCCCGTAGTGTAAACCAGGTCTGACAGAACTCCTCTAAAGGCCCTTCTACGCAACTACTAACTAAAGTTGAAATCACTATAGCTGGGTTTAGGTGTCTCATCAGTGTTTTCCAAGGGCTTGGAGACAGACCTTCTTGAATGCACATCTTGACTCTGGGACATTGATACCCACTGATACCAACCTGACTGAGGCTTAATGGTTGGGGAATGGGGAAGTGATGTAGTAAAGGAATATTTACCCATTGAAGATTCACTCCGGCAGGTGAGGAACCAAGTTAATGGACTACTGCTGATGTTTCCAAGGGAGAGTGTTTTAATGCTTGTTTGACAGATTGTTGCTGTGTTTTGCCAAGTTGGTGCTGTATTCCCTTTTTTCTTTAATGAAATTATCCTTCATTCATACACAGCCTCGGTGCTTGTGAGCTGGGAAGTACTGCCTATTCAGGGCATCTAGGAAAAGTATTTAGCGATCCCTGAATTATTGGGTGGAGGTTGGTCTGGTGATGGTTACCAGTTTTAAGAGGAACCTCTAGCTACTTGAACCAGGTCCTTGTTGCTGCCGACTACACCTCACAAAAGAGTTACCTTAATTATTGAACTTGTACATTCAACACTCAGATACTTTTAGTGGCAATGGACATCACGTACATCATATGGTAGAGGTGGGGAAACCAAATTATCTGCAGTTCTGCAAATTTAGTCTGTTGGAGCAAATTTAGGACCTCAGTCAGACTGTGCTTTCAATTCACTTAACAACAGTTATGTAAGTACTTTATTGTGAAGGAATAAGCCTTCTTAACTCTTTCTTCCTCTCTCCCTCTCCCCCCCTGCCCCCCCCAGTTATTTAGTGAACAGTAAATTTGCATCAAGTTCAGAACTGAATTTTACTAGCCAAGGAAGTACAGAAGGAAGCAGGTGGAATGTAAGCATGCCAGAGGTGTAGCCAGTTGGCTTGCATAGTGCAGATCCATGTACAAGGGGATGTCTCCACCATTTCTCCTTCCTTTTATACCCAGTGTCTGCTAGGCATTGCGTGGAACATCACAGCTGTACAGGTGGCCTGGCCTTACTTCAAGAGTTCATAATCCCTCCTTCACAGGACCGGCGCTAGTACTTTTAGCGCCCTAGGCATACGGCCATTTCGCCGCCCAGGACGCTGGTCCTGTGGCGCCGGTGGAGCTGCCGCAGTTGTGCCTGCGGAGGGTCCCCTGGTCCGCGGTGCCAGTGGAGCTGCCGCAGTCGTGCCTGCGGGAGGTCCACTGGAGCTGCGGGAGCAGCGGACTGTCCACAGAAATGCCTGCGGCAGCTCCACTGGAGACGCGGGACCAGCGGACCCTCCGCAGGCACGACTGCAGCAGGTCAACTGGAGCTGCCTGCCACCCCCCCCCAGCAAAATACCGCCCCCCAATAATCCTGGTGCCCTAGGCGATTACCTAGGCCTCCTAAATGGAAGCGCTGGCCCTGCTCCTTCAGCTCATCGATACTTGCTTTGGATAAATCTGTTTACTTGAGCTTTATTTCCAATCCTATAGTGTCCCTTAATCCTTTTGTTAAAGACTTAGAGGAAAGGAGTGAAAAAACTAACTTACTTTACATTTACTTACATATTTTTCACAAAAGATGCCGTGAGTCACATTGCATCGTACAAATTACACTTCCAGCTAAGTGGTATTCTGCAAGACTTACATGTATATAATTTTGTATAAACTAATTTTATTTTGGTTCATTGATCTCTTTAATGCAATCTTAAGCAATTTTATGAGCAAAAATCTTATTACACTGTACAGAGACTCTACTTTAAACTTTTTTCTTCTGTTACGGTACATTTTAATAAAACTTTTATTGGCTTTATCTGATGAAACACAGCAGGAGATGTTTTCTTCATTAGAACATTTAAGGTGCTAGAGAGACCTGAAAAACATTGCATTCTTGTTTTTCAGTTTTGTTATGCTTGCCTATATATATGCTAACGTGAGTTTTTGTATAAAAAGAATCAATTCATATAAACCTTTGGAAAATACTCCAGATTTCAATGTGATAATCTTTCTAGATCTTACCTTGTGGCTTCTTTGCAATGCATAATAATTATTGAAACTTGGGTTTATTAAGTTTCTCTCCTGTTGTAAATGGATATAATACACATACTTATATCTGAATATTTTATTTAAATTGCACTTTCACCAATGGCATTTCATTTTGCTTCAGCAAGAGATGCAAACGTAAATTTAATGCAGTTTATTTTGTCTGCAATATGACCTTTTTGTGCCAAACTTAGGTGGGTAGGTATTTGTGTGCACGCGCAGGCTTCATAGAGTACTTTAATCATCACAAATATTCACAAAATGTCTGCAGCATAGGAAAGAGAGGCATTCTCATGTAAATGAGTGCTTTAAAATTCTGAATGGCATCTGCAGAGAAATAGGAAAGAAACGGCAGGGAATTAAAATTTCGGAGGATTTGTTCTGTATGATAATTCTATTCAAATATTTTATTTTCCTTCTCTGACTGCCTCTTGTACCTTTGAAGTACAATTGAAACAGGAATCTACATTTAAATGTAAAGTTACCAGGAACTTCTTTGATTACTTTTAAGCTGGTGTTTATTTAATCATCTCTCAGGGATATGCACCAAAGTGACTCTTAATTTGCGAACTGGCTGAGCAGGGAAGGGATGAGATGGGAAGGGAGTACTGGTAAACATCTTTTTCCTCTCCAGCCACTACACCTGGGGCTGTAATCACCCAGAAGATTGTACATTCTGTTCTACCTGTGGTTATAATTACCACCTCCTTCCCTTCCGACTCTTGTGTTTCCCTGGGAAAAAAAAATTTAGCCAATATTTGGGGATTGTTCCTGTTAGGAGAAGAAATTCATGTTCAGAGTAAGATAATTTTTGATGTAATCCTGTTTCCCTGAATATAATAAGAATCAAACAATAATAGAAAGCAGTTTCCTTGCTCAAGATCCTGAGCCTCTTTTTCCAGCCAGCACTCTACAAAAACAGCTCTGTCTCTTGGATTTCTTTCAGGGTCCTGCTACAATTGCTTCTCTGGTTATCCCTTGTCTTTCTGCTGCCTTCTTGTTTGCCACTGTGGTGTTTGGCTGCTTCTCTCGCACCTGCACAATACACTGCACCCCGCTGTGTTTATTCCCTACCAAAATAAAGGTTGTGTTTATATAAGCAAATACTTGCCTCTTTTCTATAATTAGCTATGAACAGGTGGGATGAGTTCGGGAAGCTGTCTATGTACAACTTAAGAATTCTGTTTGATGTTATAAAATTACATGGAATACCTCAAACGTAGTGTCAGCCATGAGTTGACTGGATAGTAGCATGTTCCTCCCAGGTCAGATACAATGTGAGTCATGCTGTATTAATTTAAATGGAATATGTAGACCCTAAAAGTTAAAGCTGTTTATATGACTTGGAGCTGTCCAAAATTAAATTGAATATCAAACCCTGTTTAAAGCTGAGACCTCAGCCTGCTTAGTACCGTGGTACAAACACCATTAAAAATCTTTTAATACAGATACAGTGAAGAAAGGAAAAACAGTTGAGATATTTGAAATGTGAAGTATTAAATAGGCTTTTATTTTAACATCCCTTGTTCCTTTCCCTTTAGCTGTAAAAAGCTGTTAGGAAGAAAACACCTTTTAGATGGTATTAAAGATTGTGATGTCCTTTTTTGGAGAAAAGGGAGTTAGTTGAGATGAGCTGGTGGTTGTGGTGGTGTTCTTGAAAGCCGAACCCGTTACCTAGAAGGCCAAACAAGAAAAAAGCACACAAATGAGGAGAGTAAAGAACAGCAAAGGGAGAAAATGCAGCTTTTATCTGTGGTATTGACTTTCACTTGCAACTCCACAGCTAGAAAAACACTGTTTTATCAGACATTTCAAGACTTCATTAACTTGTGCCAGAATCACACAGTTTACGGCATTGCTTTGAGCTGTGTCTTTGGTAGAGACTCTCAGCAATGTTGCAAAATATGAAATTTTGGTTGGCTAAGGCAGACTGTTATTAAACAGAAGGCAAACAAAGAGAGATAGGAAATAAGATAGGAAAGGAAAAGGACAGGGGGAAGGGAGAGAAATTGACGAAGTCTTACAATCCAGATGGTTCAGGATCTAGCCAGAGTGGATGGAGATGGTGGTGTCATCTGAGTGCTTCTTTCTGACCCAGTCTGTTCAGAGCATCTCCAGATTAGGATGATGCAGGCCCAATGGTGTCTCAGGGGATTGCAGAATCCCAGGAGCAGATGGTGGTGGCAGCCATATTGGGAAGAAAGACAAGGTTGACCATTCTGTTAGTCCTCAATTGCTGCATTTGTTTCTTGGTGTCCAAAACCCTCTCCCCCCCCCAAGTTTTTCCTTTTAAGGACTCCAAAAGGAAGTGATGGGAAGAATAATTTATCCTCTCATTATTTTCTCTATCAGTTAGGCCTGATTTCCAACATATCAATTTCGGTTAATTGATTTCTGGTCCCACACTTTTCTTGTTTACCAGGCATGATCTTAAAATAATCCTTGAATTATAGCAATAGCTCATTTTTATGTAGACTAATTTAGTCTCTTCCTTTTGCACTTTTTCCCATCAACATTTATTGTCATAAGTTATTGTAACATTTTGTAAACTTTCAATACTTTTCAGAATTGAGCTCATAATTAGGATAAATTTGTAGGCCAAATTATTACAATAGTCATTAGACCTTAAAAATTGATTATTTGGGTGGAAACATTTTAGGACAATGGGATGGCTGAAGCCTCAGAAAACCAGTTCCACTAAGTTTCTCTGGAGGGGGCTGGGGAAGTGGAGAGTGGAAAATTCCCAGTAGCAAAACAAAGAAACCAAGATGTTGATGCTAGCCTTTAAAAAACACATAGGTTATGTGACTGAGGAAGACTTAGACACATGAGAAGCTTTGGGCTGGAAAGGGGAAGTGATGGGCATGCTTTCATAGCAGCAGAGGATCCTGTTTAACTGCAGAACAAGCCAGGGTCAAAGGAAGCAAGCTGACTTGGAGCAAAGAGGGAGAGAGATTCCATGATTTTGAAAAGAAGCCATGCAAAAGAGAGGGGAATCATGGACACCCCAGAGGCCTCCAGTGCTAAGCCTAGAGAATGCTCCAACGTGGTGAGAAAAGTGCAGCAGGGAAATGCAGTTACATGTTTGTTCTTTGTCTGGGTCTATATTTCCCCTGCTTTTTAAAGTATAACAGTTTAGAAACCCTTAAAAAGCCTGTATACCTATTTGCTTTTCAATATTGCTGCCCCTGAAGAGTTAAACTGTAAATCCAGAGTGCACAAATGACTGGATTTTGGGTAGAGGGTGTGATTAAGCTACAGGAGAGTCTGGGGGAGGGGAGAGAGTTGGGGGTCAGCAATGGTCCTGAGGGCTAATAGTAGCTGGACCACTTGGTCCCATTTCTGTGAAGAGGTAACAGACTGGCAGCCTGTGCCCTGGAAATGTGCCAGAGATGACTAGAAGAAAACCATGCTGGAGCCAACTCCGATAAAGAAAAACTCAAAACACACAGGTTCCATGGATTGTGACCCAACACAGCAGCCTGGGGAGTGTCTAGTGGAGCTTTACCACAACTATGTGTGTGACAGAGGTCATCTGGAGAGGCTAATTATTTTAAAAAAAAATCCCTTATCAGTATAGAGCTGTTGCTAGCCTTTTGATATTGCAGCTAGTGCTGTGATATATAGTGCATAAGAATTGGTGGACTTGTTCAGATTCTAAGAGCATTGTTCATTGTGGCTGCAATTTACTACTGATTCAATGCAAGTACTTCACACAACTGGTTTCCCATTGTAATTCTAGTTTAGAAATAAGCATGTGTGGTTCATGCAAATGACCTAGACATTGCACTGAATAAACCACTAATAATTTGTTGCACACTGTGTTTAATGACCGGCTATTAATTTCTGAAGGACAATTATGCATACTAGTCAGTGAATCGGTCCAAATGTGCTAACCCCACTGAGTGGTTCAGCTCTGGAAAATTATTGTATTAAATTATATACTTTGGCATTTAAACAAGAAGAATGACATTAAAACAGAGTTCTGTATAAATGACAGGACTTGAATTAACTACTTAATACTGACTGGTGACTATTTGCTTTTAATTGCTTCTAAAATAGCACGTACAAAGGAAAGAAAAGGGAAACATTGTTAAACACTATATCAGTGGGGAGCAATTCAACATCATTATCTCTCTAATAATCTGTCTGGAATGGCTTGGATTCCACCAAAATGTGTTCACATTAATAATTTTGGATTTTAATCATCAAACTTTTGGCACCAAATTTGCTACTATATACTGGTATAAGAGTTCTTAGTGACAGCCTGCTGAGTGGAAGGGTGTGGCAATGCAGCCAGCTGCAGTATACCCAGAGGGAGGTTCTGGCAACACAAAGGAGCTGCAAACTCCCAGTGCTCTGGGAGCACACAGATGGCCATTGGCTCCCCAAAGTGGGCACCGTTGGCTGGTGAGAGTGCCTGACCAGCAGAAAAGAGTTGTGCAGAGTCTGCTCATTCCTTTGCAGCCCCCATCAGAACAAATCCTAGTGAAACTCCTAAAGGAGGGTAGTAGTTAAAATGCAGCCTGCTTACCCAACTCAGAGAATTCATGCCCTTGCCACTGGATCATGGTGGGCCAAGATGGTGCAGGAGAGGAATCTGGCCATATACATCACTTTGGTGACAGATACATTTGAAGGCCTGGTTTGGTTAAGCAAACAAACTTTTTTTTCTTTGATGCTTAATTTTATTTATCCAAAAAATTTGGTCTGGGCAATACAGAAGCACACGTTTTTCTGTCACAGGCATGCTTAGTCAGTATGATTTTTAGGCACAGCTTTTGGTCAGTAATTTAATCTGAACCAGTCTATTTATTCATTACTTGTCTGGAAGCCATGTGTCCAAATACAGCAAATTTTTGACAGTAAAGAGTATAATTATAAAGCACACTAGTTTTAAAACAGGTTGGTTAATTGTAATTATTTCCTAGCATAATTTCATCTTCTAAACCCAATGAAGGGAAGTGCTTCAAAAGTCCATTATTCTGCCACAGGAAAAACCAGTAGAGAGAACATTGTGACAACCAACATTAACATCAAAGTCCTTGACTTGGTTTCTGCTTGTCAAGGATATTTATTCTCATTTATATGGTAGACTGAGCCCACGTCCAGACTAACCCGCTGTATCGGCGGGTTAAAATCGATTGCTCGGGGATCGATATATCGCGTCTAGTCTGGATGCGATGTATCGATCCCCGAGGGCGCTTACATCGATTCCGGAACTCCATCAACCTGAACGGAGTTCCGGAATCGACACGGAGAGCCGCGGATATCGATCCCGCGCCGTCTGGATGAGTGAGTAACTCGATCTTAGAAATTCGACTTCAGCTACGTTATTCACGTAGCTGAAATTGCGTATCTAAGATCGATTTTCCTCCCCTAGTCTGGACGTGGCCTGAGTAGTTTTAAGCTTGGGAATCTTAAGTGCTAGGTAACTTAATGGATCAATAGTTACCTTTACCAGTGTGACTGCAATTAAATCTGCATATGAACTAAAATGAGTGGCTATTTCAACATAAATCCCAACCCATGAACTCTGAAGGAAAATGATTACATCTGATGATCCTACACTTGTAGATTTAAGTGTTTGAGAATCCTTTAAAATTGAGAGTAGAGATGTGTAGGGAACATGGAGAATTTGTATACCTTAAAGCCAAATGTATGTCATGTTTTTCTTGAAACTCACAACACTTCTCTCAATGGAACTGTCCTAATTATTTATTACAAATATTTGTGAATTTAGCCTGTTTCTGTTTTCAAATCATACTGACTTCTAGGAATGTATTTACAGAATGATTTGTATGAACCAATTCAGTCTATGGGCTCTTTGCAAACTGTTCACACCAGATTTTCCCTCTTTATGGTGTATGTTTGGCCATCTAAATAATACAACAGTGTTTCTGTTCCCTGACTGAACCTGTTTCTTGAACATCTTTGTTTTACATTTAAAGAGCATGTTGTAGACTAAGTAGAGCAGGGAAATGCTGATAAGTCTCCAGAATGCTGCTCACATCTCTATCAGAGTCACTGTACCCTCAGTCAAGTCATTTAAACCACTACATTACATGGTATGAGGTTTAATTTAAATGCTAGTCAGCACCTTAGGAAGTGTATCTCTTAGGCCAATAAGTCTCTGCCACCCTTACTTTACAAAATTGGCAATTGTAAAAAATGGTGGTTGTGACCTACCAGGTTACAATGTAGACTAATGAGCAGCTGTGCCACTGTTTACAAACAGCCTTCCAGCATGCAAGCCACACCCTGAGTGTTTGTGCAATGTCAGCCTGCCAGCCACACTTGGGTTATACTCTGGCTCCCATTAGCCTTGATTATACTGCAGGGTTACCCCAACACACTCCCTGTCTTCAATTTCCCCCCCGAAATGTCTGTCCCATACTGCCCACTCTTCTCCTGGACAATGCAAGTTTAGAGAGAGTCTCTTCTACATTGATAGTAGCAAAGGATGGTACCCAAGGAAGTGCTGTAGTCATCATGAATAGGTTGGAGTATGAACGAGAGGCTGCTAGGCAACTCTCTGACACCACTTTCTACAGGCCATTACCCTCTGATCTAACTGAGGGATACCGAAAGAATCATCATCTACTCAAGAAACTCCCCGAAGAAGCTCAAGAACAAATCTACAGACACACCCCTACAGCCCTGACCAGGGGTATTCTGCTACCCAAGATCCATAAACCTGGGAATCCTGGATGCCACATCATGTCAGGCACTGGCACCCTGACAGCAGGGTTGTCTGGCTATGGGGACTCTCTCCTAAGGCCCTACGCTACCAGCACTCCCAGCTATCTTCAAGACACCACTGACTTCCTAAGGAAACTACAATCCATTGGTGATCTTCCAGAAAACACCATCCTAGCCGTTATGGATATAGAAGCTGTCATAAACAGATAGTTAAGGCTTAGTAGAACAGGAGTACGTCATGTCTCTTTTGACTGTAATGGGTTAACAAGTTCAATGAGCCTGGCTGTCTCCTGACCAGAGGATCAATCAGGGGACAAGATACTTTCAGATCTTGAGGGAGGGAAGTTTTCGTGTGTGCTGTTAGTTTTTGGTGGTGGTTCTCTCTGGGTTCTGAGAGTGACCAGACGTGCAACCAGGTTTCTCTCCAATCTCTCTGATACAGTCTCTTATATGTCCAGAATAAGTACTAGGTAGATAAGGCGAGTTAGGCTTATGTTTGTTTTCTTTATTTGCAAATGTGTATTGGGCTGGAAGGAGTTCAAATGTGTATTGGGCTGGAAGGAGTTTAAATTTGTATTTTGCTGAAAGGATTTTAATTTGTATTTGTATACTTAGGCTGGGAAGGTATTCCCAGTGTCTATAGCTGAAAGACCCTGTAACCTATTCCATCTTAAATTTACAAAGATAATTTTTACTGTTTTTTCTTTCTTTAATTAAAAGCTTTTCTTGTTTAAGAACCTGATTGTTTTTTTATTCTGGTGAGACCCCAGGGGACTGGGTCTGGATTCACCAGGGAATTGGTGGGGAGAAAGGAGGGAAGAGGGGGAGAGAGATTAATTTCTCTCTGTGTTTAGGAGTACTTTCTCTCTCAGGGAGAGTCTGGGAGGGGGAGAGGGAAGGAGGGGGGAAGGTGAATTTTCCTCTCTGTTTTAAGATTCAAGGAGTTTGAATCACAGTAATCTTCCAGGGTAACCCAGGGAGGGGAAGCCTGAAAGAGGCAACGGTGAGGGAAAGGGTTTACTTTCCTTGTGTTAAGCTCCAGAGGGACTGGGTCTTGGGGGTCCCCGGACAAGGTTTTGTGGGGACCAGAGTGTACCAGGCACTGGAATTCCAGGTTGGTGGCAGTGCTACAAGTACTAAGCTGGTAATTGAGCTTAGAGGAATTCATGCTGGTACCCCATCTTTTGGATGCTAAGGTTCAGAGTGGGGGTTTATATCATGACAGAAGCCCTCTACACCAACATTCCACACAAAGATGGACTACAAGCTGTCAGGAACAGTATCCCCTATCATGTCACAGCAAACCTGGTGGCTGAGATTTGTGACTTCATCCTCACTCTCAACTGTTTCAGATTGGGGGCCAATTTATACCTTCAAGTCAGCAGCACTGCTATGGATACCTGCATGGCCCCACAGTATGCCAGCATCTTTATGGCTGACTTAGGACAACGCTTCCTCAGCTCTTGTGCCCCTAGTGTCCTTACTCTACTTTGTGCTACATTGATGACATCTTCATCATCTGGACCCATGGGAAGGAAGCCCTTGAGGAATTCCACTAGGATTTCAACAATTCCCACCCCACCATCAACCTCAGCCTAGACCAGTCCACACAAGAGATCCACTTCCTGGACACTACAGTGCAAATAAGTGATAGTCACATATACACCACCCTATACCGGAAACCTACTGACTGCTGTACTTACCTACATACCTCCAGCTTTCATCCAGACCACATCACATGATCCATTGTCTACCATCAAGCCCTAAGATACAATCACATTTGTTCCAATCCCTCAGACAGAGACAAACACCTACAGGATTTCTATCAAGCATTCTTAAAACTACAATACTCACTTGGGGAAGTGAAGAAACAGATTGACAGAAGCAGAAGAGTACCCAGAAGTCACCTCCTACAGGACAGGCCCAACAAAGAAAGTAACAAGGCCACTAGCCATCACCTACACCCCCCAACTAAAACCTCTCCATAGCATCATGAAGGATCTACAACCTATCCTGAAGGACGATCCATCACTCTCACAGACCCTGGGAGATTGGCCAGTCCTTGCTTATAGACAACCTTCCATCCTGAAGCAAATACTCACCAGCAACTACACACCACACAGCAAAAACACTAACCCAGAAATCAATCCCTGCAACAAACCCTGTTGCCAACTCTGTCTGCATATCTGTTCAAGGGGCACCATCATAGGACCTAACCAAATCAGCTACATCATCAGGGGCTCATTCACCTGCACATCTCCAATGTGATGGCATTGCCATCATGTGCCAGCAATGCCTCTCTGCCATGTACATTGGTCAAACTGGACAGTCTCTATACGAAAGAATAAATGGACACAAATCAGACCTCAAGAATTGTAACATTAAAAAACCAGTAGGAGAGCACTTCAGTCTCCTTGGACACTCAGTAACAGACTTAAAAGTGGCCATACTTCAACAAAAAATACTTCAAAACCAGACTTCAACGAGAAACTGCACAACTGGAATTAATTTGCAAACTTGACACCATCAAATTAGGCCTGAATAAAGACTGGGAGTGGCTGAGTCACTACAAAAAATAATTTCCGTTCTCTTGCTATTCACCTCTTCTTGTCAGCTGTTGGGAATGGGCCTCCTCCAACCTAATTGAATTGACCTCGGTAGCACTGTCCCCCCCCACTTAGTAAGGCAATTCCCAATTTTCATTTATACCTGCTAACTGGTATTTTTCACTCCATGCATCTGATGAATTGGGTTATAGCCCATGAAAGCTTATGCCCAAATAAATTGTTAGACTCTAAGGTGCCCTAAGGACTCCTCATTGTTTTTACTGATAGCAGTGTTAGTCTCTACCCCTCTGAAACCTGTCTTATTTCTGTAATATAAATAATATGTACACAACATGCCACCCCAATGGCGTTCCCCAAACACTTAAGTTTAAACGCATGACATTTAGATAAAACAATAAAAAGTTTAACTACAAAGAGATCAAAATTCAAAATGATCTGAACAAATTGGAGAAATGGTCTGAGGTAAACAGGATGAAGTTCAATAAAGATAAATGCAAAGTGCTCCACTTAGGAAGGAACAATCAGTTTCACACATACAGAATGGGAAGAGACTGTCTAGGAAGGAGTATGGCAGAAAGAGATCTAGGGGTCATAGTGGACCACAAGCTTAATATGAGCCAACAGTGTGATACTGTTGCAAAAAAAGCAAACGTGATTCTGGGATGCATTAACAGATGTGTTGTAAACAAGACACGAGAGTCATTCTTCCGCTCTACTCTGCGCTGGTTAGGCCTCAACTGGAGTATTTTGTCCAGTTCTGGGCACCGCATTTCAAGAAAGATGTGGAGAAATTGGAGAGGGTCCAGAGAAGAGCAACAAGAATGATTAAAGGTCTTGAAAACATGACCTATGAAGGAAGGCTGAAAGAACTGGGTTTATTTAATTTGGAAAAGAGAAGACTGAGAGGGGACATGATAGCAGTTTTCAGGTATCTAAAAGGGTGTCATCAGGAGGAGGGAGAAAACTTGTTCATCTGGGCCTCTAAGGATAGAACAAGAAGCAATGGTCTTAAACTGCAGCAAGGGAGATTTAGGTTGGGCATTAGGAAAAATTTCCTAACTGTCAGGGTAGTTAAACACTGGAATAAATTGCCTAGGGAGGTTGTGGAATCTCCATCTCTGGAGATATTTAAGAGTAGGTTAGATAAATGTCTATCAGGGATGGTCTAGACAGCATTTGGTCGTGCCATGAGGGCAGGAGACTGGACTCGATGACCTCTCGAGGTCCCTTCCAGTCCTAGAGTCTATGAGTCTATGAGATTAAGAGAGTACGAGTAATTAGGGACAAAAGTCAGAAATGCTTATAAGAAAAATACAGATAAAACACAACCAGTGACTTATTTGAACAATCTGTATTAAATTCAAAGCCAAGTTTTCTCACCACATGCTCTAAGCATTCTGACTGACCAAACTTAAGTCAGGACTCCTCCTAGAATGCAACAAATGCTTCCTTTGTCAGGGCCGGCTCTAAGTTTTTTGCTGCCCCAAGAAAAAATAATTTTGGCTGCCCCCCGTCCCAGCCCTGGGCTCCCCCTCAACACCCTCCTACCGCCCCAGCGCTGGGCTTCCCTCTCACCAGTGCCCTCCCCCTACCCCGCTGCCACCCCAGCCCTGGGCTCCTCCCTTCCCCCCACCAGTGCCCCCCCCACATACCTCCTTCCGCCCCAGCCCTGGGCTCTCCCCTCCCAAACCTGCACCCTCCTTCCGCCACAGCCCTGGGTCACTGGTAACTCGCTCCCAGGGTGGGTCATTCACCAGGAATTTTGTATGTGCACAAAACACTGACAGGACTGGTTCCCATATGGTTACAGAGCTGCAGTAAAGTGGAACAATTTTCAGCTTGTGTGATTGGAGGATATCTGGATGCATATTATAAGATTGTCCTCCATAAATGAGGAAAAGTTGAGGTGCCTTTATTATTCTTTTGTTCCACTCTTTCTTTCAATGGGGAATTTGCCAATGAAATATCACTGTCTTCCTTTTAAACAAACAAACAAACAAACAAACAAACAAAAAAGGCAATGGCTGTTGAAAATCTCAATTTCAGTCCTAATAACCACTGGGAAGCATTTCTTGGTTGATTTTATCCTACTTTTTCTACAGCAAGTTACAGTGGATCAGTATATTTGAATTGGGAGAAATGAAGTAACAGCTGCCCAAACTGAGCTTGAGCACTCCTGTATTTTGAGGTGTTCAAATCTGGAAGGCAGGTGCTGGGTGTGTGTGTGTAGGGAGGGGCTGTGGGCTCTGCAGGGGAGCACGGCAGTATGTAGGCAGTAGCGTGTCTGGAGCTGCACGGAGCCAGACACGCTGGTCTGATAAAGGGGCTGGGGGGTTGGAGAAGGAGTAGCAGGTTCTGGGGGGGCAGTCAAGGGACAGGGAGCACGGGGGGTTGGATGGGGCGGAGGTTCGGGGGCGCAGTCGGGGCAGGGAGAAGGGGGGCTAGATGGGTCAGGGGTTCGAGGGGGCAGTCAGGGGGCAGGCAATGGTTGGACAGGCATGAGAGTCCTAGGGGTTTGTCAGGGGACAGGTAGAGGGTGGGATCCTGGGGGGACGGTGGGGGTGGTCTCAGGAGGGGGCAGTTGGGGACAAAGAGAAGGGATGCTTAGATAGGGGGTGGGGTCCCAGGGGGCAGTTAGGGGCAGGGGTCCCGGGAGGAGGTGATCAGGGAGTGAGGGGGAGGAGTTGGATGGGTTGGGGTTTCTGTGTGGGGCACTGGCGGGGGAAGGCATCCCCTCCTTCCTTCCTTTCCAGTTGGTAGTGGCCAAGGGAATGCTGGGAAAATGTAGTTTTTTCCCTGCTCCAGGACTGGCTCTATAGGCAGGGAGCTAACCAAGGAACTACAGCTCCCAGGGCCTCCTGTTGGTTCTCAGCTCCTATGCCGCCCCTCCAAATGGGCTGCCCCAAGCAGGTGCTTGCTTTGGTGGTGCCTAGAGCCGCCCCTGTCCTTTGTTGCTTCAGGTGCTATAGATGTGATGGGCAGGGGGTGGGAGAGAGGGGTGTCTTGGGGTGTTTCCTTCCTGTTTATAGTTTCAGTCCCCCTCCTGGAAAAAACATTTCCAGCGAGATAACAAGAGACAAAAAGTCTATGGGAAAGGATGTTCCCTGTTGCTTTTTCACCTGTTTGTCCTTTTTTTTCCCCTTCCTGTCTGATGACTGTTTACTGATTAAATGCAAATTAAGCAGATCACACATTCTTTTGTTTGAGACAGACCTATTTGCCAACCCGAGTTTGGAACATATGGCGTTAACCCCATACAGTGGAATCTTATAACTTCACATACAACGTTGCATGTTTTATCAAGACAATATTGACCAGCAAATTGAGTTTTCCTGTGATAACCTCACAAGGCATACTTTGTACAAAGATGATTACAATAGTCTGTAGATTGTGGACATAGATACATTCTGTCACAATAGTAAATCATATTCTAAAACCATCCTTGGTTTCCTTGTTAGAGGAAGAGTGATGGCCCTGGCACACAGTTTGGAATTTTAGGTGTGTTATGAACGAGGCCAATTTTTTCAAAAACTATATTAGTGATTTTTGTGCTCAATTTAAGACTCATTAAAGGAGTCTGCTTCTCAGAGGATGGGTTTCAGTACTTTTTGAAAATTGGACTCCTTTAAAGGGTCTGAAGTTGGGCCTTCCAAAGCTGTTACCCAAAATCACCAGACACTTTTGAAAATTTTGACTTAGTGTTTTGTTTTTGGGCCCATCGCTCCCCATAAACAATAACTAGAGCTGGCCAGAAAACAAGAGTTCTACTTTGAGGGGAAAAAATAATTTGGTTTTGAAACTTTTTGCTCTCAGAAGGAGCAAAAACCAGACCTTTCAACATTTTTAAAAAGATTGGTGCAGGAGGCTGCTAGCTCGGAGCAGGGACTTTTCTCACCTCCCAGTGTGCTATAGGCAATTGCTCACAATCTGTCCTGTTGGAGCTGTTCCAGTTCGTATGAATAACTTAATATATTCATTGGGGCAGGGAGACACTGATTCTATAGCCCAGTGGTTAAGGCACTCATCTTGGATGTGGGAGATGTGGTTTCTCTCCTTTTTTGGGCTGGGTATGGAAGGTCATCTATCTAATCTATTTATTTATTTTTAGGAGAAAACAGAATGCTCAGGAGCCAGGTATCACTCTCTTTCACAGTATATAGTGGAGATTTTTCTTCTTTTCCTAATAAAGTGCAAGGACAATCTTAAGCACACTCTCTCTCCTTTGTTCCTCTCTTCTCTACCCCATTAAAATAAACTTTTTTTACGCTGAACAAATATGAAATAAACTAAAAAGAACACTAACTTTAAAACTCTGTATAATAAAGTGTGCAGTACATATGGCCAATTGGACAATTACTAGCTAGTTGCTCTTTGTGAGAAGAACTGGCCAGGAGATAGTTTTCCTTTCCCATGAAAACTCTCTTTGAGATTTCAAACATTTCCAAGTCTGCATTGGGACAAAACCTAATCTTTGTTTCAAAAATTAGACCCTAGAATTACCAACTACTTAGGGCATTCCAGTGGGCTGTGGGAAACTCAGGTTCAAGTCTCTACTCTGCCTTAATTTGCAGCAGGGACTTGATTTGAACCTAGGACTTCAAACAGAAAACAAAAAAAATCCACCCACTCTATTTGTCTTAAATGTGGCTCCAGATTTTTTTTATTCAGTACAAAATCTTTGGCTTTTATCCCCATCTTCCTACCTTCAAGTTACACATCAAATGGGGAACATAAATTCATAGATGTCTTCCACATTAGTCGCCTGGTACTACTGTCTCTTAACAGTCTCATGGCTGTCACTATGGAGCATGCCTTATTCCTTATTTGAAAGGGTTAAGATATCTTATTGGTTTGTAACAAAGTAGTGAAATACATTAGATGATTTTATTCTGCTCATGTTATTCTTTGTTCCTTTAACATCATTTTATGATCAAAACTAACGAGAGGAATTAAGAAAAACATATGAATCCACATAACCAACTTCATGGAGTTTTGGGACAATACAACTGTCCCAAATACAACAAGCCCTGTTTCACGTACAATCTAATTTTCCTGTCTCCCTCTTCCTACCATACTTGTTTCTTTCATTAACACTTAACTAGTTCCGAGTCCCCCACTGGGAAACACTTGTTCTGTGCTAACAATGTGTTATTGGTAGAAACAATAGAAAGTGGAATTGGGGAACCAGACTGAAAGACTTGAAAGGAAATACAAAAGCAGCCGGGAGAAGTAAGGCTACAACTAGAAAGCATTTAAAAGCAGCACATATATACTATTGTAATATTAAATCACAGTGGATCAGATTCCAGTATTCTTACTTACATTGAATAGTACCTTGTTTCACAAGGGTCTCCACTGAAATCAATGGTCTAATTTAGGCTAATACTGGTTTATTTAAACTTGTATTAACTCCTGCTTTATCAGCGGAGTAACAGAAAAGCTTGGACAAAACCAAATATGTTTACTAGGTTAGTTTCTGTATTTTTTTCCAAATGGGAACCCATTTGGCTCTGGGACCTAGCATTTAGGGAATACTGCAATCAATTGTTTGTGACACATTTGGCAGCCAGAATGCTTGTTCTTCTCACCTGCTGCAAGACTCTTGAGAAGCAAACTTGCTAAGTGAAAGGGCTGATCTCTTAGGGTCGGTTCACAATGCAGGAAGCTCTCCAAACTGTCTGAGTGAAATAAGCCAGTATTGATCCTTTTCTGTGGGAATGTTAAACTTTCACACAACAGAAAATCTCATTAAAGCTCCTCAAGCTGCCCTTTACTGCTATGGTTATTTTTAAGCATCTTCTGTACAAGAGTTTTCTTTAGATTAAATGGCCTCAAGTGTAGCAGGATCAATGCAGGTAGCTTGAGACTTACTTTTAGTAAACAAAAAAAAATTATAAGACTGCAAACAAAACCCGTTTGCCACACATTTAGTGATGAGCAGGGGAGACTCTTTCATTTGTACTGAAGCATTGAAAATCTGTAATATGAATGCTGTTTTTGGCTGATTTTCTCATCTTCCATGTGTTGGGTGAGTGTTTTCATTAATGAAGCAAATCTTGTTGTCAATCAAAGAAGCCTCATTAAAAAGCCAATGAGCATGTTCAAAGTAAAGATTATGGTCCAGATTCAGGCCTGATTGTAAATAGACGCAACTCCCATTGGGATCTATAAGTTACATCTCCTTGCACCATGTGTGGACTGAATCCTCTTTTTAAAAAAAAAAGTGTTTTGTCCTTGTAAATTATAAAAGTTATCTAAAGATAGATCCAATCTAAATTTTATATGCCCAGCACACTATAAATTCTGTCTTTGGGCTTCCTCAAGTAATTATTTTTTTAAAGACTACCAGTAAGTAATGTCAAAATATTTTTTTTTAAATGCAACATGTGAGAATTTACAACATTCTCCCTCAGTAGAAATCCTTAAAGTTTGATTTAGTCTTGGAGGCTGGTTAATAGCTTATTCCTAAATTGTGTTTCTGAGCGTGAAAGTTTAGCTTAGATTTATTATCCTTCATAGAGAGTAATCATAATTTACAGTGTAAGTAAGGAGCTCAAAGCACTTTAGAAATATTTATTTATTTATTCCTTCCTTGCTTCTATAGTGCTGTAAATGTGCTTGGAGATTTACAAACCATAGCAGAATACATCGTGTTCCCTAGATCCATGCAAACAGGAAAGATCCATGCATGGAAGGTTCTGTACATTATTCCAAGGCGGGGTGGGTGAGAACTCCCCTTATCCACTATTTAGAGTTCACAGAGTCCTCTCCATTGGGTCTGTTGTTGGTAAGGTCGGAGACAGGAAGGGTGGGGTGAGGCTATGCAAATCATCCTGCACAGTCTAGCCTTGAAGATATTGGTCCACAGATAATGTAGCCCTAAGAATTTTTTTGCTCCCTTCCCCTCCCGTATGGAATCACTACCCGCTTTGGGCACCAATTGGAAGGAGGAAGACTTGGGAGTGTGGCTTCAATGGACTGACCCTGCCTTAAGCCTAGGAAGGGACTGCATGAGCCCACACGCAGTGTAGAGGCACTGAGCCTCTGAGGGGATAGTCCAGGCCTCTTGAGGATTGCTGCATAGCTGTCCGGATGTTTGGGAGTCCTGAGCTTTGCGGGCAGGCTGCTTGTCATTTTTTGGGGGGGTGGGGGGGTGGGGGGGGGCTTGGAAAAATGAAGTCCCAAATAGGGCACCAAATTTGGCATCCCAAGTCAGTGGATACTTTAAAAATGTCAGTTTAATCTGAGGCTCAGTTTTCCCATATATAGAATGTGTGTGCTAGGCTTCTCAAGTTAGATACTAAAATCAGTAGCCATTTTAAAAAAATAGCCATGTGACTTGCCTATGGTTATACAGCAATCTCCTGGCAAATGCAGGAAGAGAACACGGATTTGATAGCAATGGCCTGATCAACAGATGTTCTTGGTACCCACAGCTGCCATTGCCTTCTGAGAATCCCCGTGTCTTTGTCATAATGCTGACGATTTCTGATCTATATGATTGTGCTGGGGTGTACAAACCTCATGCTGAAAAGAAAGGGGTTAAAAAGCTCCTTTGGGCCCAGGCAACCCCATCCTGCTGCATCTGCAAAACATGTATGGCCTGGAAGAGGCATATAAAAGGAGAACAGAAAGCTCAGTAGCAGATAGCCAGTGCAGGTGAACTGAGCTACACACTCGATTCCTCAGACGGAATGCCGCAGAAGGTCCAGCTGCCTGAGACCTCTGGGTATGGTGACTTTGTCAAACCCACAGAGAAGGGACCTGTGACACTCAGAAGGTCTGAAACTTTACTTTATCCATTTGGAAAGCGGGGGGGGGGGGGGCCTGATAGGAAGGGAAGCAGAGGTATAGCACTTCTGGGCTCTGAAACCAGTGCAGAGGGTGAGTCAGATTTCCCCTATGTACTCCTGGTACGATGGAATCTGGACAGAAAAAGGTCCTGAAACCAGAAGGGTCAGGACCCTGAGACCTCGGACCCTGGGAGGCCTGGATCCCTTTGCCTGACTATCCTTTGCTGGACTCTCTATGTACCCTTAAAGAGGTGGACATAATATGTGACTAGTTTGGAAGGCTGAGTCCCCAGGGGAAGAGCATCACAGAGCTGGAGCAGCTGTTACCAGGGCATGCCAGCGAAGAAGAGAAGAGCTTGTTTAGTTTACACTCAGTCATAAGGCAGTGCCTGCAGTGAAGACCTTCACAGCAATGATCAGATCCATTTGTCATTCCTTTCTTTGACCTACTCTACATTACAAAATTAGCTTGACATAAGCCACCTTGCATCGACCTAGCTGTGCATGTGTCTATACTTAAATTTATATCACATGGATGTAAGCACCCCGTTACACTGATGTAGTAACACCACCTTCCTGAGCAGTGTAGCGCCATGGTTGATGATCCGAGGTTGGCACGGCGTGAGCATAGATGCTGCATCACGGATGTTGATCTTAAGTCTTCCATCAGCTGTCCCACTATTCCTGATGCTGACCACTCTGGTCACAGCCCACATTGAAGTTGGCGAAGCATCTCTGGTGATTCACCTGTGCTTGCATAACTGTAGAAAAGTAGCCCTTTCTGTTGATGCACTCTGTGGGCAAGGTGATCTGGTGCCAAAATAAGGATATGTGTGCTGTCTATTCCTCCACGGCCGTTCAGGAACCCAGTTGCTGCAAATCCTCCACTATGTCCTGCACATTGCCAAGAGTCACAATCCTGCATAATAGGAGGTGATTAATGGACCCTGCAGACTTATGTCACAAGAGCCCCTCCAGTGGATTTTCCGACTCCAAAATGATTTCCCACCGACCAGTAGCAATCTAGTATTACAAGTTTCTACAGTATGATTGCCACTCACTTCTTCATGGTCAGTGCAGTTCTCATTTTGGTATCCCTGCACTGAAGAGCTGGGGCAAGATCAGTGCACAGATCCAGGAATGTGGCCTTACGCATCCAAAAGTTCTGCTACCACTCATCATTATCTCAAACCTGCATTATGATACAATCCTACCAGTCAGTGCTTGTTTCTTGGGCCCTGAAGTAGCACTCCAACTACAGCTGCTCTGTGAACACCACCAACCTTGTATTAATTCTTGCTATGTCCTACATCAAACTAAGTTCAAGAAAATCATCTGGCCTGCTGATTCAGTTCTTCTTGCAGCTCTGCACGAAACCAGAGGATTGTGCATCCTGTGTTTACAACCCTCATAATAATAGTGCAGAGCTGTGCAGGCTCCATGCTTCTGACAGAAATGGCAGGACAGTGAAGAGGGCCATGTGGGGTTTTGAAAAAACATGCACAAATTGTAGGATATTATGGGATACAGACAGTTGCACACTGGGAAGTAGAGTCCTTGCTACCAGTCACCTCTGCACAACTCATTTTGGCCCCACAGTGCATTGCCAAAACTTATCAAAAGACAATGCTCTGGATGGTGTTGGGTTTCGCCTGGGATACCTATCCAGTGTGCATCGATACGAGCACTCTTGGTGAGTTTGTGCACCACTAACACAAAGAGCCAGTACACGCACAAGTGGTTTAGTAACCAGAGCAACTTTGGTCAATGCAAGTTATATTGGCATAAAGCTTGTAGTGTGTGAATGGCCTTTGTGGTAATTCAGTGTCTCATTATTCACTCTGCTTGTTTTTACTGTATATATTGCTATCTAATGGTATAGTCCTATACACCACTTTCATTACTTAGACAGGGAGCAGTTATTTGCTCATGTTTTTGGCAGCTTTGTGACCTTTTAAATGATGTCATGTTTGACAGCATTTTAAAAACTGTGACTGCTGTTAGAAAAAGCCAAAAGTAACAAGGCTTGCATTTTTATTTTAATTAGCAATTGTAATGTATTTATGACAGTCATATTGTCAGTAAACATCATACATTTGTGAGGCTTTCATTATGTACCATTATGTTGTTTGTTGTCCCCCTACATCATTTGGGCCTGTAAAAGTAGCACTTTTCCTTGTCTCTGTAAGAAGAGAACCACTGTGAGTAATGTGATTTGGTGAATTTTACAAAGATGCATTCTTAACAAAGGACTTATTATTAATGTGAAGGGGAAATGGTTACAACATGTACTACAAAGGTGCAGGTAGAGATAAAATGGTGTATGTAGGATATACAACAGTATTCCTCCCCTGCTGAGGTAGAAAGGGGTATTGTGTTCCAAATAATTTTATCTCCTATGTTAAAATTCATAGCCTAGAGAAACAAAGGGTAGAGGCCAAAGCTTAATATTTCTCTCCCTAAATGCCAATTCAGGATGTGACACTCACTATTTTAGTCACACGGGGTTCTTTGTCATGCTTGAGGGGACACAACAATTGAAGACAAGTGAAATAATCAGAATCATTAACTATGACCATTATTAAAGAAAGGAAAAGACAATATTAAATAAAACAGAACACAAGCAAACAATGGTAACTACACTTCCAATCTTTTCTGTATGCCTCCTCATGGAGAGCTTTTTAACAAAGATCACATCTTTGAGAGTGGGTCTGCCCCTTTGGTAGGGGTGCTATTCTCTGAGTAAATTAGGACCGAAGTATTGTATTCTCCAAAATTCATAGTCAGTCCTGTTTTCATATATCACAGATACTAAAACAATTTATAGATGGGCAAAAGAACGTTGTTTAAGGGCAGGTGAATCCTATTTGCTTTGTCATGGAATGGGTGAGTAAAAATGAATAATCTTAAATCCTGTGAAACAAAAGAAAATGTTTAAATCAGTGACTGAAAAGAAACTATTTAAAGAGTTGGATCAAAACAGTGAAATAGTTGAATATCAAGAATCTGAAACTGAAATCTGAATTGAATTCCACTATTTCGCTGTTTACCAAAGATTAGTCTGTCTCCTCACCTGAAATACTTGGCTGAACAATTTGATGTTTGACAGAAACTGTTACTATCTTTCAAATTACAATGGCATTTCAATATGTTATTAAAACTACTGCAAGAACAGTTTAAATTGAATTTCTTAACAGTACTTCGGCTATTTTCTGTCTCAACCATGATGCTGTTGTTTTGGTGATGTGATATGGCGAACTGGCACTGAACATGCTAAATGGTTTTCTTAATGCTGTTCTGTGGCTTCTTTTTTCTTAGCAGTCTGTAGTAGCTTCCTTGTTTGCTGAGCTGAACAGGATGAGCTGCAATGACTTCTGTAATGTTCTCAGCCAGGAGTATACATACTCATGGGGATACACAAAGGTCTTCCAGGCGATACATCAACTCATCCAAATATTTGTTTAGTTTTACAATAGGCTACAAAAAAGCACTAGCGAAATTGTTACAACCTATAATTTCATACAGACAATGACTTGTTTACAAAGCTCTATTCTGTACACTGAAATATAAATGCAATATTTATATTCCAATTGGTTTTTTTATAATTGTATGGTAAAAATGAGAATAAGCATTTTTTCAGTAATAGTGTGCTGTGACACTTTTGTATTTTTGTGTCTGATTTTATAAGCAAGTAGTTTTTAAGTGAGGTGAAACTTGGGGCTATGCAAAACAAATCAGACTCCTGAAAGTACAGTAGTCTGGAAAGATTGAGAGCCACTGCAGTATACTATTGCCTTTGTTCCTTGTAGCAGGAAATTATCAGAACATCTTTAAAATTTAAATAAGTGACCTTTATCAGGTCCATTTTCTGAGATAAGTTTCAGTTCTGTTAGTGTTTTAATGGGAGTTTAAATTTTGTTCCAAATAAGTCCAAACACTTATTTGTTATATCAAAACTTTCCAGTTCTCAAAATAGTCTTTTTAAACTTACTTAATTCATAGAGGTTTTTAAACTTGAATTATCATTAAAGTTGTAATCCTTTCTTCTTAACTATCTTTGGAATGTGAATCTTGTCTTTCTGAGTTTGGTAAGAAAGTTGCTTACGTGTTACCAGGTAACAAATTAATTCCACATTTGATAGTAATATTACACTCAAAAGACTTCTTATATTAATAACCAGTTGTAGCATTAAATTACTTCCCTATGTCACACGTACACTTATGTTAACAGTGAGATGGTTTATCAGGAAGTTATATGAAATATTTGCAAATATGCATCTCAAAAGAAATTGGTTCCATGTTCAATCATTTAATGAATAAACAAAGATTTGCACCATTGGGTGCAATCATGAATTGGAAAGAATTAAATAATATCTTCTGTAAAACCTTTTCCAAACATCAACTTTTTCCCTTAAAGTTTGACAGCTTTAGAGCACTTAGAAAGAAATTACTTTCAATAAGAATTTTATAAGGGTTTAACTGAGGTTTTTCGCTGTACAGGATGGAGGAGGGGAGAAAGGCACAGACTAAAGTTTTTAACGACCTAATATAAGAAAATATTAATTAAAAAATTACTATAATTTAGAGGTCCACCTCACAAAAATATTGTGATGCTCAATGTATAGTAAGTGTGCAAATATTAACTGACAATCTCCTAGCGCTTTACACCTTTAATCAATCAATCACACCATTCCCATAAGGCAGAGTATTTACCTCTGTGGATACCCATTTATTTTAAAATGTGCCTGTTAAGTTTTAAGAAACTAGCTGTATCTTGGTCTCTTGGAGTTTTTGTCCTTCATGTTTCACTGTGCTAGAATTGTGTGATCCTTTCACTCTATGGCAGTGTAATCTGGTCTCAGCTCTAAGCATGCAGATTCCTTTTCTCTCACATGATGAGCTAGCCATGTAATCTCGAGAGACTGAAGACTATGTAAATACTCGAAGACTAGTCAGCAGTTCTTTCATGGAAACAAATTTTATGTAGAAACTTACAAGTATAGGGAGTGTAGTGGGCCAGCGTGGCTCCCCTTCTCCCTGGAGAGGGTCGAGCCGTGGCAGAAGCCAGAGTGGGCGGAGCTGCGGAGCTCTAAGCCCGCCCCTCAAAGAGTCAGGCAGCAACCTGGAACTATAAAAGCTGGGCCTCAGAGCTCAGTCAAGCCCCAGCAGCCGGAGAGAACAGACATCCCTCTGGGAGCTCGAAACTGGGAGACGCCGGCGACTGAGGGGAGCTTCCCTGCGCCTGCTACCCAGAGGAGCCACCGGAGCTTTCCCACGCCTGCTGCTACCCGGGGGAGCCACCAGCGCTACCGTGGCCCGAGTATCCCGAGGAGCTCCCGGACCTACCACCCAGCCCCGGTCGTGATGAGCCTATGCTTCTGGACCCCGCTGAGGCTGACATTAGGACCCAGGTAGGTCCTGAGGGGGAGTACGGAAGCAGCCCGGGGGCAGCCGACCCCAGTCAGGCTGCGGAATTGCCAGAGCCTATGTCAGTGTGTTGCGGCCAGGAACCCCACTGACTGACCAGCGGAGTGACAGCCGCTGTTAGGGCCCCAGGCTGGGACGCAGTGGAGTGGGAGGGCTTGCGTCTCCCCTGCTACCCCACTCCGGGGTGGCAGACTCCCCCTCTCCCTGGCCTGAGGAGGCCGATAACTGTTATTACTGATTCAGCGTTTGCTGCCCTCCCTGACCCAGGGCTGGGCCTTAAACTATTACCCTTGCTCAGCCCTGACCCAGGCCTGAGCTTACTGATTCTGTGTTGCTATCCGTCCTGACGTAGGAACCGGCGCCTCGCGGTTGTTACGGCTCAGCCCTGCCGGAGGGCCTGAGCCCCTTGCCCGTAGGGCAGACAAGTACCGCAAGGACTGCCGGGCTAACTTCCCGGGCCAACCGGAGCTGAGTGGGCCGGCATGGCTACCCTCCTCCCCGGAGAGGGTCGAGCCCCGGCACCCACCTCATTTACAGAGAGAAATGGAAAACTGAAATGCATATTTAAACATAAAGTTTTGTTTTCCCTTAAGACAACCTCAGTCAGTCCTTTATTAGTTTCAGGCACAGAAAGTGATGAACAATCTTTCATTCTCTTGTAAGCAGAGATCTTTCTGTGACCTCCCTCTGATTACAACTGTCCTGCTGTCTTCCTAGGCCACTTCTCTAGAGGGCATGTCTGTGTCTCTCTTGAGCAGAACAGACTCTCTGCCATTCTAGTGGGACTCCATTACCATATTGCCCTATATCATCTTTGTTTCAGAACGCAACCTATTTAACTAAACACTCCCTACTGCCAAAGCAGCTGAACCATCTCCAGGGGATCTCGTCCTTGTATTAACTAAGTAATATCCCAGGAGATGGCTGTTTGGGTGGAGGGGCTGCTGGGGTTTTAATGGCCATATTCACCAACCATCTCATGAGCTGGGAGTCAGCAGGGTGAGAGGTCTAAATTTGTGTCTGGGTAAACTTTGCCTTAATAAAATAGCTTCAGCACCCCCTCAATTTTTTCTGAGTTGTTAAATCAATAATTAGATAAAACATAAATCATTGCTTGTCACTATGCCCATCTAAAACGCTCTGTGCATGTACAGGTAACTAATAACACACACATGCTATGACTAATACTGAATACATTAAGTTGTCCCAGGATCCACTTTACTGATGAGTAAAGTAAGATACATGTGTGAAAAGGCCACTAATCTAGAGTCACACCTTTGATTTGATTTTTTTTTCCAGAGGTGTTAATCACTCTTAACTTCATCTGAAGCCAATGGCAGATGCAGATTCCTTAGGTCACAGTCTTTAAAAGTGCATCTTCTCTGCTATTTTTTAGCCTGTGCATTTAAAAAGAGTATATTTATTGAAAGTCTGAGGACAGCCTCTTGATTTTAAGCATGGATATACCTTTTTTCACTCTCATACTGGCATATGTAAAAGGCTGGAATGGATCCTTGATCTTGGCTTGTGTTGATTTGTGCCAAGCATTAGTGTTTAAATATAGCTTTATGCATTTACTTATTTACAAATACACTTGCATTAATGAGACCCTGTAACTGTTAGTCACAGTCTCTCTTGTGCCCTGTCTTGCGGCCACTTTTATAATTGAAATGGTTCAAACAATCCTGAGGTCCCCAAAACAAAGTCCATAATCATAACATGAAAATTCACAAGCAGCCCTTGTTCTTCTGCCACATACAGAGTCCTTCCTCTTTCCCAATCCACTCCTCTCCCAAAGCCTCCAGTCCCAGTCCTTTCTGGCTGGAGCTCATCCCTCTGGCCCTAATTTCCTTCTTCCTGTCAGGCACCCACTGCAGCTTCCAAACCCCTAAAGGCACATTTATTACTTCCTGCTGTCTTCTGGGCATTCCCATTAACTGCAACCACCTGCTGCCCTTTATATCTCTATATAAGGAATTACCTCATCCAACCCACATGTGCCTCTTCAGTAATCAGGGTTGACTATTCCCAAACCATGGTGACCACTTTCTATCTGAACAATAAAATGGTTAATCCCAAACTTGATGTGCACTTCTGCGGTGAGAGCATCTGCCATGAGGCTAACCCAAAATATCACAGTGTTACGCTAGACCAGAGTGTGATCTTTTGACAACACCTCAAGAACACCCATGAGAAGGTCAGGTCTCGTGTCACACTTATCAGGAAATTGACCGTAACATCATGGGGTTCCAGTCCACGGACCTGACGAACCACAATTGCCTTGGTATATTCTGAGGCTGAATATTGTGCGCCAGTGTGCTCTCACAGCAGTCACACTAAACTCATTGATACTCAACTCAATAATGCCATCCACATAGTGTCAGGGACACTCAAATTGATTCCAGTTGACTGGTTTCTGGTCCTATCACACATCCAGCTTCCACAGATTAGAAAAGCTGCCCAGACATCTCACTTTTTCAATCATGTCAATGCAAACACGAGGGTCCCCTTGCATGATGACCTGCAGAACCCACCAAAGACCAGATTAAAATTCCACAAACCTCTATGGAACTGCATCAAGACCCTTACGCTCAACTTTGATGCTAAAGCTCAGTGGAGTGTATTGGCCTCTCAAAACAAACAGCTCATCACTGACCCTGCCGAGGAACCACCAGGTTTTGATTTATGTTGGAAATACTGGTGCAGATTGAATCACATCAGGACATCTCATGGGAAATTTGGATAAACCCTCTTTAAATGGAAAATGAAGCAAACACCTGTGTGGAGCACATTAATCTGAGTGTCCCCTTCATTCTTTTTCCAGGTGCCTGAAGGACATTCACCAGCTCGCTGCTGGTGGCAATATTCTGGCTATAAAATCTAGATATAAGTTTGTAACCATTGCTACCTACCCAAGCCATATGAAAGAAGACTATCCCCAAACCCTTAAGGGACGAGCCACCCTGTTACAGACCCTAACTGACAAATCAATGCAGTCCAAAATCAAGAAGATTTTAAGAGTATGCTTTTTACAAAACAGGAACAGAAATTCTTTACCTTCAAACTGAGACTTGATAAATCATTTTATGTGTTATAGTTATTTTTAGAGCAGTGTGACACATTCATAATACCCTTGCCTGTAAAACACTGGCTGCAACTGGAGCATGAACTTCAGGACTTACTTTTCCACTCTATCCTGCCTCCTCTGATGAAATTCTCTGATAAACACCTCCCTGCTAGAGAGCTTACTTTTTAACACAATAGTTTCTCACTGTAGGCTTTACAAATGACAATTCTAGATTTCATAAAGGACATAAAAAATTTAAGATTCAAAATGGAAATCCATTTTTTTAAAAGGTCAACCTAAGCAATCATTACAACCCAAAGAGATATTTTTTTAACATTAGTGTAGATTATAACTTTTTTCTTAGCTCAGGGATGTCTACTTCTTGTCCCTACTAATAAAGTGCAGCTGCTTGGAATAGATAATTAGTAAAGACTGCTTTCTATATTATCTTAGTCTACCCTAGTCTCCTCCTTCACTTGCTGCATGTATAGCCTTTAACGGGAGTCAAAGAACAGGAAGCACTAATTATGAACAAGACTGATAAGGCAGTATCTGATAAACATCTAATGAATTCCACCTCCCCTTAAAAATGCTGAAAGTTGTGTATGCAATTCTCATTTTCATATGTAGAACTCTGTACATGAATAGTCCAAAAATATTACCATTCCATAGTTGGATATTTTTTCTGATTTTCATTTTGGGGGAGGAACAAAAGAAATCCTCAAATTTTGAGGTACACTTAGGGTATGTCTACATCTAAAATTTTGCAGCGCTGGTTGTTACAGCTGTATTAGTACAGCTGTATAGGGCCAGCACTGCAGAGTGTCCACACTTACAGCAACCAGCGCTGCAAGTGGTGTTAGATGTGGCCACACTGCAGCGCTGTTGGGCGGCTTCAAGCGGGGTTCGGGGAACGCGAGAGCAAACCGCGGGGAATCAGGTCTCCTTCCCCGGTTTGCTCCAGTGTTCCCCGAACCCCCGAACAAGCAGGTCTCCTTCCCTGCGGTTTGCTGGGTGGTTCGGGGAACGCGAGAGCAAACCCAGGAAAGGAGACCAGCTTCGCCGCGGTTTGCTCTCGCGTTCCCCGAACAAGCAGGTCTCCTTCCCTGCGGTTTGCAGGGTGGTTCCGGGAAACGCGAGAGCAAACCGCGGCGAAGCTGGTCTCCTTTCCCGGTTTGCTCTCGCGTTCCCGGAACCACCCAGCAAACCTCAGGGAAGGAGACCTGCTTGCTCGGGGTTCGGGGAACGCGAGAGCAAACCGCGGCGAAGCTGGTCTCCTTTCCCGGTTTGCTCTCGCGTTCCCGGAACCACCCAGCAAACCTCAGGGAAGGAGACCTGCTTGCTCGGGGTTCGGGGAACGCGAGAGCAAACCGGGGAAGGAGACCAGCTTGATTACCAGAGGCTTCCTCAGGTATGCTGGGATACCTGCTTATTCCACGGAGGTCAAGAAAAGCGCTGGTAAGTGTCTATATTTGATTACCAGCGCTGGATCACCAGCGCTGGATCCTCTACACCCGAGACAAAACGGGAGTACGGCCAGCGCTGCAAACAGGGAGTTGCAGCGCTGGTGGTGCCCTGCAGATGTGTACACCTCCTAAGTTGCAGCGCTGTAACTCCCTCACCAGCGCTGCAACTTTCTGATGTAGACAAGCCCTTAGTGTTTTCAGGGAGAGTGTATTGACTTCCCTGGAATTACCCTGGTCTACGATGGGATAAATGAGACCATATCCTGCAACTGTATACTACTACTAGGCTAAGAATTTAAATTCTGGTAGCATACAGATATTCTTTGTTTATTAAAAGCAAATGTCCACCCTGGAATAGCAGGACTTTATACCTGAATTTTGGGGGAAATAGTTTTGATTAAGAATAATCCTGAACAGTTTAGTTACAAATTAAGACCTTGATTCAGTAAAGCATTTAGACACATATTCAGTTTCATAGATTACTTGGGATGTAAGCACATGCTTAAATACTCTATTGAATCAGGGCATTAAGTATTGTAATACCTTTTAATCTTGGCATATATTTTGTTCAGATACTCCTGGTTAAAAAGTTAGCAACAAAGCCACTCATCTTGACACAGACTCACTCGCTTTGAGAGATGGGAAAGAATAATCTTCTTTTTAAATGCACCCTTAATCCCCGGAAATCAAATCAGGACAATAAGCAAGTCTTGCTGTCCCACTTGTCAGTTTGTTTTACAGCTATAACTGTCCCAGTTTCTCTGTATCTAACCAGAATCCTGCAATTCCTCAATCAGTACACAGCACAATGGCTTTATATTCTCTGAATATATGTCAAAGGAGGAGTAAAGACAAGACTTTCTGCGATACTAAGCTGCAGTGGCATGTACAAGTGGAGTGCTCATAGAAGGGAGATTTTGCATCTCTTGGGTATTATAGAAGCAGAGCGTCTGTCAGATTTGACTAGGTTGGAATAGAGAGGGGCTGTTGATGGTGGTCAGAGCAGAGCCTACTGGGTCAGCATTAGATTTAGTTGGGAATTTTACAAAAAAATCAAAGCTATTCCTGGGAATGGTCAGTGTCAAAAGTTTTTTGAAGTAGTGAAATGTTTAGGGATTGTCAAAATGTGTTCCAATTCAACGCTTTTGAAATTAAGTTTTGTTTTTCGGTTCATACTGCCTTTTGTTTTGCAATTGTAGTTAATTTGTATGGGAAAGTTACTTTTTACAAATCAAAACTCAGTCTTGCGATTATCAAAACTGAATGATTTTGATTGGATCTGATTTGATTTTTTTTTCTTTTTCTTTTGGATTGTCAGTTCACAACATTTTTTAGATGAAATCTCAAATTCTTGTAGAATGGGGAAAGTGTTTCCACCTTTGCACCCAGCATTTATTCATTTCATCGTTCTATCTACCTTGGATATAAAACACATGGGTAACACCATATATTGCAGTATCCCTCCCTACTCCTTCTTTGTTCCATGCATGTGCACGCAGCCTGATGACTTGAGCTTTGAGCAGAGGGGGCTGGATTTCACTCTGGGGGATTCTGTGTTACTGCTGAACAGTCTGTTCAGGGGCTTTTTCTGCAAGGAGTTCCGTCTGTGCTGTTTTCCCTCCCAAAATGGTTTTCTAACTCATACCAGTTTTAAAATCTTACAAATAGTTAAACAGACAAAACTCCAATCCAAACTTGTATTAGGTTAATATAATAAAGTTATACATCAAATATAACAGTCCTTGGTAAGGGTGTAAGGTTACGTTCTCCAGTTACAGTATGACAAACTGAAACTAGTAGACGGCGTCTTTATAATGGTGTTGAAAAATGCACAATTACAGGGAGGTCCCCAGAGGGTAATGAGCGCCTCATGGGGAGCACAGAGCTTAGCACCTATAGGTGGCAATGGGAATTGAGGGAGCTTTTAGGAGACCCTCTGAGCATGTGGCAGGATTGTGCATGGAGAACTCAGCTTCTAAAATCTTCAAAGTGACTCCACTGCTAGATCTGCAAACAGAGCACCATTGTGAATTTTTTGAATAAGTGGAACTATATCTCTTCCAACAAAATATGACAAATAAAAATAAAATACATAACATTAAGGCAATCCCTGCTCCAAAGAGCTTGCAACTTAGGTATAAGACAAGACAATAGCTGGATGCAACAAAGAGCGGACTGCCAGTCTGGGGCACCTGCATTCCTCCTGTGTAGTCCAGCCAGGGCACCCACCCTTAGGATTTCAGTTCCCCGGTCACCATCTCTCTTGGGCAGAGACCTGCATTTCTCTCTCTCTCTCCTGATTGGGGGTTTTTCCAGGCTGCACAGTTCCCTGCCGTGATATCTCCAGCAAGTCAGATGGCCTCGGTGGCCAGTATCTGCCTGTTGCTTTCTCTCCAGCGGCTCTAAACCATAAAATTGCCCTTAAATTAAAGAGCCTACCTGCATTTTAATTAACTTATCAGCCGTCACTCCTACCTCCAATAAGGGTTCTGGTAGGTGATCAATCCTTCAAACCCACACGAGGTTTTTCTGTTGTTACAAGTTCATAACTTCTTCAGCTCAGAACAAGCATACCCACAAATAATTCAAACTTTCCTTTATCCAGCTTGGATTTTTGATCTTTGGGTTCTGGGAGTAGGTAATCATCAGACAATGGTTCTGTCTTCAGGGAGTAGCTTCAAAAGGTTGGGTCTGGAGGTGGGAATTTACATTCACCTCTCCCCAGGTATTTCCTAGGAAATCCACTTAACATTGTCCTTTTTGTCTGGCACATCATTTAAAATTATCCTCATATCACTCCCCAAGGTTTACATTGGCCTTGCCTCCGCCCTAGAAAAGTAGCATCCAATCCCACAATAATACATAAACTTTGGAGTCCATTGTACTGAATGCAAAGATAATTAAACTTAGAGCAATATCCTTGAAAAAACCTTATTGAATTATCTGTCACAGAGACAATATTAGTTAACATAACAGTCAGGAATCTCGGCCCACAAGCTGCTTAACTGTTGTCAAGTTTTTTGTAGGCATCGAGACAAAGGACAGTTTTAAGGACAGATTTGAGTTACATACTGTGTCTCTTTAATCATATATTTAAGGCCAGAAGGGATCAGAAGATCATCTAGTCTAACCTCCTGTATAATGCAAGTGATAAAATGTCATCCTCTTGTTCTGAGCAAAATAACTTGTGGTTAACTAAAGCCATATTATCCAAAAAGACTTCTAGTCTTGATTTGAAGATCGTGAAAGAGGGAATCTCTCATTTCCCTTGGTAGTGTGTTCTAATGGTTAATCACTCTTACTTGTAAAGTCATTCCTTATTTCTCACTTGAATTTGTCTAGCTTTAACTTCCAGCCATTAGTTCCTGTGATACCTTTCTCCACTAGGTGAAAAGACCCTTCAAGTACCGGATGTTTTCCCTCAGTGAAAGAACACTGTAAACAAGTCCTCTCTCAATCTTTTTTTGATAAACAGATTGAGCTCTTTAATTCTCTCACTGTAATACATTTTTTTCCAGCCCAGCCTCAAATCATTTTTGTGGCTCTTCTCTACACTTTCTCCATTTCCAATTTCCTTTTATAAAAAAGGGAACACCAAAAGAGCACACAATATTCCAGTATCTGACTTGCCAAGGCTGTAAATGAAGGTAAAATCATTACCCTAGTCCTACTTACTACTCTCCCGTTTATATACGCAAATCTCACATTAGCTTCATTTGTTACCTCCTAACTCCGATATCTCACGTTCAGTCGCTTGTCCACTATGCCCCCTAAATCCCTTTTACCGTCATTTTTTCCAGGATACCATCTTCCATTCTGTAGGTATGGTTTGCATTCTTTGTTCCTGGATGTATAACCTTGTATTTGGCTGGATTAAAATACATTTTGTATGACTGTCTATCTTGCCAAGCAATCCAGATTGCTCTGTATGACTACCCTGTCTGCATAATTATTTACCACTCAGCCAATCTTTGTGACATCTGCAAACTTTACTGCTAGTGATTTTAAATTTATTTCCAGATCATTGATAAAAATATTGAATGATCTGGAAATAAATGTAAAATCATTGCTGATAAAGTACAAAGATTGGCTGAGTAGTGAATAATAAGGACAGGGTAGTCGTACAGAGTGATCTGGATCATTTTGTGTGTTAGATTTATAATTCAAATTGGGAGGGGGATGCACCAATCTCCAGGCTACTTTATTTGTTTGTTTTTCTTTATCTGAACTCTGCTTCCATTGTGTAGTAGCGGGCAGGGCTGTTGCCCCTATTTGTGTTTGAGAGAGACTGATAAATTTATGCCTGAGTTCAGTACTTTTTATAGACTTATACGTTAATCCGGTGAAATCGCAACATATAATTGAAGGGACAATCTCTGAATATTTAGCAAGGGGTATCCGTATCTGGAACAAGTCAGATGCATGCTCTCTGTTTCAGAGGGTCACTGACTTGATGGTTGCTTGATCTGGTCACTCGAGTGCTGGGATGAGGAGCAGGGGAGAATATCTGTCTCTAAATAAGTACAGAATTGTTCTTAATCTTAAATAATTCAGTGCTCTGAGGGTGTAAGACCTGCATTTCACACTGTGACCCTGGAGGCATTCGCTGTACAGTCTTGCTTGTTTAGAATGTACCATATTCCATTAAGGTCATACTATGTACAGGACTCAGATATGGGGGAAATTATTCTTTATTCCCCTCCAGGGGAAGGAAAAACAGATTCCTGTTGTGATTCTTTGTGATCCAGCAAATCACCCTACACTCTCTCTTCCCCTTTCTGCAATCTCAGCTAAATACCTAAAGCAATAACTATTTCTCCTGTAGAAGAGCGCTCCAGAGTCCATCAACACCACTTTGAAATGGCCAAGCAGATGGCTGGAGAGCAATTCAACTAATCATTTACCCCCCAGTTTCATATTTTAATGATACAAATATTTTTCAAGCGTTTGTGGAATAAAATCCTTATGAGGCCCCACACTAATTAACCCCATCTTATCAACGTGCAGGGGCAATCTAAACAACAGATGTAATGTAAAAATGTTGTCATTCTTTTGGTTTGTGTTCTCCAACCCCCGATGATTGGTTGAATTTACATCCATTTATATCCATAAAGATGCTTGTTGGGGTGTACAGCTCAAAATGGGTGCACAGAAGTAGCTAGCCATATTGATCTGGACTGATTTTGAATGCTTTGTAGATTTTTTTATATGTATATAGCGGCTATTATTTTTGAGAGATTTGTTCAAAATATTTGTACAAGGAATACATAATTCTCCACTCCTTCACTCCAGTCTTATGCCAGCAGAATTCCACTGATTTTAATGCATGCAGACTAGTCTAACAAAGGAGAAGTGGGCCTACTCTATGAAAACTCTCAAACACACATACACAAAACCATGTTGACTTCTCAAACCTGAATGTATGGTTTTAACTGTTTCATTGGCAGATGGCTAGGATAGTTGAACTGCGCATGAATGACAAAGCCATGATTGAATTAGGCAGGTCCCTCCAAATAAATACCAATAAAACCTTGATAGAATCATATGCCAGTATCACAGTGATGTATTAGGAGAGTGGTTTTAAAAAATTCTTGATTTTAAAATTCTTTTATCCTTTTTTTATAGCTCTCCACCTGAGAAGGCAGAGGTTTTGAAGGGACAGAAAAATATTAGAATTAGGACTGTTGATTAATCGCAGTTAACTTACGTGATTAACTCAAAAAAATTAATCACAATTTTTAAAATCGTGATTAATCACACTGTTAAACAATAGAATAACAATTGAAAATTTATAAAACATTTCATATGTATTGTATTCTATGTTGTAACAAATCAAAGTGTATATTTTTTATTATAAATGTTTGCACTGTAAAATGATAAACAAAAAAAAAGCGTTTTTCAATTCACCTAATACGAGTACTTCAGTGCAGTTTATTTACATTTTCAGGAGATAATGCTACCTGCATCTTGTTTACAATGTCACCTGAAAGTGAGAACAAGCATTTACCTGGTGCTGTTGTAGCCAGCATCACAAGATATTTACATGCCAGATGCACTAAAGATTCATATGTCCCTTCATGCTTCAACCACCATTCCAGGGGACATGGGTCCATGCTGATGATGGGTTCTACTCGATAACAATCCAAAGCGTTACAGACTGATGCATGTTCATTTTCATTGTCCAAATCAGATGCCACCAGCAGAAGACTGTTTTTCTTTTTTGGTGGTTTGGATTCTGTAGTTCTGCATCAGAGATTTTCTCTTTTAAGACTTCTGTTTAGCATATCTGGCACGTAAATACCTTGCAATGCTGGCTACAAAAGTGCCAAGCAAATGCCTGTTCTCACTTTCTGGTGACATTGTAAATAAGAAGAGGGCAGCAGCATCTCCTGTAAATGTAAATAAACGTGTTTGTGTCTTAGTGATTGGCTGAAAAAGAAGTAGGACTGAGTGGACTTGTAGGCCTTGAAGTTTTACATTGTTTTGTTTTTGAGTGCAGTTATATAACAAAAAAAATCTACATTTGTAAGTTGCATTTTCACTACAGATTGCACTACAGTACTTGTATGAGGTGAATTGAAAAATACTTTTTCTTTTGTTTTTTACAGTGTAAATATTTGTAATCAAAAGAAAATATAAAGTGAGCACTACACACTTTAGTCTGTGTTGTATTTCAACATATTTAAAAATGTAGAAAACATCCAAAATATTTAAATAAATGGTATTCTATTAATTTTTAACAATGTGATTAGTCATGATTAATTTTTTCAATCGCTTGACAGCCCTAATTAGAATAAATCTTCAAACCTCTAAAAAAGTTGATGAACCAAACAACTCATCACAGTAGAAAGGTCTGATATCTTGAGACTAGCAAGGGCTAGAAATTACTGCTACGTGTCATTGGAAAGTCTGGGATACTTCTGTGGGTTAAACATATATTGTTCTGATGTATCTCAAGAAACCTGACCTTAAAATAGTCACTGGTTTGAAGTGAATGTATCAAATATTTTGAATCTCTGTTTTATCTGATCTATATTTGTGACGGAAAGAGGAATATTTTTTCAGTTGATATTTGTCTTTTTTTTCCCCCTTAAAGTGATAGAGTGAAAGCTTGTTGCTTAGTGATTTGCAATGGTAGAAACCGACTCTGTTGAAGCAGATTGGTGGCAGACGACAAGTGATAGGTCAAAATGAAAATGTAAACAAAGTTTAGAAGATGGCTGCAGAAACAAAATAATCTACTGCATGACTACCATGATATTACATGTAAATGTTATTAAAACTTCATCAAAAAGCACCTATATGTAATTGTGAACTTATACATAATTTATAAAAACAAATACAAGAATGTTCCATTGGATCAATAGTCACTTAAAGACAAACATTGGTTACGATTAAAAAGGTAACATCTGACAATACACCTCTACCTGGATATAACGCTGTCCTCAGGAGCCAAAAAATCTTACTGTGTTATAGGTGAAACTGTGTTATAATGAACTTGCTTTGATCCACTGGAGTGCGCAGCCCCATCCACCCGGAGCACTGCTTTACTGCTTTATATCCGAATTCGTGTTATATCACGGTAGAGGTGTAGTTACTACAATGGAATTGGCAAAAGTGTATATATTATTCTATTCTGAATTGAGAGGAAACCCATAATATCTGGTAATTCTTGATTAATGTTGACTTCTTAATAGTGATCACTCTGTCAGAACTCCACAAATAGTTTGTAATGAATAAAATACTCTCTTGCTTTGGTCTCTTTGCTGAATATCCATGAGAAGATAATGATTTCTTCAAAAGTATTTGCTGTTCGCTGTGTTATAAGTCTTTGTTTTTGTTTTTTGGATTGTTTACAAAAAGTTCTTTGTGATTATTCAAAATTCAAGTTGTGATTGGTCATGTGTCAAATGGTATTGTTTTGTTCCCTGATTGAGGATTATTCTTCCTGGGCCATATCCTCTGATGGTGTGAACCGATTTATCTCCATTGACTTCAGTGCAACTGTTGTGGATCTGGGACTGTATTAAGGATGAGGTCTTGAAGAATCCACTGAGGCTGAGAATCTGTTTAGGAAGATAAACTGGACTGGGGGATTTTAAGATCATATATTTAAGCCTTTTCTGGCTCACAGGCCTTGAATAAGATTGGTTGAGTACAGAATTTCAATTTGTTTTCTCTCCTTCCATTCACAGAAGATAATTACATGTATGCATGTTTATAGCTGAGAATAGTACAATCAGTTCCTTTCCTGAGTGTTGAGGACCCCGTACCTCATGTATGATAAGTGTCCATATCAAACACATCACTTCTGGCATGACTACTCCCATGTGCAGGCTTAAATGTCACTTTCAATATCTGCTAGATAATATTTTAGACTCACTATCTTAGGTACTTATATTGTGTCTAACACTATGGCATCTGAGCGCTTCACAGTCATCAGTGTATTTATCCTGATAACTCTCAGGAGGTAGGGCAATGTTGTTATCGCCATTTTACAGATGGGGGAAAAAAGGCACTGAGATGTGTCAAAGTTAGAATCAGGACTCACAATTTGTCAGACCACTCTGTTTTATTAGCACAGCGCTCTGCCAATAACATTCAGAATATGTGAGCGGCCATGCAAGGCCAAAACAGTCTTATTTATACAGATAAAAGAGCGGGAATCAGACAAAGGAACAAAGAAAGCAAAACTGTAAAATTCACCTGGGGCACAGCATGCATATCCTACTTCCTTACTAACTCTTTATGGATCTGAGGCTAATACTTCACCAATTGCCCTTAAATGGTGCAATTGTTCTATGTGAATGTCTGTATTCCTGACACCTGGATTGCAGCATTCCAACAGTTTTTCTTAAAGGTACAGACAGCATTTCTTTAATCCTTTCTATTTTCACAATATAATTCATTCTACTTTCACAATCCCTCCTTTTGGTCAAGCGCACGCCATGACCAACAATTACTGGGTTCCACAAATTAACCGTTTCTTATCTTTTTGTTCATCAGTGATATTCAAAATCATTATATTAGCACTCTGTTTTGGGGGAGCCATCTGGGTGACACAATTCTGGATACAACAGATTAACTGAAAGCATACAAAAATCACTAAGATTTCAAACAGGATAGTTAGGGCTCCCTGAAACAACCAGTTTCCTATGCCAGAGAAATTGAACAGGTTACTTAGCCACTTCCATAAAGAACTCAGCTCTTCATGAGGAAGATATGCAATTTGTTCTAAGTGGCTGTAGCGATCTATTACCTTATTGGTATTGTATAAACATACAACATTGTTTTCCAGTGAGAGCACAGGTCCCTCCTTTGGCCGTGAGCACTATGTCCAATGCCTGACGGTTCTGGAGGGCCACCTGTCCGATCGCCTCTGTTTCCTTGGCCAGGGCTCTTAAACTTTCTCTGGTTTTATTTGCCATTATTTAACTACTTAGGAGCCTTTTTGCCTGGTGTATTGCTCCCCCAAGTGGGGTAAAGGAACTGCCAATAGCCTCTTCCCAGGTGTCATTACTGTTCCATATTGTGTTAAACAGACAAGGTCCTCCAGTGAGGTCTGGGGAATTGAGTGGGATAGCCAGGACAGGAACACCAGTTTGAGAGTGGGCTGGGATGTGGCTGCAGACCCAGCATTTAGAAATAATAAGGATCTGAGCTATCCACACTTGCTGCTGGATAAAAGAATTGTCATTGTGTGCACCCCAGACCTTAAGATACCAGCAGCCGAGGAACAGGCGCTACCAGAGCTGCATGTTGGAGGCAGGGCCCTTCTGGTTCTGACAACCTCAACTGAGGGAACTGCACTCACAGTTTTATGTCCACCAGGCAGCAGGCGCTTGGCTCACTACTGCTTCTTCTTGGGCCTTGCTTTATGTAGTCATCTGCTTCTGGCAACCCTTACGAGAGCGTAGATTGTAAGGTATTGCAGGCTGTTCCTCTACGTCTTCTTCTGGAGTCAAAAAAATTGACTCTGCGTGGTCCTGAGGTGGTGATTGGTTCACTGGGGTCTGTGCATTCTTACACTGCGAAGCATGTATCCACTCTGAGATGCCAGACAGTTTAACAGCCGTCCCTTGACTCTGGCTGTAACAATGGCCTTCACACCTTATCTTTTCCTGATGCATACATTCCTCATTCACACAAATAGATTTGAGAATACAAACAGTAGTATTTTATATAGAACAAAAAAGCATTGCAAATTAAACCTTGCTAAGTTTTACAATTGATAACTAAGACAATTTACATTGAGACCCAGGCCTTCAATGTTTCTCTAATTTACTTAACACAGACACAATAGAGAATCCTGTCTCTTACTACCTAAATCTTAAAACAAAGAGTTAGAGAGGGCCCAATTTGTAATGCATATGGGAAAACAGAATCCTATAGTCCCAGGGGGTCATTTCTTTCTGCTATTTAAAAATAGTGACTAGCAGGATGAAATCAAATTATACTTTAATTCTTATGGGATATTATAAAATCCTGCTCCTACATATCCCCCTTTTGACACTAAGATTATTAATCGCCAGTGTCACTTCTTATTTAGTCCACGTAATAGAAAATACTGGGAGGTGATTTGGGCCTGTGGCTTTAGCTTTACATACATTTGTTTTATCCACCAGCACATTTTAAACATTTCAATTAAACACATACAATGTAAAACCAAAAACAATTAGGGTAGTAATATTAGTATGCCAGTAGTTGTGGGAGACCATCCAGAAAATGTTATACCAATGGTAAGCTGTTATGCTTTTATGCAGTGGCAATTTTTAACATGTCCCCATTTGTGTGTATAATATGAACAGTTCAGTTTTCCACATTTTTGTTTTTATTTTTTTTTTTAGGAGCCATGTTACCTTTTTACCTTTTAACAGATGATTGGTAACTGTTTGCCATTTAATGCCAAGGTTGATAGAGAACTCAGCTAAATCAGTGCTTACAGTAAGCGGAGACTCTTTTGTTGTTGTTGTTGTGGCAAATAGTAAATGTGATTATTGGTAAACACAGTACTTACATTACATTTACATTTGTCTTCTGGTGGGTTGCTAGCACTTTTTAAACACTTTTCCCCAAGAATTAACACATACACATAGTCCATTATACAGTACTTTGGATTATCTGAAAGACAAAAAGAACAGTTTTCTACCCCTTTTAGGGTGGCATTGATTATTGCTTAAAGATTTCATTCTTTTACAAATACCCTTCCTGACTGCAGGCAAAACAGAGGAATTACCCTCATATTTTCCTGTGTGTTTTTTTTTTTTTTTTTTAAGGCAGGCCAGGTTTTAATGGCTTCTACATTTTAAGGGTTATGCAAAAATTATTTCACTGTTTAGTTATTAAATTCATGAGGTGGTGTACCTCAAGTTTTGCCTCTTATATAGCAGACCAAGTTTGTAATGTTTTCCCTGCTGTGTTAAGCTTTAAGTTTATTCACAGGTAATAGCTGAGAAGCATCATTACCATATTACTTTAAAGGATTTTTCCAAAAATCATACACACTACAAGTTGTTACAGGGGTACTCACTAACATTAAAGTTATTTTAATGTTGAATATTAACAGTAACATTAGCATCAAATTAATTAAAGGTATCTTGTTATACCATGCCTTTTATGTAGGCAGTTTGTTTGCTGACCAGGTATGTTCTTTATTTGCAGCTTCATTTGTGCTGGCAGTTTTCACCTTTCTTTATCAGTTAGGTAATTTGCATCAACACAGGCTAGGCTTTTGGATTCAAAGCCATCAGCAGAGCTCAGAGACTCTGTTTTAACACACAGGGATCTGAAAAAGAAAACACAGCCTATTGCGGCTCTTTTTGGAGCCCTAATAGGATTTTAATTCAGCAGCATGTTTCATTTGCATTTTTTTTTTACATCCCTTTCTACAATATACGCTGCACATGTCCTACGGAAAATGCACATTCTTTCTATACTATAACTTTTCAAAAACATTAGCCATATTAATTTTTACATAAAGTATAACTTTGTTTTGTTTTTACAGAGTTTTCATGTACTTTTATTAAAGTGACAGTCTGATTACACATAGTCATTTTAAGGCTCAGTGTTTTTAACATTGCTTCTTTTTGTTTTGTGCACCTCACCTCTGCTGTTGCTTCAGAGGGTCACTGTTAACTTCTTATTCTGTCATTACAGCTCTTATCTGCTATTGTTACAAAAAAAACAAACCAAACAAACAAAAAGACTCCAGAATCTCTACCCATTCTCCTGATTCTGACTGCCCTATTGCAGCCATGACTTGGTCTTTATTTAAAAACATTTTAATTTTTGTAAAGAATCAAGTTACCCCTTAAGGGTTAAATGCTAAATCCCAAAGCCAAACAACACTAATTACCTGTGTCTTGCAAAAAGGTCTGTCAGTTTTGCAACTTTGAATCAAAGAGTCAAATGAATTTTTAGTGGCATTAAAAACAAAAACAAAATCAATTTATCTTACACCTACAAAACAGTAGTTTTACAAACCAGATGTGTTGGTTTAGATTCTTAGAACTTTACATACACAGACAAATAGATACATACACATTTTCTTTTCCTTAACATTTTTTTTACACTGCTTTGTTTTTGCATAGCTGTATATATATAAGGATTATTTACAGGCACTCTTCTGGAAAAGGGCCCATTTTCCCTTCAGAATGTCTGCAAAGAAACCAAGAATTCTCTCTCTTTAACATGGTCCTTTTTAACATTTTCCACAAAGTTTAACTGCTTAATTCTCTCCAGCCTCTATAGTTAACTTTTCACTCTCTTTTCTTAAATCACTTGTTTATGTTCCAAAATGACACCTTTATCACCTTAGATTTCACCCTTTTAAGTATTGTTCCAGGGGTTCATGCCTGCACTTACTACTTTTTTTTACTCCTGACACTATTCCCTTAGGGCTTTCAACCTGTTTCTTTTCTGTTGCTTGCCTGCTTGTCTGGGCCCGATCCTGCTTTTTTCAATGAACCGTTTGTGAATGATATTGTGGTCATTTCACAATTTAGAAAGAAATGTTCAAGGAAAGGGACCAGGAAGGGTGGGGGCTAGTTGAGGAGCTCCCCCCGCCCCGAGCCTTGCTGAATTGGTAGTGGGACACTATAAAGAATCAGTTTCTGAGGCAGACAACAAAGGGGAACAGAACAAGGGACTTTTTGTCCTTTTTACAATGAGATGGGAGTATGAAGGGGTTTGGATCGATCCGGGGTTTGGAGAACGGGGTAAAGGGGAGCGCTCGGTCTAGTGGTGGGAGAGGAGGCTTTTAATAAAGCTTTTAACTTATTATTTGAATAAGTGAGAGAGGCCAGTTTTGATTTTGTCCACCTATGATTTGCCTCTTCCCACCACTGCATGAAACAATTAACCTCTCCTTTAGCCAATTTAGTTTTAGGTTGGCCGAGTTTGTCCTTTAAGACGTCCACTCAGTCTTTGTTCCAAGATTTTAACAGTGGCCACTGAGTTTTGGGATCCCCCTGAGTTAGCCTAGACCATTTTCCCAGAAATTTACAGGAGTCTTGACCCTTTTTACAGGAGTCTGCACCCATCCTAAATACATAAAATGAGCCGGCGTTCATTTAGGGAACTGTCCCGACTTAGACGTCTGGTTACCAGTACAGGAGGACTTTCACACACCAATCACACAAGAAGGAAATTCAGGTTCGTCAGAGCGATGCCTGCTGCAACACATAAAAGGAGCCCACAGGCTACTGCCTCAATTGCCCTTGCTTTCACATTAAGGGTTTTACCCAAGGTGTGGTGCGGCTGCAATTGTGCAGATTTCACTCACTCAGACCGCGGGGACAGGAACCCCTTGGTCGGCCGATCCCCAGACAGAGACGGCACCCAGACTCAAACACTCCACAAGAGGACAGATAGACACAGAGACAGGACAGTCCTCAGTCCGGACAAAACACAGAAATAATTACCTGACCAGATTCCTGATGTCAGATCCCGAGATCCCTACCAGAACAGAGTGGGAACCAACAGGTTCGATGGCGTAGACCTCACTGTGGCTGTGCGCCTTTCCGCTCTAGTGGGGGACCGCTTGGGCCAAATGCCCAGGTGCCGGCTGCCACGGTCATCCCACAAAAACAGTCAGGAATCACACAGCCCCAGTGAAGACGTTTGCCATCTCGGTGGAACCTCCAAATTGTCAAAGTTAGAATCAGGACTCACAATTTGTCAGACCACTCTGTTTTATTAGCACAGCGCTCTGCCAATAACATTCAGAATATGTGAGCGGCCATGCAAGGCCAAAACAGTCTTATTTATACAGATAAAAGAGCGGGAATCAGACAAAGGAACAAAGAAAGCAAAACTGTAAAATTCACCTGGGGCACAGCATGCATATCCTACTTCCTTACTAACTCTTTATGGATCTGAGGCTAATACTTCACCAATTGCCCTTAAATGGTGCAATTGTTCTATGTGAATGTCTGTATTCCTGACACCTGGATTGCAGCATTCCAACAGTTTTTCTTAAAGGTACAGACAGCATTTCTTTAATCCTTTCTATTTTCACAATATAATTCATTCTACTTTCACAGATGCTAAGTAACTTACCCCAGGCCATATAGGAGGTATGTGGCAGAGCAGGGAATTCCCAAGTCCTAGGCTAGCATCCTTAACCACCAGATCATCTTTCCTCTCTTCTAAATGGTATTGTGGTAATGCCTGGAGATGCCAATCAGGACATAGCCCTGTTGTTTATTATATTATAACAACTCCCACACAAAGAGTTATTTTATTCCTGTACAGTTGTTCAGATGTAGCTGGCTGGACAATGATGGGAACTGGTGATGGAGGAATCAAGGCATTAATCTGTGATGCACATTGTTTGGCAATGTCCTATGTGTCAGCAGGAATAGTGTAGAACAATAAGTTACCACTAGGTTCAGAATTATATTTGCTATAAGATTTTTCTTCAATATAGGGAGCCCACCAGACATTTTTCATAAAATGGACTATAACTGCTTTTAGGTGTAGAAAGAAATTGAGCCTTAGAAGGTGGAAAAGGCTTTTGCGTCCCACTTTTAAAAGACTGATGTATTGATATAGCAGAAATTACTTCATGTGAACATCTTAATTATAAGATTAATGAGAACTGAAAAATGGCATGTGGTGGAGAAGAATTTCTCTTATCTAAAGAAAAACAGATGCACAAGTGAGAGGCATAATATAAGAGATCATTAGGCAATTGATGTGAAGGTGAAGTACTGGAGAAGTCTAGAAGCTTCTTATTATAAAGAACCACAAGAAACCTCTCACCTTCCCCTCATAAAGGCCATTGTAGCCTCTGCTTTCAAGGGACCACAGGGCTGCTCATTCGTGTTCTTGTGGTACAATTTACCTCAAAAGAGGCATAATCCTAGCTCCTTCCCTCCATTCACACTGGCCATACAGCTGGCCACCTGCACTGAGGGTGGGATTATCATCCTAACGGATGCACTAGTTTAAACGTGATGCCTGTGTACCAGAGTGCTGGGGAGAGGGGGAAGGGAGAGGTTGTGCTTCTCAAAACAACATTCTCCTCAGCATCCATGGGGCAATGTGGATCTTCACAGCCTCCCCACCCCCAAGAGTAGTCTTGTATCTTAATAGCTCAGTTTGGCTCAGGGTTTGTTTTATATTTGTCCATAGCTAGTTACTCATCCGCCTAGTTTTCACTTATAGTTATATGAACAATGGAGACCATTTTATAAAAACAAATGCATAGAATTGATGTCTGTAAGCAGTCATGTGAGGGAAACCTCATAACTCAAATGTCTGCAGAAGATGACTGGAGAGAGGCCGCAAAGACAACCAAAGTGAATTCATTTTAATAGGCCTCTGGTGGGGTAAATTGCCCTAACTTCTTTGTCTTCAGTTATCTCTATTTATTCTAGCTGACAATCTTAATGCAATTGTTTTTAGATGTTCTTTCTGTATTTATTTCCTAGTATTTTCTGGCCATGTCATCTATGCACACAGTATGTAGTGATTATATGCAGGATGTAAATACAGCGTATGATGATAAATATTCTGGATACATTTTCAGTTAATTTGGATTCTGGGAAGCTGTTTGGATCTATCTAAGCTATTAATTTCTGTACTGGTTGACAAGGTGAACAGCAGTGGATTTGGAATAGTGACAGGTGACAACAAATGTTTAAAATTCCATGCATCACAGGGGAAGAGGCAGTATAACAAATTAAAGAAAAATAAATCAAGAATAAGAAAGATGGTAGAAGGGGGACAGAAAAGTGTGTGTGTGTGGGGGGGAGAGTGATGAAATTTTTCTCATTATGAAGGACAGTGATCTTAGGAGGACTTTATTAAACCAGTATGCATTTCCTGCCCTTTCTGACCTTTTCTATTGGCTCACCTTCACAGAATGCATTCCACTTGGTTCCATATCAAAAATTCATGCTAAACTTTAACAGCAGTACACAAAATGATATTTCAGGCATAAATGTACCAACTGGAGTGAATTATGGTCTGTTCATATGTTGTTAATAATTTCTAATTCCGTGATCAATTATGGGCATAAACCTTACTGCATTTTCAATTTGGTTATGACAACTGATGCCAAAAGTATTAGTTTTTTTTGTAATTGGTTTCAGTCTTTGCATAGATTTGTGTACTACTTATATGATCCCACTGTATTTTCTATCACTTTATATAAAACACACACTGTGATGTTACACACCAGATTCATCATAAAAATATGATTATCATATGAATGTGGCAGAACTAAGATATATCTTATACAAGATGGCTCATGTAAGATATCATTGGAGAGGTTATGATTTACTGAATGTATTCATCCAATTTGTATGCATGTATCATTTCTGTATCTAAAGTTAGGAGTATTGACTATATAACATTTACAACTGTGTGTGTATTTGGGAGACACCCACAAGATAACTGGCCATCACAGCCTTGATAGCCATTAGAAAGAAACGATAAGACTGAAGATACTAATCTCTCTCCTTCCTGAGATGTGTCCTGGGTTGTAACTGTGAGTACCAGGTCAGGTGGTCCTGTCATCTGATACAAAATGCCACCTTGGACACTGCTGGTACTTTTCCTCTGTAGAGAGATGGGGATCAAACAAAGGTTTCCTGCCTTAGGTAAATCCTTTTTAAGGCTGGGGAGGGGGTTAATCAAGACTGTCCTTTATTGCCTACTCAAGAAGGACTGCTGAAGGTACCTGTAGTGACAAAGGAACTTACTTGAAGGGAAAGGCAGGGGTGAGTCCAGACTGAGACAGGGATCCAGTCTGTAAGAAGAAATAATTAGAACTCTAAGCTACAGAAACTCTGCAACTTGCCTAAAATAACATTTAGGGTGAGAAATCTTAAGCTTAGTATGTGTGTTTTGTTTTATTTGCTCAGTAATCTGCTTTGTTCTGTTTGCTATGCCTTATAATCAATTAAAATCTGCCTTTTATAGTTAATACATTTGTTCTGTTTATTATTAAACCCAGTTTTTGCAATTTCTAACTGGGGGGAGGGCAAGAAGTTGTGCATCTCTCTCTTCACATTGAAGGAGAGGGTGAATTTTTTATAAGCCTGCGCTGTGCAAATCTTTCTATACAGTGCAAGACAGTATTATTTTGGGTTTATTCCCTAAAGAGGGTGTGCACGTGAGTGCTGGGTGAATCTTCTCATACATAGCAGACTTCAGTCTGTGTCTGCAGCTGAGTGTGGCCCTACCTATCTGTGTGTGTGTGTGCGTGCGCGCGTGTGCTGCAAGAGGCTGGAGAGCCTCATTTAGCAAAACGGGGAAGGGAATCAGGCTGGTGGAGCTGGAGAGGCTCAGTGAAAACCCAGTATATCAGATTCTTTGAGTCCCCCAAACTTCTGAAAATTTGGGAAGAGGACTGGATTCTGGATTTAAACCTCTGAGCTTGGGTCCATTGCTAATATTAATATATCTACTATAACGTAAGTGCATTTTAATACAACAGAAAATGGCAGTGTACACTTCTTTTAATCATAGCAGATCATTAGTTTTAGCTTCCCTAATACACTATTTTCCCATCAGTGTGTTTACTCCCTGGTTTGGAGGGAACACTCTTAGGGAAGAGTACCAGTTGGTGGTATTTTTTGTGATGTGGACATATTAAGCCAATTAAGAAATTAACCAAAACTATCTGCTCAATTTAGATAGATCAGCAAAAAATATTCAGATGGTAATGAAATCTTGTCACTTCCAGCCTTGGTGAAATATGAACTAGTGACCTAGAAGTGAATGGTGCCATATAGGTCCCCCAAGCTAACCAGTTTGGTAATGTCTATTTAACACACATACAATTTTTAGGCAATAAAGGATCTATTGTTTTCTTAATCATGTAACTTCCATTACTGTCAACAGAAGCTATGTGTTTGCAAAAGGAGAATAGATCAGCTCAGGATGTAGAGTTTTATATACTAATGTTCTTCTGGTACATTTTTAATGCACTGGTTATTTTTATGAGTTGTTATAATTGTTTAGTGTGCATGGTTACTTCAGAGTTTGCTGGCAGGTGTGGAATCAGTAAATAAAATGGTTTGTATGAAACACTAAGAATATGGAAAAAATTAACTGATTTTTAGTGTGAGCAAACAAAAATATAATAGCCAGAACTAGAAAGCCTCCTCTGCTCCCTTTATCATAGAAACTGCCTGAGATGTGTAGAAACACAAGGTTATAATTTCCTGATTAAACTCTACATTTCAGCAATTCATCAAGATCACTGTCAACTGGAAAGCAAATGGTTTGTGGGGAGGAGAAATTATAAAAGAGGAATTGATTAAAAACACTGAACTTGGGAGACCAGATTAGTGATCATATTCCTAATTTATAAACTAAATATATTTACAGTGTAAACAACTTCTTTATTCACTTTTTTTGAGGAAATTTTTTTGACTGTCTACTCAAACACATCACTCTTTACCTGAACTAACAGAATTATACCCATATAAATTGCCTCCATTTGACCATGCCATTTTAAAATGTGTATAACTTTTTTGCAAATGAAATTGAGAAATTCCACAAGAGGGAGCAAATTAATATGTGTGATTACTGCAAATTCTGTTTAACAAGATGACAACTGAATGATTTTTCTAATGCCTGTTGGATTATCTGTAGAGTTAAATTAAGCAGGGTTTTTTTGTGCTGTGCCTTCACTCTCCTACCCCTAAAAAAGTTGTACTGAAGGTGAGAAAAGACTGGATATAGGTTAGCAAAAATTCACTTTTGTATTAAAAAGCATTCCATAAACCAATAAAGGTAAAATTTGTGTGGCATTAGGATAATGAGCTCATTGAATCAATGGCAAGCTTCTGTTGACATCAGTGAGCTTTAACTCTGTCAGGACCAGAGCAATCTGTAGAATTCACAGTTCATATCTATGTAGTCAAATCCCTGTTCATAGCTTAATTAAATGGGCTGTTCAGGGAAGCCACAAGAGGAACAGAATCCTCTCTTTTCCGCCCACTAACAGCCCCTACTAGTCCTCAGTAGTGTTTGCAGCACCCTCTGAAAGATTTTGGCTAGTGTAAGCGTAGTTATGGGCTCCCAGTTTGTCCCCCCAACTCACTGGATATGTCTGAACTGCAGAGTTCACTCCAGAGTTACCTGTACTCAAATACTCTGAAGGAAGCTTTGCTCCATTGAGAAAGACCATGCTGCAAAATAATACTTGAGCAGCATAGAGTGATTGTGTTACCAGCTGACAAATTGTCTGTAGCCTAGACTCCCTCCTGGGCTAGCCAGGTTGATGTAAAAGCAAAACCATTCTTGAACTAAGGTTTCCGGGTTTTTTTTGTGTGGATGGGACCCAAGTTAGGAGCAGCACTTGAGTATTAATGTGCACTAATTCTACAATGAAGAGAAGTCCACTCTCCTGTGGGCTAGAGTTGTGGTATACTGTGGATGTACAGAACTTCCAAATGGCTTCTCTGTTCCTTGACCCACCCCCTTCTCCCTTCCTCACCCCTGTCCAGCACAATCACACAGGTTCTGTAATCAAGGAGCCTCCTGCAGTCCTGCATGCTCACAATAGCTTATACATGTGGTTTTTCAAAATATTTGGATGCTCAGTATTTAATAGTCACTTTAATAACTGAGGGCTTGTCTGCACTACCTGCCGGATCGGCGGGCAGTGATCGATCCAGCAGGGGTCGATTTATTGATGAATTGACTGCTGAGCATTCTCTCGTTGACTCCAGTACTCGCCCAGAACGAGAAGCGCAAGCGGAGTTGACGGGAGAGCGCCAGCTGTTGACTTACCACAGTGAAGACACCGCGGTAAGTAGATCTAAGTATGTCGACTACAGCTACGCTATTCACGCAACTGCAGCTACCTGATCTTAGATCGACACAGCATGGTAATGTAGACAAGCCCTTAGTGCTCTACATGCCTCTTCTCAGGGACATTACCCACAAGTGTCTAAGGGCTTTTCTAGTATAAATGCGATAAATCGGCCCCCGCTGGATCGATCACTGCCCACCAATCCACCAGATAGTGTAGACAAGCCGTAAGTTCCTTCAACTAAATCTCAGTTTACTGACATGTGCTTATGTTCCCTCTGTAAATGTTGCATTAATCAGCTTCTGTGATTATTCAAGGCCCTGCTTATTCCAAATGTTTCTGCTAATATTTCAGAAGAGCAGGGCCATACTGCATTGATGATCAGCTCAAAAATGATGTCATATATTCTCAATAGTTGAATACATCAAAGGTTTGAGAGATTTTTGTATTTTTAAAGTAAGATTATAAAAAAAACACCGAAGTGAAATATTTCCCTTCTTTGTTTGGAATGTTTTGCTTATACTGTAACTAGGTTACCAAACTGGCATGATGGGCTTGACAGCTGGTTGGCCAAGTCTGCATATCTGGCAATATCATGTTGCAGGTGCAGGAATAAAATGCTCATTCTCCAGAACAATTGCCTATGTCTCGCCATACGTCCTTGGACTCCTTGCAGACAACAGCTTTTCTTTCTCACTCACTGCACAGCTGAAGAACAGAACTGCATTAATCCTTTTATCCCCAACTTCCTACCATAAAAATTGATTCCATCAAAAGTCATTTTTTCTAAGATTCCTTTTGAAATCAAATCTGCTTTTTCTTTTTTCCCCTTCAGCAGAGCAGGCAATGTTTGAGTTGCAGGTTAACTTACAAGTTAATTTTGAATCAATTTATTACAGCAGTGACATTTAAGTTTATCACAGCAGGACTGCCAGTGTTTCCATTATAAGCAGAATGCTATATAAAAAATAAATCAAGTTGGGTCAAACTACATGGGGTAGGGTGGAATTGCAAATGTATTACTTGGAAAATAGCCTTCTCAGATGAAACTTGACACATCATTTCCCAGACTGAGAAGAATGTATTTTGAATAAAATCTTATAAAATCTATTAAGCTGTTTTAATAAAGAGCCTAATATTCTAAGGCCCTTTCATACTGCCGGGAAGTTGTCCTTAGTGTACATGGGAATTAGACCCTAACTGTTGTAGTAAAACAAACATTTTAAGGCTTGGGTGTGCCTTTATGACACCGCCATCCTGTACAGGAGTAAAAATGGTACCACTTTGCTATGAAAACTGTAGGAAAAATTCTGACAGACTTGGACAGTTTTCTTCTTGGGGCTCCAGGGGGGCATGTCATAGTGAGACACTGCCATCTTCTGAAGGGACAACATATACTTCCATGGCCAGTATTGAAGGTTAATGTTACTGGCAGCAGTATCCTACAGCCAACCAACTATCACTGCACATATGAAAATGTCACATAAATTTATGGCTAATGTAGCTTACAGCTGATGCTTAAAAGTAGGTGAATCTTGAGAAATGGGAGACAAACACAGTGATGTCAGAGATTGAAACACAGCCTATCAGAAAGAGAAACCCTGAGAAATTGATGCAACCACAGGCTCTCCAAGTACATGAAGATTTATTAATTGACTTATTTCTCTAAATTACCTTACTAAGGCTGGATGTAATTTGAGTAGGGATGTTTAGCAGCATTTTGTACTGAGTAAAAATCAAATTAAATTAACTTTTCTAACAATCTGTAGTGATAAATTTTGCTCATTGCTTGGGGCATGAGCAAATAGGAAAATGAACTTCTGTTCTCTGGTAGGATATAAAAAGTACCTGACCTGTGGTACTCATTATAGGCAAAGGGCACACAGGAAGTGTTGTCAAAGTGATGGCTGTTGTCAGTAAAGCACATGGGAAATCATGGTGGTTATTCCTAATGGTCAAAATAAGAAAGGGGGCTGAGAGTGTATATTATTTCTTCTATTAAGTACTCTGAAACATGGAAAGACGTTAAGGATCTGATTGTCTTCCCACTGTCACTGCTGTAACTTGCTGACTCATGCACTAACTTCAGTGGAGTTACCGCAGTCTAAAATCAGCGTCAGAGGTGAAGATGATCAGGCCCTTAACATTTTCGTGTTTCATTTACAGCACTGTCAGGGAGAGGAGAATTGGGTTAGAAACATTCAAATGATATTGGTTTTTGTTTGTTTGTTTTGTTTCTTAAAAGACCGACTGCATGGTGGTTGTCAGTTCTTACTACAGCCAAGGGGGCTTCATAAACTTGTACACACAACTGTTGTATCTCTCAGGTGGCCAAAACCAGTTCTCTTGAATAAATGTATGTAATTACCCCTGAAGTCAGGGTAGAATTTAGGCCTTTGTATTTTAACCCAGACTGATTCCTCTACTTAATTAAAAGCGCTGATTCAGCAAGATACTTAAGTATGTATTTAACTGTAAACACCAGAGTAGCCACACTGAATTTCACGGGACAACTCAGGTGCTTCCCGTAAGATATGGGCTAAAGTCCTTTTCTAAGTTGAGGCCATGATGTGCAATATTTACTATTTTATTTAGATTTAAAAGAATGCCCAGACACAAGCTCTAACTTTCCTGGTAGCAGTTAAATTCATAATTTCAAAATATCACCCAGCAGCATAATGAAGTAAAAAAATTAAACTTACTGGCCACTAAATAATAAATACAGCAGCATGTGATCATCTCACCTGCCCTCAGTTTTATTTGCAACTCTATCAAATTAGTGGCTTTTAAAGTGTTCCTGAAGCTCACAAGTGATACTGAGTTTCAAAGCTAACAAAATCCACACTTAGTAGATTCATGTTGATATGCATTGCAGCAATATGAACACCCCATAACTTGCAAACAAAACCCTATGTTCTTAGCTCATTTGGTAGAAAAGATTGACTAGAAGAATCCTGTAGTGTACAGAATGTTGTAGTCCTGTTGCTAGGACATATTAGTCTTATATTATATGCTTCAGAACATTTACAGTTCTGCCATGGAATATAATGAAAACTAAACTCCACCTGTCAAATGAGCAAAATACATCTTGTAATGCATCATACTTGTTCTATTGTATTTGTTTGCTTACGCTCAAAATTCTGTAATTCACAGTGGGTATCTTGATCATTAGTGCTAATTAGCAAGATTTTAATGTTGTTTTTATGTAAATAAAGTTGTCACTTCATGCAGTGAATCAGACTTGCAACATATGTCTTTCTTTCATTTGTCTATTTTCTTATTTGGAAAAAGGAATCAATTCGTATAGATTAGTGATATCCTTGGCAATATCCAAGTTGATCACTAATATAGGTTCACCCAATATATGATACTGGAGCATCATCCATAGGGTCTGAAGGTGGGGATGATCTGGGCCAATAAAAGCATTCAAGGGGTCAGTATCAAAATATGGTTGAGTATTTGGACTGGATTTCAAATGTACTTTTTAAAGTCTTAATTTTCTCTAATGGATGTTCAGTGATTGAGCCCAAATCAAAACAAAGAAGTCATTTAAGAGCATGTGTACACACAGACCTATATCTGTATAACCTTGTCACTCTGGGGTGAGAAAAATCCAAATCCCTGAGCAACGTAATTATATCACTCTAACCCCCTGTGTAAACAGAGCTATGTTGGTGGAAGAGCTTCCACGTAGCTACCACCTCTCAGGGACATAGATTAAAGATGCTGACAGGAGAAGCTCTCTTGTCGGCATAGGAGCATCTTTCATAAAGTGCTACAGTGGCACAGCTGCACTACTGTAGCACTGTACATAAGGACAAGCCCTAAGTGTTACATTGCTGTTAGATTTTGTATTTAGTATAAGATGGAGAGAGGCTGTGGTGTTGTTTGAACAGTCTAAAATGTTGATCGCTGCTACTTTAGCTACAAGCTGATAGCACTCAGTATTTAAGCCTGTCATCATAAGTGACAGAGTCCTACATTAGCTGCAAAATAATGTAAGAAGAAAGCTTTTAATAATGTCCCTTTATAGGAAAAAAATGCACTTAGCACTCAGTGAGAGTGCTAATAGCTTACAATCTGTACATTTTCCATAAAGAAATACTGTCAAGAGCTGGCAAAAATTGCCATGCTTTTATTTTAACTTTTTTGTTCTTACTTATAAAAAAAAAATCTTTCATCCCTACTTGAGCTCTGTAACACAATTAAAATAAAAATTATCTTGCATCTTTCTACTAAGTGCCCCTCCACCCTACCCTCTTACTACCTCCCTCCCCCAAAACAGACCACCACAACAGGACAAATCAGTACACTACACTTCCCTGTGAGTGAAGATGTGAGTATGTGCATCACACTTCACTGTATCCATCTACTCTCTTGCTTTGAGCAGGCAGGATATTGAAATTGAAGACAATGCTACCCTGTGAAGTGCTTCAAAGAGTGGAAATTTCATATATTTCATTACTCTGCTTGATTGAAAGCAGCAGACTGGCAGAACAGGAGCTAAAGCGTGATGTACTCGCATGCACCCATGGTTCAAAACATGATTTGTAAATCTAATTTTAGCTCTGCCAGCCTTGACAGTGTCGTTATAACAATAGTTCAAGCTTTACCTTAATATGAGATCTCTGAAAATGTAAACTCCATGAAATTATAAATATTTGAGGCAGACAGTTAATAACAAAAACGATGAGTTTGAAAGAATACTTTGCTATATCTTGGCTGACTGCTGCCATTGATTTCATGCTCTGGTAGACCTTAAAGGACAATGGAACATAACGTTTCATTTATGGTTTTCATTGTGAATTTAAGGTGAATCTAAATTCATTGCTTTTAAACCATCCTAATACTTGTGCATGTTGCTATTTTTTCAAAGTCAGCTGGGCAGAATACTGGGGAGAGGGGAAGAGGACATGTATGGATGCATGCTACATTCCCCCTGTACATTCCCAGAAGCCCTAGGGTAGATTGTGCCTTCCTCAAAGCAGGCTCATGCCAATTGGGGCATAATCTAGTCATGAATATCAGAAAACTCTGCAGCTACTTCACTCACCCTTTAATCCTATATATTCAAATATAGACATTTCAATTCATTATTAGGTTAATATAATATAGAGAGATCTCTATAAACATGTTAAATGTACTTTCTTATTTATAAAGTACGTGTTAAGCATTCCTTCATTTTGTTTTATTCTGATTTTTTCCCTCCTCCATCACAGGATAATATAATAATGACTGATAATTTCTCACTCTCATTCTCACAAAGGTCTTGAGAGAGACAACTAACATCTAATACATTTATTATTACTGCGCCATTTCAGTCACAATATTTAAGAAACATTTAAGAATTTTATATTGATGCCAAATATTCAAGAATATCCATTACAGAGCTTTATCTACAGTGTTCTGTTCAGGGGCAGCGCTAGGTATTTTGCCGCCCCAAGCATGGCAGGCAGGCTGCCTTTGACGGCTTGCCTGCGGGAGGTCCCCGGTCCTGTGGATTTGGCGGCATGCCAGTGGGAGGTCCGCTGAAGCCGTGGGACCAGTGGACCCTCTACAGGCATGCCGCCGAAGGCAACCTGTCTGCCGCCCTCGCGGTGACCAGCAGAGTGCCCCCCATGGCTTGCCACCCCAGGCACGCGCTTGGTGTGCTGGTGCCTGAAGCTGCCTCTGGTTCTGTTACTTTCCTGGAAAAAAATATAATGAGGCTCTGAAGCCTTTAGAAATAGTGATAAATAAAGGCTGGGATTTTTCAGAGCTGCTCAGTAGAGTTAGGTTCCCAGCTCCTATTAGAATTCAGGAGAATCTGAATACTGTACCTAATTTCATTAAGCAGCTTTGATTCATAGTTCCAGAGATTTTAAAACAATAAAGGACTGTTTATGATCATCTAGTCTTATCTCCTGTATACGCAGGCCATCGACTTTCACTCAAGTAATTCTTGTATCAAGCCTATAATTTCTGTTTGAGCTATAGCATATCTTTTAGAAAGATATCAGTATTGATTTAAGGACTTAAAGTAAAGAAGAATCCACCACGTTAAGTTATTCCACTGGTTAATCACCCTCAGGTTTTTTGTAAATCAAACCTTATTTCTAGTCTGAACTTGTCTATCTTCAGCTTCCAGCCACTGGACCTTGAAAATCACAGCCAAACAGGTTTGTGATATACAGCTGGGCATTTGCTAGATGTCCAAAATTATTCCCATTCCTGGAGACAACAGTTAGAATGAGTTTCTAACAACCTACTGTACCTGCCCTAACTAAAGGGTTGATCATACTCTAAGGTACCCCACATTCAGAGGAGATTCTCTTCATATATATCTTCTCTTTCCACGCAGACGGATGTCCACTGTGTCTGTAGCAAGGTTTCCTCCTGCTTAGCTGTAAAAAGGGATCCCAAGATTGAAACTTTGTATGCAGAAATATTATATTATCTCCTGTACACATGTGCACAACTCCTATCAAGTCTGGAGGTATGAACCGTCTCCTTTTATATAAGAAAAAATATATAAAATATATTTAAAGATCCCATTTGATGAGTTCTGTGGGATGTTGACTTTTCAGCCATTGTATATTGTTATTGCCCCTGTATCCTGAGTGATTAACCAATATGTGGGGTCTTTCAAGGGTGTTCCAATTAGGAGGAGACATTGATATGAGTCAGATATATTTTTTGGTGCAATCCTGTTTGTTTACAAGGAACATACACACAGCTGCTCTATTCCCCTGAACTCAAACAGCAGATGGTTCCCTTGTTCTGAAATCCCCAAATCTGCCTCTCCAGTTCTGTCTCTCTGCTTCCTCTCAGCTCCTTCTCTGGCTTTCTGTTTGCTCTCTCCTGCCTGGCTTTTTTGCCTTTTACTCACCACATGCAGTTTATCAAACAGAATTTGTAGTCAGGAACCCCTCAGACCACAAAGTTTAGCTCTGCTTAGGCTTTGCCATAACCCACAGTGTCTTGGTCAGTAGCCTCCTAATATTTCCAGCTAGCTAGCACTACATAGAGGCTTAATTGCACCTCCATAGAACACCCATAGGCTTTAACCAGGTCTGTAATTGTCTTTAGATCAAAGACCCCCAGATAGAAGAGGTTAACAATTTTCTAGCATAACCAGAATCCAAAATAAAGTGTGAAACTTGCATTGTTTTGGGGGCAGGTGTTCATTTTGCACATTTCAGTTTGAAAAATTGCCCAAAGCAGAAGATAGATATTTAATTCTGCATGGAAATAAATAAGCAAATACATGTAACTTTTTGTAGGCCCAATTTTCCGTTCCCCTAAACTGTGTAGTCATTTACACCAGTGTAAAGAGAGTATAAAGTGCTACCAAATCAGAAAAAAATAAACCTTTTTACCCAATATATTCTTGCTTCCCATTAGTGCACAAGGTGCAGGGCAACAGAGAATCTGATCCTTGAATTTTTCTCTATTTAGCTAAAGTGCAGTACAGAAATGAAGACCCAACTTCCTATCTCTCTGTCCCTGGAAGCTTTGCATACTGGTTATGATAACCAGGCAACATTAGAAATAAAGTAACTTAAAGCCATCCAATTTAGTTTAATATAACTTTTCGGGCTGGAGTAAAAAACACAAACCTTCATTTGCTAAAAGGGCCATATTTTGTAAGGGCCTTAAAATTTTTCCACTGTGTCTGCATGTGCAAATGCACAAATTATGTGATTTCTTGTTCATCTATTTACGTGCTTTCAGTGTGCAAATATTACTTTTCATGTGTACCTGTGGTGTTTTTCTGCATGTGCCAATGTTAAAAGATAGCCACTGGGATCTTAATATAAAACAGCAATTGGTTCTCCACTAATAGCACTGCTAATTAATGGAGAGTGCAGAAACAGAGTAAGCATATTGCTAATATAAAAAAATCCTGGTTATTAATAATAGATGTCAAAGAGAAGCCTCCCTCTCATAGTTTGTTCTGTCTCAGAGAGTTCATTCTGCAGCTCCCAGTGTCTAGAACTTCCCTGGAAGCTGACTCTTGCTCTCCAGAATCAATACTGTATATTATAGCTCAGTCCAGATTTCCACTTATTAAAGATCTATTAGGGTGAGCTGCCTTCAGGTGCAGGATTGCTCCCTATACTGTTTTCTGTTTTTTACACTCTGAGTATTAGGAAATGGAAAACCACACCCCAACTTTTATATTATGAGCTGTTGACTAGACCATAATGGCCCAATTCTTCAGTATAGCCACAAGTGGTTCAGCTTTACTGAAGACGAGTGACTGAAGGAAGTTCATTGTGGCTACCTGATTCAGTGTTACTTAGCCCTGGCATGAGTTAGAGCAGGATTAGACATGCAGAGCTGAGCTCCCCCATGCCTCTTCCTTTCTCTCTCTTTCCCCATTATGACTCTGGTTAGGAGAATGGCTGGTCTAGGATATGACTGTTGAAAGAAAAACATGAGACTCCTGTGCTTTGCCATCACTGGTTTTGCTGATACAATGTGAAATGCATCATGCTGCAGCAATCCATAACCTATAGTAGAGCAGATAAAAATCTCATGCTAGGCTGTTATAAGAAGCTAATCTTTTGTCTTGGGCACTTCTGGAAGCCCTTGCTCCAGATTGTGGCATTTATTCACAGTAAGGCCAGTGCATGGCTGCACCATTCCAGGAGGAGCTTGGGGAGGAATTTCATGGTACAGTATACTCCCCTGTCTGTCGCTGGCTAGCTCCATGGAAAAGGGACGTATCCTTGAGGCTTCCTCCTCTCCTCATCCCTTTCGGGTACAGTTTTTTTGCTCCCATAAGTGCACAGAAGGAGCACTAGAATTGGTTTTGGTCCTTATAGGGTGCAATAAGAAGATTCCTTCTGCCCACCCCTGCCCCTCTGCGTAGACCAGGGACAATTTACCCTGTATAGGTCTAGGAATGGCATTTTTAAAAAATGTCTGGCTGATGTACTAAATGCTCAGACAAACTCAATTGCCTTTTTTATGGAATCTTTGAAAGAAACATTGATTGGTCCTTTTGACTTTCAGCTGCCTGGATAAAACTTTGTTCAGCTCTTTGAACACATGCCTTTCTGTACTGCTGTGGCTAGCACTATAGATTCAACAAGTGATGCTTTAACATGTGTTGTTGTTAATCTATAGAGACTGCTGTTAGAAATTTCTCCATGCAATATGTTTTGAGCTGCTTTGTCATACCTTCCACCCACCCCTCCAAAGTGTAGTAAATGCCTGCAAAACTTCATCAGTTAAAACTATGGTCACAAATGCTGGGAGGTATATGGGGGACATGTCTCTCTCCAGGAGTCCTTTCCTTTCCCATGGTGCTGTCCACCTAAATCTAGTGGCAAAATGAAGACAAAAGGCAACATGAAAGCCCTCTCTCCCTCCAGTCTGTAGCCCCTCTTAGCTGCTCTTCTTCTCCACAGTTGCAATCCTTTATATTAGCAGTAGGAGGCCCGGGTGGTAATTGTGCTTTACTGCCCCAATCAGTCCTGAAGAATGCAAAATCTGAGGTGCTAACCAACTTTAGAAACCCATTATCACATTTCCCAGCCACCTGCCAGACGTTTCTACCTCATAGCAAACCAAGTTCACTGTTTACAACTCCCTCCATTCCCCTCTCCTCAGCATCTAATCACAGCTGATTTAACCTAATAACCACATCTTTCTATAACCACCAATGACTCCACCCATTCTCTTTTCCTTCTAGAAGATGGTGGAAGGGAAGCTTGCACTACTACTAGCCATGAACGTAGAGATTCCCATCACTTCCTTTTTAATACTTTTTTACAATACAGTTTTTGTTCAGATGAAATAGGAGCCTAAGGTTTCTATTATCGTTAATTCTTTCAAACATACACAAGATTCATCTAATTAGTAGAGTGACATAGAAGTAGAACTGGTTGGGAATTTTGCCAATTTGTTGATCATGACACTTTTTACAGGAAAGGGTCAGTTTTGACTAATTTCTCAGCACCAAAATTTTTTTGAATAAAAGCTTTAAAATTGTCTTTAGATGTTTTTGAAATGAAAAATTCTGGTTTTCTGGTTGACTTTACACTTTGAAATGTGAGCTAATTAGAGTTAAAACACTTATAAAAATTAAAAATGGCTGAAATGGAAACAAAACATTTTGAAATTATCTAAGCATTTCAGTTGACCTGAACCAAAAAGTTTTTTAATTTTTTTCACAGGATGTGTGGGAATGCATTTTCCTTCAGTGTAGACATTAAAACAAATAAACTGAAAGCAACCAATAAAAAAGGATTTTTTTTAAAGCCCTTCAATTTATGCAACAGGGTTGAATGTTGAATAATTATTCACATTTTTCCCATTATTTTACTCTCTCTAATTAGTATACACTACACTTTCCATTTTTTACATTTTAGTCATACCATTAATGAAACCTGATAATACTTATCACAAAGGACATTTTAAAGTTGGGTAATTGATGCATGCTAGTAATAATTGTTACATATTTATATAACGTGTACAATTTAAAATAAATCCATATTTACATTAAATGAAATAAAAGTTTACTATAAAAGTTAAATACAAATAAGTCCTTTTTAGATATTTATAATATTTAATTAGTATTATTGTGAAATATATTATTTATTACAACTCCCACTCTTACCCTGACTTATTAAGTGTGTATTGGGAGGTTGATTTGAAAAATATTGAATACAGATAGTATTGCTACATCAAGATCATCATAACAGCTTCTTAACTGAATTTTTCAACTTATTTGAGATTCATAACTCATCAGAACACCTCTGTACTCTTTGCCACTACCTCTCAACCAGGGATTGTGAGGAATCTGTCCATTAACCTCCACAAAGCAAGAAACAACTTTTACCTTTTTAACAATTTAGATAATGCTCCTTCTCTTCACAACACTTAACATATCAAATGTTTTCAGTGACTCTTTGAAAGTAAATGTAATGTTTTTGAGGGAAGGAAGCACCTGACTGATAGCTCCGTAAATTCAAATGTTCTACTTTATCCCCCATCATAGATACACAGCACAAGAAGCGCAAAAGCAAACATCTTCAACCCTGTTAGAGAGGGACTGCATCTATGAGTGAAGGAGTATTTCAGTCTCTTCACTGTGCTTTTTTGATTCTTGGTCTTACGGAAAGATTGTAAATTGAGATAGTGTGGCTTTTCTGGTGCATGGACACATACTGCAAATAATTAAATGGAGAATGCCTACTCTTTTCACTTAAGGCTGTTCACTAGTCCCTCATTTTGCTTAGTGTACTGAACAACTATCAGATTCTTTTTCACTTAGAGCCAGATTTGTAAAGGAATTTAGGTATCTGAAGATACAGACAGGTGCCTAATGGAATTTTTAAAAGTACCTTGAATGGGAGTTAGGCACTTATTTGCATCTTTAGGCACCTAAATACCATGCTCCCTAGTCTAGATTCAAACTCCCACTGAAACTCTTTGTACTATTCACTGCCTTCTGAACTTATCCAGTCCCTCTGGCATTACTAATAAGAACTGTCCATCATAATTTATGGCATTGTCTTCATTGATTGTTTGTAAACAAGCTGATTAAAATCTCACATGCTTTTTAAATTAAAAAAAATGGCTCTAAACTTGTGTCAGGAATTCTTGTGAATCAGTGAACTTGTATCCTTGTTTTCACAATGGATTTAAAGCCAATTTGGATTTTTTTCTGATGTTTTAAAGCCTCCTTATGATTTTTAGTAATTGTCCATATACATAATCAGTAAAGTAACCATTCCAAAGTCCATTCCAAATTTCCTGTTCCATTCAGGCTTTTCAGCATAACTCAGCCTGTTTCTACTAGTCAAGTCAGTGTCCTCATTGATATTAAATCCATAACAGAACCTTTAGAGGATTGCACTCTGCTATGGTATCACTCAGTTATACAAGTGATCCTGCTTGCTTTAAAATACATGCATCTTTTAGCATCATTTTCCAGGAAAATGATGGGCATTTACTTTTATGGGTACTGCCTAGGCTGAATCAACAGGTTTGGGTAACTATTAATATTAAGTGGATTTATGAATGTTAGGACTGGCAAGGCTTCCTTTGTTCACTTCTGTAACCAGTGCTTGAAATAAGTCTGGAAAGTGTGTGTGTACACACTATAAGATTCATAGATGTCAAGATCAGAAGGAGATCACTGTGATCATCTAGTCTGACTTCCCATGTAATCCAGGCCATAGAACTTCCCCAAAATAATTCCTAGAGCAGATGTTTTACAAAAACACCCTGTCTTGATTTTAAAATGGTCAGTGATGGAGGAACCAACCCTTGGTGGGTTGTTCCAATGGTTAATTACTCTCTCTGTTAAAAACTTATACCTTATTTCCAGTCTGAATTTGTCTAGCTTCCACTTCCAGCCATTCAATCATGTTAGACTTTCCTGTGTACGTTTGAAGAGCCCATTATTAAATATTTGTTTCTCACGTAGGTACTTGTAGACTGTAATCACATTGCTCCATAACCTTTTCTTTGTTAGACTCAAGAAGCGCAATCAATTTAGCTTATCAGAATAAGGCATGTTTTCTAATCATTCTCATGGCTCTTCTCTGAACCCTCTCCAATTTGTCAACATCCTTCCTGAATTGTGAACACCAGAACTGGACACAGTATTCCAGCAGTGATTGCACTGGTGTCAAACAGAGGTAAAATATCCTCTCTCTTCCTACTTGAGATTCCCCTGCTTATGCATTCAAGGATTTCATTAGTCCTTTTGGTCACAACATTTCACTGGGAGCTCATGTTCAGTTGATTGTCCACCATGACTCCCTAATCCTTCAAGACTCACTGCTTCCCAGAAGAGAATCCACTATCCTGTAAGTATGGCCTACATTCTTTGTTTCTAGATGCATATATTTACATGTAGCCATATTAAAATGTGCGTTATTTGCTTGCAACTGCTTACCAAATGATCCAGATCCCTCTGAATCAGTGACCTGTCATCTTCATTATTTACCACTTCCCCAGTTTTTGTCATCTGCAAACTTTATCAGAGATTATTTTGTTTCCTTTCAGGTCATTAATAAAAATGTTTAATAGAATAGGGCCAAGACCTGATCCCTGTGGGACCCCACTAGAAACCCATTCGATGATGAGTGGAATTGAACAATGGGGAGCAGGATTCAGGAGGGAGCTAAGATGCTACCAAACACATCCCTTTCAGGTCGTAATACTGGCCTCTTTCCATGCCCAGTAAAGATCTTTCTTAGAATTCTTCCGTCTTGTTGCATCACTTATTGCTAATAAAATGTGAAGGTAGAGGAGTGGGTATTTGAGTGGCTGCTGGTTTTCTCCTCTAGTGGGTGATGGAAGAGGGGACATCTACCTCTCGCCAATCTCCACGCTCCTGTTTCACACCCATGATTTTTGTCCATTCTCAGGCTTCTTGTCTCATGGATGGCTCCTGTGGTATTTTCCGTTACAATTTCTGACATATGATTGGAAGGATAACTCTCTCTCTCTGTGGCCTGGAGGAGGTGCAGTGGGTACCGTGCAACCTATCCTCTTGGCAGAGAAGAGGAAGTTGCGTTCTAGCTGCTTTAACCATAAAGTTGCTAGTATTGGCCAGTATATCATGCCAACAAAAAGTGCTGCTATGAAATAACTGCCTATACCAGCTCAGTTTGCTATGTTCATTCTAAATGGCTACTTTAAGGGATAGCAAGGACATCAAAGAGAAGGGCCCTTACAAGGGGAGTAGAATTCTCCAAACTCAACCATTAAATGATAATTTAAATAATTTAATTTAAAATAGCATGCCTATGGAATATCTTAGAGCGTCCGGAATATGAATCGAGCAATTTCTAAGTAAAGTAGGACCCATTTATTAATGCATGTTCCATCCATGCTTCTGATCCATAGTAGCTTTTGCTGTGACTGTACATAAGTCACTATGAACTCAAGTACCACTCCAAGCAACACAAGAAACTGAGTGTATACATCATTCAAAAATTATATAAAACTCGCAATACCTGAGCATATACATGAGTGAAGAAGCATTGATCTCTTCTGGCCAGATCTTGCTTTTAGCTGGGATGACTTTAGTCTAACCTGCTGAGGGCAGTGAGTATGATATAGCACAGACCATCTGTGATTCCCTGCTCTTAACAGAGACTGATAGTCTTTTGACCATCTGCTAAGATTCAAGCCAATCGTCTTGGCTCATAGTGATGTCTTCCTTCCTTTCCCGTGCCAGTCTAAATCATTTGGGGATTTTGTTTTTGGCTGGAGCAGGCAGGTAGAGACCTTTGAAGTCAGTTCTTTTCCTTGCTGGCTGCAGGAATAAAAGGGAAGTCACATATTTGCACTGAGTGCTACAATGGGGTTGGGTGAGAGATAAAGGAAAATTGTTTAAAATTAATTATTGTTTGTTGGTATGAGCCCAGTGATGAGGTAGCTGAGAAAATCCTAGATGAAGACGGTCTTTGCAGAATTCTTAGTTGGAAAAGTACACACAATCCTTGGAAGCTGCCACCACAATTGGCATTCTCAACAGAGAGTCCAAGGGTTTCATGTGTATTAACACAGTGTGGAAGTGAGATGGTAATGAGGGCTAATCAATTTCCCAAGATGGGAAGACAGATGATTTTTTGCATCAGAGTAGTGCTTGAAGGCTGCACACATACAGAGGGATATCATTAGGCCCGTGCACCACTTATGTCTTAAAACTGAACTTTCATATGACCTAAGTGTTGCACAGGCTTTGTGCTGGCTATGTGTAGAAGGATCAGTGTTTTCCTGAGTAAGTAGAGAACAATGCCCTTGCTGATGCTAGAGATGCTGTAAGAGTGAGGATGCTAAACCCAATGTCCTGGCCAAATTCTCCCTCAGGCATTTAAGTCCAGCCTGCCCTTCCTATTTGTCATGATCTTCTTCAGTTCCTTTCCTAAGATGTTTGCAATGTTATTGAATAACAACCGTGTTCCACCCGTGATGCAACACCACTTCAGTGAGGAGTAAAGGCATCTTACCTTGGCATGTTTCTTGCTATAACTGGATAAAATATCCATAACAAGAGTTATGTTTTTAATTACATTTTCCTGTTTTTGAGTTTGCAAATGTTCCAAAAATTGGTGCAATTGTTTTAAAATTATTTGAAATATCATATACAACATTTTTCATGATCTAGATGTTTCTGAAAATTTTAAAAACTGCATAAGGGTAACAAAATCAGACTGGTGAAGAGAGAAATGGAGAATACTTGAAATTACTTCTTGGTAAAATGTTCCATCAGTAGCCAATATGCTCCCTTCAGCCTCACTGTGCTGTGCAGAAATTGTTTCAGTGTGCTGAGTAATAACATGGTTTTTAAACTAAACTGTGTCTTTGTTCAGAGAGCTATTTACAGAAATGTTGTAACATCAGTGAGCATTCCATCCACGTGGATACAGATTGGTGCCTTCTCTAAACTTTTCCCTCCTGCAACCTGTGCCCCTCCCTCAACATTCCATGCAGGTTGCTATAAAAGTGATTAAAGCTGTGGTAGGCCACTGGAATGGAGGAAAATAACTAAACAGGTTTCTCTTTTTTAATCTGTGTAGTCATTTACGCATTTTGCAGAATATCTGCACCAACTCTGATCTACACAGAAGCAGCGTGCAGAGTTGTTGGGAAGGAACGCTAAGCAATGTGTTCCCTTCACCTCCACAGACAGTGGCTCATCTCCAGGAGACAATTTTTAGAGGGTCCATTCTACTTGAATTAGTATTAACTCCAAACTTCTGTTCTCTGACTCCTCTCCTCTGAATTACAAGAAGCAATCAGACAATTTTAGCCAGTGGTAGCCTGGGTAGTAGTCTTGCCATGATGTGTGTGTGTGTGTGAAGAATGGCTGTGGGGACATTTTTCAGTGTTTCTGGGGAGGATCTAAGGTGCTAGCCACCCGGAACACTAGGCCCTGTCAAATAGCAGTATTTTTCTAAATGCTGACATGAAATAAAGCTTTTGTATTTCCATTATACTTTTCTCTAGGCTTTATACACTCTCTGGAGATGGCTGGGAGTTAGAGGGGCAGATTAATTATTTCAGAGCACAATTTCCTTCCTAAATTAATCAAAATCAGATTCCCATTTAGGGGAGGAGGTGTTGGTGATAGGACTTTCTGCTGCCACTCCTGGCTTTCTTCCATTTTCACAAATTAGCTGAATTTTACATGTGAATGTGCAAATACATAACATTCAAAGTTATTGGATGGTGAGCTCAGATTGCTTAATCTAACACAAAAAAGTTTTGAAGCCAAAAATTTTTCATATGGCTGCAGTTATTCATTGCAAAAATAGAAATGTATTGGGTTCCTGCCTTTCATTCTTCCTACAACAGGAGGACTTTGGGAACTATGCTCCTGATGTACTGTTGTTCAGAAAGGAATATACAGTAGTGCTGGCCTTTGAGACTTGTTATGGTTTAGAGCTGAAATTCCAGTGGCTTCTCAGTCCTTGTGTGTTATGTAACACTGTACCTTAAGAGCATAAGGATGGCCATAATGGCTCAGACCAATGGCCCATGTAGCCTAGTAGCCTGTCTTCCAACAGGGGCCATTGCCAGACACTTCAGAGGGAGTGAACAGAACAGGGTAATTTACTGAGTGATCCATTCTTTGCCATCCAGTTCCAGCTTCTAGCAGTCAGAGGTTTAAGGACACTCAGAGCATGAGGTTGCATCCCTGATTACCATGGAGGGTGGGGGAAAAGGGGGTATCACAGGCCAGGGGAGGCTAAACCTCCCCAAACAGTCAGGTGTGGCCCCACCCACACTCTACCCCGATCCCCGCTTCTGTTTCCTGCTCTTCCTCTGTGGTCCCAGCCCAGGATGCTCCTGTTTCCTGAAGCAGGCTAGGGCTGAGGCTGGGGTTAGGGCTGGCTGGCAGCCTAGAATTTGTGGAGGCTGGGGCTGATGTTTGGGCTGCCTGGCACTGGGGGCGCCCACTTGGCATTCCAGGTCTAGGGGCACCTGCCCAGCGGGACAGGATTCAGGCTGGGGCGGGGCTCCTCCAGCTGTGTTGGGGGGCTCAGGACTCTGGAAGGGGAGGATGGTGAGGGGTAGAGCCTCAGGCAGAAGGGGCGGGGCCAGGGGCTAGCCTCGCGAATGGGCACTTCACACACTGCCTATGCAGATGACCTTGGCTACTAGCTATTGATGGAGCTATCCTCCATGTTCTCTTCCATTTTGAATCCAGTTGTACTTTTGGCCTTCACAACATTCCCTGGCATTGAGTTCGACAAGCTGACTGTGCATTGTGTGAAGAAGTACTTCCTTATGTTTACTTTAAATCTGCTGCCTATAATTTCACTGGGTGACTCTTGATTTTTGTGTTATGTGAATGGGTAAGTAACACTTCCTCATTCACTTTCTCCTCGTCATTCATGATTTTATAGACCCCTTTTATATCCCCCGTCAGCTGTCTCTTTTCCAAGCTGAACAGCCCCAGTCTTCTTAATCTCATAGGACTCATAGACTCTAGGACTCGAAGGGAGCTCGAGAGGTCATCGAGTCCAGTCCCCTACCCTCATGGCAGGACCAAATACTGTCTAGACCATCCCATATAGACATTTATCTAACCTACTCTTAAATATCTCCAGAGATGGAGATTCCACAACCTCCCTAGGCAATTTATTCCAGTGTTAAACTACCCTGACAGTTAGGAACTTTTTCCTAATATCCAACCTAAATCTCCCTTGCTGCAGTTTAAGCCCATTGCTTCTTGTTTTATCATTGGAGGCTAAGGTGAACAAGTTTTCTCCCTCCTCCTGATGACACCCTTTTAGATACCTGAAAACTGCTATCATGTCCCCTCTCAGTCTTCTCTTTTCCAAACTAAATAAACCCAATTCTTTCAGCCTTCCTTCATAGGTCATGTTCTCAAGACCTTTAATCATTCTTGTTGCTCTTCTCTGGACCCTCTCCAATTTCTCCATATCTTTCTTGAAATGCGGTGCCCAGAACTGGACACAATACTCCAGTTGAGGCCTAACCAGTGCAGAGTAGAGCTGAAGAATGACTTCTCGTGTCTTGTTTACAACACACCTGTTAATGCATCCCAGAATCAGGTTTGCTTTTTTTGCAACAGTATCACACTGTTAACTCATATTTAGCTTGTGGTCCACTATGACCCCTAGATCTCTTTCTGCCATACTCCTTCCTACACAGTCTCTTCCCATTCTGTATATGTGAAACTGATTGTTCCTTCCTAAGTGAAGCACTTTGCATTTATCTTTATTGAACTTCATCCGGTTTACCTCAGACCATTTCTCCAATTTGTCCAGATCATTTTGAATTTTGACCCTGTCCTCCAAAGCAGTTGCAATCCCTCCCAGTTTGGTATCGTCTGCAAACTTAATAAGCGTACTTTCTATGCCAACATATAAGTCGTTGATGAAGATATTGAACAGAACCAGTCCCATAACAGACCCCTGCGGAACCCCACTTGTTATACCTTTCCAGCAGGATTGGGAGCCATTAATAACTACTCTCTGAGTACGGTTATCCAGCCAGTTATGCACCCACCTTATAGTAGTCCCATCTAAATTGTATTTGCCTAGTTTATCGATGCGAGACCGTATCAAATGCCTTACTAAAGTCTAGGTATACCACATCCACCGCTTCTCCCTTATCCACAAGACTCATTATCCTATCAAAGAAAGCTATCAGATTGGTTTGACATGATTTGTTCTTTACAAATCCATGCTGGCTATTCCCTATCACCTTACCACCTTCCAAGTGTTTGCAGATGATTTCTTTAATTACTTGCTCCATTATCTTCCCTAGCACAGAAGTTAAACTAACTGGTCTGTAGTTTCCTGGGTTGTTTTTATTTCCCTTTTTATAGATGGGCACTATATTTGCCCTTTTCCAGTCTTCTGGAATCTCTACCGTCTCCCATGACTTTCCAAAGATAATAGCTAGAGGCTCAGATACCTCCTCTATTAACTCCTTGAGTATTCTAGGATGCATTTCATCAGGCTCTGGTGACTTGCAGGCATCTAACTTTTCTAAGTGATTTTTAACTTGCTCTTTTTTTATTTTATCTTCTAAACCTACCCTCTTCCCATAAGCATTCACTATGTTAGACATTCCTTCAGACTTCTCAGTGAAGACCGAAACAAAGAAGTCATTAAGCATCTCTGCCATTTCCAAGTTTCCTGTTACTGTTTCTCCCTCCTCACTGAGCAATGGGCCTACCCTGTCCTTGGTCTTCCTCTTACTTCTAATGTATTGATAAAAAGTCTTATTGTTTCCCTTTATTCCCATAGCTAGTTTGAGCTCATTTTGTGCCTCTGTCTTTCTAATCTTGCCCCTGCACTCCTGTGTTATTTGCCTATATTCATCCTTTGTAATCTGACCTAGTTTCCATTTTTTATATGACTCCTTTTTATTTTGTAGGTCATGCAAGATCTCATGGTTAAGCCAAGGTGGTCTTTTGCCACTTTTTCTATCTTTCCTACCCATCAGAATAGCTTGCTTTTGGGCCCTTAATAGTGTCCCTTTGAAAAACTGCCAACTCTCCTCAGTTGTTTTTCCCCTCAGTCTTGATTCCCATGGAACCTTACCTATCAGCTCTCTGAGCTTACCAAAATCTGCCTTCCTGAAATCCATTGTCTCTATTTTGCTATACTCCCTTCTACCCTTCCTTAGAATTGCAAACTCTATGATTTCATGATCACTTTCACCCAAGCTTCCTTCTACTTTCAAATTCTCAACGAGTTCCTCATACGGAAGCTGTTCCATATGCACAATAATTTTTGTTGTCCTCCTCTGCACTTGTTATAATTCTAATGGATCTTTTTTGAGATGGGGTGACCCTACCTGCACACACTATTCAAGGTATTGATGTACCTTGCATGCATCCGGGAAGCTGTATTTAGGAATGGCTTTCTTTATCACAGTGGTGTCCTTGATGGCATTATTTAAAGATAACATATTCCAAACATATCATTAAGTGTTTATTATAGCCTTCACGACCTTCATTATTAGTGGTGATTTATTTATTTGTGGTAGTGCCCACTGTGTGTTAGATGCTTATCAAACACTCAAGCAAGATGGTTCCTGCTCTGTACAGCTCACAATCTCAGGATGAGGAGAAGAGAGATTTCAGAACATGATGCATGAGAAGGAGAATCTTGATTGACTTTCTGCTCTCAAGCTGAGTTTCCCCAGGCTGTTGGCTAGGAAACATCTCTTTGTTTGTAAAGTCAGCATATTTACTTTAGAAGCCATGGAATGGGAGATGGGAGGACACGTGGAACCGGGTGGCTTTTCAGAACAGACCTGCATTTTAATCACATTTTAGGTTGCTCCAGAATCCTGATTAACACTGCTTAATCTAAATATGTGCCTGAACCACAATCTGGATCCATGCATCCCAAAGGATGCAAACACTTTTAGGGTTTCCAGGGACATATTTAGTTTAAGCCCATCATTACCTTATACTTTTCACTCCCACATAACCCCTGCTTTAGTCACTCTTCAGATATGATTATAATTTCCCCTCATTGTTAAATGAGACTCAGTGGATATCAAATGCTGAAATCTCAGCCCTGTACTGGGAAGCTGCTGTAATAAGCCTTTTTGTCAGATAACAAAGCAAAATAGCTAGTGTTCCACTTTTTAAAAAACAATATCATATTTTGATTTGGCACTAATGTCACTGTTCCATAAAAGGTGCTTTTAACAGCAAAGTGACAGCTGAAATTGTCTATAGATTCCTCAGAACAAGTCAGTCTCTTTCTCAGGAAAACACTTATTGTAACATGAAGTAGTTGTGGTTTTGGAATAAAAGTCCATCATGGAAACCACAACCATTTAAACCAATATAGACAATAAAAATGTATTAAACATGCATCTCTTCTTCATTTGTAGGAACTGAATCACTAATATCCTATAGTACTAATTTAAGAAGTATATTAACGAAAAACTAGGGAGTAGCATTAAAAACGTTGAATCATCCTGGTTAAAACTGAGCAGTTCTATCCAGAATTATGGCTAAATAATTTGTTATGACATTTTGCTAATTCAAATAAAAGCTTCATAATAACTGTGTTTTGCTGAATGTAACCAAGTGGCAATGTTCCCTGCTTTCTTGTGCATATAGCCCACGTAAACTAATTCCCTAAGTTGCTTAGGCTTTGCCAGGGTCTCAATAGCATCATGTTTATTTGTGCTAGCTAACAGAGCTTTTCCATTGTGACTAAATTGTAACACAATATACTGAGAGGAAGATTACAGTTAGAATTGGTCAACCTCTTCATTGCCAGCGGTTTATTCAATGAATTTAGCTCTTTGGGTCTGTTTGCAAATTGTCCAAACATCAAGTTTTATTAATTTGCTCATTATTCCTAACTGTAGCTGGAATGTTTTATTACCAACAAATGTAGATTTTGGATTGTCAGCAAACTCTATTCAGTCTAGTATTAGATATTCAAATTTGCTCTTTTAACTTTGTGGCAATCCACCTTATCATACGATATTGGTTACTCTGCACTGAATGACCTTACCCTTTCTGAAGTACTTCTGCCCCACATAAACTTTGTTTCATCATAATTTTTTTTTCAATTAAAGAAATCTTATCAATGGGACTTAAAATTCTTTCCATGTACATTCACACAAACACAATTCAGTCAATTCACAGTTCAGTCCCGGCTGGCCTGGGGAGGGATGGACTTCCTCTTCCCCTGCAGGAGCCGCTGCTGGGGCTGGGTCTGGGTCAGATTCATTGCTGGGAACCTCCTGCATCTGCAGGAAGCCCAGCTCTGAAGGCAGCACTGCCGCCAGCAGCAGCACAGAAGTAACAGTGGTAGTACTGTGACATCTCCGTACAATAACCTTACGACTCCCCCTTCCCCCCCCACACAGCCTTCTTTGGGGTCAGGACCCCAATGATTACAACACCGTGAAATTTCAGATTTAAATATTTAAAACTGTGATCTTTACATTTTTAAAAATCCTATGACCGTGAAATTGATCAAAATGGACGATGAATTTGGTGGGGCCCTATAGATAGGGTGAAATTCACCCCTGTATAGAAGGCCAGCACAAGATCTATGCCCCACTGAAGTCTTGTTTAAACTCTTCAGGCTCAAGCGATGCACAGGCTTTGTCCTGGTCCCTTGCAGAGGGGTGAATTTCACTCATAAAGAATCATTCAAAATACAAGTGGAAGGTCAGGCTTCTAACTGAGCAAATGATTTGTGGACAATGGGATGGGAAGTGAGCAGACAGTAGAGGATACACATTGCCCCCCTTCTGTGCCCACAGAAAATAATCAGAGGTAATACAGGATGGGACTGTTACTCTTTCTACATAACCCTCCTCACTTAAGACGCACTGGGTCAGCTGTTGACAGGGAGTGGCTTTGGTAGTGGTGTAGTGCCAAGGGACCTATGCTGCCAAGGGACCACTAGATGGGATACCAGGTACTGGAGCTGGTGCAGAGATTAGAGATTTTTCATGAGTAGCCCTGGCTTCCCTCACATACCCAAGGATCTGAAAGGTTTACTAAGGGGCCCCAAAAAAGTTTTGGAATCTACTTTAAGATGCAATAAGCAGATGTAACAAATGGAAAGTGGGTCGGAGAATAAGGGAATAAGAGAATAAGGGAAACAAAGGCAGGTAATATGTAGTTTTGTAGACTACCTCTGAGCAAGTTAGGAGTTGACTATTTCATTGGGTCATGAAATAGTCCCCCAAGAACAGTGCTGAAAGCCCTGTTGCTTTGGAAGTTTTAAAGTCAGACTGGGTTAAAGCTCCATTGAATATACAATGTGAAATAATCCTAAATTGGCAGGCAGATAAACTACTTGGTTTAATTAATCTTTTCAATCTAATGTGTCTATAGTATTGCTAATGCACCTATTCTTGTGGTATGTAAGTGTCAAATCTCTTTTCTTTAATGTACCCAAACTTCTATGATATACCCAAATCCAATAAGGGTTAATACACAAGACTAATGAGGGCTAATACAAATTTAATTGTTATACAGAATGTATTGGTCAGGGGAGAAAAAGAGTACAAATCTTCAAGTTATAAACAGAGCTTTAAAAGTCCTTCAGCAGGGGCTCAAGATGAAAGGAGAAAGAATGTGTTTCATGCTAAGAATTGTTCCCTGTAACAAAAATTGTTGTTTTGATAACAAAGAATTTACCAACATAATTATCTGGTGATAGCAAACATAATGGAACTGATGGCAATAAAATGCCAATAATAAGCCATAGTCAAAACTGCATATTTGAAAAAATACATTACTAATTGCAATAGATATGTTGCCTCTGTTTATTTTAGGAGTCACGGTGAGAGAGTTTTTCATACAAATGATGAACTGGTAGAATAAACCAGAGCCAGACATAACTTGGCATTGACTAAGCTTCCTTATGGAGTGTTGGCAGAATACTAGAATTCTGATCTGCAGAACCCCAGGTGTTCCAACACTCGGGGGGATGGTGGGAGGAGGTGTATGTCCGCCAATCATACCTAATACTGTGGCTATTTTGACATGCAGACAGACGACTTAGCCTTGCTCAGTATTATAGATTATGAAACTCTTATATATTAAAGAGTTAAACTTCAGAAGTGAGAGACTAATGAATTATCACGAAGTGCTAAGTATCCACCAAAAATAACTTCTATGTGAATCGACTTCAGATGACCAGGAAACAAAGAAAATAAAGATTAGGAGCAAGAGGATTTTACACAGGCACTGTTCAGAATAAGTGCATTGAGGAGGAAGAATACTGCTCTTAGCACAAGTGTAGACCTGAGGGCAACATTACTCCTCTTCATGCTGAGCCTGAGGACCCTTGGTGCTGATTTCTAATGACATTTTTGCAGGTTTTTTTCCAAATTTAAAGAAATATTTTAAATGAACTGCTATCTAGTCTAACTGAAGTAGAAATTTGAAAAAAGAACTCTATGCATTTATGGGGGGTTGATTGACAAGATGATGGTAACCATTCGGTATCTTGTTCCAATTCTAAAGCCATTTCATAATCAAGATTTCATAAAAAGTATAATTGCCTGAAGATAAAAAGTGAAGTACCTTTGTCAAACATCTTATACATCAATGCACTAGATTGTTTTAAGGGATTAAATCAGTTTCTAGAAAATGATATGAGCTGCAAAGTAGACATGATATTAGTATGGAAATGAAATCATAAAGTTAAATTGTCAGGTTAAAAAAATCTAATATATACCATCATGTATTGTGCTTCCTTCAAATAATTTTCCAATCCCTTTCCAATTAATTTTCTGAAGGAAACCTCAGAGGCAGTTTTGTTTTTGCAATAAAACTAACATACTGTATTGTGTTCTTTTTATTAGTACTACAAGAACAATAGATCATTGTTTAAAGTTGAAGAATGTTATGAATTTCATTGTGCTATTCTAAGGAAATGAGAGTATTTTTTCAAAGTTGTGCATTTCTGCTGACTCATGAATACAGTACATTGAATTCTCCTTCTTTGCCCTGAATATTTTATGCAAAGCATAGACCCACCAACTGCCTTTTAAAAAAGCATGATTCTGCAGTGCTAAAGTAACTAGAGGTGGGCTAAGCATGCAAAATTCAGATCTGGATTTGAAATGTCATAACATATGTGGGAGAGAGACAAGATGTGTGAGGTATTATCTTTTATTGGACCAACTTCTGTTGGTGGAGGAGACAAGCTTTAAAGCTTCACAGAGCCCAGAGTGTTATAGTTAAACACAAGGTGCTACAGATTGTTACACATAAAGAGTTCTTACATGATGTAGGAGACCAATGAAGTGGGCACTTAATACCTCTGCAGTGGTGGAACCAAAAGAAGGTTAGTAGGCAGCAGTGTGTGTTACAAGTGGTTGTAATGAATCTTAAAACCAGTGTCTCTGTTAAGTCAATGATTTTTAGTATCCAGCAGCGTTATTAATTTAACTGATGTATGTTTCCAGACTCTCATGTTTGAAGGTGTTGTGGAGGTTTCCTTTGAGAACGAGGACTGAAACATCAGATATGGAGTGGCCGCTTTGTGAAAAGTGTTTGCCCCTGGGTGATATGCTGTTTTTGTCTTTTATCACTTTTCTGTGTAATGATTATGTGGATGAAACCACAGTTGTTGTTGGGGCCTTTGATGCGGTATGCCACATATGATAAGTATGGTGTAGGACCCATAGATTTGTAAGGTGTGTTGTGGATGGTATTAATCACCATAAAAGTGGAGATATGTCTGCAGGTTTTGCATCTCTTGTTCTGGCTGCTTTGAGTTGGTGTGTCCGTGACTGTAGAGAACCTGCTTCTGACAAATTTAGGGGGCTGTTTGAAAGCCAGAAGAGGCAATTTTGGCAAATATTTCTGTTTAGTAACACACTTATCAGCCTACAAACACCGCTTTGTCCTACAATCTCAGAGGTGTTAGGTGCCCACTTTATTTTAAGTGGTTTCCTACAATATGTGTGGACCCCTCAAGCTTAACAATGTCACACCTTGTCATAGGTACCAACTTCCTCTCTACCCGGGAAGTGTTCGATGCCCCCCCTCTGCCCCAGGCCCTGCCCCCAATCCACCCCTTCCTCCAAGTCCCCATCCCCGCCCCCACCTCAATGAGAACAACAGTGATAGAATCTAGCTCACGATGCATAATGAACTGCCCACACAACATCACAATAAATGACAAGATGCTCATATTTTTTTCACCTTTGCAATTATAATTTGATCAAATATCACAGCATATTTTGTCAGGTTACAATGAATAAAAATTAATTTTCCAGCGGCTCAATAGGATTTTTATTATATAAAATTGAAATATATCCCAGCATTTACTTGCCCTGGGGTTCTACCACATTTTTTTTCCATCAGTTCTAAAGGTAATGCATCTCTTAAGGATTCAACTTCCAGGAATTACTTGTCAATGCATTATTGTCTGAAACCATGTAATTCACTGAGCACTTCCTTCCCAAAACAGTATTTTCAGGAATAATGTCAAATCAATCCTAGGAAATGCAGCCACTAGCTAAGACAGTGCCCGGTCATCCTTTTATCAAAGGAAATTTATTAAAAAAATCTACTTTTTTCACCCAGAAAATTTGTGGTTATATAAATTCACATTCAGATTGGTTTGAGTGAATGTATTCACTTTGGATTTTTTCAAAATGCAAATAAAATGGAAGGAAAATGATCTAACCTTGAAATGCATTTTCCAGTATCTAGCTCTTTAAAGATGAAGGATACATTTTCAAAAGCACCTACATGGTAAAGGCTCCAAAGCCGCAATAGGATTTAGGGTCCTAAATCAAATTAGCTTTTAAAAATGAGACGTAGATGTTTTTGAAAGTTTTACCCAAAATGTAATAACTACCTCAGTAATTTTAATATCAGTGTTATAGTACTTTCATTATTATTGCCCATTACTGTACTACCAAAAAATCTTAGCAACCACTCTAAGTATATACAACAACTATAGCTGTGTTGGAAAAGGAGAAGCGTGCTAGATTTTTAAGCTCTGCCAAGGCGTCATTGGAATCTACATATTGTATAAATGATTTAGTAAAATCTGGGGGGATTCCAAGGCATAGGCTACATTTGTATAACAACTCGATGGGTGCTGAGCACCCCCTAAAACTCTTATGGAACAATGACACATTATTTTTCTAGTCTTGGGTAAATGCTTGTTTGGGTAATTGCCTGTAGCTTTTTTATATAAGGTGCATAACTCTTCCCCTTAGACCAGTGGTCCCCAAGATGCTCCTCCCTAGGGAGGCACAGAGAAATATGGGGGGGGGTGCAGGCCCCAGGCCCAGCCCCCATGGGGATAGGAAGGGAGTGCCACTCAGCCCCCTCTGCCCACAGCTCCACTCCGGCCACTGGCTCCCAGGTCTGCTTCTGGGCACAGCTCCACTCACGATCATGGCCCCAGCTGAAGTTCCAGTCCTGGATGTGGCTTCCAGCTCCCAGACTTGACCTCAGGCCTGCTCCTGGCTGCAGCCCCTGGCTCCTGGACCTGATCACGGGTGCAGCCACAGTCCCACGCATAGCCGTGATTCCAGCTGCAGTGCCAGACCCACTCCTGACTGTGGGTCTGCTCCAGGCCCCAACTGCAGCCCACTCCCAGCCCTGGCTCCTAACCATTGCTCCTGGGAGGGGGACATGACCAAAAAAGTTTGAGGACCACTGACTTAGATGAAACCTTCAGATTGGTGTCTAGCAATGCTTCCTTTAACTATTAGAGACTTTGGAACCTGGGAGTTCTGCAGAGTATTTTATCTCCTGATCCATTGACTTTAGTCAGCCACTGACTCTGAATTATGCCCAGAGTTTCTTTGACTATTTGGGCAAGTCCCTTTACCTTTCTGCACCTCAGTTTCCCTAGCTATTACATGGGGATAATGGCAGTGACCTTTTTAAAGTGCATTGACATCTGCTGATGAAAAGCACTATGTAATAGTGAGATACTTATTATTATTTATATGTCTTATGATGCAGTTTCAAAGCTGCAAGTATGGATCACCTTTTTTGTAAACGAATTGATAATAGTGAAAGTATTTTTAACACATAGTTATATGTGACTTTTATTTAATTACTTCTAAGTATAGCTTTGCCTAGTAATTAAGTGCTTTTATTGTGTACAGACAGGGACAAATGTGCCCCTTACCATGACCTCGTAGTTTAATATGCTGCACACTACATAATTGCTATTTTATAAGTTAATGATACCTTGATCTAGTTAGATAAATGGATTAGAACAATGCTGTCTTTAATTTTCATTTGTAGCTAATTAGTATCATCACTAATGCCTATAATTCAGGGCATGTTTATTGCATTCTAGTATTTTGTTCCTTTCTGTTTAAGATATGGAGGATAGATCTTTTCATCCCCAAACATAATGATTTTACTCAATATTAATCACTCTTAAGCTTGTTAGCAGGTAACTCTGAGTGTGCCCCTTCTGCATACCTGAGTTTGAAACACACGGTGTGTTCCTTGTAGGATGACCAGATAGCAAGTGTGAAAAATCAGGATGGGGATGGGGGTATTAGTAGCCAATATAAGAAAAAGACCCAAAAATCAGGACTGTCCCTATAAAATTGGGGCATCTGGTTGCCCTAGCTCCTTGGTAACACACACAGGAGGCAAAGGAAGGATCTGAATCAATTCTGGGGTGGAGCATGTGGATTGTCCTCTGGATGCTGAGTGTGGGAGCTCTGGAGGATACTGGTCATGGCTTCACCCAACATACCTGTGGAGAAAGGGATACTTGGATGATCAAAGGAGTGAAAAACCTACCTTATGTGAGGAGACTCAGAGCTTGGATTGTTTAGCATAATCAAACGAAGGCTGAGGGGAGATATAAGTGCTCTCTATAAATACATCGGGGGGATAAATACCAGGGAGCGAAAGGAGTTATTTAAGTTAAGCATCAATGTGGACACAAGAACAGATGGATATAAACTGGTTATCAACAAGTTTAGGCTTGAAATTAAATGTAGGTTTCTAACCTTTAGAGGAGTGAAGTTCTGGAACAGCCTTCCAAGAGGAGCACTGGGGGCAAAAAAACCTAATTTGCTTCAATACTGAGCTTGACAAGTTTGTGGAGGGGGTGGTATGATGAGACTGCGTACAATGGTATATAGCTGATCTGCGACTGCTAGCAGCAAATATCTCCAATGGCTGGTGATGGGTCACTAGATGGGGAGGGCTTACTACAGAGAGTAATTTCCCAGGTGTCTGGCTGGTGAGTCTTGCCCACATGCTTAGGGTTTAACTTATCACCATATTTGGGGTGGGGAAGGAATTTTCCCCTGGGTCAGATTGGCAGAGACGTTGGGGGTTTTTCACTTTCATCACCTGAGGATCTGGAGGTGATCTCAGTCTCAGTGTCCCAATGAAACAGCTTCAATTTCTTATACCAACTTGTGTGTTCAGGTGTTGCACTCATCTACCATCACACAAATGCAAACAATGAGTGGGGAGGCGCTGACAAAGGCTAATTTACAAAATCTGCTTTGAAAATGTAGGGTGTGGGTGAAATAATGAATCAAAGTTTAAACATATGGTGAACAATGTTTTTTTTCTTATTTATTACACATGTAGGTACTGTCTTACTATCAGATCCAAATAAAAAAAAGTGTTTGAGATAACTGAAGGTGTTACATCTCAAGCAGATTTGTATTGCCCTGAGAAGTTGCAACTAGTATGGGTTGAATGGTGAAAGCTGCCTGGAGAATTAAAATTGACTACTAAATGTTTGTGTTTTCAGAACTCTAGGATCTCCAACTTTGTGGTAATTTTGTGCAATAGATTATGCTCATTCAGACAATACTATGTATTTATATTTGTTGATATATTAAAATGTGCTCTAAAACTTGCATGGCTGACAGATAGCTGGTGCTCAAATAAGTTGCGAAACAAGGTTGTAGCTTGTAACTCAATCATCACTGGAAAAACCACTGATTTCAGCAAGTCCTAGATTCAATGGAGAATCTACTTGTTTTTTTAAATTAAAATATTTTGGTAGGGCAGAGATCGCCCATATTAGTCCATGGCCCCATATGAGTGTCAAACACTTGCTGGTAGTTTGGGAAGTGCTTACTTGTCATGAGCTGCCGGTTCACTTCTTTGTTTCCAGCTGAGAGAGAGAAAGAGGGAGAAGAAATGAAGAACCAAAGGGGACAGTGTGATCAACTCTTATCACAAGGGATAAAACACTTATTGCACAAAAGGCAGCAAAAATAGGTTTAATACTGTTGTAATATTACTTTTCCATGTTAAAAATTGCTGTCATTGCTACAGGGGTGTCAGGCATCTGTGAATGGGAAGGTAGGTGGTCTGTGCATTCATAAATGGGAGAAAAGGTGATCAACAATCCATAGGCAAGATCCTGGCTTCTCTCCCATTCAAGTGGTGCAAAGGGGTCAGGACAGCTACCCCAGTGATGTGGGGAAGAATTCCCTCAATGTAGGGGAATCCCTGGATGGAGTTATTAGAAACTAAAGTTGTTGGATTGTTTTTTTTTTTAAACTGAGTCTGCCATTTTGCTGCTAATAGGAACACGTGGAGCAGTGATACTCAGACTGAGGCTTGGGAATCACAAGTGGCTCTTTAATGTGTCTCCTGCAGCTCTTTGCCACACATAATATTAAAACACTGTGTGATTTAAGTTATTAACCAGTCAGGATGATTTTACTGTGTTTTTAACCAATTGTTGATTTTTTGGTCAGTCATTTTGCTGGGAGAATAAGATATAAATAGTAAATGAAACACTAATGCGCACTACTGTGGCTCTTTTGGGTAATGTTGATCGCTAATTTGGCTGTTGAACCACTGAAGTCTCAGTATCGCTGATACAGAGCTTTTAGCCTCTCAGCCCCCATTCATTGTACCTGATGGGACCTGATCATGGCACCAAACCTCAAGAGGCTTCCCTTCTTCTTCAAGAACAGCCAGGAGCAGCTTGCAGGGGGCAGATTAAGGAACCTCCGATCGTCAGTACTCCTTCCCCAAAGCCACGAGCACCAGCTACAGCCAACCGACAACTTCCCCTTTTCTGCTCACTGGAGAGATCAGCAGTTGGGAGGATCTTGCATGATGTCCTCACTTCTGACTTACTCAGCTTTCAAACTTGGTCTCAGGATTTTTGCTCACTTATTCTATTGCTGTTGGTGGTTGACACCCCCTCACCCTGCCCTGTTTCTACCCCTGCAGATCTTCAGCTGCCCAAACTCATTCATCATCAGATAATATCTCTGTGGAAAAGGCAGGAATGGAATCCAATTCTCCATGTTGCGCAGCTGCTTTAATAATCCTTTCCCTCCTTACAGTCTCTTGCCTCAGTCATTACACACCTTCCAGCTTCTGCAACAAACGAGGTAGGGGTCCAACAAACAACAGTCCCCTTCACTGGCTGCTTCCCTGAGCATCATCCATTCTGTGTGCTGAATGAGGCAGAGATCCTGTGGAAAAAAATAGTATGTGATCATGTAGTTAAAGACTATCATAATGCATATGCGCAAGAGAGCTGAATGTAGGTTGTGCGGGCAGCTTTAAATCTGGCATTTCCTAACATTTTGAATGATTGATACTGCAATTTTAGCATTCCTTTAACATAGATTTTTAAATGTAATATGTAAATAGACATGTACCTGCCATCATCATAACCAATTTGTGTATTATAACCCTTTCTACCACCTTACTCTTTCTCTTGCACTCTCTCTCTCTTTTTAATTCTTTTTAGATTGCAAACTCTTTGGGACAGGGAACATAACTTTGTTTTAGTTGCTACTTTAATATAAACACTAAATCATAATAGGTAGGACAGATTGTTAGATAACTTAGGCCTGGATGATATTTATAACCACTGAAGTCAATGTGAAAAGCACTGGATCTATAGTTTTAGGATAGCTTTCAATATATACATAAAAAGCTTTGACAAGTACAGTTGAACTGTAGCTTACCTTCCAGTCTTTTTTTTATTGTGGGACAAAGTCTAGAACTCTCAGACGAAGAGAGAAAGCCTGTCCCCCGCCTTTCCTGACAAATGCAGTGTTTCAGTTCTACCAACTTTGTACTTACTCAGACCGGGATTCACCCCAACATCATCTTTTGTTCTGACCCTGCTTTAAATAGCTTCAGCAGGCAAAGTTCAGCATCATCCCATGTAACCTCTGTGTACAATCTGATTCTTGCACTGAGATGTATAGCTTCAGTGCTGGATATCTCTGTAATGCAAACTTTGGTTTCCTTATTAAAATGTATAGTTACATTATCTTATTAAAATTAAAATATTATCCAAATGACAAGGAGATAAGGCCTGCTCTAAAGCCCTTTGAAGTCAACAGGATTCTTTCCACTGGCTTCAGTGAACTGTTGGATCAGACCAGTGCTTAGGATATCATAAGATATTGATTATCAGACCATTTACTAAATCTCTGAGATTCCAGTATGACAGTGTATAATAAAAGGCAAACGTTTTCCAGAGGGTGACTGTATTCACATCTGTTGAAGGAAGAGGTTCCCTAATTCAGTGTATGAAGAATTATTTTTAATGTGTTGAGTAAAAGTGTGTTATGGCTGTATAAAATGCTAGAATAGTAGTTGATGTTCTTTCCCTTTGAACAGATCAGTACTAAAAGTTAATTACCACCTCCACCCCAGAAGATGGAAAAAGATATGAAGCAACACATGCATCAAGTAATTCAATATGCAAAAGCTCAATTTAACTCAGAGATATGGGAATGGTCAGGCATTGTCTGGTCTAGAATCCATGCAAACATGACATGGATGAGAAATAAAGTATTTTGCATATGTCTGGATTTATTTTTTGGACTGGAGACAGTTTTTGCTAATGTCAAATTCTGTGTTGTCAGAATTAAGCTAAAGAGAATGGGCCTGATCCTCCATTGTATTCCAGTGTACAGTGTTCCTCCAGCGTAGCTCTATTGGAGTTAAACCAGCATACAGCTGGCGTTGTGCAGTCCCAATGGCTTTGGAGCAGTTTGCAAGCTTGGGTGTTTACTCAGCCCATAGTGAGGTTCAGCATGTAGCTGTGCTGCACCAGAAGCATCCCAGTGAAAGAATTATGACTGAGTCTTCCTTTGCTCCAAGGTGAAAGTAATATGCTGCCATTCTATACCAGTAGCACCGAAGGTCTTCCTTTGCCCTGGCTCAGCTCCACTGGCTGGCACATCAATGGATATGAGTGGAGATCTAACTTCATCCAGCTGCATGAGAGGGAAAGTAGTGGCCTTGCAGGGCTGCACTTCCTCTTGTACTGTGCCCACTCTGGTGGATAGCCCATGTGGGTGAGTAAGTGAGGACCTTTATTTCCATGCATAGGCACATAGTACAAACAGCAACCTGTTCTTTATTAAATGTCACTTAAAGACAGAGTTAATTCTCTGTGCAATGAGGGACCCACTTAACTGAGAGGAATGCTCACTGTACAGAGCTCTCATGGTCTAAACATTTATGATGATAATTACACAATGACCATGACCTATGATTCTTTAGACAATGAAGGCCTGGTCTTGTGCTCACTGAAGTCAACATCCCCTCATCCCCTCACCCCACAAAGTAATTGCAATGGAAGCAAGCTTGGAGACTAAGAATAAGTAGTTCTCCCATTGCAAAGCCATTTGAGAAATACTGATGAAGGTAAGGAAAGTTGGGGATAACGGCCTCATGTGAACTCTATGTGATTGACTGACTTAGCTTTTCCAGATTCTGATACTTAGGGCTAAGGCATACAGTGACATGACAGAATTTAGAATGTTACATGAAAGCATCTCAAACACACTTCACCGAGGAGCATATTAATATTACATGCACGGCTCCATTCAGATAATTTAAACCTCTCACTGTAGTTCTGCATTAGAGATTTGCAAAGAATGTCAGAATTATGACAGCATCTGTCTCCCATATGACAATCAGTTTCTTTCTTTTTTTTAAAAAAAAAAAGGGAGCGAGAGAGAGAGAGAAAGAAAAGCATGTTGTGGCAAAACCTGAAGCGTAAAAGTCACCCATGACAAGTACTCCTCTATTCTGGTAATAATAAAGGTCTGATACAACAAGAAAACAGCCATTTACAAAATCCTGCATAGAACTTTGATCTCAACTGCTTTGAACTATGAGATTGAACGGTATGGAAAGGAATCTTCTCCTAAACAAAAACAGTGTATCTGGAGGTATCCAAAGAAAAGAGGGGAGGGGAAATTAAGTTACAGGTGAGGGAGGTTTATCTTCTATATTTTAATGGTGGAATTTTCAAAAGTCCTTGGGGACTGGTCCCACTGAAGATAATAGAAATTTTACTATTGCCTTCAAAGGGAGCAGAGGTAGGCAGCACTGAATGCAGAGTTAAAACCCCACCCTAATGGTGACCAGTCCCTAGTTGTGAACATTATTGAAAGTGACCTTGCTAATGTCCCTCTGTGTACTTCTAAGGAGCAGAAGTGTCTCACTTTTCTGTCTTTACTTTGGCTCCTTTTTCTCATCACACATGTAATAAGAGAATCTGGTTTATTATTGAGTCATACTTCTTTATGAAAGAGTCAGTAATTCAACAAACAATGTATACAATTAATTTAACCTTTCTTTCTGCTTGCAGACTCTGAGTGAATATATTGTTTCTTCTTCAATTGTACATGTGATTTGCACTTATTTAATAAATATGCTTTACCCTATGGATGGTGCATCTATTCTAACTTCAAGCTAATGGGTGAAATTTTCAGAAGTGACTTAGGCCTAGATTTTTAAAAGTATTTAGGTGGTATTCTATTCAGCATTGCAAGGTCTAACTAACTTAAGAGCCTAAATTTTATTTTCAAAAGTGACTTAGGAACTTAGGACTTAGGTTCCCAAGTCATTCCATTGACTCAATCAGACTTGGGTTCCAAAGGCTGCGATCCTCGACAGTTTTTAGGTGCTTAATTCCCAATGGGAGTTATGTCCCTATGTTCCTTTTGAGGATCTTTGCCTAAATGTCTAAATCACTTTTTAAAATGAGGCTTAGGCTCCTAAATCACTTTGCTTTAGAAAATTTTCACTGAAATTCTTAGATTGGCCAGATAAGTCACATGATATTGATTGTTTCCTCAGTGAAGGAGCATGAAAGCACTTATAGTATAGATAGTAGAATTTTCTTTGAATTTTGCTGTGTGAAAACATTTGTGGCAGTAAGGTGGCATATTTTGATGTGTGTGGAAAGCAAATAAAAATGGAAAGTAAACATGGTAGAAGAATGTTCACTTAGAAACTCAATAATCACAGAATTATTTTTGCAGCATTCATCCAACTCTATTAGCACCTGCCAACTTGAGAATAAAAACCTATAGAATTAGGACAACTTAAACAATGTAAATTCTTAGTATATAGAGGCTAAGGACTTCGATTCTCAGACCGATGTTTACATTTACATGTCTCCCTCATAATTCAATCCTCTTATTTGACTACTTTATACGTTCTCTGCCTCTCAACATCAGTTCTGAATACCTGCTCCACTCTTTGTTTCTATCAGAATGCATTCCGTACTTCTTTCATTAACACAAGCCTTGGCTGTTAGCACTGTCTGTTTCTTTCATGATTTGGCAATATAGTTATCCCTGTGAAGAGAATACTTTCATTTTTGACAGTCTTATTACATAAGCCATGTAGGTCAGTCATTGCATTTTACCAGGCTGATACAGAAAATATTCAATAAAAGCTTTTTGAAGTATGTAACTCAACCCTTGTTTCCTGAGAGTGATGACCTTATATCAAAACTGTAAGTTAAAGAACTTTGACAAAATCTGATGTATTATAGCTATAACATTCCAGGAAGAAATGGGATTGATTGATTAGAATGCATTGTACTGTAGGTCAATCCCTAACTGAAATGGGGTATTGATGTGATTCCAGCTTAAGATTTGTCTGTCAGGTTCAGCAGTGCACCTTAAGGAAATGATCAGCTTGTATATGATTTCCATTAATGTTAGTCTTATATCATGATATTGCTTTCATTATTTTGTTGAGAACCTTTTCTCTGTTAAGCAGCATATCAGTAATGCATTAATTACAAAGATAATCATAAAGATAATGACACTGGTCCTCTGGAGGAACATTTGCATCTAGATGAGCTTTGCTATCATGAACCAAAAAAGAAAGTTTAGCTATTAAGGGAAAGCTGATTATGGATGAACTCAATTTTCTTACACATGCTAGAATTCCCCTATAGTTAGCAGCTTTCTTGTTGATGTTGGAGATCTTTACCATGCTACTAACATCTAATAGGTATGGATAACGTTACTGGAAATGGGATTGAGCTGTAAAATTTGTAATGTCCCAAATTTAATGGTGTCTGGGTCTAAGGTTTGGTTTGGGCCATTCGCTAATCTTATCTGTGGAGGAGATAATACAGTCAAAGACCATTGTGAGAGGGAAAAAGACCTAAGAAGCAACTGTGCCATTAAAATTAGATTAGAGTATTGTACATAGAATAATCATTGGCTTCCGCTTTACTCTGCGCTGGTTAGGCCTCAACTGGAGTATTGTGTCCAGTTCTGGGCACCGCATTTCAAGAAAGATGTGGAGAAATTGGAGAGGGTCCAGAGAAGAGCAACAAGAATGATTAAAGGTCTTGAGAACATGACCTATGAAGGAAGGCTGAAGGAATTGGGTTTGTTTAGTTTGAAAAAGAGAAGACTGAGAGGGGACATGATAGCAGTTTTCAGGTATCTAAAAGGGTGTCATCAGGAGAAGGGAGAAAACTTGTTCACCTTAGCCTCCAATGATAGAACAAGAAGCAATGGGCTTAAACTGCAGCAAGGGAGATTTAGGTTGGACATTAGGAAAAAGTTCCTAACTGTCAGGGTAGTTAAACACTGGAATAGATTGCCTAGGGAAGTTGTGGAATCTCCATCTCTGGAGATATTTAAGAGTAGGTTAGATAAATGTCTATATGGTATGGTCTAGACAGTATTTGGTCCTGCCATGAGGGCAGGGGACTGGACTTGATGACCTCTCGAGGTCCTTTCCAGTCCTAGAGTCTATGAGTCTATGAGTCAACTACTGTTCATAATTCTGGAGCTAGTGGTAGACAATAAACCTAGGGTTGATAACACTTTAAACCCTTCTATGAAAAACTAAAGTGTGGCAGAGGTGGTGTTTTTTCCCCAATTCAGTGCCTTGGTCTTGTTCACGTATAATTGCCATGTCTTCTCAGAGACAGTGCTATCTTCATAACTGCCTGCTGGATCAACTGGAAATAGGCACTACCACAATACAAATATTTAATAAACGTACCTATACTTTCTTCAGAAAGCTCACTGGCAGCTCCAGAGCTTATTATTAGAGAGTTTTGGGATACAGAGTCACAGAGTTTCATATTGTCATGTAAGCGGTTGCTTATGCCCTCTCACCTTTGGGATGAAATGGATAGGCTGCCATCATTTAAGCGGATTATCACAATTTACTTTTTAAATCCTGGAATGATCACATCTGAATATGGTGCTTGCAGAAACAATGGTGTAGCACACATAACACAGTGTGGCTCTTTGTCTCACTCTAGTGGATATCTTTTAGGATCTGGTCCTTTAACTTGAAGCCAGTATCAGATTCGTAAACCTCCTAAACATGGTTTTGTGTTTAAAGGAGGACACAGACCCACACTGTGATAGTTTAGGTTATAATGGCATTGAAAACACTGGTTTAATGAGTCTGTCACTATACCAAACAGTATGTTTGACAAATGCAGGTTGGATCATTTGAAGTGAATATGTTCAACCTCATTGGCCTCTTTTGTGTTCACGCATTGTCTATGCATAAAATATATTTTTGTTGAATTTGTTTTTTTTAATTATTTGGCAATTTACTTCTCAAATTAGTTCTTGGCTTGGGGGTTGTGTATGAACAGCTCATTGCAAGTGCTTGCTATTAAATTGGAATTGTATTGGTTATTTTGGCTGTACTCATAGGTCACATGAGATGCTTCTATGGCCTGATAAGAATGGTGGTAGTGTGATTCTAGAATCAGTTTTCAAATGTGAAAATTTCATGTGCAAATGTATATATTCTCCAATATTTGCTTAAATTTCTGGTTCCACAAATACTCCTTCCAATAAGCTCATCCAGTAGGATCTTCTCATAGCATGAAAACCTAAATTGCCCAAACACACAACTGAAGTCAATTTACCTGTCAATGTGAACAAATGTTTCTGGGAAATATTTTGCATTATTCCTCCAGACCTACTCTTTCCTGTCTTTTTGCTATAGTCTGTCTAGTTCATTGTTAGACTTGCAAGTTTATCATATTTATTCTTTTAATGCAAATAGTTATTCATTTAAAAGTTACTTTTCTTGGTCACTTAGATGTGACAATGTTTAAAAGAATTGCTACTTGAAGTGGAATTCTTTTAGCCTGAAGAAGTCAGCAAAGACAATACAATAGCTCAGCAAAGATAGTGCAAACTGATATGGTTACAAGACTTGCCTGGAAATTATGAAAAATCACATGACAGAAGGAAAAGGTAGCCTTTAAGGGCCATATCATATTTTGTCCAGTAACTAACTGCCTGTGGGCCAGGAAACTGTTTTATGCAACCAGATGATATTGATTAGAAGTACACAAAGTTTGCTCAACTAGAACCATAAAATACATGAGATACTCCAAACTTAGGGGTCTGATGTGAAGCCCAGGAAAGACAGTAAGAAAAACTCAAGTTTATTTCAGCAGAGATTGTATCAGGTCCCTACTTTGGTTCATCTTGAATGCATTTTATGGGTCAGATTTTCAAGAGTCCAGAACCCAACAATTCTCACCAAAGTATCTAAACGAAGGGACCAGGTTCTAAAAATTTCATAGCACTGAGCAGTGACCATGGTTAACAGAAGCCTTTAGGTGCTGAGCACTTCTGATAGTCTGGCCATTTCATGTAGGTGCCTAAGTGTGAGGTGACAACCCTTTTATGATTGTGTTTTATTTTTCTAACATTCTAACATTTGTCAAATGCTCAGTGGAGTGATAACATTATTTTCTCTAATTGTGGTGAGATATATAAACACACACATTTCAGTTGCAGAACTTTCGCATAAATGGCACATAAATTATACCTACATTTAAAATCATCTTCTGGGAAACAGTCTAAGGTATTACAGTATAACTTTAAGGCATATTTTGATGTTACATTTTTTTTTATGATCAAAAACATTGAAAGAACACTGGCCTGTTCTAAACTGATTAATGCAGCCAGATGGGAAACCTCAAGCAGATGTGTGTAAGCTTATATTATTCATCCTATTAACTTTGGTCTTGGATCTGAGGGGAAAAATATCTTAAAGAATACTCCCATTAGAACTTTGAACAGAAAACTGTTGTACTGTAACAAAAGAGATCGCCTGAAAAACCTCCAAATGATAATTAGTGGGGAGAAGATTCATAAAACTGTCAGAGTCAAAAAGTTATTGCCATTAATATAATTTAGGTGTCCCTTGTTGGAATGTGAATATAGGGATACTCCAATTATAAAAGACTTTCTCCAATCCTGAACATAGACCATTTTCATTGAATGACCCTTAAATTATAGGTAGAGAATCATAGAAGAGCCCCAAATTTGCAAAAGCTGACATCTCAGTGTTGATTACAGATTGCTCTCGCCCCTCGCTCCACCGATATGGCCACCAGGTGCCCGTTATCTACCGGGTAATGAGCGTTGGAATAGGGCGGAGGTTCGATCACTGGATGCCCTGGGGGGGGGTGACAAGTGCCCAAGGGTAGTGACGGGGATAACGCAAGCAATCAGTCGTAGTGTTAAAGATTAAGGATTTATTAAATGAGTCACAGATAAGGATAAGGGATAACACAATTAGTTACAGCTTGGGCTTACAATATAATACTAGAACAAATAACACAAACACTACAATTACAAATAGAAGCTGGCCCTGGTATTTTTCTAAATCCCAGTAATTATTCAGGTCGTCCCAGGGGTTAGTAAAAGTGATATTGGTGCTATTAGTACTCATAAATGCAGCAACTAATCTTAGTAGACACAAATTGCTAGGCTCAACTGGTCCCCCTTGCGTTCAAGGTTTCCTGGTCAACGGGTTTCCCCTAGCAGGAGCCTTGGGGCGGCTGGAACCAGTCTCTGCCTCTTATCTAACAACACAGATGTACAGATATCCTTAACAACTAATTATACTTACACATACAAACCACAAAAGTTTCATTACGGCCGGCAAGCAGTCAGGCTCTGGGGAACGCGTGAGCCAGGAGAGAGAGTTCCAGGTTGATCAAGCCTGGATACGGTTCGACGGGAATTCGAGTTCTCTCTGCCCGTCCCCGGGGGGGGGCCAACAATATATAACGAATTTTTCGTCATAATTTATAATAAGCCAATTGCAGGGTCGCGAGTGGCTCATGCCCATACAAGGGAGGCAATCGGCCCCCAGCATCTCTACTCAGGAAGCAACCGTCTGGGGGAAACTTCCCCTCCTCAGGTCGGCCGACCGCAAGGTGCTGTTTCCTGTTACAAGTTCTGCTTTCTGAGCAGCTATGTGATCAGTGGCAGTTCTGGGGGCTGGGGGAAAATTCCGTTGGGGGGTGGAGGCCGAAGCACTTGTTGTATGGCCCTGGGGCCAAACTTGGGGGTCTAACATGCCCCCATGCTCCGGCCGACAACGCCCAACATACCTAAACCTCAGTGTCCGAGTCAGCGTCCGCTCCTACGAGCGGACGCGTCTCAGTGGCCGAGGCAATAAGGGCACTTCCCACCATCCGCCGAACACAGGCCTTAACAAAAGCACACCCGAGGCAGAGGAGGCAGAGGCCCACCACAAGCGACACAAAAAGGGCCTGAAAATAAGACTTATAGGCTCCAAGGCCCAGCCACTCCAGCCATGACCAGAAGCGGAAGGTCTCTCTGGACTCACGCACAGCAGTTCCCAAGGCCTGAAGGTCATTAATCACTTCAGTTAAGTTTCCAGAAATAGAAGACAGAGAGATACAGCACTTATCTTTAAACTGTGGATACATAGATATGAGGGTTTCACAAAAATCCCGTGATTGCAACAAAAATTGTATCATTAAGCGATTCTGAAAAGAATAATCTGCTAATTCACCTAATCGCTGATTAACTAAGCTAAAGCCCTTTGCAGTGGTGTTGGCTAGCGTTTCTATAGCTAACGATTGGAATAATACTTGCTCACGCAATAACATATATCCCACGGGGTTAAATGAGACCACTGAAGATACTACAGAGGACAACGCACCCTTTGCCCTCTCCCACCATCCCCAAGAACGTCGAACCCGCCCGACTGAACTGGGCTGCCAGGTCTTAACGTAAATGCCACCTCCTTTTATTAAAATAGAACCAATGGTACATACACCTCTAGGATTGGGAGGAAGCACCGCATAGGCTGCCTTGCCACACAGCCAAAAGTGCCCGGGTCTGAGGAACCAAGGGGAAAAGGTCGAGTCCTGACATGCCGAGCCTCCCTTAAAAACTAACTTCTTAATGTGGCTGTGGGATAGATATGTGTGCTTAAGGGGCTGATAGAAGTTTTTGCCGTTATAAGTGTTGCCGCCGGACCCAATTTTCCGGCCGCGGTTACTGCATAAAATGGGGGGTGGGGACGTACGATTGAAAATAGGGCTGCTGGCCGTCTCATTTCCATCTACCAGCTGCCACTGGGAACAATTGGGGTAGGCCCCAACCCAACTAGTTTCTGTTCGATTATGTCCCAAAAAGGCCCAACAGTGGGATGCCATGGGCCTTTCCCCAGGTGACAAGGGGAGTGGGCCCATACGACGTACCCTAATTTCATTAAAAATAGGAAAAACAAGGGGGGAAATGGGGTCAAAAAGATCATTTGTGCAACCTGTCCATTGTACGGTGGGGAGCCACTGAGCAAAGGGGGAAGAACAATTGAGGGGATTATTAATACTACTAAAGTTAAACACTAACGGCAATAAATCAAACAAAGGCCTATTTACAGACAGCCTGTTGGAACATGCAAGACAGTTATCAGAGGTCAGCGAAGATAAGTCGATGTTTCCTCCCAGGGCTTCCTGGATCCAATAGGCTGCGAACAGAAGCTGATGGATATTTTCGCCCACACGATACCGTCTCGGGTTCAGCAGAGGTGGGTCCCTCTGATCGTTGTTCTGGCCTCCCGCCGCTATGGCGAACTGTAAGACAGAACAGAAGGCGGCCTTATTGGCCCCCGTTAGTTCGTTCCTGATTCGGAACGCTTACTTATCCAGTTATGATGGACCAAGGTGTGGGTGCCCCGGGCATCCACAATCGTGTAGGTGTTAGGATATTTACCTGTACTTACAATTTGGGCAGCGTAGGGTTCTCGGTGACCTGAGGCCTGTGGCTCAGCCACCCAGACTAGTTGGTCAGGCTGATATACGGGAGTCCAGGGGCCTCTAGGTCTGGGGCTGATTTCAGGCCAACGAGAATAGTTTGCATTGAGAGAGATTAGAACCTGCGGTAATAGTGCACTCCAACCCTTATAGTCAGCGTTGGGATTAACTGAACGTATCATGGTTTTCAGAACCCCGATTTTCCGCTCTACAACACCATTACTTTCGGGGTGATACTTCAAGTGAATATGGAGGGAAGCCCCCCATCCCAGCACTAATGCTTCAAAACGTTTGCTGGTAAACGGGGGTCCTCCATCTGCTTGAACTTCGGAGGGTACACCCCATGCTGCGGCTACCTGTTGCAGTGCCCCAGCCACAGCCGCAGCCGTGGTGGTATTTAGAGGGATACAGTGAGTTTGACGGGAGCCCAAATCTACCACTACCAGAGCCTTTGGGTGGCGACGGGCTCCAGGTAGGGGTCCCATTAAATCTATTTGCCACACCGCGCCAGGAGGGAAATACTCCGCAGCGTACGCCCACCGCTCGTAACGCGGGCGGTTTTGGGACTTGATTTGTGCACACTTAAGGCAGGACTGCACAATTCTTTCACAGTCCTGCCGCCGTACCTCAGGTTTTCCCTGAGCACCTAGGGCTAACTGATTGTATAGGCGGCCGCTAGGCAAATGCCCCCAATCCTCATGAAGCCATTGGAGGAATGGGTCGGTGTTTAGCTGGGGCTGCTGCCCCAGGCACACTTGGGGGGCTTGAATTTCCCTCATTCTGTGATCCAATTCGGAGTGGAGGGGATTAGAGTCAGGACGATGTGACGGGCAATGGGTTATAAACCAGGGCCGGGAGAACTTACGTACGAGGTCAAAAATAGTCTCCCACAGTGGCATGAACGCTGTGGGATTAGCCTCTCCCGTGAGGATGCTGAGACAAAATTGTGAGTCTATACCCAATACGACCTGAGCAGAAACAGAATGGGCCTGGGTAACGTGCTGGGCAGCGAGAAGGACCCCATGAACTTCGCTATGCTGGGCCGATGAACCCGGGGGAAGGAGATCAACCTGAAAGTGGTCGCATTTAGCACAGAGAACTCCTGCCCGAGGGGTCGGGGAAGTGCCCCCGTCGGACACAATCCAGGGGTCATATTTTGTTTCTATACATAAGGGCTCCGAAACTCCTGGGAATCGGACATCGTTTGGCAGCGATTTAAGCGTCCATTCCCGCCACGTGATTTCCCCCAAATAACACAGCTGTTGCCAAGTTAGGCTGGTCCCGTGAAAACTGGGGGGGGGCAGCCGCGTGAGCCAAGGAATGAGGTGTACCTCGGGGCCGATCAGGGTCCCTTTACTAGATAGCGGGGCCCAAATGCGTGCCTCGCCTGCGGCTAGTAACATAAGTCCTATGGGTCCATATCGATACTGAGGACCCTTGAGCCGTCGGGCCCAGTTATAGACCGGTTGCCCGTCTTGTGATACCGAGTACCCATAGTGATGTTGTGTAAAGAACAGGGTAATGGTAAAAGGTGAATCCCTTTTATATCGCGCTAGCCGTGGGTTAGAGGCAAACCAGGTGGCTATTCGTTCCAAGCTCTTTTGGGCCTCAGGACTCCATATTTCCCGTTTCCGTTTGGACGAGAGGGGTTCCTGGATCGTTTCCAGGTCTACAAGGTGTTTATCTGGAATGAAGTGTCGGTGATAATTAATCAGGCCTAAAAGTCTCTGTAGTTGCTTTTTATTCTCGGGTGGGTCCTTAACCCAAGGGTCTAAAATCCCCGAGGTGGGTTGGCCACAGTTATAGGGGTCATAATGTTGGCCTAAGAAGGAAAAGCTTTGAGAGGGCACGAGGTGGCTTTTTCTCTCATTAATTCGCCACCCATTGGCCCTTAGTTCGGCTACCACGGTGTTAGTTACGTGTTGGACTATGTGTTCGTTGGGCCCAATTATGATTATATCGTCCACATAGGCTAGAATGGTGGTGCCCCCAGTGGCTTCTATCCCCTTTAAGGTTTTTGCAAGAGCGGCCGTGGCCAAGGCGGGGGAATTACAGAATCCTTGAGGGCACACCTTCCACTGGTACTGTGCGCCCTGGAAAGCGAAATTTAGGATTTGGGGTTTATCTTCCAACGGGATTTGATAGAACATATCCTTTAAATCTAGGGTGCAGGCCCACCTCCCACTGGCATCGCTTAGCTGTTGCCGTATTTCTGGAATGGTGGCTGGGCCTGCGAATGGGAGGTGTCGGACTCGGCTATTTGCCTGCCTATAGTCAATTACCAATCGAAATTCAGAGGGGTTGCCGGGCTTGGGGATACCCCAGCCGGGAGATAGATAGTTTGACGCGGTCGCCTGTGCTATCCGTCCCTCTTTTAATAATTGGTCGAGGAGTTGCTTAATCAGGGGGATGCCTTCAGGCTTCGTGGGAATGGGAGAGAATTTCCATGAACTGTTATTAACAAGCTCGGGGCAATAAGGGGGGGGGGCTTCGGGCGACAGGGTGACAGGCAGAACCTGACAGACTTGTTTTTGTAATCGCAGTCGTTTGATATCCCCAACCCCCAGCAAATTTGTTCCTCCCAACAAAGCCTTAACTTTTCGCTTATACCCCTTATGAATCAAAGTAAAGCTGACTACAGGCTTTTCTTCAATACTGTTAAGACCCTGAATAAACATAGTAGAACTTGTGGGTACATGAGGCACATCGGATTTTATAACAGAGATTTGAGCTCCGGTGTCCAACAAAAAAGATACAGGGGTGTAAGGGGGTTTAGGACCGGCTACCAATAGGGTGTGATATGGTCGATCATCCCAAGTGTCTGTGGAGGCCGGGGCGCACCCGGCCTCTACTCGTTTTTTGTCCTCAAATAGTCATCCCAGTCCTTCCATCCTAACTGTTTCCCCAAATCTTGCTGCTGGGAAGTGGACATCTTCCGCAGTGCTTCCTTGGGGATCCCCTTATGTAACAGGAACCCAAAAAGTGCTCTTTCAGCCTTGGTTCGTTCAGGGTGTTTAGGCTGACCCTTGTTAACAGGGCTCTCAGCTGGAAGGGCTGAAATGGGGTTCTTCGGGGCTGGTGGCATTCGGAGCCGGGACACGGCCTCATATAAGGTAATAAGGGGTTGCCCAACCCAACCATGCAACAGCAGGAGTCCCCCTGTGTCAATTGGTGGGGCGCCATCTACGGCCAAGTCCACCGCATCCCGTTGGACCGGAATTTGAGTGGGGTCTGTGACATAAATAAAGGGGACACCTGACTGAACCTGTTGCTGGTCTAAATTTAACGGTACCGTTTGTGGGTTCCACACTATGATGGACGCTCCGGCAATAGCCCAGATGATCTCATGGGGTGTATTTACGCTGCCGGGAGGTACATACAGTCCCTTAAAACTGCCTTTCATGGCCAAGACGGCCGCGGCCGGGGTGGTGAGCGGCCATACCTCATTTCCCAAGAGATGATGACCCGGGAACCCCGACGCCCAATTGGACGTTTTGGCCAGAACAGCGGCTTCCTCCCTATCTACCATCTCTGCCCCGTGATCCAGGGCCAGACGACCCAACCACACTAGGGGTGCCTCGCCCTCCCTGCGCCTTGTGTCTGTTAAGAATTCCTTCATCTCCGCCTTGGTGCGAGTTCGGTACTCGGTAGTCGTAACTGTCTGACCTGTATAATAATCCACCTTACTTTTGGTGATAGCAACAGGCATGGCCTCCATCTGCCCCTTCTTCTCAGGCGCAGGTGGGGCTGAGGGGAGTGCGGGATAAATTAAAGGGCAAGGGGGGGCTTCATAAGGGGGTGGTCTCCCATCCTCCTGCTCTTTGCCACTTATCTCACACTCTGCGCTGTCGGTGTCGTTAGCAGCGGCTTGTTTAGCAGCAAACATAGTGCTTCCATGAAGGACCGCACAGAGGTCCAGCGTTTTGTTTAATGCGCTGAACAAGACTGTGGACACGTCTTCCGACTTATATTCATCTGGTCTAAGTTTCTTTGTCCGCCTGGTCTGTTCCAATTCCTTCACTAAGTGGACTAACAACCCATGGGCTGGATCACCCGGCTGTACCCGGGGCGGGGATATGAGTTTGGGAACGGTGGCCCCGGATCTTTTTATGATACGGCTACACTCGTTCCAAATGCCAGACGGTGTCTCGGTCCGACTAGTCTCCGCAACCCCCGTGCACTGGGGTTGCAGGGAACTATCGGCCGGTTGACATTTAAAGGTGGGATGGCAATGGAGGAGACATCCTACGGCAGGCAGGGTTAATGAGGTCGTATAGCTTTTTGACCCTGACCCTGATTCTATAATACAAATCCAATCTAGGGTGGGCTTCGCAGACTGTCTGCTGGCCACTTGGTGAAATTGCAGGTGTTGAAATTGCTCGAGCTCAGATTGCTCACGGTCCCCACTACACCACGGGCACTGACCCTCCCGAAGGCATCCTGTTCGTGACGCCATGTTGATTACAGATTGCTCTCGCCCCTCGCTCCACCGATATGGCCACCAGGTGCCCGTTATCTACCGGGTAATGAGCGTTGGAATAGGGCGGAGGTTCGATCACTGGATGCCCTGGGGGGGGGTGACAAGTGCCCAAGGGTAGTGACGGGGATAACGCAAGCAATCAGTCGTAGTGTTAAAGATTAAGGATTTATTAAATGAGTCACAGATAAGGATAAGGGATAACACAATTAGTTACAGCTTGGGCTTACAATATAATACTAGAACAAATAACACAAACACTACAATTACAAATAGAAGCTGGCCCTGGTATTTTTCTAAATCCCAGTAATTATTCAGGTCGTCCCAGGGGTTAGTAAAAGTGATATTGGTGCTATTAGTACTCATAAATGCAGCAACTAATCTTAGTAGACACAAATTGCTAGGCTCAACTGGTCCCCCTTGCGTTCAAGGTTTCCTGGTCAACGGGTTTCCCCTAGCAGGAGCCTTGGGGCGGCTGGAACCAGTCTCTGCCTCTTATCTAACAACACAGATGTACAGATATCCTTAACAACTAATTATACTTACACATACAAACCACAAAAGTTTCATTACGGCCGGCAAGCAGTCAGGCTCTGGGGAACGCGTGAGCCAGGAGAGAGAGTTCCAGGTTGATCAAGCCTGGATACGGTTCGACGGGAATTCGAGTTCTCTCTGCCCGTCCCCGGGGGGGGGCCAACAATATATAACGAATTTTTCGTCATAATTTATAATAAGCCAATTGCAGGGTCGCGAGTGGCTCATGCCCATACAAGGGAGGCAATCGGCCCCCAGCATCTCTACTCAGGAAGCAACCGTCTGGGGGAAACTTCCCCTCCTCAGGTCGGCCGACCGCAAGGTGCTGTTTCCTGTTACAAGTTCTGCTTTCTGAGCAGCTATGTGATCAGTGGCAGTTCTGGGGGCTGGGGGAAAATTCCGTTGGGGGGTGGAGGCCGAAGCACTTGTTGTATGGCCCTGGGGCCAAACTTGGGGGTCTAACACTCAGGAATGACAAAGTTAGCCCCAGGGCACAGTAACATGATGGTGGATATAGTGGAGGAACTAAAAATAATCTCTCTGGGTGGGGTTGATTTACATGTGCACTCATACTTTGCTTCTCAAAGGAACTCTGTAATATGATTTCAAGAAGTCTGCAACTAAACGCCAGAGCTTTTCTGTGAACAAAGAATTCTTAACTCTAGTTTAAGAGCTCTTCTATAGAATGTGACAGAAGAAATAAATCACTGCATTTACCTACACTAGGTGACTACTGGACCTTCACAATGAGGAATTTTTAACAGATGGGTAAAGTTTTACTCAAATCCACAGTTTAAATATATAGTGTTTTTTTAATTAACCATACAACTAAATTTAAACCATTATGGGTCTTCCAAATCCAATTACTGTAGAACAATGGTTCCCAAACTAAGGTTTGTGAACCCCCGGGGGTTCATGAAATGTTACAGGGGGTTCTCGGGAAAAAATTCCATAATGGCAGACAGAGCTGGCCCTAGGGATCCTGGGCAGCATGGGGCCAGCAGCCCGGAACCCCTAGACTTCCAAGAGCTAAGCAGATCAAAGCAAGCATATCTATCACACTGAGGAGATTTAAACTTCAAGAATCCTTATAAGAAAGGGAAAGGGAGGTGGATATTTTTTGCTGTTTTTAAAATTAAATAGGCAGCTAGTATTGTTTTTTAAAATTATTATGAAGAACAAGTTTAACCTTTGTTGTAATGTGCCATGTTTGCCTGAACTGCTCAAGACCTGAATGCTTGTGTAGGAGGAACTCTTTGAGTTGGCTTCTTAAATACCTTCATGATGTATCACATTTGATACTCCTTGATGAAACATAGGAGCCTTGTCTTATAACAGGCTTATTCAAAGTGATACAAGCTACGAAAGTGAGATATTGGAAGAATGTTACCATTTTCATAATGTAATAAAAATACTGTAATAATAAATAATACTAAATAGTGTGTTATATGCATGTCATAAAAACAAAATTTATATTTCCCAGATCACTGCTTTTATAATTTATACTCAGATAAAGGAGAAAATCCTGGAAATATTTATTTTTAGGAGGGGGTTTGTGAGACTTGATATTTTAGTGAAAGGGTTCACAGGTTGTTGAAGTTTGGGAACCACTGCTGTAGAAGGACACATAAGCCAAGAATGTCTGAGCATAGATCATGTTTGCAAGTCCTATTTCTGCAGCAGGATGTTAAGTTAACTGGATAATGAGTTTAAGGTGGATGTACATTTTATTCATTGTTACTTACCAGTGGTCATGCCACGTTTTTGTTATAGTTTTACCCTATATCTCTAGAGACTCCTTCTCAGTGGCACATTATGGGGTGGGGTGCAGTCCAGACCAGAGAGATGTCATGTCACCACTCTCTATCCCATAACCCTGAGTGCCTCACAACGATTTGCTGTTGCAGCCCCCAATTAAGGCTGCTCACAAACAGCCTAACACAGTGGTGGGCAACCTGCAGCCTGTAGGCTGCACACAGCCTGTCAGGGTAATCCACTGGTGGACTGCAAGACAGTGTTTACAGTGACTGTTCACAGGCACGACCGCCCGCGGCTCCCATTGGCTAGGAATGGCAAGCCACGACCACTGGGAGCTGCGGGCCGCCATGCCTGTGGACAGTCACTGTAAACACTGTCTCCCAGCCCGCCAGCAGATTACCCTGTTGGGCTGCAGGTTGCCCACCACTGGCCTAACAGCATGCAAGTCTCACCTGAGTGTCTGTGTATAGCTTCATCTCTGACCCCAGCAGCCTGTCAGCAACACACCAACCACACTCTGGCTTCCACCAGCGTGGGTTACTACTTGAAGGGTGACCCCAACACACTCCCAGTCTCAAATTTTGCCTGAAACATGTATTCTTCACTGTCCAGCCCTCTCCTGGGCACTTCAGATATCAGATGTCCATTGCCCTGCAAGGAGTCAATATTCAACAGTTTTCTACTTTAACTACAGTTACCAAATAGTTCAGTTTAAACACAGTGCTGGATTGGTTCACATTAAAGAATAAAATAAGTTTATTAACAAAAGAATATAGGGTTTAAGTGAATTCAATTATCAAGTATTTGTGACACTCTGTATCTTGGGGGAACACCTTGCACCCCCATGTTCATCTTTATAATATGATTGTGTTATATCCAATGCAAAGTTTGTCATGTTGGGTTGATGCACTGAGCATTGTTGTTATAGTAATGGTATAGGTTATAATTTCATGTATATAGTTATGAGGCTGAAAATGTGTCCTCATGGCTTAAAACAAGCCCAGGCAAAACTCTCCAGGAACAAAGGGGCAGTCCACACCTCATCAGGGCATGTATGGGACAAACACAGCCCAGCCTCACAGGGACAAAGGACACTGGCCTAGGCAAAGGATCTGTTGACTCTCAAGTGTGAGTGACCCCCTACTTCCCTTGGTCAGTCAGGGACAATGATGAGGTAATGCTCACCTGACCCTGAAGGAGGGAAGTCAAGCCAAGAGGTCTGTGGTGAGAAGCATTTAAGTTTGTAAGGACACTGAAATTGTTAAGATCAGCTTAGAATGTGTTTTGCTTTCATTTCATTTGACCAAATTTGACTTGTTGTGCTTTGACTTATAATCACTTAAAATCTATCTTTTGTAGTTAATAAATTTATTTGTTTATTCTACCTGAGGCAGTGTGTTTGGTTTGAAGCATGTCAGAGACTCCCCTTTGGATAACAAGCCTGGTCCATATCAATTTCTTTGTTAAATATAAGCTTGCAGCATCCAGCGGGCATAACCAGACACTGGAAGTGGGAGGTTCCCAAGTTTGTGTCTGGGACTGGAAATATTGGTTAGTGTCATTCCGTTGCACAATCCAAGCAGCTTACATGCCAGAGGCTATGTGAGAACAGTCCAGGAGTGGAGGTTCTCACAGCAGAGCAGGATAAGGCTGGTCCCGAGAGTTGAGGATTAGAGTGACCTAGCAGATCACTGGTTCAGATAACATCAGGGGAATGTCACCGTGTTAAAGTCAGAAATGGTTACAAGAGAAATAAAGATAAAATGCTTTCTAATAGATAAAATTTAACAAGCTAGACTTGGTTCATGGTAAAATCCTTACCATAGGTTCCAAGCATCTTGGCTGACCAAATTCTCGGGTCAAGGTCTCCCCCGGAGTCAAAGGGCTGGTTCCTTTGTCATCTTAGATGAAAGAAAAAGAGCAATGCCAGGGGGTGGTTTTGCCCCTGACTTTTATAGTCCAGTCACCCTATGAAATGGATTCTTCTTCGCTTTGAGGGGTAATCCTCCGTTTATTCAAATAGTAAAGAAGGTGACATGGAGTCTGGTGGTAAAGGTGGCTCCTCTTTTTTCTTCTTCTCTGTGTATGTTGACATGCAGATTTGCCTTGTCTCCTACCATTTCCCCCTCTTGCTGTCTCAAGGACCCTGCTTACTGCTTGTACATAAGTTGAGTTAAACACACATTCCTTCGTTAAGGATAGGCCTGTTTAACAGCTTTTGCCTAGTCTGGACTGTGTGGGTTTGAACATGTGCTAACAACATCATACAGCAGGAATTTATAACTTTACCAATAATGTTGCGACATACATTTCACCAAGATATAATTGACCATCAAGTTGCTAGTTTTCAAACGATATCTCACAAGGCACATTTTGTACAAAGATTATTACAACAGTGTATAAGGTGTGAATCCAGGGGTGCTTTTGGTCACTATGACATGTTGTTACAGTTTTAACCTGTCTCTCTAGAGACTTTTTTTCAGTGGCAGAGATTTGAAATCGTCAAGAGTAGTGTCCTGAGAAAATGTGAAAATGCTATCTGTAATAACTGAGTCTTGATGGAATACAATACAAAACTGCCCTCATGGAATTTTAAGATATTAGTCCATCAGAGTATATTTTATTAAGTAATATGCATATCCAATCAGCATACAAAAAGATATTTGCATAAGGATTTTTTTAACATTTTAAATTAAGGTTCACAGTTTTATTAAAATGTATAATTTATCAAATAATCTATTTGATAAGTAATGTAAATTCCAGGGGGAAAAACTCTCAGCAGAAGGATTTTAAGTGGGGCATGTTTGTAATCAATAAAATTAATAAAATTAATAATACTGTGCTTCAAATAATTCAATTTATATGCAAATCTAATTTAAATTCCCCAGGCTGTTATAATGTGAGATTTTATAAACAATAGGCGGCTTCATTCCGATTTCATTTACACCAGTGTAAATCAATCGATTGCAGCAGAGTTACTTCTAACATACTCATGTAAGTGAGGCCACAAGCAGGCCTACAGACTTTAGCTGTATATGAAGGGTGAGATCCTCATCTTTGTTCTATCTTCTTTGTTAGGTAAAGGGCCAGAGTGACAATAAAAGGCCTTTAAAATCACTGGATCTGGCTGGGGGAGGATTATTCTAGTGCAGGGACTGAAGAAGGCAGCTGCAGGCTGTCTTCCAAGGACCCGCTTGCCAGCCCCAGGGGAAGGGCTGGGAGTAGAAGGGCTTGGCTGTAGCACTACTGAGATTGTGAACAGCAGTGTGGCCTATAGGGAGCCAGGGGCTGGCTTAGACAGGCTCTCGGTGCTGTCTGTGTTGCACCAGGAGCTGTGGAGAAATCTAGAATTGAGAAGGCACAAGAGTGGCTTTAAGCTACTATAGTGTCCCTCCCGCTGCGAGTTCAATGCTGTGCCACTCAAAGATGCAGAACAGTCTCTCATCCCAAGTGTTGAGATTGGGTTTATTCAGCCAAAGAAAAGATGGCAAGGAACTTCATAAAATAACATTTCTCTAATCACAGTTCTTCTTGTCCTCCTTAACTTATTTTCCTTTCTTCTTGAAAATCTGGAAAGAAATTATATATGCACCATTAATTCTCTCAACTGTCTTAAATTCTTTTCTTTCTTATAACATACTTATCAGGGCCTTTTATACTCTCTCTCTCCGAAACAATAGGACACTGGATTCTGTGTTCCTCCTTGGGCCAAACTACAGTATCTGAATATATTGTGTATAGTAGGTAGGTATTGCAAAGTCTACTTATAGTTTTAACAGATACGTTAATTCCTTATATGTTAAGACATATCATATACTGTAGAGCAGCGGTTCTCAAACTGTAGGTCGGGACCCCAAAGTGGGTCACGACCCTGTTTAATGGGGTCGGCAGGGGTGGCTTCAGCTGGGGGCAGTGTGGCTCAGGTTACAGGCCCCCTGCATCTTTGACCTCCCACCCCCGGGCAGGTGGACTCAGGCAGGCTCAGGCTTCGGTCTCCCCTCCTGGTGTCATGTAGTAATTTTTGTTGTCAGAAGCATGTCACAGTGCAATGAAGTTTGAGAACCCTTGTATAGAGGATCCCCAGAATGAGTCCAAGAATGAAATTCACTCTAGGGACTCTTATACTGACAGTGCAGCCTGGGTCATTTACAAATGACAGCAGTGCCTCAGTTGTGAACTCAGCCATGGACATTCCAAACCAGCTGCTGTTATTGCTATTGGACACTTTATAACTTTAAGGCTAACCTGAATCAGAAAACAAAAACTGGGTTTGTGCCCACTTTCTTTTCTTGTATGTTTAAAACAGGTAAAGAAAGCTTGTAGGGTTCTTTAAAAAAAATCTGTACTCCCCATTTTTAAATAGTTGTTTGCAGTTCCTCTCCAATGGTGATTTGCTGAGCTAAAATGAAAATTGTGTGATGGTCAGAAATATCTTCTGGTGTCTACCATTTATCAGCTCTTCTTTTACAGCATTGTCCTGATATTTTCAGAGCTATCTATTTTCATGCAGGTTATTCATGGAGTTCCAAAATAAATTTTGGGGGCCATGAAATACTATTATATTGAAGTGATGGTGATGTGCTGATATTTCTAGGAAATGTGCTCCTTTTGAAGTGTTGTCACGTCACTTTATGTGGTGTAACATGATGAAAGCTGACTCTATTCTGCTGAGACCAGCTCACAGCAGGAAGTCTTGGCTTTCAAAACTGAAATAAATTTTAAATAATCCTTTTATTGTGTTGATATATCCTTTCATCTCTGAAATCAGATGATACTTCCTGGTTTGCTAAGCACATTCCAGGATACATCTTTTTCTTTTTTGTTTTACTTCACAGACTTATTTGGTCACGTGGTAGGTACTAATTGCATATTTTGCATGGGAATAATAGTACCAGTGATGCCACACAATAATGCATTAATCAGTGTGTTTAGTAAATGAATATGTGTTTGTCACAGCAGGACAGAGATTTTTAAAATGGGTTGGGGAATTAATTTCTGTCCCGACCATCTCCCCAGTCTAGCAAGTGGTGACAAGCAACACATAGGTATGATTGAGGAATAAAACATTTCCACTTGTGAATTTCAAACGTGCTTAGGGATGTTTCCTTTCTTCCACCTAGTTCAGTTCCACACTTCTTGGAATTTATATATTTTGTATACTTTGAAGTTTTGGCTCATTCTTTGGGTAGCTATTCTGTGCATCTAGAATTTGAGGTTGTTAGCAGAGGACTTTATGCATCAAACAGAAGTGATTTCACATGATGAAGTCCATGATAAAGGTCAGTTGTGATCCGGTCCTTCTGTGCACTTAGGTTGCTTTAAGATGCTCTGTTAGTACAAAGTTACCATAAATTCAGTTGCTGGTGGGTTTTCCCTAACACTAGGTGGTCCTCAAATGGTGTAGTGATCTTATAGTAGCTCTTACGGTGTCCCACCTCCCAGCCACTGTCATAGTGGTATGTCTGAAGAAAAGGGACATAGCCAAGACTTCTGTGTGACTTGGTCATCCCAGGCCTCCAATAGCCTCTTGGCCCTCAAACTTTTCTGGATCATTATTCACCTTTATTATAGTGCCTTATTGGGATTTATATTGTATTAACCAAAAATACTTTAAAAGTGCTGTTCTTGTCTTTGGCACTATCTGAAATACACGGAGACTGCAAATGATTCACTAAGCATTAAGGCTAATGTCAAATGTAGATGCCTAGGGTTGAGCACCTAAATCCAGATTTAGGTTAAAATCTTCAAAGGAGCCTATGTGATTTAGGAGCCTTGACAGAACTCCCGAAAGGTGTTTAGACACCTGTCTTCCATTTAATGTGTCCAAGAGCAATTTATTGTTGCAAGACATGAAGTCCTTAATATTGATGGGTTGTATGTCTGTTTGAGTTACATACAGAGCTGTGTGAAATCAGTGGGAATTAGATGCCTAAACCCAGTTCAGGATCTGGGTCCAAGGTCTCATTTTCAAAAGTCCACTTACATGCCTAAGTATCATTGCCCAAAGATCACAGCATCTTATCAGGATAAATTAATAAAAGAATGCCCAAGGGAAACATGCAAAAAATCCTGTAATGAATTACGCATAGGACATTTTTGTTTCCAAAGAGTTGCAAACAAACCCTGTACAATATTCCCATTTACAGCAGGTATATACAGCTAAGGATTTCTCATGACTCTTTTAGTATTTGCACCATAATGCTGTTTTTATTTGTTACCCTGTTTAATAACCCTGACTCAAAGCATTCTCTTTCCTTCTGAAATCTAATTTAGGTAATTTAACCACCTCCAAAAAAATATTTGTATTGAATGATCTCTAGAGAAATCTATTTCCTGCATGTGTGGTCTTAGCACTTTCAATGTATGAATGGGATGGCTATAATAAAATCTATGGAAATTAGAAGAGGGCTCTTAATGTCAATGATAGAAACACTGCTCTGTTGAATGGTTGTTAATTATCCTAGCATGTACCAATAATGCAAGGTACTGAGCACTTCTGTCAGGTGCTGAGTGTCATCTGTCACTGATTTAAAATGGAGTTGGGGTGCTCAGCACTTCACTGGTTGGGCAATGAGGAATGGAGTCACCCCAAAAGTAGGAGCCAAATTCTGCCATTTTAGCCTGATCTTCAGAGGTGCTGAGCATCCACAATTCCAAGTGAACTCAACGAGGTCTACAGGTGCTTCACTTCTCTGAAAACCAGGCCCTGAATACACACCAAAGATAAGTTAGTGGGATCACACGTGTAACTCAAAGCAATATTTGACTGATCATTTTTAGTCAGGCTGTGCCAAAAGTTGAAATCTCGTTCTAAATATCTTTATGCTGGGCTTTCAAGATGAGTCATTTGAGTAGCACTTAGTCATAGGACTCCCTCTGAGAATCACAGTTTATTAATTTACTTAAAAAAATATTTTGTAAAGTGGTTATCTTCCTGAAGGATGTATGGTGTGCTTGCTTGAAATGGACAAACACAAGGTTTTCATTCACCAGTCAGTCCAGACATTCACTGGAGCCTGGGAATGTGCTTAAAGTTGAACTACACTAGCGCTGCTGAGGCAAAGAAGCCATGCACTCTTAATAAAACTGGGAACTGGATAGTTTCATCAGTATTCATCACCTCAGGAAATTGCAGGGGGAATCCCTCTGTTTTCTAAAATACAAAAGCTCCCATCAAAAAGTAGAGTTAAAGAGCGATAATGTCACTTCTACAGAAAAAAAACACATCTTGCACATTTCTTTAAAAGGAAAACATATGAGACAGTCTATTTTTATCAGTGTTGTTCATCTGCTGCTGAATCATCTCTTCTATTAAGAGAACAGGAGTATTTGTGGCAGCTTAGAGGCAAACACATTTACAGCCCACTTCATCGGATGCATGCAGCAGAAAATACAGTAGGAAGGTATATATAGATATAGATATAGATATACACACACACACAGAGAACATGAAACAATGGGTGTTACCATACACACTCCAATGAGAGTGATCAATTAAACTGAGCTATTAACAGCAGAAGAGAAAAAAACACTTTTTGTAGTGGTAATCAAAATGGCCCATTTGCAGCAGTTGACAAGAAGATATGAGGAACAGTGTGTGTGTGTGTGTGTGGGGGAAATAAACATGGAGAAATAGTTTTACTTTGTGTAATGACCCATCCACTCCCAGTCTTTATTCAAGTCTAATTTAATGGTGTCCATTTTGCAAATTAATTCCAATTCATCAGTCTCTCGTTGGAGTCTGTTTTTGAAGTTTTCTTGTTGTAATGTTGTGACTTTTAGGTCTGTAATCGAGTGACCAGGGAGATTGACGTATTCTCCGACTGGTTTTTGAATGTTATAATTCTTGATGTCTGATTTGTGTCCATTTATTCTTTTATGTAGAGACTATCCGTTTTGGCCAATGTAAATATAAATGTATCCTTGCAAGATGGTAAGCCCTTAGTATGGTCATGGTGTATGTATGGAAGGAAAAGCAAGAGGGGCTTTTCCAGGAAAAGTTAACAGGGGAAAAGGAATTATTATAGGATAACTACGAATGCTGGATCAGATGAAGGGTTGTTGGGGAACCAGGAACCATGATGATGGGCATGTTATAAGTCTCTGTACAAAATATAGTAATGGATGATGAAAATGCCATGTTGATTAATATTTATTTTATGTAATTTACATAAGGAAGGTTCACTGCATGGATTTCCTTGTAACATACAATACATACATATCAGCCTTAAACAGATACCAGACTTTGTGTAAAAGAATTTGCTGATATTTCAGAATTTACAATAGTATTTTATTTTGTGACTTTTTTACATCAACAAGAAAAATTATTACATTCTTTTCTTCCTGTTCTCTTGTTGTTAATATTAGTAATGAAATTATTTAGTAAAAGTACAGTGTCTTTATTTAAAATGGTATTTCAGGAGCCACCAAGTTGCTATTTTAGTTATCTATTGTAAGAAAATTAGTTTGGTTGGACAACAGTGATAGGTTCTCCTACTATTATCTCCAAATGTTAATTTCTCCTGCACTTTATTTAATAGAATAGCAGTAAGAATGTTTAATAAATCATAAAAATGACATTAAATGTAATTGAAAAATCAATTATTTAAAAATTCTAAAAACCAACACACACACCCCAGAAAACCACTTCATCACTTATTAATGCATAACTGAATTACAGTGCAATAAAAGTGTATTATTATGAGAATATATAGTCTTTTAAAATTTGTTTATGTAGAGAATAAGGATAGAAAAATTGACTTTTTAAATCTTATTTGTTCATGATCAAGGCTCCCAGGTACTGTATGGTCATATTTTATACAGCACTTGTTAATGCGGGTCTTCAAATTATGGTTTTCTTGAGTTTAGATTCTACTCTCTAGTGCTCTGGGACTGACACTTCAGAAAGAGATTCTCTGTAAGATTTAATAATTCCTTTGCTGATTTTTTTTATTGTAGCAGTTGTAACTTCCAAACCCAACTGACAGATGTGAGAATTAAACAGGAGTCTCACAAGTGCAGTAAAATCAACACAACAGTGCACCAAGGTATCCTGATGACTCAGGCCAAAACCCTGCAAACACTTTATTTCTGTGAGTGGACCTATTAACTTAACAGGGCCACTTGTGTGTGTAACTACTCTGTATAACTGGAACCTTGTTTAGCTGTCTGGGCAACAGTTCTTTATAATATGGGTCCCTTTCTGCTTTGCATAACACTGGAGTAACCAAGGACGTAACTGGACCAACGTTATTCTCAGAGGGAAAGAATCTTGCCCTCAGTTCTGGCCATGTTGTGACACTCAGCTCTAACAACCCATATAGGTATTCTTTCTATGTAGGGCAGCAGTCAGCCATTACAGAGTGCTGAATGGATCTTGGTTCAGAAAAATATTTGGGACTTTGGTTTTAGTCTGGTGGTGTTGAGTGATCAAGAAAAAAACATTCCTTATCTTAATGCTTCATTTTTTAAAGAAATAGGTTGTTGTTTTCCCCCCCTTCAATTTAAATGCTATAGAGTTATTAGGAAATGTCACCTTGTTGTTGTTGTTGTTAGACTGGCATCCCATTATGGTAGATACTATACAAACTCAGAATGAGAGGCAGTCCCTGCCGTGACAAGTTTATAGTTTAATTTGAGACAAAGCAGAAAAGTGAGTGTGTCAAAGGAAAGGAGAAAGGTAGTAATGAAAATATGATCACAGAGTTACATAGCTATTGAAAGACTATGGTTTCTCAAGAATCATTTGTAAGTAAATGATACCAGCTACTCTTGACTGATTAATGGGCTGGCTGATTTCTGGTAGGAATCAGAGGAGAGTTTGGTCTTGCGTAGAACTAGTCAAAACTGGCCTGTTTTTATTTTGGCAAAAAGACACCAAACCAAAAAAAAAAAAAAAAACTTTGTGCAAAAAATTCATTTTTGATCACTTCCCTCCCATTCCCTCTCCCCCCCCACCCCCGCCCAAATTCATTTTGTTTTTGGAGAAAATCCCACTTTCTCTTTTTGTGTGTGTGTGTGTGTGTGTTTATCCCACTGGAAAATGGGGGTAGATAGTTGAGTAAAGCAAAATAAGACAGTAGAGAAAGATCCCCCCACTTTCTTTTACTTGAAATTTTTGGTCTGTGGAAAAAGAAGTCAACATTACTTTATATTATTTTCTATTACTAAAGAAAAGGAAGAAATTAAGAATTGAGCCAGAGTGCTACTTTTAAAAAAATTAACGTTACTTTCTCTCACTTCTTTATTTGACTTAACTTCACCCCTTCACCTCTACTCTTTTATAGTAGCAAATGAAAGGAGGTCATGAAAGGAGGTCAGGATAAAGTTTTAAAACAACAATAACCACCAAACTTGAAAATAACAAAAAAAAATTCCATTTTTTAAAATTTCAAGTGTATTTTTAAAAAATGTCTAAGTAATTTTTGGGGAGAATATTGTTTTTGACAAAATCTCATTTTTTTAAAATTAAAATACTTTTCCTCATGGGGGCAGGGAATCTAATTAGCTTTGATCTTAGGAAGAGATTGAATTCTTGCACTTGAAAAAGTCTGTATTGAAGCTATAAATTGAGGTAAATAATGTGTTGTAAATACTTAACTGAAGTCAAGATACACCACAGAAAAATAGAAAGAGGGGAGGAATATATCTATATCTATATCTAATCTATATATCTATCTCCAGTCTGGGAAGTTGTTGAGTGTTAGGGCAAAAAGTTGTAGAAATATCTCTAGATATTCCTCCGAAAATAAAATACTAACCCTTATATGCAAGTAAGTCCATAGAAGAAGCTCCTCTTACATCAAATGTAAAAAGCTTTGTTTGGCCAGAAATCAAGGGGATTCACACAAAAATAAATAAGATTTCATTGTGGGTGTCATTTTGCCTGACTCAAATGGACCCAGAACTCTCCTTATATTTGTTATAGTCCCCATGAGCTAGCAAGCTCAGGATTGATAGCTGCTTAGATGTTTTCTGTTTGAAACCCTACCCTTGGGGGTGAGGGGAAGGATATTGCACATGTCTGCTCTTTTCGCTGTTCACATTTATGCCTACTCAAAGGACTTACCTTTGTCTCAAGTTAAGAATGCCAGGCAGTCACAAGGAGAAACAAGAGATTTAACACAGGAGGTGGCCTGAAAAGCAAAAGGGAGGCAAAGGAGTCTTCTATGGAAAAATAATGAAAAGCATGGTGGAGGTGATTGTGAGCAGTGAGGACACAACAGTAAGTAGTCAGCTGCAGCTGTAAAATAGCTCTGGGCCTCAGCCAATACCCATTTAAGTCAGTGACAGTCTTTCCACTGACTTCGTGATGATGATGAGCTCTACTATCTCTAATGGTAGGTCTGAACTTTGAGCTGGAATTGTAACTCACAGCTTGAGGAGACATATGCTTGCTAGCTCTGGTAGCAGCTAGCACACTAAAAATAGAGTGTAGCTGCAGAAACATGAGCAATGAGAGGGGCTGGTTGCCCCAAGTATGTATCTAGAATCGTGGGTGGGATGATACTTGGGACAGCCAGCCCCTCCTCTTGCTTGAGCTGCAGCAGCCACACTCTATTTTTAGCATGCTAGCTCAATTAGAGCGAGCACATGGGTAGCTCTTCAAAATGGGAATGACCCCTCCAGTTCCAAGTGTGGTCTTCCTCTCCAGTAACACCACTTAATGCAGCTGGAAAGAGCTCATTTCTGTTTCGACTTGGAAAAGGTATTTGAATAACTCACTAACTGCATTGCAAGTTATTTGTTGCAGGTATTTATTGCTATTTATTATATATTTATGTGAAAGCTTTTAGAGCCTTGGATAAGCATATTTATTATTTTAATTTTAAATAAATACAGTACAAATAAAATATTGTCAAGTACCTCCAGTAAATACTCTACCAGTTTGTTTTATTTATATGAACTACTATGCCATCAACTCTTCCACTGCTGTCTTGCCTGATGTCAACATATCCCACCAAATAGCCTGGAAAATGTGTTCACTAAAAATTCAAGGTGAACCCTTTAAAATTGCATATGAAAGATGAACTATGGGTGTGTATGAATAATCTGTATAACTACTCCTAATACCACTACTTGTGGTGAACTGTTCTGTAAATGTACTGAAGTATTGGTACCACATGCCTTCTTACCAGGTGACACCAGCATACTAAGATTAAAAAAAAATCTGAAAACTGGAGGAAAGGAAAACAGAGATCTCAGACACTCATGCTTGACAATGTGTCACATTTTCTTGCAGTGGATGTTTTTGAAACCAGGCTGAATTCTGCAACAGTTCCTCAGCTGTTACAAATTGGTTTGTCTGTTGATTAAAGAAAACTGATACAGTTTCATTAAAGTGATTTTCAATTGAACTCCACTTTACAACAGATGAGAATCTGTCTAAGGATGTAAGTAAATAAGTGTTGTCTGGAGGCATTTAATGGAAAAAACCCATAGCTGCTCTTGGCATAAAGAAACAATCTAAACCCTATAAGAGAGAATCCAGCTGTGTCAAAGACACAGAGCTGCATCTTAGATAAGAGCAGAAGGCAACCAATCCAATCAGAACAATTGTGCTTGGCTTCTGTGTTAGGGTGTATTACTGTGGGCTACAGGCAAAAGTTGTTGGGTGATAGTTGATTGTAAAGGGCATAACTGAAAATAGAACTAGAGAAAATTGATCAGCTGTTCCCTATCCACAATAGGAAGGTCTACACAGAAACTAGACAACTGCAGCTGGGCCATGCTAGCTAACTTGGGGTCACAGGGCACAGGTTTCACAGGGTCCTAGATCCCAGGCTTCAGACTGAGCCTGGAAGTTTACATAGCAATTAACCAGCTCTGCAGCCCGAGCCCTACAACCACCAGTCTAGTTACTCCAGGTGTCCAGTTGCTGTGTAGACCTATCCAATGAGCCTATGATTAGAAATAAATGGACACAGTTGATTACAAACATCAAAGTCCTCCTAGGAGTGTGTTCTGAGAGAGGGCTTTCTTGGGTTAGTGTAACTTCATCAGTCTGGACCACCATGAGTACATGAATATGGATAATTTCCATCTTCATGCTAGTCAAAGATGGGCTGCCAAATCCAAAGTCTGGCTTGACAGATGCAATGCAAAAAGAATGAACATTCCTGCATCACACTTTGTCTCTGTGACAGTTTAGCATCAGGAAGCCCTGAGGAGACTTCAATTCAGTTAATGTCTGAACAGAGTTATTATGCCATTTCTAATAATCTTTTTTGTATTTTAATTACTATTTGTACTGTTTTTTTTTTTTTTTAAAAAGCCCCAACCCACCATATTGGATTTCATGACGAGAGTTCTGGTTGTGCATGTATTCCATAGCAAACAGAGAGGCTGAGTGCAAACAGAGGACAGATGAAAAACTGTCCTTAAATATTTGGTTTGGATTTGGTTCCTGGAACTGGCAAAGATGCTATCACATTCTGAGCCAGACTGTGACTTGGCCTGCATGGATGTGTTAGGGGAGGCAAGGTGCATACAGCCCCTTCACTTTTGCATCCCCTGCACAGGACCTGGCCTTTAATCCCCTGAATACAGATTACTCAGGGCTTTACCCTTCCTGAAAGAGATGTGGAGAAGATAGGGCTATGGCTCTGCTGCGTGCTCTGCACTGAGCGGGAGAGAAGAATGTATGCTACTCTCTGCTAAGGGGAGGTTCAGCAGCTGCACACTGTAGGAGAACAAGGAGTCTCAATATTCTTCAGAGCTTCCCCTGGGTGAGGTGGCTCCACACCACCCCTGTTGAAGGCTATGCCTCACTGATATGATCTGCCCCTGCTGTTCAACGAAAACCACTGCAACAAGCTTTAAATAAAATGTCATCCTTATGGCCCTTTGCTGAACATTATTATCAAACTATAACATGTTTCATTGCCACAGCTTCTCCCATCCAATGGTACTGAAGCCCCGAATGACCACTGATAAGTAAAGCCTCACACTGCTCCTGTGAGGTGACTCGTAGAATTCTTATTGTATATAAGAGGCAGCTGAAGTACAGGGAGAGAGAGATTGTTCCTAGCCCCTGTACAAGGAGCAAGGGAAGGAGAGGATTCAGAACCCTCTCCTTTCTTTCACATTCCTTTGCATCCCTCTGCACAGGGGCCAGCTATATTTAAATCAGATGGACTCTTTAAGAGCCCTACTACTGCTGGTGCTAACCCCATAATGAGAGCAGTGCTGGTTGGGTGAGAGACGAGAGGGGACGCTGCATACTCTCCAAGGGTTGAGCAGTGGTTATGCTTCTCCCTACACTCCTGAGAGTACAGATCGAGGATACAGTGTGCTTGTCTGAAGCTGATGCATTTCCCCAATGTCAGCTGAAGTTGCTGTATGCCGGATTTCAGCTTTCAAGCCTTTCAGTAGTTGTTATAGGAAGTTCATGGCCGAAGTAGGACGAGAATCCAGCTCCCCTGACTCCCAGTTACAAAACTATCTTTCATTCCAGAGCCCAACCTTCCTCCCCTTTAATGAAGTGTAGAAAATAACATTGCTAGCAGGTATTTTTAGTTGTCTCTAATTTCAGCAATTTAGTCTTACTCAGCTCTTCCTCCTAAACATGGAAGACATTGAAATAACAGGCTTAGGAAGTTTGGATGGTGTGACATAGCTTTTAAAGCTGAAGTCAGCAAGCATTGCATTGTAGAGTAATTGCTAGTTAATGTAATAGCAAAGTCATTATGGTGACAAAATCTCGCAGTACACACCACTCTTTTGATGTGTAAATTGGGACTGTGACAAAGCAGCTGCAATATTAAATATGCCCCCTCATGTTATCCAGTTTGAAAACACTTTATCTAATTGTCAGCAGCATTTACCCTCCCATTCATTGGCTCTGTTGCCTACATGATTTCCACATTCACTGGAATCACTTTGCACATAGTAGAGTAAAATAGATGAAGTTTGCTTTATGGGGTTTATATTTTTAGTATCATGCATCTTTATTATTAGATCATTGACTTGCATGTTTTCAGTGTGTTTTAATTTGATATATGGTTAAATATGAAAAATTGATAAAGAACAAATATTTATTTTGGATTTTTTTAAAATACTGAACTGGGGGTGGGTGGGTTGTAGGGGCTCCCAGAACATAACACAAAACTCACAGCCCAAGAGAAGAGGGGCCGAGATGCTTTTTAGTCACATTTTGTGTCTTCTCTATTCTGGGCACCTGTGGAGTGTGAAACTGCCCCCAGTCTAACTTGGGTAATAGCAGTCTATGGGCAACAGGACTATACAGAACTGTTGTAGCAGCTTCTGCTATGTCATTTTCTTCTCCAGCTCCCAGCCATGTATAATACAGCCCCCTAGACCAGAGCCTGCAGAGGCTATTTTACTCAGTTCTTGTGCTGGGGGAATTTTCCCTCAGCCACATCAGAACATTTATGGTTTCTTAATGTGCTATGGCCATTTAAAAGGGACCAGCACAGGAGGATAATACCTCCCTTGAAATTCTATAACTGCAATTATTAAATACAAAATATTTCAAAATATTTTAGATTAAGAGCACAGCTTATCATCTCCATCAGAAGCCATTATAAAAGCCTGGAACAAATTCTCCATACCTTCTTTACTAATAGAAAACTGCTCGTGTTCAGGATGCCTGTGCTTCCTTGTGAGGTGCAGACAAATAGATCTTCTGGAAAAGGAAAACTAAGACTCTGAGACAGTAGTGATGGTTCTTAAATCAGTGTTTGCATCCCTTGTTTGATGAATACAATTTTGTGATGCAAATGGACTTTGGAGTGTGTTAACACTAGATCATGTAGATAGGACACTGGCTGTGATTCTAGAGGCTTGGGTTTTACTTCCTGCTCTTCCACTGAGCAGCTGTGAGACCATGGACAAGTCACGTCACATCTCTGTTGGCTCCACTTTAAGTCCATCCTCCTTCAACAAATTACTTAAATATGTGTTTTAGTTCCATTAACTTCTACGAGATTTAAGTCTTTGATAAATAGGAATGGAATTAAGCGTGTGCTTTGCTGAGTCTGGCCTTATACTTCTGTTTCCCTTTAACCCTTTATCCTGTCTTGGTTTTTTAGACTGTAAGCTCTTTGGGACAGAGTTTTCTTGCTATTTGTTTGCACAGCACCTAGCACAGTGTAGTTATGATTTCATTTCAGCCCTTTACGGGTATGTCTTCACAGCGCCTGGCAATGAGCCTCCCAGCCTGGATGAACAGACTTGGGCTAGAGGGGCTCACAGTAGTAAACAGCTGTGTAGACAGCACATTGAAGTTGCGGCTCAGGCTCTGAAGCTTGGAGGAAGGGGTGAGCTTCAGAGCCCAAGCTGCAGCCTGAACCACAACCTGAAAGCAGTTATTTTTTTCGAATACTAGCGCAAGCTCTGCTTGCTCAAGTCTGTCAGTGCTGGCTGGGAAGATTGTGTCAACAGGCTGTATAGACGTATCCTATGTGCTACTTCTTCCTTGCGTTAATCCCATCAAAAGGGGTCTGCTCTTAGAGTCCTCTCCCTCCAAAGAGATCTGGTGGATGCCATACTCCCTATTACCCCACATGTTAACATGGCTTCTTCTGCTGCTTCTTGGGTTGGCCTTTATCTTTTTCCTTCACTCTTGATCTGCTAGATTGTCTTATCCACATAGTTGTCAGGACCTTGCTTTACTCAGGCCATACCACCTGAGCCTGCGCTCCCCTCATTTTTTTGTTTATAGGTGTTACTTTGAGCATGTCTCTAGCATACACATTCCTCACATGGTCTTTCCTGCTTACACCACTTCTCCATCTCAAGAGTCTCATTTTTGTGGATCAGATCATTTGCTAATGTTTTCCTTTTGTTGCTCAGCACCATACATTTAAATTGGGCAGACCACTGTTTTATAAACTTTCCATTTTAACCCTACTGGTATCTTCCTATCACATATTACACTACTTCTTGCTTCATTTGAGTCAAGCATTTATCATAGCTCTAATTATGACCTCCATTTTCATGGATTCTGGAACCAAGCTGTTTGAAACTTTGAGTTTTCAGTATTGTCTATCCATAGAGTTGCAAAGATAATTCTTTCATATTCTCATTATTAAAATTACATACCATAAACTGTTTTTCCTCTGCTTATTTTGAGCCCATCTCTCTCTAGCACTCTGCTTCATTTATCAAGATCCAAGGTGCCACCTCCTCTATATTCCTTGTGAGGGTATCTAGGATGAGGTTAAAGAAGAGAGGTCTCCATGCTGATCCCTCTAAGTGCTTCCATAATCGTAATTTATAGTTGCATAGCTATCGGCTAGACTAGGTGGGTGAGGTCTAAGAGGGATAGCTGGTGGTGGGAGGCACTCCCATAGACCCCATGAAATGGCAATAGTCCAGCAGCAAGCCCACTACTAGGTTCTGATGTCACCTCTGACACCCAATGGCACATAATGTACTTGTTTTGTCTGATCTGTTTCATCTGTAAATGAACAAGTTTGTAAGATCTTTAGGGCAGGGACTATGACCCGTAGGCTCTTATTTGTATGTGAAGCATCAAGCATGCTGTTGGACCTTGATAAACAACAGAGGACTTAGACCTCTGTTTGCAAAAGTGGTGAGGGGTCAGAGGGGCCAGGCCTCTGTTTATAACTGTTCAAACAAGGCAGAAATGTTAGATTTTAATCTGTAGATTTTATTTTTGTCTTTTGATCGAGTTTCTGAGATGAGTAGCTTACTTATTTGTAGAAGTTACAGAAGTTTCAATAAAACTGAAACAGCGACCATCTGCTCCAGGAGTTTTGCCATTTTGTAAATCTTAATTGCTTTTATTATGGAATAGATGTTAACATATCATTCTCTAACTTTGTTTTTAGCTGCCTTGTCTAAAATTGGTAAGATAAAAAAGTCTTCTTATTAAATAATGAAAAACAGGGATTTACATTTTCATTTTAGGGGACTGCTTTACAGGTTTAAATCTGCTGGCAATAATTCCAAACACCCCGTTGATTTCCAAAAAATCCAATGTTATTTGTATTTCATGGAAGATTGAAGTGTCATTAGTGATTCTGTTTTCCTGTTCTCTTTTCACTTGCTTGGTAGAGACTAGTTAAGTTTTCCCCTTCCCAACTCATCCCCCTCTTCCTGCCAACCCTGTTTATAATAATAGGCATAGGTATATGTTAGTGAATCTGATGCAGGTGATCTGGGAGTTAGTTTGAATTTGTTTCTTTTGCTAGTTTAATAAAGGTTTTGGGATGAGTGATGGAGCTGTGATCTGTTTTTGTTCTGTTAGAGAGGGCCGTAGCAACAAAGAACGTGGCCCCCTCTGAACATATGTCCGGGGCCCCTTACAATGCAGAAACTGGAATGCGGTATTTATTTTATACAATATACAGGGTTCATATTATGTATACATAGGCCTACAGTGTACATGTATTCTGTATTTACGCAAAGCGCTTCTTTCGAGCCTTGTTCTCCACAAATTAGTTAATCAATACGTCATAGTCCAGAGATCTGGCAATCTTGTTTTCGACTGAGATAATTGCAAGCGCAGAAAGCCTGTCATCTGTCATGGTTGAGCGCAGGATATTCTTGATCAGTTTCATTCTGCTGAAGCTCCTTTCAGCACCAGCGACAGTAACTGGTATGGTCAGAAGAATTCTGATGCAAATGCAAAGATTCGGATATATCTCCTGAAGGCTGTTCTTGTATATGTACGTTAAAAAATTGTTTGCTGTGACAAGTCCTCGCTCTTTCCCGATGACATAAATAAAACGAGTCAATTCCATTATGAGTTCGTTGGCATCAATGTCTCCCATTTTTCTTTCAAAATTTTTGCTGTGATTCTCCAGTTCATTTTCTCTGTGACACTGCTTCAGGCCGTTAGCGTTGTACAGAAATCCAAACAACTTATACCACTCCACGAGTTGGTCAAATTGCGACGAAACAGAAGATATGGCCTGATCAGTGAGAACAAGAAAGAACTGCGATTTGAATTTTTCTTCGGCAGAAAGACGACTCGAATCATCAGCACATTCGTAATCAAACATTCTCTTCTTACGTCGCACCCTGGTTTCTGGAAACACCAGCTCAATACCTATATGCTCTGCTATTTCACGAGCATTTGTGACCACAGAGTTATATCCTGTATTTCGATAGTCTTCCAAAAACTTCATTGTAGCACCGACTTCTGCCTGCAGTACGTCAATTGACACATCTGGTGACTGAATTAATTTGCTGGTTTTATTGACGTGAAATAGTATATTGTACCACATGTACACAGTCAGAACAAAAGGCCACGTAATAACATGGTCTAAAAGCGCACCAGCTTCTGTTGCTGTATTGCCATGTTTCTTTTCGAGTGCATATTCTCGCAAAGATGACAAAGCATTGCACAATTCTTCAAGGGGATAACGCAATGGCTTCACAGCATCAATTCTTGACTCCCAACGAGTGTCCGATAACCCTTTAACAGATATTGGCATATGTTCTTGAAGTCTATCCCAACATGAAGGTGAAGAAGAAAAGATAACGTATATTCTGTTAATCAGACCGAAAAAGTCAACGGCATATTTCGATGACTTTGCCGCCTCTGAGATCACAAGATTCCAAGTGTGAGATCCACATGGTACATACAAGGCACGGTCATTTATTTCTAGCATGCGGGCTTGAACTCCTTTATTCTTTCCTCTTATATTTGCGCCGTTATCATAAGCTTGGCCTCTCATGTTAGCAATGTCTATTCCTAAGTTGTTTGCCTTTTCAAGAAATGCTTCCAATAAGCCCTCGCCAGTTGTATCATGAACATTAAGAAAACCAACAAACGCTTCACGAATATTGACACCATCTTCACAGTTGCATTCAACAAAGCGTAACACCACAGACATCTGTTCTTCATGTAACACGTCGGGAGTACAGTCCAAAATAACTGAATAATATTTTGCTTTTTTAAGCTGCGCTATGTTGGCCTCTTGAATGTTACTGGCAACAAGTTGAATCAGCTCGTTTTGGATCTGTGGACTGAGGTACTGAACATGTGCCTCTGCCTTATTAATCTTCTATAAAAGTTCGCTGAGGACAGTATTATACTTTGCAAGCAATTCAAACAGTCCCAAAAAGTTGCCATTCAAAGGATCGCCAAGCTTTTCATTACTTCCTCGAAATGCCAAGTTTCTTTCGGACAAGAAAATAACGACATCAACCATGCGTTTGAAAACATTTCTCCAGAGATCTCTTTCTTTCAGAAAAGCCTGCAATTCGAGTTGGTCAATAGATGTACAGTTTACTATGCCTGACCGAAGGTCAAACCATTTCACCATACAGTCTTGATGACCTTTGCCTGTTTCATGCTGCTGAAGTCTTTTTGACAGTGCTTTCCATGCAGATGTTCCACGATGTAGCAGTATGTCGCCAGTGCCAAATAATTTACAACAAAAACAAAAAATGGCATCTTTCTGAACTGAGTACATTAACCATGAATGTCTTATTTTCTCGCCATTTGCCATGGTTCGATAGAAATGAGTACTTGTGAACCTCTGTCTTTCCTCTTTAAATGGAAATTCGTAACTTTCATTCTGCTGCAGTGGGCCACGTGCAACAATGTCACACACTTGCCTGTCCGATATTATAGATGGCCAATCTCCTGGATCATCAGTCAGTGGTTCAGATTCAGATACTTTTTTCCTGGCAGCAGCTGGAATATCTGTCACAGTTTGTTTGGTAGAACAACTGGCTTCACCTTCAACCTCACTTGAAGCACTTCTGGATACTTCTGGATACGATTCGTCGCTGCTAGCGCTGTCCGTTTCATGTGCCTGTACCTGTACATTGGATTGCAGTGCAAAATACATTGACAACTTTGGAATTTTCTCAAGTTCCTTCTCGGCATCTTTTGCTGCCTTTCGTTTACTAGTTCCGCTCTTATACATTCTCTTAGACATCACAAAGCACGCTTCTGCGTTGAAAATGATAAAAAACTAAACAACTAAATTAATAACATTTATCCGCCGACCGCCATTATGAATGCAAATACACATTCTTTGAATGGGTCCAACTAAAATTCGAAACTGACCGACAGACAACTGATGTAGCCAATAGCATTATGATGTAACATAATGACTTCACGGTTTTGTCAATAAAACCGACATGGATTGTGCAATAGCGTCAATAAATGTCACTTACCTAGTTATACCTTACATTTTTTTTGCCACTTTTAGGGGCCCCCTTCCTTGCGGGGCCCCCTCCAGTCGGAAGGTACGGAGGGAGCTCGCTGCACCTCTGCTGTCAGATTTTTCTACTTCTGGCATTTTTGGCCCCATATTCCCCAATTAAATGGGGAAAGATCCAAAGTAATTTGGGACAGATGCTTGTGAAGTCTCCTAAACTGTTTTATGAAATAATGGTTCAGTAACAAAATTCCTGTGTGGGGAAAGAATGAATAACTTCTCAAAAAGAGCACATCATTTCTTCTCTACATTAGTCAAGGCCAGCTAGCCTGCACTACAGTGTTAATAGGGTAGCTGTCCTGGAGGAGATAGGCAATTAAGTAGCTGAAAAGTAATATGTTGCATTGCTGTGGCTACTTTGGCTGGGATTATCTAAGGAGCCTCAGGGAGTAGGGTGCCATAATCCTACCAAAAATTTCAACCTTAATATTCCTGTGTAAAATAGACATGTCAACGAGATCAGCAGCCATATCCAAGGATATCATGAAAAATGGTGGTTGAACAAAATCATTATTTATTTGACATGTAAACTCACCAAGGGCTTGATGCTCATCTACCCTAAGGCTATTTTTAATACACATCTGGCAGTGTAATGGTGCCTCATGAGTATAAATTGTAATTTGCTCCCACTTTAAGGTTTCTCCACACTGCCAGTGGTGTAAAGTGGCCCTTGTGTAAATAATAATACTTAGCTCTTGTACAGCAATTTTCATCCATAGATCTCAGTGCTTTACAAACAAGGTCAGTAGCATTATCTCCATTTTACAGCTGGGGAAACTGAGGCACAGAGCAAGGCTGTGACTTACTCAAGGTCACTCAGCAGGCCAGTCGCACAGCTAGGAATTGAAGCTGGGTCCCAGTCCAGTTCTCTAGCCACCAGTCTATTTTGCCTGAATGTTAGATCCAAGGACTGGGATTTTCTATGGAGCTGTTGCGGGGTTAATACACCCTGTCACCCTTTGGGGAAAGAGGAGAGGCACTTTACAGCCCCACGGTGAGTCTGTAGGTCTGCATGACCCTATGGGCTTAGTCAATATCCCATCCCTTGCTATCAGGGTAGTGTGGCCTACTGGCCAGAGTCAACAGAGCAGCCTTGCTAACAGGGCAGTGTGACCTAGCAGCCAGAGTCAGCAATGTGGCCCTTGCTCTCAGGGCAGTGCGCTCCAGTGGCCAGAGTCAGCAATACAGCTCTTGCTCTCAGGGCAGTGTGCTCCAGCGGCCAGAATCAGGAATATGTCCCTTGGTCTCAGGACAGTGCGACCCAGGGGCCGGAGTCAGCAACAATGTTCATGAGCTGGGCCACTATCCTGTGGTGGGCAGTGGCCAGGATAAGGAGACCTGAGCCCACCCTCTCCACTGGGTCCCAACCCAATGCCCTATCAGTGGTGGGTTTGCCTGCCACAAGCTCGGCGGGGATCCTACCTAAACACACTGAGACTCTCTCCAGTTCTACAACTGCTTCCCTGCAAAGTTTCCCTGGGTCACTTCCTACATGATTCTCTGCAGTTGGCCATCTCCACAGTCTCCTCCCTCCCTGTGGCGTCCTGAGCCTGTGTTTCAGGGTCCATCTCCGTCTGGTTGGCCTCAGCATCCTGGAGTGTAGGCTCCCCCAGGAGTCAGCAGTGCACCTCCTTCCATGCCAGTGGTCAGCCCAGAATGAGCTGTTCTTTTGCCTTTTATATCCTGTCTCCAGCCAGAGCATGCCCAATGAAGCCAAGGGGGCATGGCTTCCTCTGCCAAGAGAGAAGGCTTAACCCTTGCTGCACCAGTGCAGGGCTGATAAACCCCGTCACAGGAGCCTAAGGGACTTTCAACATGAGATGGGCAATTTAATGCTCAGGCTTTGATTTCTGTAAAGCCTATGTCAAATTCTGTCTCTGTGAGAGTGTGGGTAACTCCCCTTGACTTCAGATCTTTTTGGTCTATTGGTTCTCATTACAGTGTGGTGGCCATCCTTTCCTATCTTCCATTTTAATAGTCCTAAAGGGAGTGTCTGTATTGATTAAACCAATGAGATGATATTTCTTGAAGTTTAAGAAAACAAAATGTTTTCTGTCCAAGAATTCTTTTCCAACACATTCAAATGAATCTTCTGTGAAACACCTCCAACACTGTTTTTAGTTACTGTTATGAGAGACAATACTCCTTCAGTTGACCGGGAACTTAATGTCCCATGCATTCCCAGAGAGGAATTGAAAATTTTCTATAATATAAATATTTCTACCATACTAGATTTCACTGCGAGTTTCTCCTCTCATTTATCAATTAACAGGTTCTAATTCAGCTCTGGACTTTTGCCTGAGGTGCAGAAAAATGAAAAAAGCTAATAATCTAAAGTATCATTAGTTTATGTAGTTAATGTTACACAAGGCAGCACATAAATATTTGAACCTTCCTGTAAGGCCCCCATCCAGCAAACACTTACACATGAACTAAATGGGATTCCTTCCATTTGTAAAGTTAAGCACATGCCTAAGTGTTTGCAAGATCAGGATAGGAACCTCAGAAGCTTACATATTGAGATTGAGAAGGAACTGTTAAGAAGAGGATGGTCCAGTTGTCTAAGCATCAGCCTGGGCCTCAGAAGACCAGAGTTCCTACTGCAGACTTCTTGCGTGACCTTGGGAAAGTTTTTTTTAGGGCTAGATGAACACAGGGACTTAGGCCCTTAAGCTCCAATTTTAAGTGCCAGTTTTATGGGATGAAATTTAATAAATGGCAGATGGATTTTAACTGAATGGCAGTTGAAATTTTAATGTTGATAAATGCAGAGTAATGCACATTGGAAAACATAATCCCAACTATACATATAAAATGATGGGGTCTAAATTAGCTGTTACCACTCAAGAAAGAGATCTTGGAGTCACTGTGGATAGTTCTCTGAAAATATCCACTCAATGCGCAGCAGCGGTCAAAAAAGCTAACAGAATTTTGGGAATCATTAAGAAAGAGATAGATAATAATAAGACAGAAAATATCATATTGCCTCTATATAAATCCATAGTACTCTCACATCTTGAATACTGTGTACAGATGTAGTGTAGTAGTAAATTAATGTCCCATGCATTCCCAGAGAGGAATTGAAAATTTTCTGTAATATAAATATTTCTACCATACTAGATTTCACTGCGAGTTTCTCCTCTCATTTATCAATTAACAGGTTCTAATGCAGCTCTGGACTTTTGCCTGAGGTGCAGAAAAATGAAAAAAGCTAATAATCTAAAGTATCATTAGTTTATGTAGTTAATGTTACACAAGGCAGCACTAGTAGTAAAAAAAAAAAGAAATATTGGAATTGGAAAGGGTTCAGAAAAGGGCAACAAAAATGATTAGGGGTATGGAATGGCTTCCGTATGAGGAGAGATTAATAAGACTGGGACTTTTCAGCTTGGAAAAGAGACAACTAAGGGGGGATATGATTGAAGTCTATAAAAACATGACTGGTGTAGAGAAAGTAAATAAAGAAGTGCTGTTTACTCCTTCTCATAACACAAAAACTAGGGGTCACCAAATGAAATTAATAGGCAACGGGTTTAAAACAAACAAAAGGAAGTATTTCTTCACACAATGCACAGTCAGTCTGTGGAACTCTTTGCCAGAGGATGTTGTGAAGGCCACTACTATAACAGGGTTCAAAAAAGAGCTAGATAAGTTCATGGAGAGTAGGTGTATCAATGGCTATTAGCCAGGATGGGCAGGGATGGTGTCCCTAGCCTCTGTTTGCCAGAAGCTGTGAATGAATGACAAGGAATGGATCACTTGATGATTACCCATTCTGTTTATTCCCCTGAGGCACCTGGCACTGGTCACTGTTGGAAGACAGGATACTGGGCTAGATGGACCTTTGGTCTGACCCAATGTGGCTGTTCTTGTGTTCTTACTGTGATCCACAATCCCTTGCTTAATGGCTGCCTAAACTGTAGGCCTCTAAGCTTACTCTGTGTTTACATTTCCACTGTAACACTTCTCTAGGCACCTATGTTTTTGCCTCTGATCGTGTGTACTGCTGTCTCACTTTGGGCCCCAATGCAATCTACAAACTGGGGGAAGGTAGGTGCTGAAGAACACCTACCTCACCTGTGGGGCCTGCTCCAGTAGGCATACTCTGAGCATTCCTATCTTCACATAAAACAGGGAGGAGGCAGAAGCAGCATCCCTCATAACCTTTAGCCAAGTTGCTAGGGTACTTCAGGATGTGGAAGGCCCTGGTTCAATTCTCCTCTCTTCCTGTTGAGGAGACACAAATTTGAACTGGGGTGCCCTAATCACGGGACTAGGGGATATTTTGTTGTATGGGGCTCTCTGAATCTCTCTTATTGAAGCTGTTCCACTTTAATTAAATAACTGAATAATTACATTACATGACTCAGAGAAAAAGTGAGAATCGTGTTATAGTCCTGAGACAATGCCTAGATCCCTGTGGATCCAGGTTTTACCTGTGCCTCAATTCTTTATCTGTAAAATGGGGATAATAGCACTTCCCTACCTCATAGAGACTGTGAGCGACACAGATACTACATTAATGGGCTGTATAAGTATCATGGATAGATATTTTAGATTAGCAGCTAGCCATCTATTACAGAAGTTGATTTTCTTGAATGATGTGGCCCAGAGGCAATGTGTGGCACTTGCCTGATGTGCTATTATACTAAGAAAATGCTGTACAAACTCAAAAAAATCTATATTTAAAGAAAACAAAAGGAAAGAAAAGAAACCCCAAAACATAGCTTGCTTAAAATCACTGTGGGATATCTCAGCCCAGCTGACTTTGTGGCCCATTATCAGCAATATGGGGCAACCTATTACTAAATTATGTTTGAAGGTGTGAAGAACTGAGCAAAGCAAAGCAATTTTTTCCCTTAATGCTGATTTTTTTCATTTTCGGATGCTGAGGAGCTCTGTTAATACGCCTCAGAAACAATTGCAGGACAAATGGCTAGATTCTTCTGAATTACACTAGTGTAAGTCAGAGCAATTGCAGTGATGAATTAAATTGGTTAGATTAACAGAACCAAGAGCTCAATTGTATTTTCTCTGTTTCTCCTTAACATCTTTGCTTCTGAAATGCTGAAGTCTGATGCTGGGCAGGATTAGGTGCTTTTTCTGTTTCTAAGCCTTACAAGAGACCTCTGCTCAGAACATCATGGTAGAAAAGGATTTTTAATAAATACTCTTGGGGTTGTGCTTGTTTCCTCCTTCTGACAGTCCCAGGTGATGTAAAGTCAACCAGATGGAACAGTTTTGCTGATCACCTGCTTTTAGCTTTAATCAAGAAATTTAGCCCTGAATATATTTGTATCTTTCCATAGCTTTGGTCCACCACATTGTCACTACTTCTGCCCTCCCCTTTCTTCTTTTCACGGGTCCTGAGCCTGGTAGCTACCAATATTTTTTCAAGTGAGTAGTACAAAGGAAGGGTGGTCTAACAGTTAGGGCACTAGCTGGTAACTTAGGAGACTGAGACTCAATTCCTTGCTCTGCCGCCGACTGACCTGAAGAAAGCATGTCTGTGCCTCAGCTGTAAAATGGGGATAACAGCACTGCTGTAATGTGCAGCAGGGCTATGACATTACAGAAATTGACAATTGTGAGTGTAACCCTTCTGCCCCTCTAGTTGGCAGCAACAAGGGCCGGGTTCAGTATCCAGGGGTTCCGTTTCAGTAACACAATGCATAACCGGCTCGAGCCCCCACCCAGTGACCTGGGACACTCACATACCACACCCCCCTGGGCGCCTCTAGGAGGCAATACTTCCCCTCCTCGCAAGCACGGAGTCTGAGTGTAGCAAAATCTTTTTTAATAAAGGAAGGAATCAATGCGGCATCCCATTGGAGAAACACCACAAACAGGGTTATAACACAAACCATAAACAAAAACCCACCTCCAAGTACGTTTGGCACTGTCCTTTTTCCGCTTAGGGTTTTAAGTCCAATCACCCCAAAGTCCAACAACCCAAAAGTCTCTGGTCAATGCCACCCCAGAGTTCAAGAGTCTATCTGTAGAGGTCCCTCCCCCCAGCCTGGGTAGAAAGGGGCACCTTATGTGGTCCAGGGCCAACTGCCCTGCCTCTCCGTGGGTTCTGCTTCCGCCTTCTCCACGAACTGCTCCGCTTCACCAGCCGCTCCACTCTGCTGCCACCAGCTGTCCCGTGATCCGCTCCAGCCGTCCCCGCAACTGCTCCACTCCGCCAGCTGCTCTGTTCCACAGCATATCTTCAGGCTCCCCCACTAGTTAGCACAATGCTCAGTGCTCTCAGCTCAGTCATTTCAGCTTTTTTGTGATTTCAACTCTTAGCGATCTCAGCTCTTAGTGGGGGAGCCCCAGTGCGAGTGCACCATTAGCCCAAAGTGAGTTCAGCTCAGCAACCTGTATTTAAATTCTTGAGGGAATAAAAAAATCAACTCTGACATTCTACAGTGGAGAGAGGAGGGGGTGCAACTGGTGCTTCTGGCTCCACAAGAAGCCTGCACCACCAGGCACAGATACCTGTCCCCAGCCTCTCTACTTCACTGGGTTTTGGAACCCATGTCCCTTGTCTAGCAAGTACCACCCAACTGAGGGTGAGTCATTTGTCACCAAGCAGTCCCACCGCTCAGCAGTCTGGGATAGGGTAGGCGTGTCTATGCAAATAAACTCTCTGACATTCTTTCCACCAGATGTCAGGGTAGAGCTTATCCTGACTCTGCTTACATCCTTCCCCCAGCCAAGAATTTGTCGTCCCGACAAATCACATTCCCTACTATACCAACTTATTGGTCCCCTCCAAAAGGCATTAGATAGCCCACTTTAGCTTTCACAAACCTGTGTGCTAAATGTATAGGCTCCTCACTAATCACCCCAGGTGCATCGTAAGTTAACCGTTTCACTGGTCTTATTACCCTGTCTCGCCTATTAAGAATCTCTGTTGCTATGGTAGGGGGGACATCCTCTTGAGTGCCGGATGGGGAGGTTTCCTGTGAGTTCCCCTCAGATACTGGCATAGGCTCCTGCATTTCTAGTTCTAACAGTGGAGGGTCGCAGGTGCTCTGGACATCCTCCATCTGTATGTCACCATTGTCCAATAGCCTGTGTAAGTCATTACACGGGGGTCTCACCAGTGGCTCAGGGATGTCAGGAATGGGCCTAAATACTTCTGCCATAGGGTTTAGGGCAGAAGAGGATGTGCTCTCTTCTGATTCAGCGGATCGAGACTGAAATCTTGTCTTCATCCCAGGATACACCATGGTTGTGTCTTCCTCCTCAGACTCACTGTCAGATGTGCCGAGTAGGGGTAGGTTAGCTGCAGGAGGCCGGCTGTCCACATTGGAAGGCGGCTTTGGTACAGCACCTTTTTTCTGCCCAGTTGCCCTGTTGTGGCCCATCTCATAAGGGCTGCTTACCAATTCTCCCACAGGGAGCAAAAGGTTTCTATGCACGGTTTTGGTCTGCCCTGGACCCTCTTCAGGTTTGATCTTGTAGACCGGCAGGTCTCCTAGCTTTTCCATCACTAAGTAAGGTATTGCCTTCCATCTGTCAGCTATCTTGTGTTTGCCAGCAATACCCAAATTTCTCAGCAGGACTCTGTCCCCTGGCTGGAGCTCTTGCAGACGTACCCTAGCATCATATCGATGTTTGTTGTGGCCTACATTCTTCTGAGCTGCAGATGTAGCTAAGTGATAAGCATCCCGCAGCTTTTCTCGTAGACGGGATAGATATTGCTGGTGAGTTTCATAGCTATCTCCATCCTCGGATACACCAAAGCACAGGTCTATGGGTAATCTTGGTTCTCGCCCAAACATTAAGAGATATGGGGTGACTCCCGTAGCGTCGTTCTTTGTGGCGTTGTAGGCGTGCACTAGAAATGCGACATGTTGGCTCCAGGTTGCCTTCTGCTCTGGCTGCAAAGTCCCTAACATATCTAACAGGGTTCGGTTGAACCTCTCTGGCTGAGGGTCACCCTGTGGGTGATAAGGCGTTGTCCTTGACTTTTTAATTCCTGCTATCCTCAGCACCTCCTTCAGAAGGTGACTCTCAAAGTCTCGTCCCTGATCCGAGTGTATCCGGGCTGGGAATCCATAAACTGAGAAATATTTTTCCCACAGTACTCGAGCGACGGTAGTGGCCTTCTGATCACGTGTGGGATATGCCTGCGCATATCGCGTGTAATGGTCGGTCACTACTAGGATGTTCCCAATATTCCTCTTGTCCACTTCTAAAGACAAGAAATCAATGCAAACCAGCTCCAGAGGTTTGTTGCTGGTGATGTTCTTCAGATATGCAGCCCTCGTGGGCAGAGTTTTCCTTTGCACACATCGCGCGCAGGTCTCACATTTCCGGCGAACATCTTCAGCCATCCGTGGCCAATAGAATCTACTGCGGATAAGTTCCAGGGTCCTCTCCATCCCTAAATGTCCAAAGTCATCATGCAGGGCCCTCATGGCCAGGGCTCTGTAATCTTTTGGCAGCACTAGTTGATTCCGTTGCTTTTGTAGAGGGTCTGTGGTCGTGCGGTGTAGCACTCCCTGAATCAGTTTTAGTTTGGTCCATTCTCTCAATAGTAGTTTGCCCTCTGGGGTAGGTGGGACAACCTCAGCTGGGCCTCGCCCCTCTCTTTTGGCAAGTAGTGTATCACGAATGTCAGCATCTTGTAGTTGGGCCTCTTGCCAGTCAGCCGTATTGAGCATGGGCAAGGGAGATTGGTCCAAAGCAATATAGTTCACTGAAGCAGAAGGCACGCCTTCAGGGGGTAGGCCCAAAGCTTCAGCAACACATCCATGAAGGCTCTCAGGGGCCTCCGGCTCTCGGCGACTCACACTGCAAATAGCTCTCACGCCATCCGTGGGTATCACAGCAACATCAGGTGCCTGCGGACGTCTGGACAAGGCATCTGCATCTACATTGCTCCTCCCTGATCGGTATTGAATGCTGAACTCATAGCTAGCCAAGGCGGCCACCCATCTCTGGCCTGTAGCATCCAATTTAGCACTTGTTAACACATAGGTCAGTGGGTTGTTGTCTGTCCACACCTGGAACTGAGCACCGTACAAGTAGTCTCGGAATTTCTCAGTGATGGCCCATTTCAAGGCCAAGAACTCCAGCTTGTGGATGGGGTAGTGAGTTTCACTGTCAGACAGTCCTCGGCTGGCAAAGGCTACCGGTTTGGGTTTGCCTTCCACTTCCTGATACAGTACTGCTCCCAGACCCTCCAAACTGGCATCAGTATGCAGGATAAACGGTTTGCTTGGGTCAGCAAAGACTAGGACGGGAGCATGAGTTAAGCGAGTAATGATTTCCCGAAAAGCTCTCTCACATCTTTCATCCCACCGCGGCCCAAATGGTTCGAAGGGGCCATAGTGTCTCTGCAAAGGCGGCTTTGGAGGCCTCCGCTTATTCTGGGTCTTAGATTTGTTCTTGTTGGACTGGTATCCCCTGGTAAGATCATTCAGAGGTTTTACAATCGTAGCATAGTTCTTCACAAATCTGCGGTAGTAACCACTAAATCCAAGAAACGTCTTGAGTTCTCTGTAGTTAATGGGACGTGGCCAGGTAGTGAGTGCTTCTATTTTATCGGGGTCAGTACTCACACCCTCTTGGGACACGATGTGACCTACATACTTCACTGAGGTTTGGCAGAACTGGCATTTATCAATTGAAAGCTTCAAACCGTATGCCTCCAACCTGTCGAGCACTTTAAGAAGTCTTTCTTCATGTTCCTCCAGGGTTCTTCCAAACACAATCAGGTCATCCAAGTAAACTAACACCTGCAGTAAATTCATGTCTCCCACGACTTTTTCCATAAGACGTTGAAATGTGGCAGGTGCTCCAGAAATCCCTTGGGGCATGCGTTCGAACTGATAAAACCCTAATGGGCAGATGAAGGCTGTCTTCTCCTTATCTTCTTCACCCAGAGGGATCTGGTAGTATCCACTCCGAAGATCCAACACAGAGAACCACTGACTACCCAGCAAACAGTCCAAGGCATCTTGTACTCGAGGCATGGTGTACTGATCAACTGTAGTGCGCCTGTTTAGGGTGCGGTAGTCAATACACATCTGGATTTTTCCACTCTTCTTACGAACGACCACAATGGGTGAAGCATAGGGGCTTCGTGACTCTGTGATGATACCATTCGCGATCAGCTCTTGAAGATGATGGCGCACGTCTTCCATCTCAGAGAGGGCAATCCTCCTAGACCTCTCCCTGAAGGGTCGGGGATCTTGTAGCCTGATATGGTGTTCCACTCCCTTTGCACATCCCACGTCCCACTCATGTAGTGAGAACACCTTGGATCTCTCGCAAAGCTTCTTCCTCAGGCGATCCTTCCACTCCTCAGACAGCGGTGAGTCCCCGAAGTCAAACTTCGCAGGATCTATCATTGGAACTTCAGCTTCACACTGGGGTCTCACAACGCTTTCAGGCTCAAAAATGTCTGCAATCTTCTGCCCTGGTTTTACAAACACATCACGGCGTGTTTCATTAGCAACTAGTATCGTCACCTCCTCCTGGGCTTCAGCAGGTAGGGTTATGACTCCGCTGAGAACCAGCACTCCTTCTGGGAGCCCTCCCTTGGTTGGCTGCTCTACCACAGCTAATGTTCCCTTACTGCCTTTTAGGCAGGTACTCCTGACAATCACCTCCTTTTCTGACATGGCAGGCACCACTAAAGGGACCGGGCCCGCATACCTCAGTGCTCCGACTGGCAAATCAGGCATCACTTTTCTCGTGTCCTCAATTTTTCTGTAAGCCTCGGCACAGTGTGTGTGTATCACCAAGGTATTCAGATATTGGTCTCCTGCTTGCTGTCTGCAGTAATCAGCCAGTATCCTAAAGAGGCTGGAGTTGGTCCCTATTAGCACAGACACATCAGAGGCTCCTTTGGGGTCAGGGCATATTAAAGCAGCAGTGTCCACCTCCTGTCTTACCCCAGCAATCTCTTCTGGGAATTCCAGGTGTACTATGACATAGCCCTGATAAGGGTATTCATCCATGCTGAGGCCACACAGACCAATGCCAGTCAGTGGCTGTATGGGCAGGTGCCTAAGCATCTGTTGGTAGAATGACTGAAATATAATAGTCACTTGAGATCCAGTGTCAAGCACAGCTTTACACTCCGCCCCTTCAATCCTCACCATGACCTCTGCTCGAGGCCCTATCAGTCCTGCAGGGATCCCAGCTGGTTGGTCTCTTCTGGGGGAATCTTCAAATCCTCTAGGCCTAGATGGTCTCCGTCCCCGGACCTTCTGGCAGCTACTGGATCTCTCCCAACTGATCCTCAGCTTTTCATACACTAAGGAGGGGTTCTCTTCCTTATGGCAGTTAGCAGCACTGTGCCCATCCTGACCACACCGGTAGCAAAAGAAGTGTCCTTTCCCCATTCGGCGAGGTGGGACGGTGACTCTAGATACTGACTTCTCTATCATCACAGTCTGAGGCTCCTTATTCCGGGAAGTCTTAGCTTGGTCAATGATGCTTTGCAGCTCAGCTATCCGTTCTGTCAGGACCTGCATTTGTTGGGCAAGTTCCTCTGTGGTGCTCACCATCAGTACACTGGCCATTGGCGGTGGTGTCGTACTGGCTCGTTCCAATGTTTGGGCTTCCCAACACTCGCTGGCTGCCTGCCTTTCTTCTTCTTCCCTGACCTCCTTTATCAGCTGGGAGTAACTTGGGGGATGTTCCTGCCGTTCTCTTAGTCGGAGATGAAGTAGGATTGGGTTCCGATACTGAGTCCCTCTTACAACTTGAGCCAGTCTGGTCTGATCCATCTGCTCAGCAGTCACTGCTCCCCTCATAACAGCTCTCTGAAGTAGTCTCTCCAGCCTCTGTATATAGGCTGAAATTTTCTCACCCCTTTGCTGTCGGGAATTAATGAATTTACAGTAACTGTCCTCAGGGCCCTCTACGCTCCCAAAGGTATTATCAAGGGCCTCTAGGCAGTCCTTCACACTGACCTCAGGGTCAGTGAGCTTCAGGGTGCGAATTACATCTAATGCTGGGCCACTAAGGCTCTCTATTAGACATCGTCGCTTTTCTACATCGGGTACGGCCCACTCCCGCAGCATTTCAGTAGTATGCTCCGACCAAAGTTCAAACTCCTCTTCCCCATCAAATAACCTTAACTTACGACAAGAGTTTGACGTAGCATAGGCCAACACAATCTTTTCCAATATATGCCCCAGTGCTTTTGCCCAATCATAGGCTGAGTCTGCCGCCCCTGAGCTAGAGGCTGCAGGACTGGGGCCCAACAAACCCGACATATTAGCCATTATACAAACAGTAGTTTCCTCAAAATATAAACATAATTATTTCCCAATACAGTGGAACACTCAACAAGTGCTTGCGAGGGGTACTGACCCAGGGATCCCGGACGAGCCCCCAAAAATGTAACCCTTCTGCCCCTCTAGTTGGCAGCAACAAGGGCCGGGTTCAGTATCCAGGGGTTCCGTTTCAGTAACACAATGCATAACCGGCTCGAGCCCCCACCCAGTGACCTGGGACACTCACATACCACACCCCCCTGGGCGCCTCTAGGAGGCAATACTTCCCCTCTCGCAAGCACGGAGTCTGAGTGTAGCAAAATCTTTTTTAATAAAGGAAGGAATCAATGCGGCATCCCATTGGAGAAACACCACAAACAGGGTTATAACACAAACCATAAACAAAAACCCACCTCCAAGTACGTTTGGCACTGTCCTTTTTCCGCTTAGGGTTTTAAGTCCAATCACCCCAAAGTCCAACAACCCAAAAGTCTCTGGTCAATGCCACCCCAGAGTTCAAGAGTCTATCTGTAGAGGTCCCTCCCCCCAGCCTGGGTAGAAAGGGGCACCTTATGTGGTCCAGGGCCAACTGCCCTGCCTCTCCGTGGGTTCTGCTTCCGCCTTCTCCACGAACTGCTCCGCTTCACCAGCCGCTCCACTCTGCTGCCACCAGCTGTCCCGTGATCCGCTCCAGCCGTCCCCGCAACTGCTCCACTCCGCCAGCTGCTCTGTTCCACAGCATATCTTCAGGCTCCCCCACTAGTTAGCACAATGCTCAGTGCTCTCAGCTCAGTCATTTCAGCTTTTTTGTGATTTCAACTCTTAGTGATCTCAGCTCTTAGTGGGGGAGCCCCAGTGCGAGTGCACCATTAGCCCAAAGTGAGTTCAGCTCAGCAACCTGTATTTAAATTCTTGAGGGAATAAAAAAATCAACTCTGACATTCTACAGTGGAGAGAGGAGGGGGTGCAACTGGTGCTTCTGGCTCCACAAGAAGCCTGCACCACCAGGCACAGATACCTGTCCCCAGCCTCTCTACTTCACTGGGTTTTGGAACCCATGTCCCTTGTCTAGCAAGTACCACCCAACTGAGGGTGAGTCATCTGTCACCAAGCAGTCCCACCGCTCAGCAGTCTGGGATAGGGTAGGCGTGTCTATGCAAATAAACTCTCTGACATTCTTTCCACCAGATGTCAGGGTAGAGCTTATCCTGACTCTGCTTACATGAGAATGGGGACCATTAAATAAACGGCCATACATTTTTTGGGACAATTAACCTTAAGAAAGGAATGCATATCACCAAAGATTAGGATGTGCCTCCATCTTACTTGCAGGAGAGTAAAAGGAAGTAGAGTCCTCCATGCCTGTGTTCAGCCACATAAGAGCTCCCCGAATCTTGAGTCTGGTGCAGACCATTACTGGTTACATGGTATCTGGTACTGCCCCCTACAAGTAAGTGGGTGAGGTGATGCAGGAGGCAACAGGTAGAGCCTTGCTTACCCCTCTCCCCTGATCACTGGCCAGTAAAATTAAATTACACTTTCCCAGGTCTACCCTTAATTTTCACCCAGGATCTAAGGAACCATGTGAGACAATTGCTGGTCAGGGAGTCTCCTGGTGCAGCCCAACTAGGCACCACTCCATACACAGGGCTGAGAGCAAACTATGACTCTAAGTCAAAATACTTAGATGTGGTGACATTTGGTGTCTAGGGTCCATTCCGTCCCATCCTTCAGTTCACTTTTAGGCTCCTCCTTCACAAGATGATAATCTCGGGAGTAGTGTCTCTTTGGAGGGCAAAATGGGGATGTGTTATACTAATACATCATTACAGTGACAGCTCTTGCTGATGATGTACTCATGTAATACATCATCAGGGTGAGGCGCAAGGTAAAAGATGAATTGCTCAAAAGATGATGCCCTCTTGGAACAGAGAGGCAGAATCATTGTAATGCTAGAATAAAAGACAGCCAACTTTTAGGTTATTATAAACTATTCTCCAGTGCCAGGTATGATGCTTTTACTAGTAGCTTAGAAAATTTAGAAATCTGTATCACTAGCTTTGGATGTTTCAACTGAAGAAAAAGAGACACATTTGATAAAATTCCTTACAGTGCTTTCTACTTGCACAGTTCCGATTTGTTTACAAATACCATGGACCTCTCTTATTAGACTCACAACTCTTTTGAGTTTAGTTTTAACGGAATTAATTGGAGCAAGGCCATGGAAAGTAAATTGAAATGGGCGGGGGGCAGTGGTGTCATTTGAAGATGCTTTTGATGTGGCAGTGCTTATTAGTACAAGTGTTGCTATTCTGTTTGGGAGAAAGGGTGCTGTGGGGTGTTAGTACCTGAGTTTGCCTCCCCTGTAGCCAATACATCCTTTATCAGACCATGCAAAGTTATAAAAACAGTAAGTAGTGATTTTGAAGGGCAGTTTTTGCTTTGTACTTTTTGCCAGAGGGCTCTGAAGTCCCTTTACTTAATTAACCCACAGCAAAGCTCACTTGTGACACAGGAGATATGAGCCATTAGAGCTTGCAGTATCTTGCTGGAGGCCCAAAGAGATGACTGACTGTGGAGAATGAACATTTCAATAATTTGATCTCTGAACCTCAATCACTCTTTGTCGGGGCCACCAAGACTGCATCTCACATGTCATACACAGGTTGACTTCCTGGGAGAAAAATAGTTTCATTCTAGAACATTTGGCTAGGATGTGTATAGTATTGGTTCTCATTTGAAAGGATATCGACACTATTTAAAGTGAAATTCACCCTGGATTTATTAGACATATTTATTCCACTTCATTTGGTATAGAGATTGTTATAAATGATACAGACTGCTCAAAATAATAATATTAGGAGATTTGGTTTCATGTGCTGATATATTTTCCCCTTCCATTTTCCTTTTTTGTTTTGTTTTTGCCAAATCATGTCTCTTTTTTGGGTATAAAAATCAGTTTTCATGAGTGTTTATAAAACTGTTTCCCATTTATTATATAAAACATAGGCCCCCTCTAAATCCTTGAAATACAACGTGTCATGCTGTCTGGACTGGCTCATGACTGTGAGTGCCTTCCTCAGAGCAGACTGTCAAAAACAGGGCAGGTTCCCCAAACTGGTGGTATATTTTATAAATAGATTTCACCAAGCCAGTAAGAAATGTGAACTCCTGGATCACTTTACCACTCTTACCATGGAGTCACAGACAGTCCTCTTAGACTCTCTAGTCTATTCTGTCACCCAAGCAAACTGAACATGGTGGTAAATGGCCACTTACACCAAAAATCACACCATATTCAGGTTACTTTCAGTCCCAGGAGATCAATTACTTACCCCAGCTCAATTGGTACCCTAGATCTTACTCCAAAGACAACGCTGTAGCCAATCTAAAGGTTTATTAATGAGGAACAAGAAATACAAGAGTTATTTACAGGTTAAAGCAAGGAAACATATACACACAAATGACTTACCATCTAAACCCTAAGAGTGACAGAGTTGTAGTGATCTGTCAGTTCAAAGTGTCTTTCAGGTCAGACCCAGGAGGAAACCCCCTGGCATGTCTGGCTTTAGTTTGGTCTCTCTGGCCCTGAGAGTTCAAACAGCAAAAAGATGAAAAACCTTCACATCAACTATTTTTATTTCCCTCTTCCAGCATTCAAAGCAATGTGACAAGGCCTTCTGCATGTACTTCTCCATGGGTGGATGGGGAAATTAAAGTTTTTCTCTTATAATGGCTCACTTAAATTTTGATAGTCCTCTTGGATGAGCGGGATGATTCTCATGCCTGGGTTCACAAGTTCAGAGCAAATATGTTCAGAGTTATAAAGCAAAATGTACATATTTTCTTATAGCATGGAATACAGACATTACAAGTGAGATTAATGCATGCAGCAACTTACAAGATTTCTATCAAGTCTAAAGACTAACTACATTCTTATAAGATTAATACCTATTTTGAGCAACACTAATACATAAGTGAACTGATCTGGTCTCCAGCTATGAATCTGTCACTTTTAAGCTATTGCCAATAGTCTTGGCAGAGCTGGCATCTGGCCTGCCAGCATCACACAATGGTTAAGCTGTTAAGATTCAACTGATCTCACAGTTACCTGGGAGTTTAGGACTTTTTTTTATCTATTATGCAACAACCATAACCCTAAACATAAACCTGCCATATAACAGTGGTGTGCATTGCATTGCACAGTTTGCTGACAGTACAAATCATTGCGGATGATAGGGGATGGACCCTAGAGCAATTCTGGAACAAGTAACATCTCAACAGTTGCAGACAATGCTTGTCACTAATTATTGTTATTATTTGATATGGGCACCATGCTGGGTCATTTACTAAGGCAAACAACGGCCCTGATCCTGCAAACCGTTATGCATGCTTTTAACTTTAAGCATGTGGGTAGTCCCAGTGAAGTCAATAGGACTATTTACATGCTTAAAGTTAAGCACATGCATAGAGGTTTGCAAGATCCAGGCCTTAGTACAAGACAGACATGCCTCTTTGATAGTGCAGCCACAGCTTGCTGGTTTACTTGATACTTACTACTTCTGCTACACAGGAGCGGCACCAGAGTTTCTGGCTCCCTAGGCAGAATTCAGGGGGCGGCACTTTGTGCGCTCCCCACGGGGCGCGCAGGAGCTTCTGGTTGCACTCCCATCGCGCCGCTGAAGAAGGAGTCTCCGCTGAAATGCTGCAGGCGACAGCGGTAGTCATTGAGCTGCTCAATTGCCTGCCGCTGTTTTCTGCGGCACGTTGGCAGAGGGTCCTTCTTTGGCGGTGCAACAGGAGCGGAACTGGAAGCTCCCGTGTGCCCCATGGAGAGCACACAAAATGCTGCCCCCTGAATCCTGGCACCCTAGGTGACCACCTAGGGTCTCCTAATGGAAGCGCCGGCCCTGCTGCTACATATCTGGTAGTTATTAGACATCCCTGGTGTCCCAATTCTGGTGTCAGACTGCTGTGGTAGAGATCATGAATGTGGAGAGCACAGCTGAGGGAATAATTGTTAATAAAAACTTGATTCAACAAATTTTGTTTTCCTTTTTTGTTCACAAAATGCTAATTCAAAATCACTTGCAATATAGATATATAAATGTTATTCATTGTTAAAAACTATTCAACGTTTGTATCCATTTTGTTTGTTTGTTCTATGCCTTGCAATTCAAAATTCAGAATCTGAAATGTAAGTTGTGCTGCTTAGTTGTTAACTGGTTACATAAGTCACCATGAGTAGGGGATCTTTGCCATTATGGCCAGAATGTTTGGGAAGGCCTCAAAACTCACAACTGAGGCCAGATTTTCAAATGTTAAACTCCTATTTCTGCATGTAAATGAAACAGTCAGATTTTCTAAAAAGTTCAGGCAGATTTAATGAGAATTGCTGGGTACTGAACCCCTTGAAAATGTGCCCTACATGGCCATCCTGCAGTTCTTTTGTGGGACTTTCAGATTCCTTGCTGCACTATCTACAGACATGCTTTTCAGGGACGTAGTGACCCACGTGCCTAGCCTCCTTTTCAATGCATGTCATTCTACTTGTATCCTTTTTCCACTGTAAAAGGAGCAATGGGCTCACTGTGTCTGCCTCCAGATCTGAGTCCTTCAGCCCACACAGTTACGACTTGGCATGACTAATAAACTGCATAACTAACTGACTGTATTGGCTCAATTCTTACACCCATTAGAAAACTACAAAGACTGAGATGTAATAGCCTCACCTCTGATGCTGCTTCAGCGGTAGCAAACGATGCCTCTTACTATAAAGAAATACAAAAGTACCAAAATAAAAATAGACTGAATACCAAGAATATCATTTTGAAAAATGTAGACTGGAATAGGATATTTTGGAGCTCATATTGCCTTCTAAAACAAAGAACCTCAGTGATACAAAATAGTGAAGCAAAAAATATATAAACAGAAACCCATTTTAATTTTTATATGGTTTCAAACATTTTTGCTACATTCATTACCGTATGTGTGTCTTCTCCCCTCCCCCCTTCCCCTTAGCTTTTAACATGGGAGTATTAAAGAAACATAATCATGGCTGGTTAGTCAGTCACAAAGGAAGAAGAGGAAGAAAGGAAGAATAAATACCTATTTGTGATTGTTTTAAATGAAATAGACAGAAAACCTGATTAGTGTGGGAGAAATGAATTATTAAATCTTCCCACATTCTCTGTTTTTTAAATCTCCAGTATTCAGTTATGCATCAGTAAATGTTATCATGCAATCACTGGTGAGGCACTAATTAGTATTTATGAACTGATGCTTTTTATGTCTGACCTTTTGATAATTTCCATATGTGGAGCTGATCTTTGGGTATATACATGATTCAGAAGAACTCGTTTTCTTCTAGTTTTGAATTTCTGACATTTTGTTAAAAGTGTTGATTTGTAATCACCTATTATTTTCTCTAACAGAAACTGAAACTACAGTGCTGCAGACGGTGCCTCCATTAATTGTTATACTAAGAGAAAACAATGCTTAATATAAAATAGTGAACCATATGGAAATGTGTGTGTGACAGTATACCCCATAAGGCTTTATGGGGAGTGCTTATAAATGTATGTATGATGTAACTGGAATAGAGTTTTGCTACATATGCCATGTAGCATATCTATGTAAAGGTTATGTTCATCCTAGTTTTATGCAGGCACCATTTGTGGGCTCAATCAGGAAACATTTAACAGACAAAAGAGCTTGGAAGACTCCAATCCACCTAAGAAGTCTACCTGAGGACATTCAAGGTAGCATGTGGGTAATGGCTGCTCCCTGCAAGTCCTGAGTCATGCATGGGTAGGTGACTTGCCCATGTGATTCCAAATCTCCATTTTGTGACTCGATTCTACACAGGGTGAGGAGGGGGTCTCCACCCACAAGAGAGAGTCTATTTAAATCCCTGGGAGACCCGTCCATGTTGTCTTTAGCTGGCTAAAGAAGGAGCCTCTCTACCCCCACCCCCCAGGATACTGAAAGGAAACTGGAACAAAGGACAGTATGCAAGGGGTGTGAGTGATTGTTGGACCCAGGCTAAAAGGAGATTAGCTTGTAAAAGGGAGCATTCTGGAACTGGTGAGGAACTTATCTATATTTAGTTTGATTAGACATAGATTTGCGCATTTTATTTTCTTTTGCTTGGTGACTTACTTTGTTCTGTCTGTTACTACTTGGAACCACTTAAATCCTACTTTCTGTATTGAATAAAATCACTTTTTACTTTTTAATTAACTCAGAGTCTGTATTAATACCTGGAGGAGCAAACAACTGTGCATATCTCTCTATCAGTGTTATAGAGGGTGAAAAATTTATGCGTTTATCCTGCATAAACTTTATGCAGGGTAAAACGGATTTATTTGGGTTTAGACCCCATTGGGAGTTGGGTGTCTGGGTGCTAAAAACAAGCACACTTCTGTGAGCTGTTTTCAGGTAAAACTGCAGCTTTGGGGCAGGTGATTCAGACTCTGGGTCTTTGCTGAAGTAGACAGGAGTGTCTGGCTCGGCAAGGCGGGGTGCTGAAGTCCCGAGCTGGCAGGGAAACCAGGGACAGAAGTAATCTTGGCACATCGGTTGGCAGCTCCCAAGGGGGTTTCTGTTATCCAACCCATCACAGTGTGCTCACTGAAAAATACCATAAAGCATAACAGATAAAGCCTCTTAAAACAAAGCCAGTTCTCTAGATCAAGGTTTCTTAACCTGTGAGTCTGGACGTAAAATTGGGTCACCAGAATGTTTCAAAGGGTCACATGGCGGCTCCTGTCCCACTAGCTGGCTGGGCTCACCTCTCTGCTCCAGGTACAGCAAACCCTAGGGTCCCAGCCCCACTCAGGTTTGGCCCAGCTGTCATGATGATGGGAGTCCAGATAGGCCAAATTTGAGTGAGTGGCACTCAACTCCATGAGCCAGGTCATATCTCTACCCGCATTCAATCCAGTCAGGGGGGCAGGGCCAAATCTGAGCAGTGCTGCAACCCGGGAAGGTGCAATGCCCAAGTACAGCCAACCCCACAGCACAGGAGCTGCCAATGTTGGGTGAGTGCCAGGCAGGACCCAACCCCCGGGGGGCAAGATCTGACCATAACCATCCCAGGCCCTCCAGCCACAAACTATGTAGTGGGTCACAACAGGCCATAAACATGTACAAATTGGTCCTGAGCCCCAAACGGTTGAGAACTGCTGCTGTAGAAGCCTAAATATGGATTCAGATACCTAAATTTACCCCTCCACTTATGACCATTTTGACCATTGTTACATTTTAAATTGTTCACAAATCTCTCATAAGCTCAAGCACAGGACAAGTTGCTGGGTGGTAGACTTAACTGGCTAATTAAGTATGGCCAGTTAAGACTGTCACTCTGAACATGAAAGAAAAGCCAATTTTTAGTTATAAAAAGATTAATTTCTCAGATTGACTTCTTCCCAAATACCTGTTTTATAAATAAAGTAGGCAGGATATGGGCTGTTCGAGGGTGTCATTCATATATATGTACTGAACTGATTGCTGTGGTTGTGAAAATTGCTGATTGATATCTTTGCTGAATGAAGTCCTCTACTTACCCATAGACAAGAGATGAGAGCATTACCAGTTCAAGCTTCTGCATGTCCTGCCAGTGTGACTCATGTCTGACCTACACCAGTCACTTCTGGGGACCAGACAAGACCAGAGTTCAGTCTCCATAGCTATTCATTCCTTGGCCTCTTTACAGAGAATGCCAAAAAGATAGTTGTGATTGTGTAGTCTGATTTTGCCCACTAAGATGTGGAACTAGACTACTAACTCATTTTATGCACACCATTAAATAACAACATCAGAAGGTTCTGACTTTCAATCCCTACATACTTGGTTAGGATTTGAACACAAACTCTGTAGAAAAAAAGTCTTGATATTCCATTTTCAATATATTAGTAATGGCCTCATTCCAGATGAAATCAATAGATGTTTGATTTCAATTTCAACTAAAGCTTAATTGATTAAATTTAATTAAATTAATAGTGATATTACTGAATTAAAACCTCATCTTTCTGATATTACACACAAACACTGAAAAGGGTAAGAGAATTTATAGAGTTATACATGAAAAATATGGCATATGGTATATGGTTCCAGTACCATAGATACAATCCAGCTCTGGCTGTCTGACTTACAAAAGGTTGTCCCACTGACTTCATTTGCTGGAGCAGGATTTGGCCCTGTATATTTTGTGTTATAAGAAGATGTTTTCATTATTATGCTCTTTCATTTTGTCCAGAGAGGTCAGGGACAAATAATGTTTTCTGCTAAATTAAGTTAAATATAAAATTTATTCTGAACATCTCAGTAAGCGCACAGGATGTATGGAAATCTTAACAAAACTTAATAGAATGAGTCATATGAACTTCAAGATACCTGCTGGGAGTGTGATAACAAATGAATGCTAACTCACTTAATGTGCGATTGCTCTAAAGTTGACCCTAAAGTACAATTAGGACTCAATCCATGTCTTGCAGGTGCTGAATGCTCTTATCTACCTTTAATTCACATTTCATCATGAGATCCGTTAATAGTATTTGAGGGATCTCCACTCTTTGCAGGATCAGGCCAATCATGTAGCATTGAATCAGGATCTCAAAATGGAATTTGGATTAGCTATACTTTTGGCTTTTATTGCTATGGCCGGAAAATAAGCTATTGTTTTCTAATGATCTGAATCCAAGTCCACTGGGGCCCCAAAAAGGGTAGTTTCTGAAAACTACAAATCTAAGAACAAGTTTGTATGTTCAGGTTAAAATTTTCTAATAAGACATCAGGCCAGATTTTCATTTACACTAAGCGTCTTTAAACCATTCTGGGAGTGTAAAGTGACCTTAAAGTAGGCATATATTACATGTACACTGATATTAAGGAACTTGTACACTGCTGGTGTTTTGTAGGAGAGAGGTTTAAAGGAGAATCGGGCCCATTATGTTTTGTTTTAAGTTATCAGTGGCAAAGAGAAGCTCATTAATGTTCTATAGTCCATTTGTCTTCATAATAAACTAATGAGATCATATGAAGGCTAAAAATAGAAAAGGATTCTGCCTGATAGTACATAGAGCAGAACACTGCAAATTAATAGCTTCACTTACTGCCCTAGAAGCGCTGACACATTCAGCTAAGCTTTATCTGGAAGCAAACTACTAAATGTGCAAATATCCCCCTTATATTTAAAAGAATGGAGCCAGTTGTATTGTAGTTTGTATAAGCTTATAGCTCTCCACAGTGCTGATTAAAGATTTTAATGAAGATCTTAGTGGGGAGATCTAATGTGCAAATATCCCCCTTATATTTAAAAGAATGGAGCCAGTTGTATTGTAGTTTGTATAAGCTTATAGCTCTCCACAGTGCTGATTAAAGATTTTAATGAAGATCTTAGTGGGGAGATTTGTCATTTATCTCCTTGCATTGATTGAACCTGGTCAAAGAGGTTTTCATGCCTTGACAAACAACCTTTTGCTTTAGACAATAAGAGAGGCATTTTATGGGGCAATTGTGATATCTCATGGATATTCATAGTAAATATGAAATATTCCTTTATTCTGGGAGGTAAATTAAGATGAAGTGAATTTATTTTAATAAAGGCATCCTGGGAATTATTTTCATTCTAAATTAGAAATTAGAAGGACTTTCACCAGACTGTGACTAGCTTTAAGAAAGCATTAAGAAATCATAGACTTCCTTTATACATAATTTTGAATCTGCTTTGAAGATTAGGAATTAAATATTCTGGATCCCTTTCTTTTTGGAGTCAATATTATTATAATGATTGTTTTTTGTCTCCTTTACTCCTTAAAAAATGCTGCTGGTGTATTCAAATAGAAGTCCAGTGAGAGCTTAAGGTGCTTCCAAGACTGATTGTAAATGCAGTAACACTTCTTTGAACAGTAAAATAAACAAGGATTCCAAGTTTGTTTACTTGAATAAAATTAAAGTATGTGAGATACAAAATAGCCATGGTTAAAACTGGAAAATTCAACTCTCCAAGGAAAAAAACATTCTCATGTTCTTTCAGATAAGACTATATAGTTTGGATTGCTAATTTATGTTGCGTTAGTGAAAAGTTATTTTTCAGTGAGAAAAAACACATGGTGATTCATTAAGAAGGTAGTGAAAAGAGCAGTCCCTTTAGAAGAGATTTTGTTTTGTTCTTAAAAAAAACAACAAAATAACTTATGCTTTATGCAGAAATGACTTATCTTTGGTTTTGATAATTTATTGCAACGTAATGCTCTGCCTTAAATTAGCAGATTCAGATATTTCTACTACCTGCTACCTGAATTCAGGAACCAAGATTGTTTCATAGGTGGCAAAGTGTCTTTTGGCATTTGAAAGATAAGGGAATTTTGGTCAGACAATTTATTTGCTTTCTACAGAGAAAGCGTGATCATCCTTGAAACAGCTTTTTCACTTCTCTTCAGTTGAAACTTTACATTGTGATTGCATCAAATTTTGATCTGGTGAGTGATTGAGGTTGGGAGAACTACCTGAGATATGTTTCCAGCTACAGTTGTAAGGACTTATTCATGCATCTCCCTGTGATGGAGTGAAGATGGCCAGGTAGGCCTATTAACTCCACAGGCTGCACTTGCAGGGAGAGCCAAGGAGCAGGGAATTGATTGCAAGCAGGCTCGGCTGTGCAGGAACAAGTGGGACCTAGGAAGCTGGCAACAACCAGAGGCTGCTGCTGGGAAAAGGCAGTTGCTCCCTGGTAAAATTAGATACATTAATTCATTAAATATTTGGCCGTTTCCCCATTCACTTTAATGTGAAGATGTAGTGCTATGTTTTTGCCACTATGTGGTGCTGTGTGAGGCTATAAATCGGCTGTATTCCTGGGGTGCCTCACAAGACCCATATACATGTAGTCCATCAGTAAAATAGCTGTAGGCTGCTACTTCATCTAGAGGCCTCTGCAGAAAATGAGCTGTAGAAGTCCTTGAAGCTCCCAACCCAGGAATACAGAAAACATATTTTCCTAATTTAGAAGCCTTCAACAATTGTTACTGTAAGGGCAAAAAGCCCTTCAGCATCAGCACTACTCCATCTTGGCTTTTATTATGTCTTAAATAGTTCTAGATGAACTTAGACACATTCATCACACGCTGCTTTATTATACTTTCCCTGTGTGTAATTATAGTGGGAAATATTAGACAAAGAAAAAAGCATTTAGAAAATTTGCATGTGGGCATCAGCTGAGAATGCTACCGGTGAGTTATTTACTGTGGCAGAAGTTGGCGGGCCTGGCTCACTGCCACTAAACAGAACACATATGTGCGTGCCTGGAAAACAACATGCAACAAGGGGCAGTGGATGCCAAGAGGATGTGAAGAGTGTATTTCGTGCCACAGGATGCATTTTTGTTGTATCCTTTAGGGGAATATCAGCATTAAGTTGTAGAAGTCAATGCCTCTGCTGTGGCTTTGCATCCATGCATTTCTGTTCATGCATATACAGTTGCCTCTGAAAACTTACAGGTGGTAGGTGAAAATAGGGGATGGAGAGGGGGGGAATTGCTGGACTTCCTTGTTGCTGTGTACACTCTATCTTAGTTGATTGTACTGGGCCAACTTCTAAAAGACACCATTCTTGTTCAATTAATCCTTTGTTGGGGTTTCAAAGGAATTGTCTAACTGGACACCTGTATCTTCCTGACTCCAGCCATGCCACGTAGGCACCTGTCTATGATCTCTGACAGGTTTCTCCCCATAAATGCCCTTCAGGCTTTACTGACTGTTGAGTTCTCCTTCCAGCATATTCACAAGGCAGTATTTGCCAGATGGGATATTGTCATGAACTGAATGATTTTTCTGTTCATTTTTGAGACTGGTCAGTTACTTTTTTCCAAAATTCGTAGACTGAATAGTATTGTAGAGGCTCTGACATCATACCTAGCATGGAATGGAGACTCAAGCTGTCAGACTTGGATCTCTTACCAGCTCTGTCCCAGGCTGGCTATGTGACGTTAGTGAAATCACTTAAAGGACAGATTGTGACCAGTCCCCACATATTGAACATGGAGTTACCTGCCTCAGCTCCCTTATGCCCCTGCATGGGGGCTGTCCAGAGCATCCAGAGCAGAATCTCTGTTCTCTCCTTGCATCCTTTAGAAGATGAAGTAAGAAACAGGCTGTGGAGGGCTGGGCCATAGTTTTATTCCCCTATCAGTACCTGTACAACAGAACTGGATGGACATGGAAGGGGTGGAGTGAGATGATGTGTGAGTTGTTTGTTGCAAACAGTATCTGAGAGACAAGTAGAGAGTGGACTACTTTAATGATCCAAGTTTTACAGCTAACTGGTGAAGTAAGCAGTTATTGTTATCTGCATAGGGAAACTGAGGCATAGTTTAAAGGCTGAGTTATAGTTTTGTAGCCCAAGGCATGCAGGCCAAGATATAGCTTTTATAATGTGTTACGTTGATGCCCACTGGAGTTCATTTCATGCCTTTTCTTTATTTGAACTTCCACACCCAATCACTTTTGGGATGCCCCATTCTCCATAGGCTAACTTGTTTAGTTCCCCTTATACTCATTAATATTTTGTCACCTTATCACCATAGTTACAAGTGGCTACTTTAAATAAGCCTCTAACATTTCACCCCATCTATTTCTGGTCATCTTGTGGTGCCTACTGATCTCCTGTAGGCACTATAATCCAAACTCAGCAGTTATTTTCAAAACATCAGCATATCACAAACATAGATACAAACTCAGCAAGCTATAGTCAATTTAATGTATCTTTATAATATAGCTCACATATCCTAAACCCTAATTTGACTAAGCTAAATATTTTACAGGCCTGAGGCCCTGGGTTATAACATTAATTAATATGTACATTTAATCTCTACATCCTAAATATACCTGATACCCTTTATCCTTGGCTACAGGTCAAATGTTACCCTAGGCAACATCATAAAATACACTGCTTCCCTCTGCTTCTGTCCTACCTCCAATCTCATAAACTGCCTCACTGAAGAATTTCTGCTTAAACTTCCCCAGTGTGGTGGTGAGACAGAGCATCTGATGCTTGTTCTGTGGTAGAAGAAAGTGAGTTTTTCTCTGACTCTACCATTATAATGCCCTGCATCCTCTTCAATGCAAGCATGGCAGTATGTGTTGCCTAGCAGGTCCTGCAAGGTATTCTGAGTTAGGAGAATTCCTCCTGAGGACATTAGCTGCAACCCTTCTGCTCCCATCTATCCCCACTGATGTTGGTCAGGGCATAGCCTAGCCCTCAATTTCTCTGTGAAGATAATACTTACTGCTTCATTTGTGTATTAAGGCTCAGTTTATTAATGTTAGCAAAAAGCACTGTGCTACATGAGACCAAGTATTAGCATTTATTATTGTGAAGCAGGAATCAGTCTTGGTTAGCCTGTAGCCTTGGTTAGTTCTGGTATCTCCCTGGTAACCACAGTTGCCCCACTACTTATTTACTACCTTGATAATTCCCACAATTATGCCACCCCAGCATCTGAATAACTATCTGTGATGTTGTAGGCAGCTGACACAGATCCACCATATAGCCAAATTCAGCAACCCAGTTCTATGCATTTTAGCAAAGGCAAGTGCCTCTGAGCCTCCCTTTCCTAGCAAGCACTTCTACAGCTGCTTCAAGGGAAAACTACTGCATCTCGATGATGGGCAAAGCTGTGCATTTTTTTCTCCTACAAGGAGGATTGCTGGAATGATGCTGTTGGTGGCAGGGGCAATGAGTCAGATTAGTTTTTTTTCCCTAAAAATATGCCTAACAAGAATACTTTGAGTTCCATGAAAAACTGTGTAAACTCAAAATTATAGTTTGATGATATATTGTTTTTTGTAACAGGTTTCTAATCCACATTCTATGTATTTACAAATAAACAAAAGGTGTTAGCTGTTAATATCCAAGCAGCCAAATGCTGAAGTATTTAGTCCTTTGCAGGAGTCTAAATAGCTAATGAATGATCCAGCTTCTCTAACAAGCAATCTAATTTGACTCTCAGTGATTTAACAAAAGTGGTTTTGGGAGAGAGTGAGACTAAATAACTCTTAATTTCTGTCAGGAAACTATTTAGCTATTTTGTTGTTCTCTGGTGTCTGTGATACAATGGAGTCCAACTGGATGGTGAAAGGAGAGGGGGTCATTAGCAGTTGTTTTCTGAAAAGACTGGCATTCCATCAATTGATTCAGTCACAAAAATGTGCATAAATTACAAGTGACAAAAGATGCAACAATGATTTGTCCTTAGACAAGCATAAAATTCATACAGGCTGCCTGATGTGGTCTACAAGTGTGCCTGTGGGGTAACTCTCCAGAAGTGGGGTCTTCTGGGCATCTACTGGGGTGGGGCAGCTTTGAAATCCAATTTGTCCTTTACAGAAGTCCTGCCTGTGGAAAATGAGTGGGAGAAGTACTGAGTCAGTGGGTCTTCAGGCCTGCTTGGTTCCATCTAGAGTTGTGGAAGAAAGGATTTTGCCAATTTGTGAATTTTTTTTGTTCGATTTCACCGTTTTCTTGTTCTGCATCTGGACACAACTAAGACCTTTCAACATTTTGATTTTGGCCACACACAAAAAAGAGACCCACTCCAGAACAGGTAGTTGGTTAGGGCACACACACAAGATATGGAAGATGGAATTTCAACTCCTTGCTCTTCCTGATTTGGAGCAATGACTTGAACCCAGATCTCCATATCCTAGATGAATCCTTTAACTACCAGGCTATTGTGAGGTGGGGCCCTTTTTGTTGGAGCTATTCTACTTTGCATCAGTAATTATTCGTTGGAGTAGAGACTTGAACCTAGGTCTCCCATTCTGAGGTGAATCCCAGAACCACTGGACTATGGAGTCAGACTCTGCCTGCCCTAATGAATATTTAATTACTTATGCAAATTGGAACAGCTCCAGCTTGACAAAGAGAGTGAGACTGACTCTGACATTCCACATGAATGCTCTAACCACTAGACTGCCTGTCCATCTCTGTTTTTGACCAGAAATTCCATTATGGATCTGAGAAATAGTCCCAAAAGTTGACCTGTTCCCACAAAAGTTTGTTTCAGCAAATTGGCATTTTACAATGAAAAAACAATTGTCAGAAAATTACTGTCCAGCTCTGTCCTGTCTTGGATTGTTCCTGCCTACCTTTGGAGTGCATAGGTTGCCTTCTGGCCCCTGGTAGAGGAGAGATTGCAAATGGCTTGTCTCATTTCATTGAGCTTCTGTTCCAGGAGGATATTCTGCTGTTGTACCAGTGGAGTGAATCTGTCTCAGATATTTCAATTACTATCTAAGAGGCAGTTACTGAATCTCACTTGCTTGCTTTTTACAACACCACTGAGCCATCTAATAAATTGCTTATCTTATTTTACAGCCAGAATAAAGGCTGTGTTGTCCAAAATATCATCTTCTCTTGTCTTCAGCAGATTGATTGCGGAGTGGACTGTTTGTCTATATAATATATTCTTCATGTCCCAGATTCACAATATAAATATTTTAAAAATTTTAGAAAATGCTGTTTGCAAGCTCTAAATAGCATGCTATGAGCTAAAAATAGAGCTGAGGGGGTATTGCAGGTGCAGCTAATCGCTGAATTATTCAAGAGTAACCTGAATACAATAGGGATGGGGGACCAAAGTCTGTGAACATTGCTGGAAGTACAGTTTCAGGCATCTGCGTTTTGTAAATCATCATGTGCAAGTTTGTGACTACACCATGAAATTGACATCTTTCTAACCGAGTGTTCTCAGATTACCAAGTTAGTGGTACCTAAATTAGATTGGGTTCAGAGTGGTAGCCGTGTTAGTCTGAATCAGCAAAAACAAGGAGGAGTCCTTGTGGCACCTTAGAGACTAACAAATGTATTTCAGCATAAGCTTTTATTGGCTAAAAGCCACTTCATCAGATGCATGGAGTGGAAAATACAGAGGCAGGTATAAATACACAGCCCATGAAAAGATGGAAGTTGCCTTACCAAGTGGCGGATCAGTGCTAATGAGCCAATTCAATTAGACTTTAGGGTCAGGAGGGACCAATGTGATCATCTAGTCTGACCTCCTCACAAAGTAGGCCACAGAACCCTACCCATCCACTTCTATAACAAACCCCTAACCTATGTCCGAGTTATTGAAGTCTTCAAATTGTGGTTTGAAGACCTCAAGCTGCAGAGAATCCACCAGCAATTAAGGTGGAAGTGGGCTATTGTCAACAGTTGACAAGAAGGGAGGAAACTTATGCCCAAATAAATTTGTTAGTCTCTAAGGTTCCACAAGGACTCCTCATTGTTTTTGCAAAATTAGATTGGTAAAAGCAGTTGACGGGGCTTGCTAACTGTTGATCTTACACATGGAATTTAATGTTTTATTCGAGTTGGGTTTGAACCATTAAAACCCCACAGAAAAACATAAATCCAGATCACAGATGGGCCATCTTGGTATTACAATGAAGCAAATCACTGTGTCTCATTACCTCTGGGTTTTGGGTAAATACATGTCTAAATCCTTTGAAGTCAGTGCTGTTACACCATGGATTTATATTATTCTTTTATTATTTAGTGAGAGACTGCTGGAACAAAGTAGTGATATGCTAGGAATGCTTTGATTTTTTTTGCAATAGTTACATAATGCTAGAAGACACTTCAAATGTCAATGTGCGTCAACAGACCTCAGTGGGGTTGTACATATATAACCGAGAGAAGAATTTGGCCAACAGTGTTTCTGAACATCTTACTTGAACTTTATCTTGTGCCTGTTGTGATTGATGTTTAAAAAAATCTATGCAGTAAGAGGTGGAGAAGTGAAACAAATGATTGAAGAAAGCCATTAACAGTTTATCTGGGAATATTCAAATGATCAAGTATTTAATTCAACTCTGCATTGATGGTAGTACTTTCAACTGCTACATTCATTTTAGTGTTTATGGTCATGGATGGTAGCCAGTTTGAAAATAGATCTGACAACACAGATTGCACCTTCCTATAGTTAAAGGAATTTTTTGCTTCTTTAGTGGATAATATCAGAGTTTTAATGGCATCTTCAGATGTCATAAGGCACAATTCTATTCTCAGTTACTTTGGTGTAAATCTGGAGTAACTGTGGATACAGAACACCAATGTTAAGAGATACAGAACTGATGACACAGTGATTAGTGTTAGGACTTGTTCATTACTGGCATTCTCCTCAGTATTCAGAAAAAAGTAAATAAAATCTTCAGTGCTTTAGTTACTCTGTTAAGGTTCAGCAAAGTCTCAAATGAGTTGTAGCAGGAAAACTATTTACTGAAACATCAGCTGCAGAAGGGAGCAGCTATCTTCATTGCCTCTCTCCTTACAAGCTGAAATGCTTTATGTAACGAGAGATGCCTGTCAATATGGGACAAGTATATTGTCTAGTAAGAAAAATGTGTATCTCATTTGGAAATAAGGAAAGGAGAGCAAGGTACTGTAAAAAGTTATTGGCAGAGGCACTGACCCCGGAGTTTTCTAAATTGACTCCAGAACTAATTAAATATTGGAAAGGGAGGAATATATATTGAGCAATGCCAATCTACATTTCTAGAGTGGCGATCAGGACACTAATGATGGTGATTAGTGCTAGTCTTCAATTTGCAGATTTTTGGGATCGGACTGAAGTCTGAGCTCTGGGACACTCCTACTTTGCAGGGCTGCAACTGCAAGACTGCACAGAAGTGAAACAGCCCCTCAGACTGAGCCCTGTGAACCTGAATCAGATGGCACAGGCCAGCTGTGAGTTTCTTAACTGGTAGAGGTTTCCCTAAAAGAGTCTGCATATAACCTTAGCAGGCTCCATGCTTTGTCTAAAGCAGTTTTCTGACTTAGTTACTTTTCAGCATGTTTGAGGATCCACCTAGATGCAAAGAGCACTGGCCTCTTTGTTTCCTCAGTGACGGATAACATCAGGGTTCTCTCCCTTTCTTATAATCCAATAAATCTTTGCCATGTATTCTTTTGAAGTGTATCCCCAGAATTTCACTTCCCCTGCTACGTGTGTGCTAATGCCACACTGTCCTCTTCATACTTCTCCCAATTTACTTTTTCTGTTGACTCAGATGCAAATGTAACTTTCAGTGTCTCTGGCTTTGGGCAGATAGGTAAATGAACATTGCTTTGTGTAGGACAAACTTGATGATCAACTTAAAACATATTTTAGGAACATAGTTCTGGCACACATACGTTACTCTTTACACACCATCCCTCTGTGTACCACACAATGATATTACTGACTTCTGTCTCACCAGCTTTCCTTTGATACTTCACATGACACTCTTTACAGATAAATACAATGTTGGTAATGTATTAGGTATAGTAAGCCTGCCAAGCCTGATGGGAGTCTACAGAACTGTAGGTCCATTGGCTTTGAGGGGCGCTTACGGTCACAAGTCATGTATGACCTAAAGAGAAATTCTCATGGTTCTTGTAGCAACAGCCACTGGAATCAGTTGATACTGACTCGTGGCAAGAGTATGGAGATCTGGTTTAAACAAAACTGAACACAATGAAACAAAACCAAAAAAAACCCTGGAATTTTAAAAAAATTTACCTGTCTTCAAAATATCATCAATTGTTTGCTGAAAATTTGACCATCTTTATAGTTGTCATCCTAAAATCGTCCTCTCTTTTTTTTTTTTCCCTGTGAAATTTATTTTTTGGCAATTTTTGTCCAAGCTCATAATGTGGAAAACTTTGATCAGATCTGATATTAAGCTTTTATAAACTTGACCCATAAATTTGTGAGTGGGACCAATAATTAAACCTCAGTCACATACCTGTACTCCTGAGAGTCACACCTTTATCACACTGTTATATTTGGCAAAACCAACTAAATATTTGGCAAAAACAAATCAAATGAAACCCCTGAAATCCCTCAGTCCAGAGGGGAGCTGACAGAAAAGTGGAGGAGCTGATTGCAGTGCTTCCAGATTTTCCTGCAAGCCAGGGGTATTGAAGAGAAAGCTGAAAGGGTGAAGTGCTCTACAAGGCTACTTATGTTAGATTCCCTTCTTATGACTCTTTGACCGCACTCCTGTCCCTGTTCTTTTATTAGTTGTCCCCCGTAATCAGTGGGTTCTGTGGTCCTGTGGATACAGGCTTCGCCTGCCCACTTCCCAGACACCCAATAGATACTTATGGTAGGCGCAGAGGCAGTGCAGACCTACAGGACATTCCAATGGGAACACCACAGGGATTCCAGAATGCTAGACAAAGTAATTTAGCAATTACTTGATGTATGTCATTTGGGCAGTTTGCAAGAAATCGGATGCCATGAATACCCTAAGGGTGAGTGAACGATCAGTGTTTAAAGGCAATAAAGAGGATGATAGCTGATGAATGGAACTAAATTGCCATCCCCAAGTTTTCAATGCATTCAGCACCAAGCAATCACTAATCAGAGCCCCTGAAAGCATGAGGTTTTCAAAATCAGTGTTGGGTTCTGCTTATTTGCCTTCACCTTTAGGAGTCACATTTTTAAGCTTCCCGCCATAAATTAGGAGGGCTAGAAACCCCCCTTTATTTTTCCTGGAATGAAAGCTTATATTCTCACAGAATCACATGACTCCAGGAGCTGGAGCTTTAAGAAGGACCAAATATTGCAAAACTGGCAATAAAATCACAAGAGCTGGCAACTCAAAGGAAGGGGAGTTGGTTGGGGAATAAGGAAGGGATTGGAAATGAAAAGAGGAAAAGAAGTAGTCCAGTATCAGCAATGTGGCTCTCTGGGCAAGGGTTATGTCTGAGGATGGGGACAGCAACAGAGGCTATCAGCAGGGGAAAACTGGGCCTCGGAAACTGAGGAAGTGTAGTGAGTGGGAGAAGAAAGGTCATGAACTGCAGTGAGGACAAAAGGGACAAGGCAAATAATGAGGATATGCTATGAAGCAGAAAAAGGGAGAACACAGAAGTAGGTTGGAAGTGCCTGTGTATGTAAATGTGGTTTAATCTGGGGCATATGTTGCCAGAAGTGAGGAAGAAGAAAGGAATGGAGGTAAAATGAGAATTAGATTCAGGAAAGGAACTGCTGTTTAGCTGGTTGAGAGAGCAGAAGGGAGCGTTCATAGGTGAAACATATCTGCAAAACATTAGTCAAATATGACGTATTTTAAAACAAGATCTTGAAAGCTAGTTCTGGGAGCATATTTCAAAACTCCCATAAATACATCACAATGATATACAGAGACATATAAAAGGAAATATATTATTGGACATTGCATTGAAAATATATCATAAATATGTTTTTAGTTAGAATATATTTCCTTAGTTTCTTAGTGCACATAATTCTCACAATGCAATAGCATAAAACTTTTGTTTTACAGCATGTCAGGCACGAGATGGAAGGGACTTTTTTTTTTTGCATTCAGTCTGGCCTTGAAATAAAGAGAGGGTCATTTAATATTGGCTTACATTTTCAAACTGTCTTTAAAAATTATGGTTCCTCTTTCTCTTCTACACATACACTATTTTCACTTAACTTTCATTCCATTCAAGACCTCCTCTCTCCCAAATAAACACACTGCTCCTCAGGGCATGCATGCAGCCATTTGGTCTCCTGGAAGACTGGCTATTTCCTTATTTCTCTGGAACAAATATGTTGCAAGGGAAATAGAATGGAAGTGAGTACATGTTTTGTTTTGTTTTGTTTTGTTTTTTGTTTTTAAATAATGCATATCCAAGTGAAACACATCGGAAGAAAAGATTAATCATTTTTGTCTGCCAATGTCTCAGTTCACTGTACATGAAGAGAAGATACATAATATTAAATAAACCTCTTTGTACAAAAAATATTTTATTCTTTGAGCTAGATCGTGCAAAGTGTTGGGCACTCTCATCTCCCCAGCAAGATACTTAAGCATAGGCTTAACTATAAGCATGATTAATCCTATTGACTGGAATGCGGCTGCACAGGTGTTTAAAGTTAAATGTTTTGCTGGATAGGAACCAGATTGCTCAGCACCTTTCGAGATCAACCCCTACATGTATAAACGTGTGGCACTGTTAAGCCAGGATGGTTCTGGCATGTGCCTGGGCTGCCTTAAGCGTAAGTCCGACCAGCTATGCTACGTGTTTGTGCCTGCATACATTCAGTATGGCTAGCTAGCTGTGTTTCCTAATAATTCCACACAATTGTAGCTAACAATATTGGGTCAGAGTGGTTCACAGAGATGCAGTTTCAGATTATTTTTTACAGTTCCAGATAAGTCTTTTCTGTCCAGATAAACTACTTTTTTCAATGTAGCATCAGATATGTTAGAAACTGCAGAACGCTGTTGGAAGTAGGGAAGGCACTGATCCTTTATGACTAAGTTCCATAATAGTACTTATGTATTGTAAGTGCTGTTTAAATGCCAAGATACCGTTCTGTGTATGTAGATATAATAAAAATATTATACATTTTAATACAGATATGTTTTTTTTAATTTTCCTACAGTGCATACTGTAAACATGTAATTTTGATATACCTTAAAGACATCCGGCAAAAATGAGATTTTTCCATACTTCATTTCTTTGAAGTTGGTGATTCTCTGCCTGTCATTGAGCTGATGGCATAAACACACAATATACGTAAGCCAAATAATCACTTCATTCAGAGGATCACTGCCAAGTGTAAGTTCTCCCAGGTAAAGTTAGCAAGCTTCCAGTTGTGAAACAATTAGTGAGTGATAGTCACTGGGGAATTGGAGAGCTGTAAAGAGAAAATGTTTATAACCAATACATTTGTATTGACTTTAGTGAGCTTTGGATCAAGCCCCAAACATCTTCCTCTTTGCTTTTTAATCCTTTGTAATCTGAAATATCACTGCTTTGTTCTTCTTTGAACTTCAGCAAAAGGATGCTTCTCCATAAATCTGAGCTGCAATAACTTTAGTGTCAAGCAATGTTATCCTCTAATTGTTCCAAATATTGAAAAAAGTGACAGTCTTTTTAATCATCTTGTACCAGGCCTAAAGGCTAATTATTTGCACATTAGATACACAAATGCATGCTTATGTTATTTTACAGATCCTGTAATTAAGTTCTTTGTGAAAAAGCTAATTACAGTCTATGAAAGTAGTGAAGTACATGTGAACGTCATATCCGATTCTTTTGATGGAATACTTTTAGATGCTTTTATGAGTTTTCCATATGACTTAAAACATGGTTTATTTCTAGAGTTTGTAACTTAATAATTTGACTTTAGTTAGTATGTCACATGGAAGTAGACATATATTTATTACAATACATGTAAATGTAAATCTTCTTCCCTGAATACAAGTAAAAGGTGTTTTCATAAAACCAGTTTTCACTGTGCCTCATCGGATTTAATGTGCCAAGGATGATGTATTATTAGCATGCTGTGTCCTTGGCCTGCAATTTCCTCTTCCTACCAGTCCTGCTTAGTGCACTGTGAATTCTGTGCTGAAAGAAAATAGAATCCACTTGGTGTAAGAGCTGAAAATGTTCAGGCTATAAGAATTGTAATTTTATCTGAAAACTAAGGGTTTTCAACTGGACTTCATATTTCTGTCATTGGGATGTGGGCCATTTGCTGAACAATGCCGTTTCCTGTACCTAAATGTTAGAGAACGTCAATTGCTATTCATTCTGCCTTGATATTTAATATCATCTGAACGATCAAAACAATAATATTGTTTCAACAACTACATGCAATTTCAGTGAGTCTGATTTACATCTGTTGTTTACTATATCATTTAGACTTATACAAATGCTAAATGATTCCCCATCCATATACTCTTGGTGGCCTTGTCATAACTCAAAAATACAATAAAGAATATCTTAAACATGTAGCAGTACAAGTCATATAACCAGCAAGTCAGGCAACTTGAAAAGCTAATATCCCTGTGCAACATGATGGGTGCAGAGCAGAAATATCTGAGAACTTCTCCAGTGCAGGATTGATGAAAGGACTTGGATTCTGTTAGGCAGAGGACTAGGCAGAATGATCATGTTGGGACACCAGCATCCATTGTTAGCCAATCCTAGCCCTATGGGCTGCTTTCATTCTGACTCTTCTCATGATTGACCTTTACGTTGGCTGGCCCAAGCTGAGCATCCTACTGTATGCTCCCTTAATTCCGACTGCAATTTTTGGAAAATATTTCTCTAAACTAGACTCTTCTGAATGAGAACTTTGGCCTGTAAAAGTGAGAAAAGAAGCAGAGTGGAAATTTATGACCTGAGGGTGAAGTTGCATGGAACGTCAACATGTGACACAAGAAATAATACTGGCATGCCTACACTCCCACTCACTTGTTTTTAAGATTTTTTTCCTCTTCAAGACAAGTGGGTATGGGAAATATTCAGATATGGTATGATGCTTCCTTGCCCACATCTTCAGTGCACATAATATATTCCAGTATCAAGAAATGTCAAATATAGTAGGGCTTAATTCATGGGTTTTTTTGGTGTTTTTTTTTTCACATTTGTAATTTTTAAAATGTTGACAGTCCATCAAAATATTTCAATTGAAAAAATGCAAAGAACCTGAAAAAATCACAATTTTAACTAAAAATGTCATCAAACTCAAAATTCAGGATTTTTTTTTTTGACCAATTCTACATCTGAGTCTCCAACTACTGTTTGTGGACACTAACAATATCAAGGCATGTTCCAGTGTCAATGGTCAACCGATACTGCTTGTGATGTATCATTCTAATTTTGTTCTATTCTCCACCCAAGAAATGGTAACACTTCACTGTGGTTGTGTGTGTATATAGTGTAGTTGTTAGGTGCTTTGATGCTATTGTATAATCTCAAGCATCTCTCATGTGGATGTTGTAAACTGGATTGTAATTGGCAATTGAGAGTTCTGGTCGTAAGATAAATGACAACATAATTTAGTGCTATGTCTTAGTCATTATTACATAATACTGTAGTATACAATATTATACTAATACTGTACAGAGACCAAAGAATAGCCTTTGAGCACCCATGAAATGTGACATTCAGTGTCTTCAGTTAGAGAGATGCGTGAATATAGTCTTTCAGCTGAATATCAGTTTGATTTGTGCTGTACCTTGACCCACTCTTCCTATTAAATCAGCTTAAGCAGTCTGGTGGAAAAATTAAAATTAAAATACTTAAAAGGGATTTGAACTTTCAGAAAGTGAGCACACTGACTAGTCAATCATATGTTTTCCACTGTTAGGGTTTGTTTGTTTGTTTCCCAACACTGCATTTAAAACAACACTGTCTTGAACAGTTAAACCCTTTTCCCAATGATGGATAATCTGTTCAAGGAAGTGATCCAATGTCTTCTCCAAAACTGTTTCCTCACCATTCTTGCTCTTCTATGCTTCTCATAAGAATGCACAATGCAGTAATATTAAAAAGCCAAGAGGTACAGAAACAGATCCATTGAAAAGCATACCTGAACCATTTTAATAAATACTGTGAAAGACTCTCTAAAAAAGGGAGAAGACATTTAACGGTCTTATTCCACCACCCATGGTAAATCTGACTACTTACTCTGGAAGAAGTCCTGTTGAGTTTAATGGGACTACTCATGTGAGTATATGCCACCTAGCATAGGTAGGCTCAGTACAAGCAGGAAGAAGTGTCACTGAGAGTCATGAGATAACAATCCTATGTCCATGAAAACACTCAGATGGTATGATGAGTGCCTCGGAAATAATAATAAATATATCAAGTATTATATGTCTGCTGCAAATTCCATTTCTACTGCAAATATCCCTTCAGCCTGTACTTAATATCTCTAATGCATGTTCTATGTGTGTGACATTGCATCCCATAATGCTTTATGGGAATATGCTTATGAATGTATATATAACATAACTGGAATATGTTTTATGCCACATATGCCATGTAACATATCTCTGTATCTTATGATCTACTGAATATATTCATCCTATTTGTATGCATGCATGATTTTTGTATTCAAAGTTATGAATATTGGCTATGTACTTGTTTAATTTTAAGCAGCCTCAGTGAAGCAGTTGTTCAGCTTCCTGAGAAAAGACTTCTTCAGTAAGTGCCTAGTCAAGAAACACTTAAGCTAACAATGAACTTGGAGACACCGATCCACGTCTGAGCTTTCCCAGGAATGTGGCCTGGCTAGTAAGGAACTGAGTCATGCATGGACATGTGACTTGTCCATGTGACTCCAAAACTCCATCTTGGACTCAGACTAGAAGGAGGCTAGTCTGTAAAAGAAGCTTACTGGAACATCTCTGAAGATGAGATTGCATCTATAATCACTTTCTTACTGTATTAGGTTTAGAATTGCATGTTTTGTTTTATTTTGCTTGGTAATTCACTTTTGTTCTGCCTATTATTATCTGGAACTACTTAAAACCTACTTTTTGTATTTAATAAAATCACTTTTACTTATTAATTAACCCAGAGTATGTATTAATACCTGGGGGTGCAAACAGCTGTGCATATCTCTCTATTAATGTTACAGAGGGTGAACAACTTATGAGTTTACCCCGTATAAGGGTATACAGGGTAAAGCGGATTTATTTGGGGTTTGGACCCCACTGGGAGCTGGGCATCTGGGTGTTGGAGACAGGAACACTTCTTAACCTGTTTTCCTGCAGCTTTTAGGGGATGTAGTTCAGACCTGGGTCTGTGTTTGTGGCAGGCAAGCGTGTCTGGCTCAAACCAGCAGGGCACTGAAGTCCTAAGCTGGCAGGGAAAACAAACTCAGAGGTAGTCAAAGCACATCAGGTGTCAGTCCCAAAAGGAGTTTCTGTGATCCAACCCATCACAATGTACATTCCACATTCAGAGCTCCAGCTGATAGTGATGCAAGTTATGCATGGGGCACCTAAACAGAATATGCAATGGATTTCAGTATTAGAGATTTGAATGAAAGGCTTTATCCTTTTTGAAGGCACCTTTCTTCTACAAGTAGCTTCTGAGATACTCAGAACCATAAAAAGGTTGAAAGTTAATGTGGGTAGTGAAGTGGCATGACATGGGAGAAGACTGAGCATTTATCATTAGTAAAGGAAGTGAGCATTGTAGGGGGTATTTAAATGGACTCGAGTGCCCTTTAAGAGGCTAGTAAGTCTCTCTAACAGTAGGCTGGCTGATTTAATCTCTTAGCTACTTATAAAAAGTGTCCATGGTGGTATCAGCAAAAGTCTTATAAAAGGATTGCATAATGGATTCTCTGATTCTTTCTCAAGAAACCCAATACATTTAATTAGATTGTGTAGTTTTCATTAAAAGACCTAGTTCTTTGACATTTAATAAAGTGTAAGAGTTGTCATTTGTCAAGAGGGTCATGGGTTCTCTTTTTCTAAAAATGTGGTGCTTGGTTTTGTATTACAATCTTATGATAAAAAATGAGCAGATAATACCTGAGTGGCATAATCCCAGCCCAAATGAATAAGTATTAATCATTTACCATAGCTCACATCTTTAGTCCTGTAATATTGCCGTCAGGGTTTCCCAGGTTAGTTCTTTTTCTATTGTACAATTAATCATTTTTGTGAACGGAAATGACTTCTCTTGTTGAATTTTAAAGAAAAGGCACTGTGGGAGTGTACAAATGCCACACCAGGAGGCAAGAGCTGCAGTTGTGGGCTCAGGCAGTCCTGCCCACTGCACCTGCAAAGCATGCCAGTCTTGAAGGAGGAGCCTTTAAAAGGGAGAAGCTCAGTTTAAAAAGCCCCAGACAGGAGGTGGACAAACCTCTCCTCCTCAGCTCCCGGAGAGGAGCATAGCAGAGAGCCTGTTATCTTGGCTTGCCTGTGAATATGGAGGAATCAGACAGGCAGCTGGAGGATCTCTGGGTAGGACCGAGAAGCTGGAGCTTCTCTTTATTTCTGTTAAATAAATTCATTTTCATGTTACCTTGAAGACTGAGACTAGGGCGGTGCCCCAGGGAAGATCCCTGATGAGAATGAGCCCTATGAGGAGAAGATGGATGCATTGTAGGAAGTAGCAAGAGGTCTGACCAGTCAGACTTTAAGCACTTACCACAAGGGTTCCTGGGCTGGAACACAGGGTAGAGGAAGCAGCTGGGAGGAGTAGCCAGAAGACCCCAGACACAAGGCCAGAGGGACTGTTGAGCCTGGGACTATTGGGAGAAGTAGTGGTCAAGAGTCAACATTTAAAAACATTCCATTGATCAGTTACCGCAAATACCACATTATATTTCTATTCTTAGAGTAAGAAAACACAGCAGTATCTCATCTCCATGGTCTGGTAGCTATTGGTAAAAGTTGGTTTTTAATTATGGTTAATATATAGTATATGCTTTCTGAGCTCCTGATTCAGTAAAGCATTGTTAGCCATGTGCTTAAGTCACATTGAATCCCATGAGTCTACGAACAGCCTTTGCTGAATCAAGGTCTCAGAGAAAGATGCAAATATTAAGAAATCCTCTTTCACTGAGTTTTGCTATTGACTTCAATAGGACCAGGATTTCACCCCAAATTTCTCTGTTGTGGAAACAGAGCTTTCTGGCAGAGCATATTTACCATATCATATACCTACCAAGAGAAAGGAGTGCTTACTGCAATGATTGACAGAGACAGAGGCAGCTCCAGGCACTAGCGCAGCGAGTGCGTGCCTGGGGAGGCAAGCTGGGTGGGGGGGGGTGCATGCTGCTTGTCGTGAGGGTGGCAGTCAGGGAGCCTTCGGCGGCATTTCTGCGGGGGGTCCGCCGGTCCCGCGGCTTCAGCGGCAATTTGGTAGCAGGTACACCGAAGGTGTGGGACCAGGAGATCACCAGCAGAACTGCCGCCGAATCTGTGTGACTGGCGGACCTCCCGCAGAAATGCCGCCAAAGGCTGACTGCTGTGCTTGGGGTGGCAAAAAACATAGAGCTACCCCTCTACAAAGAACATGACTGCAGTATGGAGGGGATGTTGACTGTTATGATTATGGCACTGGCCTACTTAAAACCAGTTATTTAGCTAGTGAAAACCAAATTTATATTAAAATATCACTTAGATGAAACCACTGCTTGTTTTGCTCAGCTTAGGAATCTGAACTGAAGGCCCGAAACAGTAAGGTTCTGTGCATCATCATCTCCAGTTCATTTCGGAGGACCTCACAGAATTGGACTTTAAAATGTTCAAATGTAACTTGCATTTCTTATCATAAAAACCCAGGGAGGTTTAGTCTGAAGTAAATTTTGAAACTGGTCTTTTTAATTCTATGCTACTGGCAGCATATTGGTAAATTGTGACATCATTAGTGACAGTGTCTAGTCTACAGTGAACTTAGACATAATTTCCAAAGTGCGGTAATGCTGGTTTAACGACCAGAAGGAAAATGGTAATAGTGAATAATTAAAAAGTCTATTTAATTATTAACCATTTAATTTATTGTTAAGGTAGTTAAAAGTAGGAAGCAGTCCTTCATTATAGTCAGTATCTCACGTCAAACTAAGCAAACTCACAGAAAAATGCTTGTACTGTTTGTTTACATTTTTAATGAATTTACCTCAGTGAAGTTTGCACCTTTAGTATTCTTTCTGTGTTCCTTTGAGCAATTGAAGTCTACCAGTTAAATGTCTGCATTGATTGAATTTTAGCCTCATAATTTCACATACTCATGGAAAAAAAAATGTTAAGGCCCCATTCCTGCAAGCTAATCCACGAGGGTGAATTCTTAAGTCCAAGCAGAGGTCAGTAGGCTCAATTATCAGAGGGGTAGCCATGTTAGTCTGGATCTGTACTGCTTTTAGTAGGCTCAATGTGGGCAGAGGAAGCCCTATGTGAAGATCTGCTTTCAGAAGCAAGACCTTGATGTACTTTCTGGAAGCATGTACACAGATGTGGATTACAGTTTTGTGAGACCCTGGACCAGAGCAAGTGGGGGGCTCCTCTCCACCCCTGCTGCCTGCAGAACCTCCCACCTGGTGCTCCTGCAAGGGAGTGGGGTTGGTGCACAGGGGGGCTTGCCCTGCCTGCAGTCCCTGTGGACCGGCATGAGCCCTGACCTTGCTCCCCAACAGGAGTGCTGGGGGGCTGGGCCAGGTGGGGGCACAGGGTTGCCCATTTTTCTGAGACCCTTCAATTGGCCAAGGTCCCTGGGCATGGGTCCCAGTGGCTAATCCACCACTGCATGTACACCAGGAGCATCATAAAAGTTGTGCTCTTTCAGTCAAGCAATAGGACCAACATAATGTAACTGAGAATTTAGAACCAACATTCCAGTCTGAAATCTGAAATCCCTGAAAGTCTGGTGGATTTGCTAATCTGCAGAATCATAACATCCAAGGGAAATTGCACAGGTTGTCCCTTTGCTAATTCTCTTCATATGGATTTTGTGGAAACCTATTTTTCTGGTCTTGGTTGTATGGTTTATTCAAAGTTCTTTTAATGCCACATCACTTATATTTTAAAGTTTTAAAATATAAATGGATTGTCATGATGAGTCCATTCAAGAAGCAGCTAGTCGCACCATCAAGCATAAAAAACTTCCATAAATATTTCAGTAATTCTACATTGCAATTCCTGTACCCTTCTGCTTTGCACATTGTGTTCAGCTTCTGACCTATAGCTTTGAATTGCAGTATGATAGGATTATGGGATGTTATAAAGTATCTATGAAACCTTTTTGAGGTATTTTAGAAATAGGCCAATCAGGGGCGGCTCTAGACATTTTGCTGCCCCAAGCACGGCGTCATGCCGCAGGGGGCGCTCTGCCGCTTGCCGGTCCCGCGGCTCCGGTGGATGTCCTGCAGGCATGCCTGCGGAGGGTTTGCTGGTCCCGCGGCTCCACCGAAGGAGGTCCACCAGAGCCGCGGGACCAGGGGACCCTCCGCAGGCATGCTGCCAAAGGCACCCTGCCTGCCGCCCTCCCGGCAACCTGCAGAGTGCCCCCCCGGCATGCCGCCCCAAGCACGCGCTTGGCGTGCTGGGGCCTGGAGCCACCCCTGAGACCAATTACTGTAAAATTGAGATTAAAAGAACCCAATCAGATGCAATGTCTTTCAGACACTTAAAACAATATATCTGAAAAAAATGCACTAAGGAATTCTGTTGCAGTCAAGTTTTGTTTCTCCAAGCTGTAAAAATAACACACTCATGTCTCATTGTTTTGTTCAACTAAAGGAGTATCACTAGAGAAATCTGGTTTATATAATTATGAAAACAGTTATCACAAGAAGCAGATGTCCTGAGAAATCTGAAGAAACTAAGAATAAGTTTTAATGAGAACTGTTGCAGGTGTTGAATAATAATACATTCCTACAGCTAGATACATTTTTACATGTAGAAATTCTACAAGTCTCTCATTCCATGATAGATACTATTAAAAGGATCATTTAGTACCAGTGCTAGAAAAGTAAGATCTTCAAGTATCTTCCCTGAAGCAAGAAACTATTCACTATTGTTCTTCAAGAGCTATATTTTGAAAGAGTAGGGTTGTTGTTTTTTTAAAAGTCCAACAACCTGAATTTGAGAAATTCCAAAAGGTAGAAGGAGAGGATGGATAGTCTCTGGTAAAGAAGGAAAACTCACAGATCTAAGCATTTCACAGTATTGCAAAACAAATTATGTTACACACAAACTATCTTAAAAGAACATTAAGGTTACAAAGTCAAGCATTCAAAAGTTAGGAAAGCCTTGAGTTAAAGCTGCCTGTGCAACCTTAATGCAGATTTTAATTACATGATCACTTACTTTTTTTTTTTTTTCCCACAGTACCCCTGCTTCTTTCCACACATAGGATGGATCTGCTCCGTGGATGAATCAGAGTTGTGCAGTGAAAAAGACTATTGTCTTCAGGATGCCTGCTCCATTAGTTGCAGAAGTTGTGCAGTGAATGAGGCAGTGGACTCCAGGAAGACAGAGTAGGGTCTCACAGCTAAGGCAGTTGAATGTTAACCTGGGAAACGTCTGCCTCAGCCACAAAGTTCCTATGTGAGGCTAGTCGAGTTCCTTTCAAATCCAATTTTTCACAAGAGATGCTCTGACTCAGACTGCCAATGAGATTATGGCTCCTGACTGACTAAATTGTTTTTGAAAATGAGATTTAGGTTCTTAAATCAGTTAGATACAGCAGTGCCTAAATGCCTTTAAAAATCTGAGCCAAAGAGATTTAGATGAAAAGTATCCATTAATTTTGAATGCCCAGTTTGAAAGGACCAGGACCTGATTATTCTGAGTTCTAAGCATTTTTATGTAGCTCTTTTGAATCAAAGCACAGCACCTGTTGACTTTGGTTGTAGCTGTGAGTGGTCAATATTCCAAAAATATTCGGTTTAAGGCAGACACCTAGAATTTCAGCCCAAATGATTAAATTTCAGCAAAGTTACAATCAACTGAAAGCAGCATGGGAAGTGTCAGGCAACCTTAACAGGCTGTGCTACCAGCTGTGCCTAGAATAGGCAGTCCAGCCAATGACTTATATTTAATCAATTATCTCCTCACAGTGCTCTTTGATATGACTTGCATAAATATAAGCAATCAGGGCCGCCCAGAGGAAAGAGGAAAAAGGGGCAGATTTTCCTTGACCTCCTGCATGTGAGAGTCCCCAAACAGAGTGTTAGTGTGATCAGCACACAGGATTGCAGTGCCACACAATTTTGGCCTGGCTGCCCCTCCAAATGGCACTGTGACCCTGTGTGCCAGGTGGCAATGCCATGAGCAGGTAGCCATGCCCAGCTGCATGGGTCAGGAGCTGCTGCTGCTGTGGGTTTGCGTGCAGGGGAGGCTAATTTGTGAGACTTGCCTTAGTGTTTTTGCACTTGTGCAGGGGTCCTGAATTTCAGATTTTGCCCCAGACCCCTGAAACTTTTGGCCTTACAAGGGACACTGCCTGAGTTTACGATGTTTTTACTGAATGTAACCTGTTGAATGGGATTTGTGGCTGGAGCCTGCTGCCAACTTGTAATTAGGTAAAAGGAAGTAAAACACACCATGAAATATTATTTCAACATCCTTCTTTGAATGTAGGAGACAGGTCACTGCTTTCTAGTGTACCTTATTACCTATGTCTGTCTTTTGATCTGCATGCCGTATCCCTTTCAATCTTCTCCTAGATAAGGCTATGATTTAGTCACCGATATTTTTAGTAAAAGTCATGAACAGGTTATGGACAATAAAAAAAATTCACGGCCCATGACTTGTGCCATATACCCCTGACTAAATCTTAGTTGGGGTTGGGGGCAGTGTCAATGGGGAGGGCTGAGGGGCCAGCAGCACAAGCTGTGGGAGGCCACCAAGCAGCAGCTGCTCCCGCTGTCCCTGGGACCACTACTCAGGCAGTCCCCAGAGCCAACTGCACAGGTGGTGGCTCAGGCAGGTTACCTAGGCTGGGGCAGGGAATGCTCCAGCAGTGGCCTGTGTGGCTGGCTGCAGAGCCACTCTAGCAGCAGCCGGTGTTGCTGTGCTTGGGACAGCTGCTTGGGTGGCCTTGGGGTCAGCCACACCGGCCGCTGCAGAAGTTACAGAGGTCATGGAAAGTCAAAGAATCCGTGACTTCTGTGACAGACTCAGAGCCCTACTCAGAGATTGAGGAAACTTAATGCAAATGAGTTGCAATTGTTTGTACCTGTCTTAGAAATGACAATGATCATTTAATAATAATTAATGCCTAATGCTTTTCATCGGTAGATCTCAAAGTAGATCAGTTTCGTTTCCCCCATTTCACAGATGAGGAAAGTGAAGTACAGATATACAGCAGGCAAATGGAGAAAATGCACCTTTATTTTCTGGTAAAGCAAAGCAGTTATTCAGAGACAGTACTAGTTTCTCTAGTATTTCACAGATTTTCATTAATAATGAAAGTAATAGGATCAACACCCTTGAACTCTGAAAAAAGAAGGAAATAGCTAGGCATGAACAAGGCTAGTGCCATATTCTTCTTTAGGCTTGGCAAAATATTTTCACTTAATGCTCATGAATTTTGATGTATAACTACCATAGGGCATGCATCATAACATGCTCATGGTAACACTTCCATGAAACATTTTACTGGGTTGCTAAACTGTTTTGTCTGGAAGAGTGTGGTTGTGGACGCTGTTGGTTTTTAAGAGGCCTAAGTGAGTGTAGGCGCCTGATTCCCATTCATCATCAGTGGCAGCTAGGTGTCCTATAATTTGCTTAAACCTTTTGAAAATCCCACCCTCTATATATGCCTCTACCCTGATATAATGCAGTCCTCGGGAGACAAAAAATCTTACTGTGTTATAAGTGAGACCGTGTTATCGAACTTGCTTTGCCCCCACCCCGTTCCCTGTTCCCTGACCGCCCCCTCCAGAGACCCCCATCCCTAATCATCTCCAGGACCCCACCTTACCCAACCCATCTGTCCCCTGACTGGTCCAACCCCTATCCACTCCCCTACCCCCTGACAGGCACTCACCGGCAGCAGCAGGAAGTGGAGCAGCCCGGCACTCTTAACACGCTGCTCAGAGCAGCGTGTCAGAGCTTTACGACGTTGTATGCGAACCTGCGTTATATCAGGTTGCATTATATGGGGTAGAGGTGTATTTCCTGTGATTTTGGTTACTGCCAAAACTTTCTGTTCCCAATGTGGGTGTAACAAAGTGGAAATGTTTTTAATGTTTTCCTTGAATACTGTGTGGGTGCCTCAGTTTCCCCTATGCATTTCTCAAGTATCTAGGTGGTGGGATAAGGGTGTGTGATTGTTGCAGAGCCTGAGAGGCCCAATGTGATGCTGTCTGCACAGAGAATAGCCAACACCCTGTCTCCTGGCAACTGATGGCCTGGGCCTCTCCCCTGCAAAGTTGCCAACTGAAGATGTTGGAGAACAAAGAGATCAGGTGGCCTCCTGGCCCAGGAAAGAGACAAAGGCCTGGGGAGGGGCTGGAGAGTTTCAGTTAGGAGCTGGCTGGGGAAATAGAGGGAGCCCCAGGGCTGGGGTCTAAGCTCCCTGCCCCCCCAGATGGACCTGACTGAGAGGGTCCTGTTGTCTGTACCTGAAAGACCTGTTTTGGACTGTGTTCCTGTCATCTAAATAAATCTTCTGTTTTACTGGCTGGCTGAGAGTCGCAGTGAATCACAAGAAGCGAGGGGTGCAGGGCCTTGTCTCCCACACACTTTGCGACAGTGGGTACCTATTTGGGGATAATTACACAGGTTGAAAGTGACTTACGCTGGTTGGATGACAGTTTGCATCCAAGGCATTTAATAAAGACTAATGAGAGGTTGTTCAAGTTGTTTCCCTCTACTCTTTTAGACCTACTAGTTACTCCTAGAAGGCACCAGGGTCAAGAAATCAGCAGTAATTTGTAGTCATGGAGTGACCTCAAGAGGAGCAGCCATCTAAGGGAAGGCAGTGGTTCAGGGTGTGCGAAGTAGGATGCTGCAGTTTCTGAGTTTTCTGGTGAAACAGGTGGAACTAAGGAGATGCAAGGGAAGCTGAAAGGGCTAAGGAGATGTAACCATGGCTTCAGGGCATACAGTCAAGATTGCTTCAGTCATATTAGTGATTGAAGTGGGATGTGACTGAGCAGGCAGATCCCCTGAACCAGCAGGAAAGGACCCTATCTCCAGTGGAAAGCCCTTGAGTCCTTTGAAGACCCAGTCCCATGGAGGGCAGGAGGCTATTTGTTGTCTAACAGCTATGCTCATGGAACCTGGAGTTACATAATCAATCATGAAAACTTTACATTAATTACTAGTTTTCCAGGTGGGTTTTTTTGTTTTTTTTTAAGAGCACATCACAATTTGTGTGTTTTTAAATTATTTGTAGCACTCTATGCCTTGATCTTATTACTCTGACTGGCAAATACTACAGTGAAAATTGAGCCATCAGTCTAAACTTTTGACTTTAAAAGTTACAGGTGCAGTGAGAGCTGAAAGTCTGAGCTGCACCACAGTCCATAATTTCTGAGTACATATCAAAAATGAAGGACCCACAATGTGACGGACGAAGCTCATCCAAAGGAAAATGAGAGAGGAAGAGATTTCTCAGTCATCAATACTTATGACAAAGCTTGGTAATGCAATTACTTTGTCTGGTGGTAATGTTAAAGATATTTGAGTGTGTGATCAAAAACTGAGGCCAAAAATCCAAGCACTCTTTTCACCTGCATATTTTGTTTTCAGTATAAACAAACATTTCCATACCTAATTTTATTGTACTATTATTTTTTAACCTATATTAAAACAGTCCAAAAAATAATAAACCACATTCAAACTGAAATGAAAATCTCAACCTAAGCCTTTACCTCTCCTACTCTCTTTTAGATGCCAGATATTCATTTATTTAGGAGAAGTTACTCCTTCACAAACAGTGGAAAGTCAAAGTAAAATCCTACAGTAAGACAGGCTTAGTACAAACATGCCCAACTACAAGTTGGTAATAAATTAGAAGCTTTTCAAAAGAGCAGCACTAGCTTTATACATCATGTCTCAATTTGGTCCATAATCTATAAAAAGCCCCCAAATGTCCTCATAAGAATTCTCATAAGAATTTCTCATAGAAAGCCATTTAGGACAGGAGTCCATACCATTTCTCCTTAGTCAGAGGATCATTGTGTTTCCAAAGTCTTAATGTGGATCTCAGTTGCACCTGAATAGAGCTATATACAAGTTTCAGTTCACAGGTCAGGGCACCAGACTAACCAATGTTAGTTTATGTGGAGAGGATATAGAACCTCTTAGCTCCCCCTCTATTTTGCTTAGTACACCTCAAAACTGGGACCCCTTTTTACCATTAAATGTATTACAGGACTCGGCCTACCTTAATATTGGGAAAGGGTCCTGCAACCTTTCTCAAGGTATTCCAGTTGATGTCAGACATTGAAGATTCAGTTGCTCTTCCAGTCCTTTGGAGGGCAGGGACAGGAGATGCCAACCATCCATAGATCTTAGTAGTTCTCTAGAGAGAGTGGGTTCTGTCTACCCTTTCTCAGTTCCTGAGCAACAGTTCTAAAGTTGAAGGAGTACAGAAGGGATGTCTTCTGCTCCTACTGCCTTGTATGGAGCTTCATGTAAACAACTATATGCCTGGAGCCATTTGCAGGACACATAGTAACTTTTATTGCTCATTATTATTAGTATTGTATTATGGTTGCATCACGGGACCAAAGTCACAGACCAACACTCAGCTGTGCTTGGCACCGTCGGATACATAAAATGTTTGTTCCTGTCTTAAAGCACTGACAATCCTGGTATACCCTAGAGCAGTGGTTCTCAAACTAGAGCTGCCACTTGTTCAAGGAAAGCCCCTGGTGGGCTGGGACAGTTTGTTTACCTGCCGCGTCCGCAGGTTTGGCTAATCACAGCTCCCACTGGCCGCGGTTCACCGCTCCAGACCAATGAGGGCTGCAGGAAGGGCAGCCAGCACGTCCCTCGGCCTGCGCTGCTTCCTGCAGTCCCCATTGGCCTGGAGCAGCAAGCCACAGACAGTCGGAGCCATGATTGGCCCAACCTGTGGAAGCAGCAGGTAAACAAACTGGCCTGGCCCGCCAGGGGCATTCCCTGAACAAGCGGCGGCCTTAGTTTGAGAACCACTGCTCTAGAGTACCTGCAGTGATAGAATGGCCTCCCAGAATTCTTCTGTAACTTCTTGCTCTCCTGAGGCCCACAGGAGAGATATTGAACCTGATTTTTTTCTTGTAGGAATTTTATGGGCAAAGAGGGGAATTCGATAAAGCAGGAACTTGAATCTGGGTTTCCACATCTGAGGCAAGTGTCCTGATCACTGGGCTATTGGCTATTCCGGGATGGGTCTTGGCGTGTCTCTTATTTTGACCAGAAATTTCCTGCTGGATTTGAGAAACTTTCCTGATGGAATTTTTGTTGAAAGCTGTATGCTTCCATGAAACTCTTCATCTAAGCAAAAGACATTTTTTATTAAGAAAAGTTTTGTCAGCTTTTTCAACCAGTTCTACATAAAATATCCCTAGCCCTAACAAACTTATGTGCAAGAACAGTTAATTTATTTTTTTTAAAGCTGCTTGTGGTTAACCTTAGTTATAAACAACATGACTGTCGGCACTCATACTAAGGGCAAAATAATGATACACATTCAGTTAGCACATCCCAGGAGGAAGTACTAATGGGCTACACACCAGTATATACATCCAGATAATAGATATCAATTTATTAATAAAATGTAGAAGTAATGCTTGCTTGTTGAAGGAAGCGAATACTGGATGTACAACAGACATTAGTCTCCTCGAAACTGCCCTCTGCATCCCAATTGAGAAAGGCGTAAAGCAAGGAGATACGATTTCACCAAAACTATTTACCGCCTGCTTTGAAATGGTTATGAACAAGATCAGTTGGAGGAGTGGTGTTAATATAAATGGAGAACGATTATCGCATCTCAGATTTGTGGATAACAGTGTACTAATTGCTGAAAGCACCAACCAACTGCAGAGCATGCTACGAAGACTCGACAAGAAAAGCAGTCAGTTCGGTCTGAAAATGAACCGTTGCAAAACAAAACATGCAATCAGACATCTTAAGAAAAGCCTGAATAATAGTAACAGGAGAATAAATTGAAGTGGAATAGTACATATATTTGGACCAAGAAGTTAATATGCACCAAGACATGAACGGAGAACTCTTGCAAAGGATTCGGGCAGGACGGTGTGTATTTAAATCCATCAAGGACGTCCTCGAAGGAAAAATCGACAAGACCACGCATACAAATATCTTCAATTCAACAGTGCTGCCAGCTATGCTGTATGGCAGTGAAACCTGGGCACTGATGAAGAGAGAAGAACAGCGGCTGTCGGTAGCTGAAAGGGCAATGGAACGAGCTATGTTGGTAATTTCCCTTCTGGATTGTATCCCAAATGAACTGATTAGAGAACGCAGAGGTGTGAAACATATTGTCATGGAAAGCAGATATAAGAAGATACAATGGGCTGGCCACATAGCACGGTTCACGGACAATAGGTGGACCGCAATCATTACTGAGTGGTACCTGCGAGACTAGAAAAGACCACCTGGTCGGCCTCCAAGAAGATGAGAAAGATGACATTGTTAAACGTTTCGGACAAACATGGAGAAGAAAGGCAAGAATGCGAGAAGAATGGCGGATGTGTTGTGATAGGCACAGTCTTAATGACAGCTGAAGACCTATCGATCCAGGTGACCGAGGTGAAAGCTTGCTAGTTAGTTTTACGGGTTACACATAAGAATGCAAAAGTCACTAAACAGTCCCCTCTACCGATCTCTCTAACTATTTATAGAACTGCAGGTTTATTTGAATCATGATTTATCCTTCCCACATTAAATGTAGTTCTCTCTAGTATGCCTGTAGCACATCTGTTCATCCATGCTGTCTTGCAAGTAAACCAAAGAGGAGATGCTACTGATTTTTGGCACTTTTATTTTTATGGCTGCAATCTCTTCCTGCATTTGGCAATGTTTTAACTACTGTGTTATACAATACATGTGCAGGGTGGGAATTGGAGGACAGGACCCTAACAGTTTAAAATGTTTTAAAATCAGTAGAAAATTCTAAAGCTGGATTGTCAACATAACCTTTTCCATTTTAATGCCACTTTGTGTATTGACATTAATATTTAATGGAGGCATTTTATTTTAACGGCTCGAAAGTCATTGGTGATGTCAGCTGGCTTTATTTTCAGTGATGTGGCCGGAGCTGCTGGCTGCGCTGTACTCTGCAAAAGGCCATATGAATCTTGCTTTGCTGGAAATAAAAAGTGAAATTGCTCCTGAGGGGTAAAAGTAAATAAAAGCAAGTCAAATATTTCTACTTAGTTCTTTGGCCGCAGTTTATTTGTATTCTGAAAAATTAAGGAAAAAAAGCTTTGTTTATTAATTTATACTGTTAAAGATTTGGAATTTTATTAGCCTGTGGGTGTGTTTCATAAAGTAAATAATTTTACTGAAATATCACACAAATGTAGTTTTTGCTTACTTAAGGAAGTCTGTCCTTAGCTCAGAGAATACGGTCTTGCTGCTGTGCATCTTCAATTAAAGATGAATGAAGCTATTTTGAGTATGTGTAGCCTTGTGATGCAAGAAGAGCCTGTATCCATTAAGATATCAACTTAAATGTCCTTTAATCATAATTAAGTCATGTTCTTAGGGAAGCAAATTCCAAATTACTGTGTTACCATCGTATCTCTGCCTGATAAGATATTGCTGACAAACCTGTAGGGGTAAGAGGCTAATGAAAAGGATCTCACAGTTCTGCAGAAAGAAGAGTTAAGATGTTTGCCAGTGGCAGTACTAATGCATTTTTGCATTAGTGTTTGGTGTTGACAAATCCCTTTTAAAGAACCCATGAGATAATGAAATTATTTCCCATATACATAATGCCTGGATGAAGCTAACAGTACTGCATAGTCTTCCCCTATTACCCTTATATTTTTACATTCATATTTTGGGGCTTTTTCTTATCCCTAGGGACAGCTACATAGACCGACCATGGTCAGATGTGAGATAATTAAGAGACGCAAATAGTAAAGGAAGGTTTTTATCATTTTGGCATCTCAGGATATCGTGTTCTTGTGCTGAAATCAAAATCCGAATAGTCTCCAGAATGGTCTGTGAATGCTTTCATCTATGGCAGACCATAGTGCACTGTATACTTTTGTTGGCCAAAAGACAGCCTGCAGCTAGTTTCCATTGTGGCTGTGATTATCGTGGAACTTGAGGAAGGACAGAATTGCCTGCCTGCTTCCTACACAAACTATCTTCCTGTTAGAATCAGATTTAATCTAAGACTTTTAGAGCCCATTAAAGTTGGTAGCAAAATTTCCATTGACTTAAATGAAGACAGAGGTAAGCCCTTTGTTTCAACATTCAGAGTTCTTAGTGGGCTAGAGTCTATGGGTATTATTCTTCTGTCACATCAGTATAAATCGGGAGTAAGTCTACTGAAGTCAAACTTCAACGTAAAACCGGTTCACACAGGATGTGAATGAGGTCCTGTTTGTATCATTTTACCCTGTTATCTGGTGTGACCTTGCTTTTGGGCTTCCAGTGTTAGCATTCTTGGGTTTCAATAGCAATCCCATCTGTTTTAGGAGCTATTTCACACTTCAGGTGCAAATAAGTAGAGCTGGTTAGGAATTTTTCCACAAAACATTTTTAGCTGGGGAAAATGCCAACATGCTGAAACTGAAACTTTTTGCAGAAACCAAGTTTAATATAAACTTCTGTTGGGAAGACTTGTCATTCCCAGGATGGAATTTCTGGACAGAGAGATCTGCCCAACCCACAATAACCATATCTTGCAAAATGTAGTTTTTGTTCAGCCAGCCCTACAAATGAGGTTGATTCTCTTCTGTTTGTGGTACAGTGAGATTTTAGCAAATGCAAAAATATAAATATAAACATTACTTCTTGCTGTATTACAATTTGGTCACATGTATAGATAGGGCTATTGATTAATTGCAGTTAACTCACACAGTTACCTCAAAAAATTAATCATACTTTTAATCACACTGTTAAACAATAGAATACCAATTGAAATGTATTATATTTTTGGATGTTTTTCTACATTTTCAAATACTGATTTCAATTACAATACAGAATACAAAGTGTACAGTGCTCACTTTATATTTTTATCATAAATATTTCCACTGTAAAATGATAAACAAAGAAATCGTATTTTTTCAATTCACCTTAGACAAGTACTGTAGTGGATCTCTTTATCGTGAAAGTGCAACTTACAAATGTAAAATTTTTTTTGTTACATAACTGCACTCAAAAACAAAACAATGTAAAAACTTTAGCGCCTACAAGTCCACTCAGTCCTACTTCTTGTTCAGCCAATTGCTAAGACAAACAAGTTTGTTTATATTTACAGGGCATAATGCACGCTTCTTATTTACAATGTCACCTGAAAGTGAGAACAAGCATTTGCATAGCATTTTTGTAGATGGCATTGCAAGATATTTATGTGCCAGATATGCTAACCATTCGTATGCCTCTTCATACTTCAGCCACCATTCCAGAGGAAAGAACAACCATAACATTTTGTTCAAAAGTTACAAACAACCTCCAAGTTATATATAGCAGTGGTTCTCAAAGCCAGTCCGCCACTTTTTCAGGGAAAGCCCCTGGTGGGCCGGTCCGGTTTGTTTACTGCCGTGTCCACAGGTTCGGCCGATAGCGGCTCCCACTGGCCGTGGTTCGCTGTTCCAGGCCAATGGAGGCTGCAGAAAGCGGCGCGGGCCGAGGGACATGCTGGCTTCCCTTCCCGCAGCTGCATTGGTTTGGAGCAGCAAACCATGGTCAGTGGGAGCTGTGATAGGCCAAACCTTCGAACCCAGCAGGTAAACAAACCAGCCTGGCCTACCAGGGGCTTTCCCTGAACAAGCGGCGGACCGGCTTTGAGAACCACTGATGTATCGTACAGGATTGCTTAACTCATTACTTAAATTCTGCCTCTCTGGGAAGGAATGTGGTGAAAATCAAACCACAGAGAGCACTAAAGAGCAGTTCAAGGCAGAATTTGATTTAATTGCAATTGTAGAGCATATTTCAGTAGGTGAAATATAATTACGAGATTGAAATATTGCCAAGAAATACAGATAAAATCTAGAGCTAGGCAGAATCTAACCCTGGCTTGCCAAAAGCTGTGGTAAAGTTTGTGAACCTGTGCTCATTTATGGACTTTTAAGATCATGACTGCAGTGTGAAACTAAGGGCTTGTCTACACAGCACCAGCAAAGTGCCCTAGAGGGGTGTTTTGCATTCTAAAAGATATCTAATTTACATTAATGTAGTCCACAGGAAACATTAGGTACATCTTAGGCTACGTCCAGACTACCCGCCGTATCGGCGGGTTAAAATCGATTGCTCGGGGATCGATATATCGCGTCTCATCTAGACGCGATTATCGATCCCCGAGCGCTCTTTTATCGATTCCGGAACTCCATCAACCCTAACGGAGTTCCGGAATCGACAGGGAGAGCCGCGAACATCGATCCCGCGCGGTGTGGACGGGTGAGTAATCCGATCTTAGATATTCTACTTCAGCTACATTATTCACGTAGCTGAAGTTGCGTATCTAAGATCGATTTCCCCCCCATAGCGTGGACCAGCCCTTAGAGTGCTCCAGCAAGGACTACATGGAGTAGTTAAAGCACAGCCCATTAGTGACCTCTGTAGATACAATTCTGCTGCTATAGTTGTGGCAGCAAAGCCCCCTAATGGAGACACAGCATATGTCAGCAAAAAGAGTTCTGGCATTGCTACACAACTTCCCCCAGTGACTCTGTTATGGTGGGAAAAAAACACTCTTCTGTTGGTATAGGCACATCTATCCAGAGTTTTTGTGAGCACAGCTGTGTCAGCTACGGGGTGTGGGCTTTTTTCATACTACTAGCCAACGTAACTCTGCCAGCAAGACTTTGTAGTGTAGGCCAAGCCTAAGTTAAACTTGATGGTTTTGTTTGAGTCTTACTTTGAAGTCTTTGATTTGTTCAAAGCGAGCAAAGGAAAGACACATACCCATGAATCAGAAAAAGTAGATATGCATGAACCCTTGCAAACCCAAATTGGTGTTTCTCACAGTTCTAGATAATGCTTCTCTTGCTAACAGCATTGTGGGATTTTTCAGCAACACAAGTGGTCAGCTCTTCATCCAGAAGTTGCCATCTCTCACAGAATTGTGATCCCACACAACATACTGTGACATTGGTTTAGTACTGACTCAGAGGAATGCACCTGTTAAATCAACAAGGCTAAATCCTGCAGCAGGCAGGTATTTCTAGGAGGTCTCTCTGCCACATACTAACAAGTCCTGGCACTGCTTTGTTTTATGAGATCTGATGAGATAACAGCATGAGCTGATATGGTTGCTGTGTGTAGATGACACTGTATATTACTCAAACTGAAGTTTACAATTCTTGATTTGTTCATTTAAAAAAAACAAAACAAAACAAAACCCCTGTCTTACAAAAATGTGATCTGTCTCTAGAATTCAGTTATACTAAACCCGGTAAGTTTATACCTTTATAGAATGTGTCAATTCAGCCATGACATTCATCATTGCAGAAATGCTGCTACAGACATCACAGATGACATTTTTTTTAGAGTTCCACTACAGCTGAAAAAGCACCTATACCTATTCAGAGACTGATTTAGAGTTAACAGGAGGACAATTTTACTACACTACAGTACATAAACACTCTGTACTGTCAACATTTTATAACTGGTCACAACACTTGTAAATATATTTTACTGAATCTGTGTGTAATGCTGTTAAATGCAGATAAAGGCAGGAGAAGCTCAGTATTATTTTGTTTTTGTTTATTTTGTCATTTTAAAGTGATTTGGGATAAGCCTGTTAGGCTAGTAAGATCCAAGAGTTATAATTAGCTTTCAGTTACAGTGATGTAAATTGCAGTTCAGTGTCTTTGATAGAGTTTTATTGCACACTTGTTCTACGATTGCCAGCGGGCCTGATTCTGATCATGATTGCGCTCCAGAGTAAGTCCATCCTGCAGATCTGAATGAATTTGTTTAAAACAATGTGTTTTATTTAGTAGTTGGAACAAAGCACTGGAGGAAGAAAGGATTTTGAAAACTGCCTGTACAGGTATTTCTTATTTTTGACTACAAGCTAAGCTATAATTTTGCCTTAAATTATAGGAACACAACTGCCCCAATTTACAGTCTCCTAGTACAGCCTAGATTCCTGCTGTGGCTACGTGACTCTCAATCTGGTTCTCAGTTTATGTCTACACATAAAATGCTACAGTGGTGCAGCTGCACTGCTGTAATGCTTCAGTGGACATTTCCTATGCTGATGGAGTTCTCTCATTGGCATAGGTAATTCACTTCCCCAAGAGATGATTGCTAAGCTGACAGAAGAATTCTTCCTAGCACAGTCTACACAGTGGGAATTAGGTCAGCATCTCTGTCTTTCAGGGGTGCTGAAAGACTTAGATATGCCATTGTAAGATCCCAGGGCAGAGCAGTCCTCTACCCTGATCTACCCTTTTAATCTGGTTTTGGTGATCCCTCAAAAAGCATGGGCTAGAGCCGCTAAGGTTACTTCCCCTGGCATTGTCCCTTAACAATTCTTAATTTTAAACTATTAGACAACTATTAGAAAAGGCCTACTCCCTATCTGAAAGTTTTACTTTCCAGTGTAGCTGCAGGAACTTCTGCTTCATTATTTCAAATCTGCCTGTTATATGTCCCTGCATCAGCAATGCATTACTAAGGTATGTCTTTGTTGTCGTTAACTGGGATGATCGATACCTGGGTTCAGCTGAGCCTAAGTGTGAGCAAACACTCTGTAAAGCCAATTTTTCCCCTCTGGTGCTGCACTCATCCGTGTGCGTTGTTAGGACTTCTAGGGGCGCATCCCATGGGTCAGGTTTGGAGCAGGGTAAAACTCAAAGCTGAGAGTAGCAGAGAAGTTCATAGTCAAGTTCCAGGCTGGGGTCGGTACCAGTGATCAGAGTCTGTCTCCTGACCCACTCCTGAAATTTGACTCCATGTCCAAATTAAGCCAAGACTGAAGCCTGGAGTATTAGCAGGAATGGTTATGGCAGCTACAGGCGATCCACATTCTTGCCTAGACACTTTGTGGGTTTAAATATGGTGGGGATCCAATCAGGACCCTTGAGGCTGGACTTCCTGTAGTCTGTCCACAAAGAGTCATGGATAGTGGAGTGTGAGCTGCATACAGCTGCCACTGGGTGGAGTCATGGAGAGGTTTGATGCCTGGCAGCTGTGCAGGCCTGGGTTTGAAACCTGTTGAATCTTGCATAATGGTTCTTAGTGCTGCAGTAAATTGAGTTGCTCTATGATTTTTCCCTAGTGATTTGTGAGGGCTCACAGAGGGAATTGTGGGAAGGCATTGGAGATCTATAAGCTCTTGAGTGATTTATTCTGACTGTAAAGTGGGTAGGGCACCAGTCTGAGTGAAAGCAGTACTCAATCTTTAGCCTAGTGCCCCAGCCAGGCCTGCTAGTTCAGGTTAAAAGCACCACCATACTCAGGTCAGTTCTTTGTGAACAGAAGGAAGGTTACAGCCCAGGTCAACTGTGCAGTGAAAACATGTCGTTAGACTTACAAACCAACAGGAACACAGGGGCTAGGGCCAAATCCAAATCATGTGGAAGATAGCTTCTGCCTATTTACAGAGTTCACTGATTGTTATTTCTACTTCTCTAGTGGATAATGTGTGTGTGCTCTTTCTGACACTAATGTATATTCCATGTCATAGTGGGAGAAAGGCATGGCTCATCAACTCCTACAGTATCACTCTTAGGAGGAGGGTTTTTTTGCACAGACTGTATCAAAATCAAGGGAGAGTAGTTAACGTCACTGCTGCTAATTTTGCCACTTACTACGTCTACTGTTCATGTACTGGTACCTGTTGCATTAGCCCTTAAGCCATCCTCTTTTACTCATACAGTAAAAGGAGCAGTGGTATCTGCTCTTGTTTTTTATTGCCTCCCGTGCCTTTCTTAAAATTCTATAAACCTGTTCTAGCTTCTTCTTTTTGTTTGAGTGCTTTTGTAGAATTCTTCATAAATAACAAGTCCTCACATCCAGACTATATCCAAATCTTGCTGATTCTTTCAGCCTAGCAGCTCTAAGATATATCCTTTTCTATCCATGCAAACAACTAAAACTCTCATCTAAGCTCTAATCATCCAGTGTCTTGATTTACTGCAACATCCTTCTCTCTGGCCTTGACAAATACAATCTTGCCTCCCTCACTTATTCAGAATGCTGCTGCGAAAATCCTTTACCTAGACGTTGCTTTGACCCTGTCACCCTTTTTTCTTTGAATCCCTCCACTGACTACCCCTTCTCTATGACATCTGCCATAAGCTGCTTGTATTCACTTTCAAGGTCCTTCATAGTCTGTCTCCATTCTGCCAAGCTGTGTGCTCACCCGCAATCGGACCATGATGCCAGCCTCCACTGCCCAATTGTTAAATCTTTATACAAAATTTGTGCTTTCTCAGAGTTGTCCCACACTCTTAAACATCCACAAAGCTACCTCATCATCCCTCAGATCCCTCCTCAAAACTCCTTTGCCATGATGCCTACAAAAAATGACATTTACTGTTAGTGCGCTAAGACTCCTACCTATCATGCCTATCACTGTCTCATTGTTTACTTTTACACCCCTGTTTGTCTCTTACGATCTGTTGTCTCTTGTCTTCTGCTTGGACTGTAAGCTCCCTGGGGCATGGCCCATCTTTGTTCTGTGTTTATACAACATGTAGCACAATGTGTTCTGTTTCATGATTCTGGTTCTAGGCACAATGGCAATATAAATAGCAGCAGATGATAAAGCACTGAGTGCCGGAGTCCTTTCTTTATCATTTGGACAGCTGGTTTGTCTTACAAATCTTTGCTTATCAAAATTCTTTTTCTCCCCTCTATTGCGTGGAATAAATATACTTTGCAATCTTCCTTTGATCAGTTATGTTTGAGGTGTGATACACCCATTCCTAAGTGTGACATTTGAGCATCTGTGTGAAATTATTTATTATTTTAAGGTCCTTTCCAGACAGTGACTTAAGAAAATGTGCCTTACAAACCAGACACCATATCACCGAAACATTCCTTTGAACAGTGTCGATATTTCACTGTTGGACTTTCCAACACCAAAAAGACTGTTACACTGGATGGCTAATGATGCAATAAATTCAACCAGGAGCTTGTTACAGTTAATAAGCTGTAAAGGGTAAAAGTATTTGGACAATGTACATTAAATTATACCTGTATCAATTACTGACTGTGTAAGTTATTTCTTCTATTGTCCTTTGTAGAAATGTCATTTTCCTGAAGAAATAGAGGTCATTCTATTTACTACATGTTTAATTTTTACAGCCACTGGCTTCTTTGTGAATAAATAACAGGCCTAGTTCAGAAGACAAGCATCAACTCAGAACAATTATCAAAGACATTAGGAGACAATGCTAATGTATTTCATGCTTCAAAAGCTACAGCTGCCAGAAATTCACAGCAATCAATCAACACTCTTTTCTGCCTTTTTTTATACATTAACACACTGGGGGTAATAATTATGAGCGTGACACTCTTCCCGACCTCCACTGAAGATAAAATTATTGGGTATATTAAGTGAATGTTCCTTGGAGACCATTTGACATATAAGTAACATTCCTAAAGACAAACAGTGTTTTATTCCTCTTTTTTGTATAATGCTTGAAAAACAAAAAACAAAACAAACTCTATTTCAGTCAATTAACACATTTAATTGCATTTGAATAGAATTCCCTTTTCCTGCCATTGTAATCTGCAACTCTTGGTTAGAAAACTGCACAGTCAAGTTTGAAATGGATAAAACCTTTGCCTTTCACAGCCTGTCAGGTCTTCCCTGGATTCTTACATAAAATAAGTTTGGTCGCAGTGCAGTCTCTTGTGGAAAATAGTCCATACTAGGAAACCGTCTCAATTTACTGGAATAAATGGCTTTATGGTCTGGGTCAGAAAAGGCTTCAGTAAAGTCTAGGATATAGAGTGAATTATTTCTAAACCCCCAAAGCCAGGTCAAGGTTTATACCACAGAGGGGGACATTTGTATTGTACATTTTGCAATGTATGCTGTCTTCATTTAAAAGACCAGTCTCCAATCTTATCTTTTCCTTGACCTTCACTGAGAATAGACTAATAAAAGCTATTTTTATAAGCAACATAAAGCTTGTACAGGCATAGATGCTGCAACCATAACAACAAAAGATTACCTGTGAATTTATGAAGAGGGGATGCTGTTTCTTATAGTAATGAATCTCCCTTCTGTTAATAAGCGATATTGGCTGTGCCCTGGGAATGCAGATGCAATGTTATTGTTATGCTCTCAGCAAGAGCTAATTATACACTTTGTCACTGAGCTCTGTTTTCTGTGGGGTTGTTCTTTTATCTGCTCCAAAAAGGAGCCTGTCTAAAACTACAAATGAAATTACAATGTATTTTTGTGCTTTTTCTTGCCTTGTTCTTCCTCCCATAAAATATTGTATGTTCAGGTTCCTTGAGCTCACTTCAGAATGAGACACTCAGCTTCTGGTAGAAAGGAAAACCCTCATCTTGTGTCCTAGAAGAAAACAAAAGTGACTATGAGCAGTTTACCTCCCCCCCAACCTCATAGTTAGCCTAAAGCCATTACCCTCTAAGGTATTTGCTCCAATATAATTAGCTGTACAAGGCCCCCTGTTACGTGCCTGGCTGCTCTGTAAGGACGAGGCCCACACACACACGGTGAATTAACTGGCTTTAATGAAGCAACAGGGACTCCAAGCGTTGCTGTCACTGGGATAGGGAACCCAGTGCACGAAAAAGCTCGGCCTGGTGCGGAGTCCAACTGCGTGACCAATAGCCCACAGCAATTATAGCAACATGCTAATCCCATGCAAAGCAGCACATACATATGCAATTTGGGGCTTTCCATCAGCAATGGCCGCCCCACCTTGGCCTATGGCCAGGGGCTTTCTGCAGTTCCTCATAAACACCGGGGCTTCCCACACAGGGCAGTTCTAACAGGTTAAAAGCAGCATCTGCTAGCATACTGTGTCCGATAATAACCTATCTTTGAGAAAGCGCAAGTCCCTAACTAGGCCGTGACAAAGTCTTCCGGGGTCCCCTACATCCCCTCTTGCTTCTCCCCTTATTTTGGGCTGGGAGAAGTCCCATTCCCATCCATTTGCATGGGAATTAAGGCAGAAATAGAGCAAGATCAGGCGGAGCTAATCTGACACCTCTCTCATGCCGGCATGGGAAATGGCAGATACCTAACAATGAGCTGAAGTGGACCTGAGACATCAGTCATTCATAGAGACTGATAGCTTATAATGAAGTTCTGCTCTGAAAAGTGATGTTGTAAATATGGCAGAGAGGAGTCCATGGTTATTGTCTCATCGATTTTTTCCAGGGGAAAAGATCCAGACTTTTGTTTTATTTGGTAGTGTGTGACCTACCAACTTACTTGTGGCATATGGCAGAATTGCCCCTGAGAGATGCACATGCAGAAATAAAAAGGTGTATTCTTCTCTGAGAAGGGAGGGACTCTGTATAGTTATGTACAATACCAGTTCGATGTTAAAAGGGAAAGGAAGTAAGAGAGACGCTATAAGAGCTGTACTAAAACAAAGCTAACTGTAGCAAAGACAGATCAGCCTGAAGATAAAGCTAATGAAGATGAAAGAGCTCCTGACTCCTGTTTCATAATCACTTTGAAGGTCACTCTGTTACAGGTATGTGAACAACTGCACCTATTAATCTTCATACAGCTGGGTGTCAGGGAGAAGGAGGGTGAAAGGAAAGAAAATGCCGGGAGGAGGGTTGTCATGACTAAAAGAAAAGGGAACAGACCATTGTGTCAAGGAGATTGCCCAAGTGTAACTGGATTCAAATCTTGGCCCATTGTCTAGAGGAATAATAAAGAATTGGCTCTTTCCCCGTGCATATTTGGATGAAACAGTAGTAAACTTAATTACTTAATCTTTGCTCTTGAGCAATCAGGAATCTTTGGATTCCAGACAGAGTGGGTTATTTCCTTTTTTGGAGGGGGAAATGAATGGACTCTGGGGGCCAGATCCTCAGCTTGTGCAAATCAGCATACGTTCATTGAAGTTAGTGAAGTGACAATGTCAATGTTCACCACCCTTGGGGATCTGGCACATTCAGCTGTTGTGGCATCAGTGTATTTATACCATAGATCTGGCCAGAGTGGTGGTGTCACACTTTTTGTGTATGTAGGTTCTCATTGCAAATTTATGTCAGGTAAGCCGCCTTCTGCATCAAAACTAAAGTTGAGTAAATAGTTTTAAAAAATCCACCAACATCTATTCAATTTCTCAAACATTCATGTCACCTGTATTCACACTTCTCATGTATTTGCTCTTTGTAAATATTCATCCTCAAAGCATCAGACTGAGGTTGATACACAGTAGCATGTATAATGGCTGAAAAAATGGTCAGTGTTTGGAAAGTTTTTTTGATTCACTCATCCCTGCAGGGTATCATAAGATCTAGAGAAGCAGTTACCTAATAGCAAATAATGATATCTGCTATTCTATATCAATTGCTATCTACATTCTGTGTGCCTAATTCTGGTTCCATGGAAGTCAGTGTAAAGATTTCCACTGACTTCAGTGGGTGTAGAACTGATGCTTGTAAGTGTGAAATGATCTGATAACTTGGAGTAGCTGATCTAGACTTTGTCTCCTGAGTGTTTGCAGGAAGTGAACTGTGTTTCCTAGTCCAAGTTTGAAATCTAGAGAAGAGAGTCTGCCAGAGGAGCTTAAAAAACTGATGGCTAGTGATGCTTTATAGGAGTGAAGACTGAGTTGCAGGAATGAGGACTACAAAATCAAAGGCATTAGGAATGGAAGATGGCACAATCCTAATAGTCTATTTTTTAAGATGGCATCTTAATTCTGGCAGATGTTTTTCTTAACTAGTTTTTTTCTTAACATTATTGAAACTGTTTAACCTCTGCATCAAAGCTTTTTTTTTTTTTTCCATTCTTTTCTTCTTGTTCTCTTTGCCTGTCTTCTGTCTTTGATAGACTTTGTTTTTACTGGCTGGAATGTAGTTGAATGAAGTTAAAAGGGGTCAGAAAAAGTGAGAATGGGAGGAAAGTGGAAGAGACAGTTCAGTCATGAAAGTGAATGAAAAATTGAGGGCCAGCTAATAAAAATAGACTCTCAATGCGAACTGGGGGTAAAGACCAAAACGAACATGGAAATATAGTCAAATGCAGAAGGTGCTGTTTTGTAACCTGTTCATTTGCTTTTCCTCATATGGAAACATGGAAGAAATCCATTCCCTTAAGTAAAAAGCACATTATGGTTTTAGTTTAGGCATTCTGTGTTACTTGATGATAAATAAACTTTTAGCTAAAAAAGCACAAGTGACTGGATTATAATCTCATAGTCTGTCAAGTGAGAGGGACTGCATAGCTGTACTGCCCCAGCAGCACAGCAGGAATTAAATTAAGAGAGCCATACCACAGTTTGGTCCCTGCTTCCCTCTTGCTCCATGGGAAAAGTAATCTATGCTAGTCCTTCTCCTGGCTCAGTTTTTCTTCCTCTGCACTGGTTCAGCTGTGCTGGCCAACATGTGTGGAAAGGGGTAAGGAGCACAAACCTGTGCAGGAGGCAAAGTAGCTGCCTGGCAGCAGTGGCTGCCTCTCTGTTCCCCTCTCCTTCCCACCTGTACCCCCAGCTACTTAGGCAATATGTCTCTGAAGTCATTGTCATTACTCACATACTGAAAGATCTGTATTACCTTAAGTTCCTTGTTGAATGGGGGCCTGTGGGAAGCAAGTACAAGAGAGTGGCTCACATCTCTGAGTGCACACGCTGTAAGGATTACAGTCTAGCCCAAAATGATTTTAAAATATATCTCAAAATACAAGCTTAGTGAAGTCCAACTTGTCCATTACTTCTGAACTAATTTTTTGAACACTTGATCTGGGCAGCTCAATAGATGCTGTATACGATGATCACCAAAGAGATGCATCTTCAGGTGGAAAAAAATGCTTGTAGTAAGTTAGAAATGAAAGGAAGCTTCCATACATAGTTCTCCACAAATCCCTCACCTAAATAAATAAATAGAAGTCCCTAAGAAGCATCGTGCCATTCATATATTCTACTGTTAGTGTTTCAGTTTGGGAGCATTCTTTTGAATATGCTTCTGAGTACATTTTGACACAACTAAAGGTGTAAACAAACTCAAAATAATTGAATAGCTGTCATACTTAAAAAGTGTCACTTAAGTTCTTACTGCATTTTGAGTCCTGCATTGACACCTTACCAGTGCTAACATTGGCTTTTCATTACAAACTGAAGAAAAGTTCGATTTGGAGAAGCTGTTTCATAAAATTTTCAGAGCATTAGCTGCTGAGCTGCTTTTTTCCCCCAAACTATATCTATGAAGAGACACTGTTTTTTCCCTCAGTGACAGCCACCTGGTTTTTCTTCATAATCTTGCATCCAGTGCAGATTTACTCCTTTGCTCTGCTGCACTCATAGGTGCATGACACAAATATTTCATTTGTTGTAGAAAGTCTCTAATCTTCATAACGATTGTGAGTAGACTAAATTTAGATGATATGTTTCCCATTTTCCTCCCACTATACCCCATAACTTCCTTTCTATTGTGTCATATCTAATATTTAGAGAGGAATCTCTCTTCAGATAGACTGTGTCTTTCTGGTTTTTTTAATAAAGAACCTAGAATACTTTTGGATGCCATCAAATAATTTTCAAGACTAGAACACAAATGAGGAACATGACATTACCTTAGTTATAGATAAACAAGGATGGATGAATAACACATTCTCCTCCGTAATCGCTGAATTCTGCGAAGGTTGATTTGACTTTTCTATGTTGTTGAACTACCCATACAACCAGTCATAGAATCATAGAATATCAGGGTTGGAAGGGACCTCAGGAGGTCATCGAGTCCAACCCCCTGCTCAAAGCAGGACCAACTGAATCATCCCAGCCAGGGCTTTGTCAAGTCTGACTTAAAAACCTCTAAGGAAGGAGATTCCACCACCTCGCTACCTAACTCATTCCAGTGCTCCTCCTAGTGAAAAAGTTTTCCCTAATATCCAACCTAACCTCCCTCACTGCAACTTGAGACCATTACTCCTTGTTCTGTCATCGGGTACCACTAAGAACAGTCTAGATCCATCCTCTTTGGAACCCCCTTTTCAGGTAATTGAAAGCAGCTATCAAATCCCCCACCCCATTCTTCTCTTCTGCAGACTAAATAATCCCAGTTCCCTCAGCCTCTCTTCTTAAGTCATGTGCTCCAGCCCCCTATTCATTTTTGTTGCCCTCCACTGGACTTTTTCCAATTTTTCCACATCCTTCTTGTAGTGTGGGGCCCAAAACTGGACACAGTACTCCAGATGAGGCCTCACTAGTGCTGAATAGAGGGGCATGATCACGTCCCTCAATCTGCTGGTAATGCTCCTACTTATACAGCCCAAAATGCCATTATCCTTCTTGGCAACAAGGGCACACTAACTCATATCCAGCTTCTAGTCCCCTGTAACCCCTAGGTCGTTTTCTGCAGAACTGCTGCCTCGCTGAAGGCATCTTTGATAAAAATAATGTTATGTATAACATTACTAGAAAAATGCAACCTTAGATCTAAGTAATTTCCTTTGCAAGGCATAACAAATTAGTATAAAATATATGTTTGAAATACATATGGTCATACACATTAATTGTGCTCTTGTGTCAAAACCATGAATCTCACAATGCAGACAGGAAAAGTGGGAAATCAATTTAATAAAATAGTAATTAATTCAATATTGCTCCAACTTCAGTTTAAATTTAAAAATTGCACTAATCTGCAAAATATTAAAAACAAAAACTGTATCTATGCTGCGTTTGTCATAACATATTTTCTAATTTCTAGCACAATTGCTTATTTTATATGCCCTCCAAGGGTCCTCTATGTATGTATATGCTTGTAATTCATACTAATCTATATATTTGGGATTCATCAATATAAGAAGAACCCAACAAATGAATACCTATTAGATTTAAGAACTGTAGCTTGGGGACAATTTTATTTTAATCATAAATTTTAATACCCACTCTTTACTATAATAAAATAATGAGCATACAGCGTTTTGTCACTCATCACAGAGAATTTTTTTAAAGCTGTAAAAAAAAGAAAAAAAGTGACTAAATTTGAATTGATCCACCCATCTGAGATCCAGTATTTTCCTTTCCTAATCAGACTCCTAGTACCAATGGGTAGCATCCATTTGCTCAGATCTGGCCATGAAAATAATCCTACTTTTTCCATTCATCTTAATGTCTTGATCCTTTGCCATAAGGTCTTGTGAACCAAAGGGAAACAAATGACTAAAGAATTTTATACTATTTTTATTTTCTCTTTTTTTTTTTTTTTACAAATTTTAACTATACCATTATAGTAAATACCAAATATTAACTTCATTATCAAATCACCAACTGAGAATCCCAGACTTAAGATAATGGGTGACCATCAAATGTTTAGGCAACCAACTCTAGTTGGGATTCAGTGGGATTTTGTTGCCTAACTCCCCTCTTTGAAAATCTCAGCCACAGTTTTCTAGCCATCTTGTGAAAATGTAAGCGATGTCCAAATAGTACCCATTTCCTTTCTTTGAAATGATTTACTGTCCTGGCACAGAGGTTTCAGTGCAGACAGACAGAACCTTCAAGTGCTAATTTACGTGCCTGGTTCTGCATTCCTTACTCAGGCTGCAGAATTAGGCCCCAAGCATTCATTAAATATACACGTTATATAGACACATGGAGGTCAGTACTGTCAAACTTCGGTGCTTGATTGATTTGATGTTTTCAGAGGTGCTGAAGTGAGTTGAAGTTCTGGATGTTCAGTCCTCTGGAAATCCGGCCACTTACTGTGTACCTAACTTTAGACTCCCAAGTTTCACAATTTCAACCGTATCTTATTGTGTGTGTGACTGTGTAAATTTAAGATAAATAATTTTATATTCAAGTCTGTTGACTGTAACGTCAAAATCATATATTTTTGTATGTTTTTTATAATACAAATGATCAGTCCTTTATTTTAAATATGATGTGTCATAATAACCTTCAAGCAGCAGCTATGAATATATTGACATATACAAGGAAAACTAAAATGGCTGGAATAGTATAGTGAGAGAGAGCACAAAAAGCACTAATAGGCCTGGTTCAAATTCAAAAAAAATTTAACATTTTATTATAAAAATTAAATTACCTGTATAATGTGTAGGGCCCTACCAAATGCATGGTCATGAAAAACACGTCATGGAATTTGGTCTCCCCCCATGAAATCTGGTCTTTTGTGTGCTTTTATCCTATACTATATAGGTTACATGGGGGGAGACCAGTGTTTCTCAAATTGGGGATCCTAAAAGGGAGTTGCAGGGAGGTTACAAGATTATTTTTCTATGGGGGCACCCTTACTTCTGTACTGCCGTTAGAGCTGGATGGCCAGAGAGTGGTGGCTGCTGACCAAGGGTCCAGCTCTGAAGGCAGCAGAACTGAAGTAAGGGTGGTAATATCGCAGCATACCATCATTATTTCTGCACTGGTGCTGGCAGCAGCTCTGTCCTCAGAGCTGAGCTCCCAGCCAGCAGCCACTGTTCTCTGGCTGCCCAGCTCTGAAAGCAGCGCCTCTGCCAGCAGCAGTGCAGAAGTAAGGGTAGCAATACCGCAACCCCCCCTACAATAACCTTTGACCCCTCCCACAACTCCTTTTTGGGTCAGGACCTCTACAATGACAGCACCTAGAAATTTCACATTTAAATAGCTGAAATCATGACATTTACAATTTTTAGAATCCTTTGACTGTGAAATTGACCCAAATGCATTGGGAATTTGGTAGGGCCCTAATAAAGTGTGATGTAACACAGGCTTGAAAATTTAAACTATTGGCTAAAATTATTTGCTCAGAGACATGAAGACCACGTTTAAAATATTTTACAAACATTCAGAATTTAGTTTCACCTCCTACTTTGTCTTGTGCCCTTTGAAGGAATAAAATAACCCTTATTAGATTTAGAGGAGGTCCAGTATCACTTTTTGAACCCAAAAAGGGATAATTCCCTCTGTAATATAAATAAGCATCTATCTGTGGAAGTGGGACTATCAAGGAAATACACTAATCATTGTAATCATATCACATACCTCTGCATCCTTGAAAAGGTTGGCTTTGAGTCTCATCAGATAATAGCATTTACTGTCTTCTTCCAAACAAATCTAGCTTTTACTGTTATTGGAATGCTTCACAGTAAAAACTGTTTAGAGTGCTTTGAGGAACAAGTAAAGGCCAAAGGGGAAGAGTGCAGAAAAGAAAACTCTTTAACTGCATAGGTTTTTCAGCCAAACTTAACTTTCCTTGATGTCCATTCATTAACTTTACATTAGCACCATCTACAGAAGAGGAAGACACAAAGCATGTCGTTCTGCTCGTGTTCTTAACCCTACGCTCCTTCAGACAATTATTTCTCTTTGAAACAAGTACTTTGCATGAATATAAATATGCATCATGTTACAGCTAAATTGTTCTTCTCATTCATAGAATGTAATTTTTTATTATTATTATTTTTATCTCACTCTGTATTTGCTCTGACCTTGATCTTCCCATTTAATTCCTGAATACAAAATCAGGGACAAAGCTTTGTATCATCTTGGCGTTGCCATCAGTCATTGTCACTCTTAATTGTCATAGGTTTTCCTTAATGTGTTTTATCAATGATTGATCATATTTAACAATGAACACACTGTCAATCTCACACCAATGTGTAGACTGTTCAGGGTCCTAGCTGAAGAGAAGAGAGAACATTATACCACATGAGGCATATTGTGCTTATACTGCTCCTAAGCTTCCATTTACAGTTGTTTTAAACACACTCTCTTGACGCATCTCAGATTCTGACAAGCATGTATATTTGCTAATCCATCTGTGCTGTACTTCTCACAGTACCGATTGATACATTCCTTCCTGGTCACTTACTGCTGTCTGTTTTTTGTCACAAGTTTTGCAAGCAGCAACTTATGTTCCTCCTGGCTTATAATTTTACTGTTGATCCCTTTCTGTAGAATCCATGCCTGTATCTGAACTGCCAACGTTCCCTGATTGGGTCTTATTCCTTCCTTTAGTGGTTTAACCTTCTGCAGAAGCAAAATGGTAATCAAACTCCACATACAAAATATGTTGATCCTTGTTCATTGATTATCTTCCAGGAGTGAAACAAACTTTCATAACAATAACCTTTTTGTGAAAGATAAGGTCCATTAGTTTAACATCCATAATTATTCAAGTTAATAACGGAGATGATTCATTAATATTAAATAGGTCACATTGCTTTCTATATTTAAATCTAGGTAGCAAAATATCAAACGACTGGCACAACATCCCCAAGGGATATCAGATATGTAAATATGAAGTTTTTTATAAGGTTTACCAAAACATGACAAGACACTGTACAGTAGTTTGTTCTTTCCTCTTGTTCTTTCTGCCCAATGAGAGCTACAGAAAGACATTACATCTAGGCTATGGATCTTCTGCTTACTTTAATTTCCTGACAAGCTTCTACTTTATCAGCTTCAGTTTTAAGTCCTAATTCAACAACTTCATTGGGAGATATCCTCAGTCATGCATGCATATGCATACTTAGGTAGTACTTAGAAAAGTATATGGCATCATGATGTAATTCCTTTTGCATTTCATTTTTAGTTTTGTGTAGTATTGTAGGTAGCTCAGTGGAGCTGGGTAGAAAATAGCTTTCCAGTCCCATGACAGGAAATAATAGCCTAAAGGCAACAGCTATGAATTGTAGCTTAACGGACTGATCACAAGGCTGGAAGTTAAGACCTGGATTCTATTCTCAACTTTGAGGCTGACTGTGTAACCTTGTGTTAGCTATTCAGCCTCTATCTTACTATCTCCATCTGTAAAAATGGCAAACAATGGTACTCAGCTTTTGTAAAGCACTTTGACAGCTATTAATGAAAAGTGCCATGTAAATGCAAAATATTATAGTAATTTATTGTATTCAAATTTAAAGTGCTTTTACTAGTAAACACCTCACTTCAAGTATTTATCGACATAGGGGTGGTTTAGTTTGTTCTAACTCGAGCTAGTGTGCATTGAAAGAGCCCACATGCAGATGAAGCAAACTCTTGAAGACCACTAAAACTCATTTGCTGTGAATTATTTAATCCATTTTCAAAGTGGAGTAAGTTCACTGTGAATTGAGTTAGTGTGGGCTATTGTTTGTGTGCACATAATGCTTTTATGCATTGCTTTGTCAGTCCTCCAACTACTATCTCACACTGCTTTGCAGATGTCTGTGACCAGCTTATCTCCATACCTGGAGTTTATCCATGCTGCTGTGGGGTTAAGTTGACCAGCTGTCCTCTCCTCCATTTAAAAACTGGCACAGGCCTATGATCAACCCATTTGCTCCTGGGTTTGAATATACTGGCATTACAGCGATACTACTCCATTAGCCTTACAACTTGCTGGAATAGGTTACCACTGGAGGGTGTTAAGAACAGGTTGGACAAACAGTTGTCAGAGATGAGCTAGGTTTACTTGGTCCTGCCTCAGCACAGGGGGATGGCATAGATGACGTTGCAAGGTCCCTTCCAGTCCTACATTTATATGATTCTATGCCTTGCGCAGCCATCCGGAGCTGTGGTGAGATCCTTGATCTCCTCACCATCTGGTGAAAAGCAACAATGCAGAAAGCCCTTGCAACCAACCTCCGCAATAAGAAACTTTTTGAGAACATCGTTAAGCAGATGACGACTGAAAAAGGTCACAGGATGCTGACCAGAAGAGATTCCAGAAACAAGTCTAGTGGGGCCCACGTGGACTCCTTGAGTAGGATCTGGACAGGATTTTTTAGTGACACCCCACTACAGATGCCACTCTCTTGCCACTGAGGTTGACCATGGCTCTTCGGAGGAGGAGGAAGACAGTGGAGAGATCTCCCTGTAGCCAGATCTCTTAAGAACTCGGGAGCCTGAGGGTGGCCATGTAGGAAGCCAGCCTGATTCCCAGCTTTAAACTCAGCCCAGACAGGAAGAGGATCCTTTTGAGGGTACATTGGCATGTATGTATGTTTCTATCTTTATAATTTATTAGGCTATACAGCTGTGCTAACTTCAGTTCCGTGCCCAATGACCATTAGTGTTTTGAGAGGATGTGAGCTAGCAGCCTCTTCAACTCCCCACCTCCCTCCCTCTCTCTCCCAATTGTGCTCCCCCAAGCACATTTTCAAAATGGTGTCTGGGCCAGGTAATTGGCTTCTATCGTGTCCTGATGCCCTAACCATTGACTATCTACAAACCCATGCCACAGAATGCACATACCCATGCTCCCCACCCCACTCCCTGGCAACCCCATTTGCCTACTCAAAATATTGGCCTCATGGTGTGGCTACAGCCTCTTCTTCTCACTTCCTCTTGCACAGCAGATTAAAATAATGAAACTATGCAGCTATGTAAAATTCAGAAGTTTATTGAAACAGTCGTTACAGGGGGCAAAAGGAGGTTGGTTATTTTTCACAGTTAATATGCATGGGCATTGCTTGCCTATACCAATGATAAGGCCAGTGGTCCCAGATGAAATGCATGTATCCGTAACAGCATTGCAAACAGAGATTCATACATGAAAAGACTAGGTTAGGAATAGTATAGCCATACAGCTATTAAGACAATTCGCTGATGTTCATCATTGTTGCAATCAAGCGAACAAAGGTGGAGTATGATTCACAGCCTTCCATATTTCATAGAACCAGACTGGGGTCCATTAAAGTTTCAGACAATCAGTGCAGAACCTGATCAGTTTTTCCCTACAATTTCTGCATGTCTGCAGGGGTGATGAAGCAGAAACTAAAAATGAGAAATTGCTCAATTTTAGTACGGACATGAAGTAGCATGGCAGCATAATCTTTGCCCAGGTATAGTTTGTGACTCCTTTCCACTCCTGCAGCACTTCTGGGGGTGGGGGAGAGGACTATCTTAATATTTAGTATCACAGCATATCTCATTGGTCTGCCCTTTTGGCTTTTTGAAAAAGCCCCTTCTCTGCCTCCTAGCCACCTGACTTGCTGTAATCGAGAGTCAGGACCAGCCTAGAGGAGATTGGTCTTCAACCTTCCTCTCTCCCACCCCAAACTAAGAACATCCTTCACCCATATCGTCCAAGGTATAGTATAAACTGCAACCCCCAAACTGGGAACATAAATCCCTGGCCCCTATGCACCCACCATTTACCATCTCTGAGGTCTCCCAATAGCTGGGATGAATTTCAGTGAATAGTATTCAGAAATAGAGGATAACAAAAATTGCTGCAATTTCTTCTGTGGAATCAGTACTAATCTGAGCAATAACTGCTTGAGTTTTTTTTCTGTTTTCCTAGCCATGATACCTGCAGTGATGAGACTCTGAAGGACAGGACCTTTATCAATGGCAAAGCATCAGCCTGAGGTCCAAAGAAGAATCAGAGGTCCAAAGAAGAGATATTTGGAGCCATCCTTACAGAATCAAGGAAAAACTACTGAGAACTGGCGAGTATTTTTGGATGTCTGAGGGAGAGAGGCTGCTATCTAGAGACAACACTGAGCTGCCCCAAGACAAGACAAGAGCTGCCATGACCAAAGACACCTTAGAGAAAGACAGAGTCATGCAGAAGCAGCTCCTGGAGGCAATGAATAGGCAGAACATTCTGCTGGAGTGCATACTGCTAATAGGCCAGCAGACAATGCAGTACGTCCAGTCAAGACCCAGCTGTACTCTGCAGCTAGTGGAGTATACGGGATACTGGGAACACCAGCAGATGTTCCTGTTATAGCTCCACAGCCTTGCTCCTGAAGTCCATTTCCCTCACCAGTTCCAGCAAAAGGCAACAAGAACACCACCACATGGGAGCCCACCATTTTTGAGCTATCCAATTTATCTTGCAGTTCTGAGCCCTGACACTCAATCCCAGAGGGCAGAAGCAGCAATGCCAAAATGTAAGGCTGCTTATGAACATGAGTCTTCTCTCCTCTCCCTTAATTGTATGTATGCTGCCCTTTCCAATGCACTATATGTGAATGTCACACTTGTTCACTCTTTAGCGGTGCCTCATGCTGCTTGCAATCTTTACTCCCAATGATTAAATGTTTTTTCAAAGTTTTATTTTTGATAATTATTTACTGGCGTAATTTGTGCAATAAAAACCATGTAAGAAGTCAAAGCATCTACAATGAATGATATATGGAAACCCACCAATCTTCAATTTAGCAGTGTTGAAAGTTTTTTTTAGAAAAGCATACACACAGCATAAAATAAAGAGTAACATAACATGCCACTTCTAGCGCCCATAAAATCAACTCCAGTGCTCAAAATCCTACCTCACTCCCCACTCTGGGATGACAGCTGCACATTTTCAGGTTCCAGCCTCCAAGTAAGAACAAAAGGCGACCCTTACAGTATTGCCCTGGTGGTTTATACTTTGTAGTTGATCCATTGCTGGCTGCTTATACCACTGGCCAAGTCTCTGCACCTCAGCCTCCCACCTATTTTTAAGGCTTTTCCTTACTCTTACAAATATTGTGCAAAATACAACATCAGCAGGCCATAGGGTACCCTCCCAGAATGCTGCACACTTAGTGCAAACCAAGCCCCCACCATGTGTACACAGTGATTCAAACTAAAACAGGGCACTGCTGTCCCATGTGCTCATTACTACTGAAGTTTAGTCAAGCCAGAGTGCAGTAAACCTTCCCTCTGGAGAGCCCCTAATACCATGTTGAGTACGTTGTATTACACATTCATAGACCTAGCCACTCACTGTAAAACCTCTACTGGAGTCTACTGTTTCCTGAAATCACTTTTGACATTGTAACTCCTAGTTTAATTTTTCAGATATGAACCTCCAAACCAGGCCCTATAGAAGCTAGTTGTCACATCTAGTTGTCTCCATTGAACAGGAAGAGTATTCATGGCACAAAACTTTAGGTTGAACAGGAACATTCCTAGTAACTAACTTCTCTGCTTGGTTCCTATCTGCATATTTCAATCCTTTAATTTCTCCATACGGCAGCTTCCTCCCTAGGTAAAGCAGTGGAGGTCAAGTGTTGTATTACGACTGTCCCTGACCAAGTACTGGGAGAAGGCTCAAGGAGCTCCATCACTTCGGCCTCTGCACCCACCCCTAAGGCAGACAAATGAATAACTAGTGTTGCCAACAGAGCTGTACAATGCAAAGTAGCTCTATCTGCACGGATGGGGGCATGTCCAGGCCCTGCTTACCCTATATGCTCTATGGCACCAAAAAGTCAGCACACAAGGAGTAGGGGGAGGGGAACATCTAATTTCTGAGCATGTCCTCCCTCTTTTGCTCTGCCCACTGCTTTTCAGGTAATACCTGCTTCCTAGCGCATTACTGGTTCTGAGAGGTGCATAGGAGCATTTTATTAGGAATGATTTTGAGTTTTTTTCCAGTTTTGTTTTGTGTTGTGTTCTGTATGGGGAGGATTGTTGTGCAGGAAGAGACGGTGGGCTTGGCTACACTCGAAACTCCAAAGCTCTCCGCCGGCAGCGCTTTGAAGTGCGAGTGTGGTTGTGGCACCAGTGCTGGGAGAGAGCTCTCCCAGCGCTGCACGTACTTCACCTCCCCGTGGGGATTAGCTTACAGCACTGGGAGCCGCGCTCCCAGCGCTGGGGCACTGTTTACACTGGCGCTTTGTAGCGCTGTAACTTGCTGCACTCGGGGTTTTTTTTCACACCCCGAGTGAGAAAGTTACAGCGCTGTAAAGCGCCAGTGTAGCCAAGGCCAGTGTGTGGGGATGGGGAAAAATTTAGACTTCAGTGGGATTACTCACAGGCTTGAAGTTAGGCACATGCTGAAGTACCTCACTGGTTTGAGGCCTGAGTTGCAAACCAGGCTATACCTTCTGTGCCAAACGACCATTCCCTTTCCCAAGCAAAGTGCAACAGGGCAAATGCTTGGCAATATAGATGAATTTCATTTTAATAGCCTGTCATCTATTTCTAGAGATACCGCTCACTCAGTCTTTCCTTTTGCTATTGTTGTCTGTCACTACAGTTATGATCATTGTGGTCTTCTGCAAGGTTTTTACATCATTATATTTGGATTAGAATGTATAACCTTCAGTACAAAAACACAGTGAAAAGCACCATTTTTATATGCTGACTCTACATTATTTTATGCAGCCACATATTTCCCTCTGATGGCAGCTTTAAATGGGCTTTTACTTGAATTCATCTTCTGTGACCACTTATAATACTAGTGAAAACCTTGCTACTAATACAGCTGCTTTGGAATGGAAATATTTCCAAATCAGGTTCAGCTAAATACAAATATCATCCACTTTGCATGGAAGAATTCACTTTTATAATTTACTCTTCTTTAAAAGAAAAATCTCCATGGCCACAGATTGCTCTCTACTGCTCTGTCAAGTCATGAAGCTTGCCTCCAACTTCCTAGCTAAACCAGTATTCCTTCATCATTGTTTCAGAATCAGTGAACCGTAGGCTTTTCTGGTATTTCTGGGATATTATGTCGCAATCATCAAGTGGGCCAAGGAAATCAGTAGATATGACTAGGTTGCAGTCTTTGTCAATGCAAAGCAGAAAGATTTGATAGGTGAATATGAATTTGAGAATGAAGAGACTGTTACTTGACCATGGATGTTCTGATGGTGATGTACTATATTTCACATATGCCAGAGCCTCAACTAGCATAAATCAGCGTAGGTCCCACTGAAGTTAGTGAAACTATGTTGATTTATACCAGCTGAAGAATTGGCTCACAGGTTTTTATCTAACTTCTTACTAGTTAAAGTAAAACCTGCCAAGAGAAACCTATTAATAAAAATGGTGTCTTGTAAGAGGCGGTCTCTCTTCAAAGGTGGTGGTCTGTGGCCTCTGCAAATAGTCGCTCATGATAGGTGGTCTCTCTTCAGAGGTGATCTCTAAGGCAGGCTTTACTGTACTATAGATACTATTATTTTGTTAAGTATCAGAGGGTAGCCGTGTTAGTCTGGATCTGTAAAAGCAGCAAAGAATCCTGTGGCACCTTATAGACTAACAGAGGTTTTGGAGCATGAGCTTTCGTGGGTGAATACCCACTTCCTCAGATGCATGTAATGGAAATATCCAGGGGCAGGTATATATATGTGTGCTAGCAAGCAAGCTAGAGATAATCCTCCCTGATTGAACTGACCTCGTTATCTCTAGCTTGCTTGCTAGCACACATATATATACCTGCCCCTGGATATTTCCATTACATGCATCTGAGGAAGTGGGTATTCACCCACGAAAGCTCATGCTCCAAAACCTCTGTTAGTCTATAAGGTGCCACAGGATTCTTTGCTGCTATTATTTTGTTCTCTCCCACTCCTAAATTACTGCAACAAGGATATTGCCTGATATGTTCCTCAAAGTTGGACTGACTATAAAAAAGACAAGCAGGAACTTGTTTCAAATTTGAAATGATCATGAAGTACTTGAAAATTAGACTTCAAGATAAAGTTTGTTTTGAATAAGACTTTGTCACTTACATTACAAAACTCTGCATATTGTGTAAATTAAAAGCTTTTGCTGCCTAGAATTGGGACCAAGCCTTAATGTTCTGATTAGATTCTGGATTCATATTTTCCCAAAGTTTGATAATGATCAGATCAGGAGGTTTAGTTCAGAAAAAATATATATTAATCATGTAACACATAGGGAAGTGAAGGGGCAGGGGGTAGAAATTTAATTTGCAGAAGTTCAAAGCCTATAAAGCCTGATGGTGCCTTCATTATGTTAACAAACTTGATCACATGGTTTAACAAGCTAGCAGTTTTGATAAAATTGTTGGATTGTTTGAACCCTCAAATTCAGTGCAAGACTTGGAAAAACTGCAAATTTGTTCAGATTTGTTGCAGTAATGTTTTAGCTTTTCTATGTTTTTGTGTGGTATTTTTGGGGATGTCTATTCCACTGATATTATATGAAGTTACATTTTTGATCAATATATGAAAAGTTGCATTATAATCATAACATTCTAATCAGGTAAAAACCACTGTAATTTGCAAGAGGATCAATACAAGCTCTTAATGATAATCTGCAACCATGTGTTTAACAGTAAAACTCTCACTTTTTAAAAAATTCATTCAATAGCAGTGTACCATAATTGGTTCATGCACCTGTCAACTAGCCTTGGTAGCTTTAATAACAGTCTGACTCAATCAAAAAATTTGGATAAAGGGATGCTGGAAAAAAGATGACTCCAAATTAGCAGAGCAGTAAGTTGGCCAGTAGTCCTTGGCAGATTCAAACATTTGAAATGAAGAGTAAGCTCTGTGATGTTTCCAATTTGTGATGTGTAAACACATCACAAAATTAATCATTATCAAGCAGTTAAAAACAAAACAACCCAACATTTAAACTGTCCTGACATTTTGGTAACTAACCCTGTGACCATTAGTGAGTGCAAAGACCTTTAACAAATAGTATAGTCCTTAAAGATAAGTTCATTGATGTAAATGCTTTTGTGGGATACAACCTGAGTCATATACCTGCTACAACTATTAAGTGGTATCCTGAAAATCTCAAGTACTTCATATGTTTTATGCCCCCACCTTTTTTATCCCTATCATAACTTTCAGATATTATGTTTTATATAGTCTCTTCTCTCTAGTACTTCAGTATCATTTTCTTTAACCATAAAGACTTTTCATTGATTGCTGTGATTTTATGGAAAATAAACTGCACTTGACTTATCTGTCTGCATCACGTTAATTGTATGCTTTTTTGTATTCCGTCAGTGCTAGCAACCATTATCTGATTTCCTAATACTTTTGCTGGTACTTACCGAACAATCATGTACCATTCTTAAGTAGCTCCAGAGTCAAGGTTGATTTCAGATTTACACATAAAGTAGGATTCAGATCTCTTTATTTCATGCTTAATTTTTTTGAAGTTAGTCTTCAAAAATATCAGTCTTGCTCTTCAAAAGAGTATTGAATAAGCCATTTAATAAAAATCAAGCATTCATTCTGTTTAGCAGAGAAAGCATTTAAAGATGAAACTGTTGTGAGATTTCCCTTGTGAATAAAATGGGGACAACCCCCCCTACCTCCAATGCCCTGGCTCCAATAAGATACTGGAGTAGCATGTACGGGTTTCACAGAAGACGCAAGGGGCTGAGGGAGAATTCCCCTCGCACAGGAGCAGTATACAGTTAATGCAAGTAGAGAAGCAGACGTGTACAGGGGAGAGCAGCATGCCATGTAAAGCTGTGTTTGTGGTGGGGAGAGGGGCAGGGAATGGTGCTCTGAGTAGAGGTCAGAGAGAAGCAGGACTGTATAACGATGTATCTAAACTGAACAAGAGCTGAGACTTTATGCACTAAGAGAGTGGAGGGTAGGGGTACTGTGGCTATAAGATATAGGGGTTTGATTTGGGGGGAAAGTGGAATTATTTGGGAGCCTGGGGTGTAGCCAGAGTCCCCTCTGTATGTATGTGCTGAAATGTCAGCACATACAGAGCTGGATCTCCGCTGGGGAACACAAAGGCTGCACCAATGCCTCTGTGCATATCAAATTGGCTCCTGAACATGCTGCTGAATTCACCAGTGGAACGATCAGATGGAAACTCCACAAATGCAAATTCAGTTTTCTGACCCTTATGTGGTTTTATCATACATTGACAGGGATATGGTCCATAGACTTGCTGTACTCTGAGACTGTTTGCCTGTGTAGCCAGGTGTCCCATCTGTGCTTTAGCCAATATCTGATTTTTGGAAAAAACATGTAAGTTATGCCTGCTTGTTGTGGCACTCTTTCCCCCTAGTGCTGGCTAGGCCAACTGGAGATTGATGAGCCTGCTACAGTCTTGGCTAAAAGAGATGGGTGTCTGAACCTAGGGAATAGAGACTCATACTTTACATTCCCAATATCTCAGCTTCAGTCCCTGCTCCAGACGACCCACCTGGGGTATCAGCTTTACAATGGGAAAAATCTCTTCTTAACCTTGTGTGGAGTTTGGAATGTGATCACCCTTATCATTATCCCAAGTGGCATAGCTACTTGCTAATCATGATCATAACATTATCCAGAGTTTTTTGAAAATACAGCTTCAGTATTTGTCTCAGTGACTTCCAGTATCAAGTTCCTCTAGCCAACAAACAGGCTTGATGGTAAGCAGGGCATAAAGATGCAGTCTTTGGGTTACTGGGTCTATTTTATCTACTGGACGAACTTCCTCAAAGATTCCTAACTGGTTACAGAGGCATTATTGTTGTTTATAGCAGCTGTTCTAATCTGAGCCAATTAGGATATAATCGCACTATTTTATGCTTAATTGGACTCTTAAGTAGCTTCCCCAGGCTAAAGTTAGTCTTATGCCTCTCTAATTCCGAGGATTTTTCTTGGCGCCTTTGAAGAACATAGGTAAAAGAGGAGACTCTCTACATTTGGGAAGAATTGCTTTTTAAGGTTACATTGCATAGCCTCTCAGAAACTCTGCTCTTGCATAGTTCATTTCTTTCAGAACATCTGAATGAAAACCATATGGTGGCGATTTACTGCACTTATATTTCTCAAGTTGCTCCATTATTTCCTTCATAGAGCGTTCAATCTCTGTTAAAGCCACACTGTGAATTCCCATGAAAAGTGCCCTTGGAATAGAAATTTGCTCATTATTTTCTATGGTAAAGACTGATATATGTGATTCAGAGAACATGCCACACTAGACTATAAACATTTCACATTTGGAGGTTATAAGCATGGTGTTCCACATATAGTAGTTCAAAGCTAAGTGAATGCACATCTTTTATCAGATCTTGACACTACAGATTATCTTGCTTGAGGGGAGCTGTATCTTGCAGAGGGAACACATGGAAGTTTTATTTAATCAATACGAGCTACATTATTTCCTAGTTTCTCAGATAGCATTTTTGACCATATTGACCTACTTTCATTGGAAGAAATATTCACAGAACAAATCCCCCGGGACACCAGCAGCGTTGAACATGCTCTGTGCCCATGTGAGTACCAGCCTGCTGGCCTGTAGGTTGGGCTCAGCCTTGGCTGATCTCCAATTGTTTGCAATTATTCATTGTTTCCATTATCCAATAGCCTCTGACCTCCAAAATGCAAGTTTGGGGCTCTTGTGATTACACTAAACCCTGAGACTGGGGCAAAGTGTAGCCTCAGAGAGGCATGATTCTTTCCTGCTCCCGCCTTGCCCATATGACTAGTAAAATTGGCTCATGCCAGTAACAGATCACTATTTTCCCTCATTGGCAGCAATGCCAGTGCTCTTCCCATTTCCCACACCTCCATGACACCATCTGTCAACCTGCTCAGGTGTAGAGAAAGTAATGGATGCACCACTGCTTCTCTCTGAACCTGCAATGGAGACGCAAGGTGGTCTGCACGGGCATGGTGGGGAATGATTCCATTTTATGGCTCTGGCCCTTAGTGTTTGGAAGAGGAAAGGGATCTTCCACTTCATAATGACAAATGTGCAAGTCAGGTATTGCTATTGCCATACAGTATTTGTGCATCTGAAAAATTCACATCATCTGAGAGGATCAGGCATGCCCTTTCTTACTGAGCACTTTGTACTGGAGGGGAAATGCACCACAGTTTTAAACGTCCTGCATCATTAATTGAATTTCACATTTAGGGGTACTGAGATGTATTTAAAGGTGGGTCACATGCATTTGAACGGCTGATGCATAAGCTGCCTAGAATTTGCAAGACCTCTGGACTGCAAGTGCTCTTGTTACATTTGTCACTCTAACCACAGTACAGCAAGTCTCAGATACCTGTCAGCATACCATTCTCTGACACACGTCTTCCCTGCCAAACAATGCAATGTGTGATTTCACCTGTTATGAATCCATTGTTTGTGAGCTTATATCAGCTGCAGGTGGTAGAAGGAAGCTGTACCACTGCACGCTTTCAGAAATCCACACAGAGCTCTGTAAGCTTATTGTCTAGCAGCTGTTGTTGGAGGCTAATGGCACCCAGCTATTCAGATACCATCCTTTCACATTTTTTAATTCAGTGATGTTAGCTGCAGAGAAAACTGATCTATCTGCCTGATGCTCTGAAACCTTGAAACTTACTCATCATAGTTGCAATCTTTGAACTAAGCAGCAGCACTAGAAATTCATATGAAGCCTTTCAATAAAAAGGATTTAATCTGCTGTACTTGTTCCCTTATCTTGGAAGCTAGCATGCTGGAATCAGAGGAAAAGTTTTGGTAACAAATGGTAGAAGGAAGACTATATGAACCCATTTGTGTAAAGTGTGAATATTATATAGGGCCAGATTCTGCCTCCATTACTCATATACCTTATTCAATGAACAATCTCCAAATTGAAAGTTACATCCCTACCCTGATATAACGCTGTCCTCAGGAATCAAAAAATCTTACCTCGTTATACATGAAACCGCGTTATATTGAACTTGCTTTGATCTGCTGGAGTGCGCAGCCCCTCCCACCTCCCCGGAGCACTGCTTTACTGCGTTATATCCAAATTCGTGTTATATCGGGTCACGTTATATCGGGGTAGAGGTGTATTTACACAGCACCCCAAAGTAGTTCTAATGCTTAGTCTGGGCAATGGGGAGGAATTTTCTTAACTTCTATTTGAGAGGCTTGTATCTTGCATAATCAGAACAAATAGCTTCACCCTCTACATCTACTTTGTCTCTTTTCTTTGATAGTTCATATCAGAGATTCAGTTCACCAAAGTACTCAGATGTAGCTAATGTTCTTTCGTCACAATTATCTGACATGTCAAAGATCTCAGTGTAATCTCATCAATAAAGCCATAATTCTGCTTTTGACCAAAGCAGCTGTTTTTACCTGCAGCCTCTGAACTTCCGTTAAAGTATTACGCTGCTTTTATCCCATTTTAGTTGTCCCAAAGCAGGAAGATATAAAGGATTTCAAAGGAATTCTTAACACGTGAATGAGCCAATTAGTCTATAGTGTTTGAACTAGGAAACAGCAGCTTTAGAGGAGCAAAAGCAAATATGTCCGGGTATTGTTTTATTAAGTGTAGAGCAGTTACACAAAATGTTTATAAAAATTATTAAAAACTTATAACTAGATGCTAGTATCAGATGCTAGAAATGAGAAAAGCACACTGTTTTTCACATTATACAAGGGAGCTGAATATGGAAGTAAAAACACAGCAGAGGGGGGAAATTTGTCAGTATGTTGCAAATTATTTTACAACAGTTAAGTGCCTCATTTGCCATGAGTTTTAAGGAATATGTAGTCTGTTTTATTTGCTGATCCTTTTTTACTACAGTACAATAAAAACACAGAAACTTCAAAGAATACAGTCGATAGTTCTGTATAAATCAGAACCTAATCAAACATGGATGTCTTTGGACTATGTGCTTTGTTTTATTTTGTTTTTATATGTACTCCAGGTGGTCTTGATAAATGTGAGAGAACAAAAGAGAGCTTTCTTTGGGCTTTACTGTGCCTCATCTGGTCTCTTAATTTCAGCCACACACCATGTACAGATTTTGTACCAGTTAACAATTCCATTTGTGTTCCTTTCAGATGAGAACAAAGTGTATGTAATATTTAATTTTAGCCCTCTCTTTCTTGTTGAAAGAGTCTCCATTTGATGTTTATTAGCAATGTATTCAGCTGAGATATTTCAAAAGGATCATGCATTTTAATTGTGGTGCCTACATAAGCACTTTTTAGTGTTAGATATATTTATATGTACTAATTAATGATAGATTTGTGTTCAAAACTGAAGGTGGAGGTTTATTGTAGTAACTATAGTATTTTTTTAATGATTTGATAGATGTTCTTTAGTGAAACAGACAGGTAAATGGGTAGTATATAAGGAGAAGCAGCTTGGGAATTCAGGGAGAGTGGTTCAGAGGAATAAAGAATCAAAGGGATTATTTTTCTTGACAAAATGGCTGATTGCTGTCCATGGATGTGTCTTTCTGATTTTCTTTCTTTTGAATATTTCTATTTAAGGAAGTCTATTGTTGAGGAATAGAATTCTTATTGGGTTTAGTTCTCCAAATTAAAAAAAACCATTTTGTGTCATATGGCTGCTTCAGTTTTCCTTCTTAAGAAAAGTAAAATGTTTCCAGAATGGAAGGTGGGGATCTGAGTACTAAGCACGGATTATAAAACTGTAAGTGCTACATGAGCTCTTGAGAGTTTTATGTTAGGAAATCAAACAGTGATTTGAAAATGAACAGGGTTGACCCTTTAATAAAGGGTGCCAGCCGACCAGCTCTGCACTGTGGGACAGAGACAAGCAGGTGAACCTGCTCGTGGGGTGGTACTTTAGCACCCACCGGCAAGTGCAGGGTTGCCCAGAGGGGAGGGAAAGTGGGGCAATTTGCCCTAGGCCCCGGGCTCCGCGGGTGCCCGCAAGAGAACAGCTGAGGCTGCCGGCCCAACCCCGCCCCTCTCCCGGACCTTCAGCACATCCAGGAGCTTCCCTGAACAGCTGCAGTGTGTTTCTGGTGGGGCCTGAGCTCCACCCTGCTCAGAGCCGCTTGGTAAGGGGACGGGGCTGCGAGCTCAGGCCCCGCTGCAGCTTGCAGCCCCGCCTCCTTACCACGAGGCTCTGAGAGGGGAGGCGCTCAGGCCCCGCCAGAGGCAATCTGCACTGCTATTCAGGGACACTCCTGGATGCAACGTGCTGAGGCTCTGGGTGATAGGGGGAGCCGGGGGTAAGAGGCTGGGGCTGGGGTCAGGGGGGTTGGATAAGGGGCAGGGTGTCCTGGGCACAGTCAGGGGACAGGGAGGGGGCAGAGGTTGGGGAGGACAGTCAGGGGACAGGGAATGGGGGGGCTGGATTGTGGGCCTTCCGGGGGTCTGTCAGGACTCAGCAGCGGGGTGGGTAGGGGTCGGGGCAGTCAGGGAGCAAGGGTGGGGTCCCGGGGTGGTGGTGGGGTGTCTCTAGGGGATGGTGAGGGGGCAAGAAGCAGGATGGGTCAGGGATTGTGAGGGGGCTGGGCAGTTGGGGGGCAGGAAGTGGGTGGGGGTCAGATAGGGGGCAGGGCCAGGCTGTTTGGGAGGCACAGCCTTCCCTACCCTAAAGCTCATTCAGCAGTTTGAGGCTTGCATAAGAGCAAGCTGTTAGCTTTTCCATTAGGGCTACCATCCCTTTCACTTCTCAAATGCCAAATTATAGTCTATATTTAATTTCAGTGCCATAGGGAGATTCATGTCAGGGGAGGATAGCTTCATTTAAAATTAGCCACTGAGGGAGGAATCACATGAGAAGAGCAATATCCTACACCACTTACCTCCTTCCCAACCCTACCAAGGGAGACCCTCCCCTCCCCTGCAGTCCCTGAGGCTTCAGAAGGGTTAATACAGTGGTTCTCAAACTTTTGTCCTGGTGACCCCTTTCACATAGCAAACCTCTGAGTGTGACAGCCCCCACCCCCTTATAAATTGAAAACACTTTTTTAATATATTTAACACTGTTATAAATGCTGGAGGAAAAGCGCGGTTTGAAGTGGAGGCTGACAGCTCGCGACCCCCACTAATAATCTTGTGACCCCCCTGAGGGGGCCCAACTCCCAGTTCGAGAACCCCTGGGTTAATTTAATTTTAGCACCCTGTGTCCATTCACATGCATGTGCTATTTTGAGCATTTCAGTTTTCACAACATAGGGTCATCCCAGATTCTGGAACAAGCTCTAATGCTCAGATTGTGGAGTATGTACATAAGCTATACTAAAGACAAACCCACAGTAACCGTCTCCAGTTTGTGAGGGACCCCATGGAGCCAGTCTCTAGGAAACAGATAAATGCATGGAGATTAAGTCCATTAATGGCTATTAGCCAGGGTGGGTAAGGAATGGTGTCCCTAACCTCTGTTTGTCACAAGGTGGAGATGAATGGCAGGAGAGAGATCACTTGATCATTACCTGTTAGGTTTACTTCCTCAGGGGCATTTGGCATTGGCCACTGTTAGACAGGATACTGGGCTGGCTGGACCTTTGGTTTGACCCAGTATGGCTGTTCTTATGTTTTAAGCTAAATGAACCCAAAATTATGGAGACAGATATGAGTCAAGGAAGCCAGCAGAGTATCAGAAACCTGGACAAATCTCTGACTGGATGGGCTCAGGCATTTGGTCACAAGCTGAGGTGGTTCAAAAGTTTTGGATTTTTTTTAAGCAGAATTTTTTTTATTGTTTCTTTAAACAACCAAACACAGCAAGCAGCAAATATTTGGCCACACACTTCTGAAACCCCAAACCATATTCAGGTTTTGGCAGACTAATTTCAGCTTTTCAATTAAAAAAAAACAACAACAAATTTTGAAGGAAAGCAGACATTGTCCGTGATTTTTTCCTGCTTTTAAAACACCCCGAGTTTTCGATCCAAAGAAAGTTTTGATGGGAAATATTTGTCCAACCCTTTCAATGAGCTTTAGTGCCTTTTAGCACTAGCTGATGCTGAGAACCAGTGATACCTTGTAAAGAAGTTTTAAAACTGCGTTTATGCCGAGATACGGAAGGTTTATGTTTCCCAGGGCCACCCATAGCAGGGAGCAAGCGGGGCAATTTGCCTGGGCCCTGCAGGGGTCCTCACGAGAATATAGTATTGAATATAGTGACATCCCTTTGCAACCCTAAGGGGTTTCCATTGCTCCATCCCAGGGCCTTTTAAAAGGAGCTGGAATTGGCCTGTGAGTGACAGAGTGTAGCTAGGTTTCAGAGTAGCAGCCATGTTAGTCTGTATCTGCAAAAAGAACAGGAATACTTGTGGCAACTTAGAGACTAACAAGTTTATTTGAGCATAAGCTTTCGTGGGCTACAGCCCACTTCATTGGATGCATGCAGTGGAAAATACAGTAGGAAGATATATATATATATATATACACACACAGATAACATGAAACAATAGGTGTTACCATACACACTCTAACGAGAGTGATCGGTTAAGGTGAGCTATTACCAGCAGGAGAGAAAAAAACTTTTTGTAGTGGTAATAAAAATGGTCCATTTGCAGCAGTTGACAAGAAGTTGTGAGGAACTGTGTGTGTGTGGGGGGGAGGGGGAATAAGCATGAGGAAATAGTTTTTCTTTGTGTAATGACTCATCCGCTACCAGTCTTTATTCAAGCCTAATTTAATGGTGTCCATTTTGTAAATTAATTCCAATTCATCAGTCTCTCATTGGAGTCTGTTTTTGAAGTTTTTTTTGTTGTAATATTGTGACTTTTAGGTCTGTAATCGAGCAACCAGGGAGATTGAAGTGTTTTCCAACTAGTTTTTGAATGTTATAATTCTTGACATCTGATTTGTGTCCATTTATTCTTTTACGTAGAGACTGTCCGGTTTGGCCAATGTACATGGCAGAGGGATGTTGCTGGCACATGATGGCTTATATCGCACTGGTAGATGTGCAGGTGAACGCGCCTCTGTAGCTAGTACTGTATAAAAGTGGAGTTTCTTCCTGCTCTGCTCACTGCCATAATTATCTCACTCTCAGTTCCATACAGGCAAATTATTATCTAGGTAGTGCAAGGGGGTGGTATGTTACTGCATGTCAGGGAACCAGGGAATTTTGTGATTCATTGAGTTGACTGGATGCTTTTTGGACTTTGAAGCAACTATGTAGGTCTTGTTGCAGCGGCAGAAGCTAACTGATGCAGTTGAACTAAATATGGCTGTTTCACTCTCACAGTGAAAGAAAGTGAATGGTTTGTCCTGGAGAAGGAGTAAGATTCCAATTGGCGTACTTAGAATTATTGATAGGTGACAACTGAGTCTCTCATTCACACACACAGACTGGGGAAGAAGTAATGCCCTATCCTGTACATTAAATTCCATTCCCTATTATTTTTGCCAGTGTATTTGTTGTTCATAAGTATTTTCCAACAATATCTAAATTGACAAAGTCAAAATTGTTCACAAAATGTTCACTTTGTCCATTTGTCATTTGTTGTGTTTTCAGTGGCCAAGTCACAGGATGATGTTACATCTGCTCCCTGATTGGATGACGGAAAGTTTTTAAGCAGACTGAGAAATAATAAACAATGGACTTTTGTAATGCAATTTTGGACAAATAATCAGCATGATAAATTAAATGAATAGTCAGTAATCGTCACAAATACTCTCAAATAAAAAAAATACTTTCACTCCATGAATTGTAACAAATCAAATGCAATGCTTTTATTTGCAAAAATATTTGAGCACCATTTTTGTTTCTACTTAGATCCAATTTAAATGATCGCATGCCATCAGTACTCCTTGAATCAATGTAGCCCGGCTATACCTTAAATAAATGTAGCTAGGCCTCCATCCTTTGAAATGAAGAGCGTGCATGTTCCCAGAACACTTTTCCATGTTATGCTGTCCTCATCATATCAGATTCAAAATCTGAAGTCAGGATCTGTCACTTTTCAGTGGATGAACATAACAAAGGATAGTGTGGTTTATAATAAGAAAGGATAATCAGCTGCACAAGTACTGAACTCTGTGTGATACCTGCTTCTGGCCTGGCTAATTAGTTAAGTAAATTCAGGTGAAGGGTTCAGTATGCAAAGCAAGCACCTAACTGAAAGTACACTGGGGTGCTGGCGAAGGGGGATACATGGAATATTGATGAAACCAAACGATTAATTCTGACTAACGTTACTGCTGATCTACACTGGTGTAGCTGAGATCAAAATTGGGCCCAAACTTCTGATTAGTGATATTAGTGTCTGGTTTAATTTTCATAATCTTCTTGGCATTCTTGAAATTATTGTCCACTGATCAGCAAGGAGGTTATACAATTTCCATTCCCACCCTCCTGGGCACAGTGTGCTGCCAGCAGACAATTATTTACAAACTGTTCAGTACATTTTGGCCAGAAAGGTATTGGATATTAAATGACATTAAGTTGAAATAGGATGCAAATTAGTTTTTTTTCCTCTCTAGTGATTTTACAAGGCTTTCATTATGTGTGACTTATGAAAATTAAGCTTCATTTGAGATTGGGGAAACTACATGTTAATCCATTAACAGCAAGAAGAGTTTTCAAGGTCAACATGTGTTTGGAATTACTTTTTTAGATAGTGCTGTGATTGTGAATTCTGCCTTATTTCTAAGGGACTAGCAGCTTTGAACATTAGCTCCTTATCCCTGCCTTGCTGGGGGTCAGTTTATGTTGCTCTTAAATTTGTTTCTTTTTGTGTTAGTTCACCTAGAATATAGAAATGGGCTTCAATGTAAATACTTAACCTACAAGTCTGCCTGCAGCTGTATAGTAATCTCAATAGATTATTCTAACCTGTGGGTGCACTAAATACTAGTGAGATGCCATAGTTCACTGCTAGGACAGGAGGCTCTCAGAGTACTAAACCTGAACAGTGCTTAGTGTTTTCAGTGAGATGAGATGGCACTCAGGATCTGGCAGGAAGCTCTCAGGAAAACAGAGAATGTAATAAGGGAAATACAGGTTATTTCTGCTTCACCTACTTACAATATTTCTGTTGGAGTTGTGATGGGGTGTTTACTCCCAGCCCCACCCCTGAAAGGGTTAGTGTGGGCTAATTAACCAGCCTGGGCGCACCTGGCTGGTTTGCTAGGCCTAAGTAGAACACTCAGCTAGAGGCTTCCCCCTCCCCAAAGAGCTTGGTGAACTCAGATGGAGAGGGCATGGAGAGGAGGTGCTCCTGGCTGGCCTCGCTGAGGTCGGCCGGGGGCCTGTGGACAAAAATGGGAATGACTCCCCGGGTCATTCCCTTCTTTATGTTTTGTCTAAAAATAGAGTCAGTCCTGCCTAGAATATGGGGCAAGTGTACTAGAGAACCAGAGAGCACAGCCACTCTGGGTCAAAGCCCCAGAGATCCCGCAGAAATGATGAGCTGCATGCCATTCTAGGGGGTGCCTCTGCAACAAGCCCACCTGTTGCTTCCCTCCTCCCCCAACCCTCTTGGGCTACCGTGGCAGTGTCCCCCCATTTTTGTGATGAAGTAATAAAGAATGCAGGAATAAGAAACACTGACTTTTTAGTGAGATAAAATGAGGGGGAGGAAGCCTCCAGCTGCTATGGTAGTCCAGGCAGGACATTAAAGGGTGGCGGGGGAGAGGAGCCCAGCCTCCCGCTGCTATGATAGTCCAGGCAGTACAGAATCTTTTCTTTAGACATGAAAGGGGAAGGGGGGGGGGGCTGATGGAGCTCAGCCTCCAGTTGCTATGATGAAGACAGTTACCAGCCGTTCTGTACCATCTGCCGAGAATGACCGGGAGTCATTCCCATTTTTACCAAGGCCAGCCAGGAGCACTCACGGGCTGATGACGACGATGGATAGCAGTCATATTGTACCGTTTGCCACCGGGAAGGGGATGCTGGTGTTCAGTGCTGCAGCACTCCGTCTACCAGCAGCATGCTGTAGACATAGGGTGACATTGAAAAAAGGCGAGAAATGTTTTTTTTCCCTTTTCTTTCGGAGGGCGGCGGGAAGGGTGTAAATTGACGACATATACCCTGAAACACCCGGGAAAATGTTTTTGACCCTTCAGGCATTGGGAGCTCAGCCAAGAATGCAAATGCTTTTTGGAGACTGCGGGGACTGTGGGTTAGCTCCCTCCATGAGCATCCATTTGATTCTTTGGCTTTCCGTTACGCTTGTCACACAGCACTGTGCTGTGGCCTCTATCATAGCCTGGAGATTTTTTCAACTGCTTTGTCATTTCGTCCTCTGTAACGAACCTGTGATAGAACAGATTTGTCTCCCTATACAGTGATCAGATCCAGTATCTCCCGTACGGTCCATGCTGGAGCTCTTTTTGGATTTTGGACTGCATCGCCACCCGTGCTGATCAGAGCTCCACGCTGGGCAAACAGGAAATGAAATTCAAAAGTTCACGAGGCTTTTCTTGTCTAGCTGGCCAGTGCATCTGAGTTCAGATTGCTTTCCAGAGCGGTCACAATGGTGCACTGTGGGATACTGCCCAGAGGCCAATACCGTCGATTTGCAGCTATACTATCCTTAATCCGACATGGCAATACCGATTTCAGCGCTACTCCTCTCATCGGGGAGGAGTACAGAAATCAGTTTAAAGAGCCCTTTATATCGATATAAAGGGCCTCATTGTGTGGACGGGTGCAGGGTTAAATTGGTTTAACGCTGCTAAATTTGGTTTAAACGCGTAGTGTAGACCAGGCCTTAGCTAGCACAGACATCCTGACTCCTGTGTACTGCTCATTCAGCCCCTGTTTGCAGCTTGAGCTTCCATTCACTTTTCCAGTCACGGCCATTAAGAAATGAGGCAAGTTACTTATGTGAATTCAGGTCTACACAATGGCAGATCCAGCTAGGAGGGGTGTGTTGGGGTGGCAACTTTGCCACAGGAGTCTTTTTGTCTAGTTGATATGTCGATATAATTCATTGATATTATTGAAAGGGAGATCCCTCGGTTAGGTTGAATCGGTTTTGTGAGTTGTTACTACCTTGCCACAGTAATTGGATCAATATCAGACTTCCAGACTCTGGAGCCTGGAATACAAAGCCATTTAAAAGAATTGTGTGGCACAATGAAAGTACATGCTGTAGCTTATCGTGTAAACAGCTCTTGTTTGTGACACTGGTTTTAATGCATGTTTCTCATAATTAACTCTGTTTAAGTAGAGCAGATTAATTAAGCTAATGCACTTCTGCTGACTATACAGATTAAAAATAGTGTACTTAGTAACTCATAAACTATACTGGCCCAACCCTGAACATTTCCCCCCAGGTCTCCACATGCAGGGCCCCTCCATGCCATGATATCCCCCTCTGCATACTGAACAGTGGCACTGTGTGCCTCTGTGGTACCATTTCCCATCCGCAGACCTGATGGAGCCCTCCACATGTGGTCCAGGGTCTGCAGAGAGTTTGGAGTTAGGATGGGCCAGGGGTAGTTAGGATGGGCCATTAGAGGGGTAGTTTGGTGGCAGAGCCAGGTATGGGGGATGCATGTCTCTCTTCTAACCTCATGGAGCTCACATGGAAAAGTTACTGCAATCTGAGATTGGAAGCTCTTATGTGGATGCAGGGGAAGCCATGGCCAGAGAGGCTGACTCCAGGGTACAGTCATTGGAAGTACATTGTGGGAGCTTTGGAGGAAGCCTCTGGATTGCAGAACAGCTACGAGGTCTCCACACAGATGGGCTTGGCTTCCCATGGATCATGGCAGGGAGGCTGATTTTCTGTAGGTGCGTAAATCACATTCCCCTAATGGAATGAGGGAATTTTCATGAGGAAAACTCCATGATTATTTCCAGAGACTTGCTTGTAAAATGTCCCGTCACAGCTTTCCGTGTGGGAGGAGGCTGTTTGATCCCCTGAACTTGGTAATAATGTCATAGCTGAGATTTATAGGGTAAAATCCAGGCCCTGTTGAAGTCCATGGGAGTTTTGCCATTGACTTCAGTGAGCCAGGATGTCATAAACAGATAGCTAAGGGTTAATGTCTCTTTCACCTGAAGCACCTGACCAGAGGACCAATCAGGAAACCGGATTTTTTCAACTTTGGGTGGAGGGAACTGAGTGTTTTTGTCTTTGTTTTCTGGCTGCCTGCTTTCTCTGAGCTTTGGAGAAGTAGCTCTACTTTCTAGTCTTCTGTTTCTAAGTGTAAGGACAAAGAGATCAGATAGTAAGTTCTATGGTTTCTTTTCTTTGGTATTTGCATGAATATAAGTGCTGGAGTGCTTTGATTTGTATTCTTTTTGAATAAGGCTGTTTATTCAATATTCTTTTAAGCAATTAACCCTGTGTTGTATCATCTTAATACAGAGAGAACATTTGTACTTATTTTTCTTTCTTTTTATATAAAGCTTTCTTTTAAGACCGGTTGGAGTTTTTCTTTACTGCAGGGAAATTGAGTCTGTACTCACCAGGGAATTGGTGGGAGGAAGAAATCAGGGGAGATTTGTGTGTTGGATTGCTAGCCTGACTTTGCATTCCCTCTGGGGGAATAGGAAAGTACTTTTTGTTTCCAGGATTGGGAACAGAGAGGGAGATTCACTCTGTTTGGATTCACAGAGCTTGTGTCTGTGTATCTCTCCAGGAGCACCTGGAGGGGGGAAGGGAAAAAGGATTATTTCCCTTGGTTGTGAGACTCAAGGGATTTGGGTCTTGGGGTCCCCAGGGAAGGTTTTTCAGAGGGACCAGAGTGCCCCAAAACACTCTAATTTTTTGGGTGGTGGCAGCAGGTACCAGGTCCAAGCTGGTAACTAAGCTTGGAGGTTTTTCATGCTAACCCCCATATTTTGGACGCTAAGGTCCAAATCTGGGACTAAGGTTATTATATGGTGTGCAGCTGGTGGGAGATAGACAGAATCCAGAAGCCAGTAGAAATATTATATTTTTCGTTTCTCTGCTAAGGGCTTTTTAGCAGAGAGAAGCAGTTGGTTTTAAAAGGGAACCAGAGAGAATTTTTTTTTCTGCTCTCTCTCGCAGTTTGTGGCTTGCATGTTAAGCAGAAGTCGTTAAGGACTATTAACAGTCTTTTGTCACACAATAGCACTCCCATTGAGAGTCATACCAGCACTTATAGGCATGCAAATAAAGTGGTTTTTCTGGTTTCCCTTCATTGAACATTAGCTAGAGAGAGAAAAGGAAAAAAGCACTGTTGCTAGGCAGACTCCAGGAGGCAACAGAACCTGCAGTTCAGAAGATAAACACCGGAGGGCACCCCAACACAAGAAAACAGGAACCATGACTTCTAAGGCAAAAATTGACGCCGAAGAACTAATCAAAGAAGCTGAACACAGGCGACAACTGGAAATAAAACAAAAAGAGATGGAGATGAAAGAAAGAGAAGAACAGATCAAAGAGGCAGCCTACCAAAGAGAACAGGCAGCCTACCAAAGAGAACAGGCAGCCAAAGAGGCAGCCAAGGAGGCAGAACACAAAAGAAAACTAGAAGAAGAAGAGTTGGACCACAGAAGGAAGCAAGAAGAAGAAGAGGTGGCCTACCGAAGGAAACAAGCAGAAGAAGAGTCGGCCCACCACCGAGAAATGGAAAAACAACAAAAAGAGAATGAAGAGAAGGAAAAACAGAGAAAACATGAACTGGAGTTGGCAAAAGCTGGGCTGCCTGTGCCAGCCAACCCTAACAACCCGGCGCCAAATATTGCTCCACAGCCCAGGAAATTTCCCACCTACAAGGCAGGTGATGACACCGAGGCCTTCTTGGAAAATTTTGAAAGAGCCTGTCTTGGGTACAAGATTCCCGAAGACCAGTACATGGTAGAATTGAGGTCACAGCTCAGTGGACCTTTAGCAGAGGTGGCAGCTGAAATGCCTAAGCACCAAATGAATGACTATAAACTTTTTCTAACCAAGGCCAGATACAGGATGGGGATAACCCCAGATCATGCCCGTCGGCGCTTCAGAACCCAAAAGTGGAAACCAGAGGTGTCATTTCCCAAACACGCCTACTACATTGCAAAAAACTATGAGGCCTGGCTAACAGGAAACAACATTCAAACCTTGGAAGAACTGAACCTCCTCATACAAATGGAGCAGTTCTTGGATGGTGTTCCTGAAGACATCACGCGGTACATACAAGATGGAAACCCCAAGAATATCGCTGAGGCGGGGGAGATTGGAGCCAAATGGATGGAACTGGCAGAAAGCAAGAAAGCTACTGTCAAGGGGAACGATTACCCCAGGGGGCACACAGACCATAAACCCTACAACCGAGGACAGCCAAAGACCCCACATACCACCCAAGTAAAGCCACAGATACCCTACCCTTCAACCTCACCAGTCTCCAGTAACTCACCTCGGCCCAGTGACCCATCAGATGGAAGATGCTTTAAGTGTAATGAACTGGGACATATCAAGGCCAAGTGTCCCAAGAACACCATGCGAGTGCAATTCATTACACCACCATCACACCAAAGATCCCCAGGCCCGGATGCCTCTCAAATACCCTTGGAGCGAAGGGAAAATTTGAGAGTGGGCGGAAAGAAGGTTACTGCATGGAGAGACACGGGGGCACAAGTGTCAGCTATCCACCAATCCTTCGTTGACCCCAAATTCATCAACCCGAAGGCCAAAGTTACAATTTACCCCTTCATGTCACAAGCTGTAGACTTGCCTACAGCTCAACTGCCTGTCCAGTACAAAGGCTGGTCAGGAATGTGGACTTTTGCAGTCTATGACAATTATCCTATCCCCATGCTACTGGGGGAAGACTTGGCCAACCAGGTGAGGCGGGCCAAGAGAGTGGGAATGGTTACACGTAGCCAAACCAGGCAAGCTTCCAGACCCATTCCTGTTCCTGAGCCGTCCACAGAGGCCCCGTCTGTGTTACCAGAGACCCAGACAGAGGTAGTGGACCCGGATTCCATGCCTACCACTGAAACAGCCACAGCATCTCCAGTCCCAGGCCCGGAACTGGAACAGCAACCAGCACCAGCAAGTGCAACTACATCTTCAAACTCAACGCCAGAGGGCGCCAGCGAGCCAAAACTGGCAGAAGCAACAGACAGCCATACCCAAAAGGCTCAGCCAGAGCCTGAAATACCCTCAGGTGCACCAGCGGAGAGCGGTTCACCAGCAACGGAAACAACCCCATCACCTACATCGCTTCCAGAGGGACCAAGCCCAAGTCCACAGTCTGAGGAAGACCTGGTGACCCCAGCCTCAAGGGAACAGTTCCAGACTGAGCAGGAAGCGGATGACAGCCTTCAAAAAGCTTGGGCGGCGGCACGGAGCACCCCACCGCCTCTCAGCTCTTCTAATCGATCCCGGTTTGTTATAGACCAAGGACTTTTATACAAGGAAATTCTTTCTGGTGGACACCGGGAAGAATGGCAGCCGCAAAAACAGTTGGTGGTTCCAACTAAGTACCGGGGGAAGCTCTTAAGCTTAGCCCATGATCATCCCAGTGGCCATGCTGGGGTGAACAGAACCAAGGACCGGTTGGGGAAGTCCTTCCACTGGGAGGGGATGGGCAAGGACGTTGCCAAGTATGTCCGATCTTGTGAGGTATGCCAAAGAGTGGGTAAGCCTCAAGACCAGGTCAAGGCCCCTCTCCAGCCACTCCCCATAATTGAGGTCCCATTTCAGCGAGTAGCTGTGGATATTCTGGGCCCTTTCCCAAAAAAGACGCCCAGAGGAAAGCAGTACGTACTGACTTTAGTGGACTTTGCTACCCGATGGCCAGAAGCAGTCGCTCTAGGCAACACCAGGGCTAACACTGTGTGCCTGGCCCTAACAGACATCTTTGCCAGGGTAGGTTGGCCCTCTGACATCCTTACAGATTCAGGGTCTAATTTCCTGGCAGGGACCATGGAAAAACTGTGGGAAACTCATGGGGTGAATCACTTGGTTGCCACCCCGTACCACCATCAAACCAATGGCCTGGTGGAAAGGTTCAATGGAACTTTGGGGGCCATGATACGAAAATTCATCAACGAATTCTCCAATAATTGGGACCTAGTGTTGCAGCAGTTGCTGTTTGCCTACAGGGCTGTACCACATCCCAGTTTAGGGTTTTCACCATTTGAACTTGTGTATGGTCACGAGGTTAAGGGGCCATTACAGTTGGTGAAGCAGCAATGGGAGGGGTTTACGCCTTCTCCAGGAACTAACATTCTGGACTTTGTAAGCAACCTACAAAGCACCCTCCGACACTCTTTAGCCCTTGCTAGAGAGAACCTAAAGGATGCTCAAGAAGAGCAAAAGGCCTGGTATGACAGACATGCCAGAGATCGGTCCTTCAAGGTAGGAGACCAGGTTATGGTCTTGAAGGCGCAACAGGCCCATAAGATGGAAGCATCATGGGAAGGGCCCTTCACGGTCCAAGAGCGCCTGGGAGCTGTAAACTACCTCATAGCATTTCCCAATTCCTCACTAAAGCCTAAAGTGTACCATGTTAATTCTCTCAAGCCTTTCTATTCCAGAGACTTACAGGTTTGTCAGTTTACAGTCCAGGGAGATGATGCTGAGTGGCCTGACGGTGTCTACTACGACGGGAAAAAAGACGGTGGCGTGGAAGAGGTGAACCTCTCAACCACTCTGGAACGTCTGCAGCGGCAGCAAATCAAGGAGCTGTGCACCAGCTTCGCCCCATTGTTCTCAGCCACCCCAGGACGGACTGAACGGGCATACCACTCCATTGATACAGGTAATGCTCACCCAATCAGAACCCCACCCTACCGAGTGTCTCCTCATGCCCAAGCTGCTATAGAACGGGAGATCCAGAACATGCTACAGATGGGTATAATCCGCTCATCTACCAGTGCATGGGCATCTCCAGTGGTTCTGGTACCCAAACCAGATGGGGAAATACGCTTTTGCGTGGACTACCGTAAGCTAAATGCTGTAACTCGTCCGGACAACTATCCAATGCCACGCACCGATGAGCTATTGGAGAAGTTGGGACGGGCCCAGTTCATCTCTACAATAGACTTAACCAAGGGGTACTGGCAAGTACCGCTAGATGAACCTGCCAAGGAGAGGTCAGCATTCGTCACCCATGCGGGGGTGTATGAATTCAATGTCCTTCCTTTCGGCCTTCGAAATGCACCCGCCACCTTCCAGAGGCTGGTAGATGGTCTACTAGCTGGACTGGGAGAATTTGCAGTTGCCTACCTCGATGATGTGGCCATTTTTTCAGACTCCTGGCCCGAACACCTACTACACCTGGAAAAGGTCTTTGAGTGCATCAGGCAGGCCGGACTAACTGTTAAGGCCAAAAAGTGTCAAATAGGCCAAAACAGAGTGACTTACCTGGGGCACCAGGTGGGTCGAGGAACCATAAACCCCCTACAGGCCAAGGTGGATGCTATCCAAAAGTGGCCTGTCCCAAAGTCCAAGAAGCAGGTCCAATCCTTCTTAGGCTTGGCCGGATACTACAGGCGATTTGTACCCCACTACAGCCAAATCGCTGCCCCACTGACCGACCTGACCAAAAAGACCCAGCCAAATGCAGTTAAGTGGACTGATAAGTGTCAAAAGGCCTTTACCCAACTTAAGGCAACGCTCATGTCAGACCCTGTGCTCAGGGCCCCGGATTTTGACAAGCCATTCCTAGTAACCACAGATGCATCTGAGCGTGGTATAGGAGCAGTGCTCATGCAGGAAGCAACAGATCACAACTTCCATCCTGTCGTGTTTCTCAGCAAGAAACTGTCTGAGAGGGAAAGTCACTGGTCAGTCAGTGAAAAGGAATGCTATGCCATTGTGTACGCCCTGGAAAAGCTACGCCCATATGTTTGGGGACGGCGGTTCCAACTACAAACTGACCATGCTGCACTCAAGTGGCTTCATACTGCCAAGGGGAACAACAAGAAACTTCTTCGTTGGAGTTTAGCTCTCCAAGATTTTGATTTTGAAATTCAACACATCACAGGAGCTTCTAATAAAGTTGCTGATGCACTCTCCCGTGAGAGTTTCCCATAATTCAGTAGTTAAAAAGTGTTCTTAAAATGTAGAAGTCTGTTAGTTATATACTTAGGAGTATATGTAAAGGTGTATGTGTTGTATTAATCTGTTTATTTTCAAGTTCTAGAAGGAAATCGCCGCCAGTGAGCTTCCCCACTGTCTGCAATTTGGGGGGCGTGTCATAAACAGATAGCTAAGGGTTAATGTCTCTTTCACCTGAAGCACCTGACCAGAGGACCAATCAGGAAACCGGATTTTTTCAACTTTGGGTGGAGGGAACTGAGTGTTTTTGTCTTTGTTTTCTGGCTGCCTGCTTTCTCTGAGCTTTGGAGAAGTAGCTCTACTTTCTAGTCTTCTGTTTCTAAGTGTAAGGACAAAGAGATCAGATAGTAAGTTCTATGGTTTCTTTTCTTTGGTATTTGCATGAATATAAGTGCTGGAGTGCTTTGATTTGTATTCTTTTTGAATAAGGCTGTTTATTCAATATTCTTTTAAGCAATTAACCCTGTGTTGTATCATCTTAATACAGAGAGAACATTTGTACTTATTTTTCTTTCTTTTTATATAAAGCTTTCTTTTAAGACCGGTTGGAGTTTTTCTTTACTGCAGGGAAATTGAGTCTGTACTCACCAGGGAATTGGTGGGAGGAAGAAATCAGGGGAGATTTGTGTGTTGGATTGCTAGCCTGACTTTGCATTCCCTCTGGGGGAATAGGAAAGTACTTTTTGTTTCCAGGATTGGGAACAGAGAGGGAGATTCACTCTGTTTGGATTCACAGAGCTTGTGTCTGTGTATCTCTCCAGGAGCACCTGGAGGGGGGAAGGGAAAAAGGATTATTTCCCTTGGTTGTGAGACTCAAGGGATTTGGGTCTTGGGGTCCCCAGGGAAGGTTTTTCAGAGGGACCAGAGTGCCCCAAAACACTCTAATTTTTTGGGTGGTGGCAGCAGGTACCAGATCCAAGCTGGTAACTAAGCTTGGAGGTTTTTCATGCTAACCCCCATATTTTGGACGCTAAGGTCCAAATCTGGGACTAAGGTTATTATACAGGATTTCACCCATAATGATTTATTTTAACATTATGACAACTGAGCAGAAAATTTTTTTCAATCATAAATGATCAATTGATGTTGTTCTGTGTGAACTTTTTTTTGCATCTGCCCACTGCAAGATTCCCAGTCCTCCTTCTGAAGCATCTGGTGTAGGCCAGTGTTAGACAGAATACTGGACTAGATGGACGTTGGATCTGATCCACTATGGCAGTTCCTATGTTCCAATAGCAAGGCCTTGAACAAGAGGAATAATCTTGTGCAGAAAGGAATGCTGTTGCTTGAGGAACCTGCTTGTTCCCTGGGTGCAATCAGGCATATCTATGAAGACTTCACAGCATCCAACTATACAAAAACTGTTTAGACTATTTTACGTTTGGTAAAAGTATTTGCACTGAAAATACCATATGATGTGTTTCCAATGTATTATCTGTGTGTTCAGATTGAAGAATTGTTTCTAAGGACAAAAAATCCTTTAACTTTTTCTTTGACACGATTGTCTTCACTGCCAGATAAAATGCTGGGGCACATCACTCTGCAGCTTTGCTTTAAGTTAGAGCATGTGCCCCAGGTGTAAGTACACACCCAACATCACTGGAATCATGTGGCACTGAAAGACATGAATGACAATATTAAACAACACATTTTACTGAGCTATAAAATAAATCAATTTGCATAAGTCAGGACTGTTTAACAAATTGTGGCACAATAGGATCTTTAGAACTGTTTCCTCAATTGAAGACTAAAATGATGTAAGATTATTACAGTGGTTTTGTTTCCATGATAATAAAGAATCTGCTACTGTAGATTAAAGAAAGTGTAAAAAGGCAAAACACTCTGTGGCTGACCCACAACCCACTCAGATCGTTGTGAAACTTGGGAGTCCAGTGGAAGGACAAAGCCATGTGTATAGAGGCCCTATGATTCTGGACCAACTCTATTCCAACAGCAGCCTCTCACAACAGCTCCCTGGCAGTGTGGCTTCAATACAGCTCTACAAACAAGCACACCTACTGAGCTTCAGCTGCCCCCATAATCCCCTTAAAGGATTAAGTCTTCAGTCTGTGGATTGCAGGGGACTCAAAATTAATATCGCCAAAGAGGAACTTCACCAGACATATTTGGGGACAATGTGTGGCTTAGAGAATAGAGTACTGGCCTGGGACTGAGTTCCCGGCTCTTCCACTGGCCTACTGGGTGACCATGGGCAAGTCACTTCACATCCTTGTGCCCATTTCCCCATCTGTAAACTGGGGATAACGACACCGACCTGTGAGTTCTGCTGAGGAAAAAAGTGCTATATAAGAGCTAGGTGGTGGTGGTGTTGCTATTTATTTATGTATCCTTTCATCTCCCTGCCCATCCCCAGGAAATGCCCACTGTGGGGATGCTGACACAAAGACAGCTGAACATTTCTCACATAGGTCAGTTCAGTTTTGTATGTGGAGGGGACCCACTGCATATGGCTCTTGTCTGGGCTCCCACAATTTCTGATCCTTCTTTTTTTCCTAGTGCTATTTTTGTTTTTAATGTAACGCAGACAGAAGAGAAAGCACAAGAGTGACTAACCTTCCAATTAAACATTAGAACAAATTACCAACAGCACATGACGGATTCTCCATCACTTGAATCTCTATATCCAGCCTAGATGTCTTTCTAAAAGATATGCTCTCACTCAACCGCAAGTTGTTAGGTTTGATGCAGAAATCAGTGGGGAAATTCTATGGCCTGTGGTGTACAACAAATCAGACTAGATCATAATGGTCTCCTCCTGCCTTTGAAATCTATACCTCTGACTCCATCAGTGCAGTTTTTACATATCAACATGTGAAACCTCTTGCAGAATATGTATTTTAATTTTTTTCTTGCCAGTTTAATCCTTATTACTTACTTTTCAGGAGGATCCTGATCCTGAGGACTGTAGTAATTGTATAGCATATACACTATGGATGAGATTATGATATTTTTACTCACATTGAATAGGAACTTGCATCATGAGTAGTCCAAGAAAATCAATGGGAAAACTTCTGTAGTAAGATAGTCCTCATTACTAGCAAGAATATCATAATTTAGCCCTATGTAAATACACACATATGTCATGCATATGACAAAAATGCGTGTGTCTACACACAGCTTTAGGTTTGCAATAAATTGGTAGCAATAAATAGGTCCTTGTAAATCTCTGTACACTTATGTTTTTAAATAACACTAACTAGTGATATTTTAAGAAGAGCTGCTAATTTGTGCCAGCTAACAGGTGCTGAAACAAAATCTGCTATATTTTTCTCCTTTCTCTCAGTTTTATGTAGAAAGGAGTCAGAAGACCATTAGATATAGGAACAGTCAGGCTGATCACGCCAGGAAAAAAAGAGAAAATTTAAATTCTAATATAAGCCCGTGGAAATGGTTGTAAAAGAATGGCTCACTCAATTATTTTGATTATATATCTCCTAGGAGTAGGAATTATAATCACACTAAAGATTGCAAATCTTCTTATATAAAATATCCAGCTGGTAAAAATCACTGTTGCAGGTGTTGTATGAAATATTTTATCTTTTTTATCAATCCCAAGAAGGAGCAACCATTTGAGAACTTCTCTCCCATCTTATGAACTTGAGCTGTGCTTGGATTGACAAAGAAAACTGAACATTTTTCCAAATTTGGAAAATATTGTAACTGACATTCGTAGACTGAGGTAGTCTCTCATTCCTGAACAGTTGTTTTTTTCCAATATTATGTTATGAATAGAAGAAAGAATGCAAATATCTGGGAATTTGAAACATACTTTTGGCTAGAAAAGAATTCAAACCAAATAAGTCTGCTGGGCTGGCCTTAGGGAAAATGGTACCTGGGCAAACTTGTATTTGGCACCATGGCCCCTGCTTCCTTCCTGGGCTCCAAACCCCCTCATTGCGTCCGGGCCCCACTGCCGCCTCTCCCTCCATTGCCCTGAGCTCTCTTCCATGGCCTTGTATCTCCCGCTTGCCCCACTCCTTGCCTCTTGACTACAGTGACCGCCACCACCACGGCAACCCTGGCTGTCCCCTACATTGCCCACCCATAAGGCCAGCCCTGTAGGTCTGTATACTACTACTACTAATAAATTTTAATTCTATTAAGGTCTGTTTGAAGGACGGTTGATACCTCCTATAAGAGAAAAGGAACATTAGTAAAGTAAGGTATTGATACAACAGTGTGGCAATTCCTTGGGAAAGTACTAACAAAGGAATGTGAACACAATATTAAACACCAATCACGTTTTTAGTCTCCAGCCAAAGATGCTAAGGAAGCTGTTTATTCTGTGGTCTGCCAGGCTCCACACTCTTAGCAGACAAGTCCAAAGGGGTAGAGGAGGCTGCTCAGTCATAAGGAGTGGATTCCATGACTCTGCTTGACCAGCTCCTAAGTAGAGAGACATCAGCTTGACATCTCAGCACAGAAATGGTGGGCCAGTTCCACATGGGGGAAGGAGCAAGTAAGTTCCCGCTGTTTGTTTTCTGGGGATATACTCAGTGGAGATACCTCACCCCACAGAAAGAGTTCCTGAAAAATACCACAGCTCTGCCAGGATCATTTAATACCCACTCCCAGCAATTATGAGGTAAATGAGGAAGTCTCTGATCTTTGTCTCATCTCTACCCTTTGCAATAGCTACACAGGAGTTACTGTTGCGACCCCCAGTTAGAGGAAAGTGAAGAGGATCTGCATAAAACTTCTACATAAGTGGGGTAGCCATATGCCTGTTTTTCTCCCACATCAGCACTCACAGCAGTTGCCCAAGAAATTGGTCTGAGTACCCTCCTACCCTTCTAAACTAGGATTGACCATCGTTAGGATCAGCCAACCATGATGCACAGAAAATTTGACTATATGTGACCATCTGCGGTTGCTATGGCCTGTAATACTATGTAAACTAAGCCCAGCATCCAGCTCTGTGAAAGCAGAGCTTGAGTGGTTTGTATATATTGACGGCACTCTAAGTTAAGAATTCAGCCATATAATATGTTCTTTATGGATGTATTCATAGTTTAATAAAGTAACAGTTCCCTCCGCGCATATCTAATTTTAGATTTAAAGGTGGGATTTTAGAAGTACCCTGTGCTACCTTAGCTCTGTTCCTATTGACTTTAATAGGGGCAGAGGGGCAGAAGAGCAGAGTTAGGCCAATAAGAAACTCTTTTCAAAATAGTACCTTAAATGATTTAGGTCAACAATCCTTTTCTGTTTTTCCCAAGGTGCTGTTAAAAATAAAGTTAGCCATTAGGAGTTATCATCATAATCGTTGTTGTTTGTTTAGCATCTTTGACACAGCCAAGGCTTGGATTTAACACATTACTACCAAATGTCTTAATAGGCAGTAGAGTAATTTAAGATATAAGAAAAATTGCTGCTTCCAGCACAATTTTATTTTATATTGAAACCAAACCAGGAATGGAAGTGTAGTGTCATATTGAGGATGATAGAGCCATTCTTGGGACAACAGTTCTAGTATCAGAATTTGATTTCAAGAAAACTGAGGGTAGTCAAGTCTTCAAAAAAAATCAAATTATATCACACCAAGTGTCACTAAAGGTTTAACAAATGTTTCCATCAGGGTTGTTCATTATTGCCATTTTCTTTTTCATGAATTTTAATGTTTATGAATGTAAACGATGGAAAGCAAAATTCAACTATGTTACACTAATACACCCCTATTGATGTGTTGGTATAAATGAGGCTAAAATTTGGCTTTGTTAATACCGTATAGAGACGTTTATGGTGCAAGATAAATTATATATGCTTTCAAACAGTGCTGCCAGTGCTCTCCTTTATCTTACAAAACCTCTGCTGTTGCAACATGAAACAGAGCCTATTCTCTAATGATTTAATGCTGACAAACATTCACTAGAAATATTGGTTGGTAGCATCAGATTCATTAATTTATTTTTTAAGTCAGGTTTGACGCTAAATGTCTAGTGGCTAAAGGATAACAGCTTCTGACAGAGCAAAACATCTGACATCTGGTACATTGTTAAAACTGTAGGAAACTTTCTATGGATCCAGCTTGGTAATGAATATAGTTTAATGAGCCATAACATACAGCATTTTATGTTATTAAAATTAATCTGTTTACCTTTTATTTTATTATATTGCATCTGTTTCAGCCTATCCTGCTGAAGCATAAAACTGTTTGTAAAACTGTTTTCAGAGAAGCAAACAAGTGGTCAAAGAGAGAGAATAGTGAGGTTATTTTCTATAGTTCCTCAGTGCAATAAATCCCATATGCAGTTTATGAGCCTCCAAACATTAAAGTCTACTACATCATCCAGGATACCAATTAGATTTATAATGAACCCTGTACCAATAGAACTTACAGTACTCAGTGGGCATATGTAGAGTGCCATGGAGTTAAAGAGATTTAGAATAAGAATGTATTAAATTCTGTAATAGTTGTTTGTTAAAGTTAGGGTGACCAGACATCCCAATTTTATAGGGACAGTCCTGATTTTTGGGGCTTTTTCTTATATAGGGACCTATTACCCCCACCTCCTGTCCCGATTTTTCACACTTGCTCATCCTAGTTGAAGTTTATTTTAAAAAAAAACTTGCTTTAGACTCATAAAACTTTCATTAAAGTAACAATAGTGTGAATGTGAACCTACGAAAGCAAGGAAATACAGTAGAAATGTATCAGATGTCCCATCAATTCCTTATCAACTTAACCACCATGAAACACATAAAGAGAGCTGACTATTTAAATTTCAACACATTTGGCCTATATATTGGAAGACATAGTACATTTCTTTCTTTGGCTGACAGATTCTTGTATTTGTCAGTATTAGACGAAGGTTTCTGACCATTAGGTGAGTGAAGTTCTGGAATAGCCTTCCGAGGGAAGTAGTAGGGGCAAAAGACTTTCCTGGCTTTAAGACAAAGCTTGATAAGTATATGGAGGGGATGTTATGATGGGATCGTTAATTTGGGCAATTGATCTTGAATTACCACCAGACAGGTCTGCTCAATGGTCTGCGGGGAGATGTTGGATGCGATGGGTACTGAGTTACTGCTGAGAATTCCTTCTTGGGTGCTAGCTGGTGACTCTTGCCCACATGCTCAGGGTTTAGCTGATCGCCATATTTGGGGTCGGGAAGGAATTTTCCTCCAGGGCAGATTGGTAGGTGCCCTGGAAGTTTTTCGCCTTCCCCTGCAGCGTGAGGCACGGGTCGCTTGCTGGTGGTTTCTCTGCAGCTTGAGGTCTTCAAACCATTTTTGAGGATTTCAATAACTCGGTCCTGGGATAGGGGTTGTTATAAAATTGGATGGGGGGGGGGGGGTTCTGTGGCCTGCCTTGTGCAGGAGGTCAGACTAGATGATCAGATTGGTCCCTTCTGACCTATGAGTCTATGAGTCTATGAGTATAAGTCAAAATCTTGATAATGTTTTAATTTGAGTTGGTTGAACAGTCAGAAAAAATCCTAAAATATTAACACATATATACATGTATATACTGTATAATGTATTTGTCTAATATTGTTTCACCATCTATATATCTGGCAAATGGTTGGGAAAAATGCACAAATAATTGACAGGAACAGTCAAACTTCATGAATATTATTCAATAACATCTAATTTTAATGCTCATTTTATATATGAGTTTATTTTAAGTTTGTATTAGAGGATCACATGCCTTAGAATAAATAATGCAGGTGATTTTTGCTCTAATATTGTACCTCAATTAATTCAAGCTGCTCTAATCACAAATGTAAGTAAACATACTTTTATCAGCATATTATTAATTTAGCTTTTCAACATGGTTAAAATATGAGATTTTTAGAAAGAGATTCTCTACCTTCCTGTTGTCCTTTATTTCTTCTATATGCTGGCCCAGTATCTTCAAATCCAAACCCCAGTGAACCTAACGATGTTACTTTTCAGTTTGGCTGTACTTCCAATTTGGAATCATAAGCAAGTTTTGTGATTCTGCATTTACATTCTCATCTAAACCATTTTGGCTCTCTACAGCCTCAGTATTAAACTGCATTGTGATCTGATCTTTTTACTCCACAGGTCCAGATGCTGTGGAATTCTGATGCATCTGGCATTCCCCACTGAGGTCTTATTCCTATCTACTCCCCACTAAAGCATCTGGAAGATTAAGCAGTAAGTAAATGTATCCAATCCCCTCATTCTGTGAAACAAAGAATGGAATCATGTTGTTCCATCTCATTTTTTTCCCAAGGGATATGTGATATAGCTATTTATTTATTTATTTATTTGTATTAAAGAGCTAAATACTGCTCTAACCATAAAATCAGGGAGGGCTTCATTAACCTCTTATCACCTACAACCAGGCTCCACAGTAGCCCAGCAGTTTGGAATTGGTCACATCTGGGGAAAAAGCAGAGAGGTGGCCTTACTCAGCTGCTCCAGGACAGGGTGTATCTATGTATCCCAGGGGAACCATGTGACAAACTGCAGTTGTTATGCAACTCTGACGGTGAATCCATCTCTGCTGGGTTTAAGCAGATTTCAAACACTGAACAGGTTTAATTTTGTGGGGTGGGTTGTTTTTGTATTTTTAACAATGTGTAGAAATAGTTTCTCCTCTCTCCTTCCCCTTGTCCCTGGTATGAGACAAGTTACACTGGTCTGAGCTGCAAGATAAACAATGAAGAATGGTCCAGGAGTTAGGGCACTAGTGTAGGACTTGGAAGACCTGCGTTTTCTTTCCTTCTCCAGCACAGACTTCCTGTGTGACCTTGATCTAGTCACATAGTCTTTCTATGCCTCAACTTCCCATCTGGAAAAATAATGAAACTTCCCTAACTCATGGGATTGTTATGAGGATAAACACATTAAAAATTATGAAGAGCTTTGGATATACTGATGAAAAATGCTATGTGAGAAGTAGATGGCATCATTATTCAGTCACCGATGATAACATCATCAAAGGGCATATCTGCACTACAGACTCCTTACAGCAGCATGTAGAGTATGTATGCTGCATGCCCCCCTTGTATGGATATAAATAGCAGTGTAGATGGTGAGGCACAGCTTGGGTGAATAGAGTAAAGACATACCCTGAAATATAGAGATATGCCTATCTCATAGAGCTGGAAGAGACCCTGAAAGGTCATTGAGTCCAGCCCCCTGCCTTCAGTAGCAGGGCCAAGTGCTGATTTTGCCCCAGATCCCTAGGTGGCCCTCTCAAGGACTGAACTCACAACCCTGGGTTTAGCAGGCCAAGGCTCAAACCACAGAGCTATCCCCCCCGTAGTGTACATGGCTCTCTACACACCCAAGACAATACAACTATTTTTTGCACTGTAGTGTCCCACTGCCTCCCCCATGCCTGTGTAGCTACATACCACAGTGTGGATGCATACCCGGTACATTGCTGCCAGTATGTAGTTGTACCTTAACAATGAACTTGGCCTTCAAGAGGGGTCCATACCCCAGGTCCCATTAGTGGCTAATTTCCTTCCAGATCAGGGGATTGTAGGCCTGAGACAAAGGGGTATAAATGCAGCCTATTCTTTCCTTAACAGGGAAGAAGCCGGATCTGTGTCAGGGTGGCTGCAATAAGGAGGTATTTTAATGTTAGCTCCAGCAGCAACAGCTTGCCAGTGGGATCCTCCAGGGAGAAGCTGAAATCTATAGAAAGTCTGGATAAAGGCCTAAAAGAGAGGCAGGCTAAGAAGTATGACCAGTTTCTCTAATGAAGTAACTCAGCACATGTGGAAGGTCAGAGCTTATGGTTGATTCATAATAAAATAATAAAATTCAAAACTCTGTATGAAAGAGATTTCTGAAATAGTTTTTCTATAAAATATGTAGCATATATAAAATTCATGATGGTGTAGTGCTATATTGACCCTTGTGAATAATGCTGCCATTCCAAACCCAGGCTAATAAAATGTTTATACCACACCATCATGTATTTCAAGTGTGTTACTCACACCTCCATACATATATTCGTTAATAGTCCTGATCTGTTATCATTTATAACCTCCTAAGTACTTTTGTTTTTATGTTTGCTTTGTGGCACATGATTTTCTGGAGTGATTGCAGGTCACATGGTAAAACCACTATTTCTCTTGCTAGGCATTTTGCTTTTTCCTCCTTGCTGACATCTGATCTTTGCCTGCTTCACCTGTGGTCAGATTAGATGCAAGAGACTGAGACAAAGATTTTAATTTACAGTAACAGCATGACTGGCAGATGGGTCTGGTGGAGGGCTAACAGGTGTGTAGATGCCTCTTGTTTTTGAAAACTAACCATTACAGTTTGTCAGTGGAACACTGTCACATCCCAGGGATATTATTTGAAGGAGTGGATTTTTCATAACACCAGAACTGTATGCTTACAGATGAGGAAGAAAAGCTGTGCTGATCAACACTTTGATCAAGTAAACTAAAATGCAGTAATATGTAATAAGGGAACAAAGCACATGATACTGTATAGAAAAGACTATTCAACTGATCCTTCCACCTCATTTATATATCTAGTATGTGTAGCCAGGGCCATATATTCTCCTGCTAGGGTTGCCAGGTGTCTGGTTTTCGACTGGAATGTCCAGCTGAAAAGGGACCTTGGTGGCTCCAGTCAGCACTGGTGGCTCCGGGCCATTGAAAGTCCAGTCAGTAGCACAGCAGGGCTAAGGCAGTGTTCCTGCCTGCTGTGGCCCTGCGTGGCTCCTGGAAGCAGTGGCATGTTCCCCCTCAGGCTCCTATGCATAGGGGCAGCCGGGGGCTCTGCACACTGCGCCTGCCCCAAGCGCTAGCTCTGCAGCTCCCATTGGCCAAGAACTATGACCATTGGGAGTTGCGGGTGTGGTGCCTGCAGACGGGGCAGCGTGAAGAGCTGCCTGGCTGTGCCTCCGCATAGGAGCCAGGGGGAGGAACATGCCCTTGCTTCCGGGAGCTGCTTGAGGTAAGCGCCATACAGAGCCTACACCCCGTCCCCTTCCCACACCCCACCCCCTGCCCCAGCCCTAATCCCACTCCCGCCCTCCGAACCCCTTGATCCCTGCCCGGAACACCCTCCTGCACACCAAATCCCTCATCCTCAGCCCCACCCCCGAGTTTTCACCCCCAGCCGGAGCCCTTACCCCCCCATGCTCCAACCTCCTGCCCCAGCCCTGATCCCCCCTCCCACCATCTGAACCCATCGGTCTCAGCCTGGAGCAGCCTTCTGCGCCCCAAATCTCTTATCCCTGGCCATCGGCCAGAGCCCTCACCCCTTCCCCAGCCCATATCTGGTACAGAAGAACATGAGATGGTGTCAGAGGTTAACTAAGAACAGGAATGCTTTTGGGATAGGGGGAATCTATACAGGAAGGATGGGCTCCACTTAAACCAAAGTGGATCCAGACTGCTGGCACTTAACATTAAAAAGCTTGCAAAGCAGTTTTTAAACTAAGAGCTGGGGGAAAGCCAATTGCTGCAGAGACTTCTCTTCAAGGAGAGTCTATTGATAGAGATTCTTTAGGTTTTAGTCAGGAGGAGAGGATGGAAGAGGATAAAATATGGGCCAGATCAGAAAAGAAACATTCACATAAAAAGAATCTGACACATCAGAAAAGGGCAGACATATAAACAGTGACAAGTTTTTAAAGTGCTTGTACACAAATGCTAGAAGTCTAGATAATAAGATGGGTGAACTAGAGTGCCTCATGTTGAAGGAGGATATTGATATAATAGGCATCACAGAAACCTGGTGGAGTGAGGACAATCAATGGGACACAATCATTCAGGGGTACAAAATATATCAGAAGGACAGAACAGGGTGTGTGTGTGTGTGTGTATGCGCGCGCGTGGGGGAGGGAGGAGTGGCACTATATGTGAAAGAAAATGTAGAATCAAATGAAGTAAAAATCTTAAATAATTCACATGTTCCAGAGAATCTCTATAACAGTAGGGATTTATTATTGACCACCTGACCAGGACAGTGATAGTGACGATGAAATGCTAAAGGAGATTAGAGAGGCTATCAAAATAAAGAACTCAATAATAATGAGGGATTTCAATTATCCCCATATTTACTGGGTACATGTCACCTCAGGACAAAATACGGAGACAAAATTTCTCGATACTTTAAATGACTGCTTCTTGGAGCAGCTGGTACAGGAATCCACAAAGGGAGAGGCAGTTCTAGATTTAGTTCTGAGTGGAGTGCAGGATCTGGTCCAAAAGGTAACTGTAACAGGACAGCTTGGAAATAGTGACCATAATATAATAACATTTAACATTCCTGTGGTGGGAAGAACACCTCAACAGCCCAAAACTGTGGCATTTAATTTCAGAAAGGGGAACTATGCAAAAATGAGGAGGCTAGTTAAACAGAAATTAAAAGGTACAGTGACTAGAGTAAAATCCCTTCAAGCTGCATGGACACTTTTCAAAGACACCATAACAGAGGCCCAACATAAATGTATACCCAAAATTCAAAACAAAACAAAACAGTAAAAGAACTAAAAAAGAGCCACCGTGGCTTAACAACCATGTAAAAAAAGCAGTGAGAGATAAAAAGGCATCTTTTAAAAAGTGGAAGTCAACTCCTAGTGAGGTAAATAGAAACGAACATAAACACTGCCAAATTAAGTGGCATAAGATGTAATAAGATCTTGTAAAATGTAATAAGAAAAGCCACAAAGGAGTTTGAAGAACAACTAGCCAAAAACTCAAAAGGTGGTAATAAAGTATTTTTTAACGACATCAGAAGCAGGAAGCCTGCTAAACAACCAGTGGGGACCCTGGACGATCGAGATACAAAAGGAGCACTTAAAGATGATAACGTCATTGAGGAGAAACTAAATTAATTCTTTGCTTCAGTCTTCATGGCTGAGGATGTTAGAGAGATTCCCAAACCTGAGCCGTCCTTTGTAGGTGACAAATCTGAGGAATTATCACAGATTGAAGTGTCATTAGAGGAGGTTTTGGAATTAATTGATAAATTTAACAGTAACAAGTCCCTGGGACCAGATGGCATTCACCCAAGAGTTCTGAAAGAATTTAAATGTGAAATTGGAGAACTATTAACTATGGTTTGTAACCAGTCCTTTAAATCAGCTTCTGTACCTAGTGACTGGAAGATAGCTAATGTAATGCCAATATTTAAAAAGGGCTCTAGAGGTGACCCCGCCAATTACAGACTGATATGTCTAACATCAGTACTGGGCAAATTAGTGGAAACAATAGTAAAGAATAAAATTGTCAGACACATAGAAGAACATAAATTGTTGGGGATGGTTTCTGTAAAGGGAAATCATGTCTTACTAACAAACATATGGACAAGGGGGATCCAGTGGACATAGTGTACTTAGATTTCCAGAAAGCCTTTGACAAGGTCCCTCATCAGAGACTCTTACATAAATTAAGTTGTCATGGGATAAGAGGGAAGATCCTTTCATGGACTGAGAACTGGTTAAAAGACAGGGAACAAAGAGTAGGAATAAATGGTAAATTTTCAGAATGGAGAGGGGTAACTAGTGGTGTTCCCCAAGGGTCAGTCCTAGGAGCAATCCTATTCAACTTATTCATAAATGATCTGGAGAAAGGGGTAAACAGTGAGATGGCAAAGTTTGCAAATGATACTAAACTGCTCAAGATAGTTAAGACCAAAGTAGACTATGAAGAACTGCAAAAAGATCTCACAAAACTAAGTGATTGGGCAACAAAATGGCAAATGAAATATAATGCAGATAAATGTAAAGTAATGCACATTGGAAAAAATAACCCCAACTATATATACAATATGATGGGGGCTAATTTAGCTACAGCTAATCAGGAAAGCGATCTTGGAGTCATCGTGGATAGTTCTCTGAAGACATCCACGCAGTGTGCAGCAGCAGTCAAAAAAGCAAACAGGATGTTAGGAATAATTTAAAAAGGGATAAAGAATACAACGGAGAATATCTTATTGCCCTTATATAAATCTATGGTACACCCACATCTTAAATACTACATACAGATGTGGTCTCCTCATCTCAAAAAAGATATACCGGCATTAGAAAAGGTTCGGAGAAGGGCAACTAAAATGATCAGGGGGTTGGAACGGGTCCCATATGAGGAGATATTAAAGAGACTAGGCCTTTTCAGCTTGGAAAAGAGGAGACTAAGGGGGATGTGATAGAGATATATAAAATCATGAGTGGTGTGGAGAAAGTGAATAAGGAAAAGTTATTTACTTGTTCCCATAATATAAGAATTAGAGGGCACTAAATGAAATTAATGAGCAGCAGGTTTAAAACAAATAAAGAGAAGTTCTTCACACAGCATACAGTCAACCTTTGGAACTCATTGCCTGGGGAGGTTGTGAAGGCTAGGACTATGACAGGGTTTAAAAGAGAACTAGATAAATTCATCAAGATTAAGTCCATTAAAGGCTATTAGCCAGGATTGATAAGGAATTGTATCCCTAACCTCTGTCTGTCAGAAGGTGAAGATGGCTGGTAGGAGAGAGATAACTTGATCAGTACCTTTTACGTTCACTCCCTCTGGGGCACCTGGCATTGGCCATTGTTGGTAGACAGGATACTGGGCTGAATGGAAATTCAAGGACCTGCAGAAAATTTTGAACATTTTATAAGAGCTCTGCATATGTTAACTGAAAACTCTGATTTTTGGGAATGCAAAACATGAAAACATTAGGTTGGTTATTCAGTTAATAGTATAGCTGCTCCAATTAGAGAGAGCTCTAACCCTACACACATCTATTCAAATAGCAAAACAGTCTGAACTGGTGAAACAGCAAGACCTAGAGCTACTTGACAAGCCTGAAAAAACTGAAACTAGCCTACAAAGTGTAAACAGACCCTTGAATGTTAAAAGTCATTATCAGAAAATCTCTGAGGCAAGGAATGAGAATCCCAAGGCTAAAAGGGACAGATTCCAGTCTATATGCACAATGTGTGGAAAAAGTCATATCCCAAGAGATGCTGCTTGTCCAGTCAGAGGCACACTGTGTAATACATGCATGAAATATGGACATTTTGCAGCTGCTTGCCTCACTAAAGCAGTCAGAGAGTTGACTCATATTACATACAATTAAGAGCCGTTGTTCTGGCATTTATCCTTGTGATTACACAGAACCTGCCTGGAAAGTGAAACTGAATATTCGTGGTAAGATTTTTTACTTTAAACTTCACTCAGGAGCTGACGTCACAGTCTTCTCAGAAAGGACTTAAAATCACCTTGAACCCCTCCCAGAGTTGAAATCACCTGACACAGTTCTGACTAGCCCTGGAGGTATTCTGAACTGCACTGTCCAGTTCACCACAGAAACCACTTACAAAGACCAAAGCCATGTATTCAGAGAGCATGTGATCCAAGATCAACTGTGTTCCCAGCCGCAGTGTGGCAGCCATGATGGGCCTAGTAAGAAAGGTGGAAGACCTCCATGGAGGATTTGATAATATTGGACTTTTGAAAAGAGATCCATTACAAATCAACTTGAGACAATGCTGAATCATGCAGTGTGCAAACACCTCTAGCTGACAGACCTGCAAATTCAGAGGACGACATTGCTTGGTAACAGTGGACTATTTACCAGGTATATAGAAATAAGGTACTTGAAAGACATAACATGTTGCGGTGTTATTGAGAAACTGATGTGCAATTTTGCTAATTTTAGAATTCCAGAACAGCTGGTACAGAAGGGATGGCACATGCTTCTTCTTAAGCCAGACCAACATGAACCACTCCATCTGGACTGTGGAAAATTGTATGCTCCCTCATTAGGCCCTGAAATGTTAACTTTTCATCTGCCATTTGTCTCTCACTTTGTAGAACCATGGACCAAGGACACTATGGCTAATTGAATAACGTTAGTCCAACGCTTTATTCAAAGAATTGTGACACTGATTGAATAAATGATAACATCTATTGACAAAATATTCAGCCATCTCTCAAGATGGCAAATTTCTTCTGAGTAACTTACACTCATTTGGCCGGTAAGGTTTACTTATTGGCTTTCCCCAGTATTTTGTACAATCCAGCAAAAGGGCTCAAGATTTTGAACCAAAAGAAACCCAAGTCCTATGGTCTGATGTTGGGGAAGCAGGAACCGTGTTTCAGCCCTGGCCAAACATATGGTGGAGATGATTTGGGGCTAGGGGGAAGAGGATAGCAGGAGGAAAGAGAAAAGAAAAAAAAATGAGAGAGGGGAAAAGAATCTGCTTTATCTCCTCTCAACATGGGATGGGAAATTAGCTGCATTTATGTAAAACATCTCCTAAAAGATTCTTTTTAGAAAGCCAAAGTCAGGACTGGGCTTAGGGATATGCCTTTCCAAAGGGCATAGAAGGTGTTTAGCGTATTCCCGGGGAGACATTCTGGCTGCCATGTCCCAGTTTTGGGTTCTTTGGGTTCTCGTCCTATTCCTGATCCGCACAGTTAGTCCACCTTATTTCCCAGGTCAGTGAAATGAAAATATAGACCTACCAGCCCACATGAAAGGAGAGTTAATTACAAATTGTACCAACCATGTAACTTTTTTAAAAGGTGTGCATATATCAGTTATATAATGCAATATTTAAGCAAGTGGGCTAATTAGATTGATGCATATGCAAATGTAATTAAGGACATATATGCAAATAAGACTCATCTTGATAAATATTGCACTAATTCCATAACAAGGATGACATTTAACAAGAAGTGATTGCTTAGAGGTGTTTTTAATTGAAACAAAGTTGTTCTTGCCACAGATATTTGAAGAATATGCATGGTGGCATATTATTTCTGTTTCCAAAAAAACCCAAAATGGTCCAACCTTAAGATTCAGCTGTTTGAAACACTGAGGGACAGACTGTGGCTCTAAGAACCTCCACAGTGCATCACCTGGTGCCAGGTATTCACTATGCTAAGGGATAGATTGTGACCAAGACCAGCATGAGTGCAGCGGCTCTAGGGTAATCAAGAAGTCTCTCTAACCTCCCCAGGATGGCTGTGTAGAAGTTGCACACAACAGCAGTCCATCCAGGATCTGGAGAAGGAGGCAGCAGTTGGAACAAACAGCAAAAAGCAGTTGGTCATTGTTTCCATTGACCCCCGTACCACCTGTTGGAGTGAGGCCAGCATACTGACAAGGAGCCACTGCTCCAACCTCAGAGAAGGAATAGATTGCACACTCTTCTTCAACCTTCATGCACAAGGAGAATAGACCTTGAGACATTTTCTTACAGTTGCATGATCTCGCTAGTGTTCTTCTTCATTCTACTCAGGGCTGTGGATTAAAAACCACAATCAAACCCCAAGGATTTGGCCTGCTATATCTTCCATATGCTTCTAGCTAAAGTAGTTCTACTCTGCAAAACAAAGAAAGTAATTGTACATCCCTCTAGTTACTCTACTGGGACAGCTACACCAGCTAATAGTAAAGTAACTCCCATAACTGGACAATTTTTATGTATAGGTGTATATATTGTCTACTACCATGTTTAAAGTAGTGACCAGAAAGACATGCTGGACAGAGCAAGTGTAAAGCCAGAAACGAGCCTAATTATGACAGCATGTCATTATTATAATTATAAACCTAATTAGATTAAACATAAACAAGGCGAGGATTCACTTGGTTAATTTTCTCAATATTGCAGTGTTCTACCAGGAGATAAAATTTCCAGACAGATGACATTTAGTAAATGTAAATTCTTGTTCTGCAAAGGCCTTGGATAGTTTAATACATAATAGACCTGTATTGAGAAAATCTCATGCGCGCGCATACACACATAGTTTATATGTTCCAGTGAGAAATGTAAGCCAAATGTATTTTGGCTGAAAACCGAAAAATTTTGTTTTGGCAATACTGATTGTAGCTCAGCTGCCTTATTCTCCCATTTCCTATAGGCTAGATTCCCTGGTCATATGATATTTCTTGTTAAGTGCCATGGTCTCTCTCAATTGTAAAGGGAGACAGTTGCATCATGGGAGATGTAGTCTATCTGGGAAGCCCAGTCTATTGATGAGAATGGGGATGAGGTGACTGAACTACAACTCACATAAGGAGCTATGATAGTACTTCAGAATCGTATTTCAATTTTGGGGTAAGTCTTTTTCTTATGAAAAATCAAACTGCAGAAAGCAGACACTTGTAGAGAAAAAAATATATATTTTACATTTTTTGTCAAAAAAATTTTTTGATGGAAAATGTATGACCAGCTTTAATACAAGTCCAAACTTCTAAAGCACAAATCCCACTAAGAAGACAGGCAAGATATTGATGCACTTCAAATAACAGGATGTGGTTTCAAGTAAGGTGGAAAAAATCAGGTCAGAACTAAAATACTAACATCCTTGCTTTCTGGATTTGTTTGATGTGCAAGGAGGAGAACTGAAATGTGTGATATTGTAAAAGGGCAGTAGCTGATTATGTGCCAAATTCCTGTGTAGGAAAGCACAATTTCAGGTATTAGTATGGTACAGAAATGAATTTTGAGAACAGAATGGTTCAGTGTGTATGAAATAAAAGTACTGCCATGGAAATACAAGAATGTTAGAATTAGTACTGACTTTCTAATTATTGCTTGCAGACTGTTTGTCAACCAAAGAGAAATGATTAGGGATTAGATTTGAGCATGTGTCTTAAATCTCAGAGAATGGTTGATTAATATTTGTAATTGTGTGGCCTTTCTAATGTAGGAAACATAGGCCGTATTTGAATTTAGGCCTGAGTTACTTTGGCTGGCCAAATATTTGTTAGCATTACAAAAAAATTCTTGAAGCAGCTTTCTGTAACAGAATATTTCAGTACCGTGAATGGGAATTTACTATTAATTTAATAACGCCAGTAAAAATTAACAATGTGATACAAAAGGCTCCTGAGTTTAAGCCATGTCTTTTTATTAATTTGTATCAACAATTTTATTAATGTAAATGTCAAGAAAATGAGTTTTGATGTATGAAAATTACCATCCAGTGCTCTGTATACTCTACCATCATTATCAAATATTATGTGAAAGGGACCACAACATCCACTGAAACCAACTGCTTCCCAAACCTTAGTCAATACACCCAGCCTGCCCAAAATTAACTTGGGAAAAAATGACTTTTGTAACTTGACTTGAAGGTCACCAAATCCAGGAACTGGTGGACCACATGATGAGAGAGAAGAGTGTTCCAGAGTTAGATCCAATCACCAAGAATATTCTGCCCCCAGAAGATGCACAACAGCCTGAATCTGAGGCCTTGGCTACACTGGAACTTTATAGTGCTGCAACTTTCTCACTCAGGGGTGTGAAAAAAACACCCCCCTGAGCGCAGCAAGTTACAGCGCTGCAAATCGCCAGTGTAAACAGTGCCCCAGCACTGGGAGCGCAGCTCCCAAAGCTGCAAGCTAATCCCTATGGGGAGGTGGAGTACCTGCAGCGCTGGGAGAGCTCTCTCCAGCACTGGCGCTGCGACCACACTCGCACTTCAAAGTGCTCCCGCGGCAGCGCTCCTGCGGCAACGCTTTGGAGTTTTGAGTGTGTGGCCAAGCCCTGAATCTTTCCTGGGCTGTCAGACATTGCTTAGAACACAAACAAGTCTTGTCATTCCAGTCTATGATGGACTGCTCTTTGCAGGTCCTCTTTAAGTCCCATATGTTTCCCCCTCTAGGCAGGAGTGGCTCCAGGGTTTCTGGTGCCCTAGGCAGAATTCAGGGGGGGCGGCATTTTGTGCGCTCCCCACAGGGCATGTGGGAGCTTCTGGTTCCACTCCCATCTCGCCGCCAAAGAAGGACCCGCCGCCGAAATGCCTTAGGCGACAGCGGCAGTCATTGAACTGCTCAATTGCCTGCCGCTGTTTTTCGCGGCATGTTGTCAGAAGGTCCTTCTTCGGCGGCACTACGGGAGCAGAACTGGAAGCTCCTATGCACCCCGTGGAGAGCGCACAAAATGCCGCCCCCTGAATCCTGGCGCCCTAGGCAATCGCCTAGGGTCACCTAATGGAAGCGCCGGCCTTGCCTCTGTGTGCCTTTCATCAGAGGGATTCTTTCGGTCATACCCTTTCATATGTTCCTCTAGCTACCCAATGGCACGCCTGCTATGGCAAACATATCAGCTTTGTTCTTAACACATTTCCCTGTTATTTCCATCATCTTTTCTGATTAACCCTGAGGCTAAGATGTTGTTTAACTGACATTATTTACTTCTGGGGTAGCCCCATTGGCTATTCCATCATTGTTGTGATACTACAGGCTACAGAGGCAATCAGTCACGGTCTGACCTCAGACCAGTGTGAATTAAATTTGGTGTAATTTTGATCAAAATGTAATCGACTGTATGAAAAATAAAAATGAAGACATTAATCAAACTATCAAACATAAGGGCTGTATAGTTCAAACAAATCTTGTCCTCTAATTTGTATTAAGATATGCTCCTTTATTCTAATTAAGTTTTAGGCAGCTTTTCAAGTATTCCATTTTAAGAAGGATTTTTCCATTGTGATTTAACAACATTTAAAATCACTCTCCTTCAAATCATGATACTTTGACGGCCTGTATAATGTTCAGTCCTTCACAGAAAGTAACATCATAATGCAGTGAATTGGCTGTCTTTGTGTACTGCCTCCTACTGAATGGAATCAGAACTTTCACCTCTGTGTGTTTCATAGGCCTGGATACTGGAAGGGTTTGTAACTGCAAAGTTAAATTGGGCTTTTACTGGGGTTTTATCCCTAACTCCTCTGTCATCCACACAGAAATCTAAATGGCTCAGATTTCTAACATGACTTTGCACTGTGATCAGGGATGGGAGTCATTTTTGCCTCTACATAGGTGGCATCTTTTCTCCAAGCTACAAAGGGATCATCAGTGCTGGCAGGCATTGGGTTTATTATTATTTTTCAGACTAATTAATTCCTCAAAGTATCCAGTGTTTTCAGCCAAAAGAATCAGATTTAATCATAATAATTTGAGTCTGAAAGCACTCATTAAATTAGAGTTCAGATTAAATTATAGTCTTCCAAGGCTGTCTCATTTCTTTAAAGAAAAACAGTTTTTTTTCTCAACAGTACATCAGAGATAACAGAAATCTTTTGCCACTTTGCAGTGTTATGCAGCAAATCAACATAATTTCCATTACAATACATTCTACAGCAATAGGGAGATTGCGAACATCTGTAAGGTCTCTTCCTGCCAAGCAGGATCCATGTGAGTTTAAACCACAAGTCTGTTAATAACAATCTGCAAATACATTTGAAACATATGGATGCTGAAGTATGAGACCGTGAGCCATCTGGTCATCATATGTTTTGCTCTGCATGCTTGAATTGGTTTGTCAAGGGTTTCAAACTCTTTCTGAAGGATTATTAAACAAGATGGAAACAGAAGAGTGCAGCAAGCTAATAAAAAGTCTGAGCCCCTCTTTTGGATTGGTCTCCTTAGGCATTAGCTGCAGTGCTATGAACTGGCTGTCTATATGTATTGCCTTCTACGGAATGGAATCAGAATGGCACTTCTTTATAGTCCCTCTTATAGTAGGGTATTTCTACACTCGATAGTTAAACCAGGCTGTTACCCTGGGTTAGCTTTAACCCTCTACCATGTGCACAGGAATAACCTCTGAAATTAAGCCCAGGCTAGTTTACTCGGGAGTGTATAGAGGAAAATATTAGAAATTTGGTTGCAACCTACCCATTTTTTAGTGAGGATGGACACAGGCAAAATCACTTGAGTTCTGTAAGTGGACAATGCCTTCCTGCAATTCCCAGTGAAGGACAGATAACTTCTCCCACAATTGACACAAGTGACTAGGAAAGAATCCAGAGCTGGTCATAAAATTTCCATAACTTTTGACAGAAAAATGGAGGGAATGAAAATTTGTGCTAAAAATCTCTCTCTTTTCCCATCTCCCCTTCATCATTCCCCCATGTTTTTGACCATCTCGGCTTTCTAGGTTCTTCTACAACTCCCATCATACTGACACCTCAGCACCTCTCGGAATTAAAGTGTACACACAAGGATTTCTCTTTCTCTTTCACCTCCTTTCAAGTCTTCTGGGATAAAACTTATCTGTTTATTTTAAAGAGAGAGAGAGAGAGATATCTGAACTCCTGAGTTGATACCATTTGGGTGTGGAGCATTAATAGACCTAGCATGAGGGCCTCATTTGTTGATGAAAGGCTTTGTCAAGCAGGCGGCCAAAGAGAGACAAGTATCAGGGGGTAGGGCTAAGATGCACATATCAAATCTCAGCCAAGATTACAAAGCAGGAGCTCCAGTGTCTGAATGCCAGATCTAATACCGACCCTGTCTCTGTGGCCTGACACACATGACTCAAACTTTTGTGTGCCTCAGCTTCCGTGTGTGGAAAACAGGAAAGATGATCCTTGCCTACCTTACAAGGCAGTGGTGAAGATGACTATGAGTCAGACAGTGGCAGGGAAAAGTGTAAGGAGCCTTCCCCGCATACTATAGCCCTGTATGAGGGGCAGTCACAGTGAACTATCTATTTTCAGTCATTAGTTGCTTTTAAGAAGGGGGGGAATCATACTACAGGAAAAAAAAAACAGTATTATACTATCATGAACTGCTCTCAGTGCAAGTCACGCCAAACAATGGAGAGGAACAGGGACATGTCCTGCCTTGACATCACCATGCAGTGGTTTAGAGCACTGGCTGGCTATGAAGGGGAGTGCAAACGGCACCCTCTGTGCACTTGAGAGCTCTGGGAAATATTATGCCCCTCAGTCAGGGGACATCATGTTTTGAGGAGCTCCCCTTGTGTTAGAGTGGTGCCACTCTGCCAAGAACACAGCCGTCTTACTGGCACAGCAAGTCCTTTGCTATGTATTTTGAAGATAAACTGTTTGGCCCTCAGTCTCTCTCTTGCCCTCCCTGGTTTGCGTATTATTAGTGAGTCACTTGGAAGTGCCAGCCGCCAAAGGAGGAGAAAGAGGCATTAATAGTTGAGGCTCTGGAATGGTCAGTCAGTGGCACCTAAAAGTAGATGCTGTATGTTGATTGGGAAGTACAGAGATATTTCCATTTTTAGTCCTGATGCACCAGCAGAGTGCCTGGTTAAGAACAGCTCAGATCAAAAGGTTACCATTTTTCCTCCATGTTGCTACATTCTTTCCTGAGAGAACTGTCTATACTCCTTCAGTCTCTCCCCCATTCTTTCCCATATTGGCTGTCACACAGTGGAAACTGCAGCTGTTAATCTGTGTTCAGGTGTAATGGATCAATTGATTAATTCATCTCTGTTACTATGTACCTTCATTCCCCAGGGAGGAAGTTCCATTAGGGAGGTATTCCTTGATTGCCTACAGGATTGGAGGGCATTTAATTTAGTACAAGTTATTCAGGATTGGGAATAATTTGTGTGTAGGCAGTTAAAGCCTAATCCAAAAAGTTAGAAGGGAAAAATAATCCAAATGTAGATGCTTTTGGGGGGCTAGGCTTGCATGTCTGGACTTTTTGAATAAGATTTTTAAAACCTGGTCTCCTTTGTTATGCTCACAATTTTCAGCTAAATTTTGTTCCCATAAATATTTGTGATGAGACTATCATTTGGGCACAGTCTAAAACAAGCTATTAATTTTTCTTTTTGCAGTCATTTATTTTCAGTTTGCTCCAGAGCTATTCCTTTAAAGAAGGAAGGTTTGATTCAATAGATGCTGTAAAGCAAATCCCTCCTAGAATAATATTTTTTTCCACACTTGACTGAGTATCTTAGAGCTGTAAGTATAACCAATTGCACATGGTGCTATGAATACTTGCTGTCTTTATGAAGAATACTCTCTTGAAGTAACCCAAGACATATGCCTGTCAAGATCCTTGTAATCATCCAAGTTTTATGGTCTTTATTGGACTGGAAATTTTTCAATTAAACAGACAATTGCTGTTGGGGACAGTACTGAGAACAGTGGAAAATGCTGCATTCACATAAAAAGGGTCTTAAACATTCTCTCTCAGAAGCTCCATTACAGGTATGTAGGCAGTGATGTATAATCAAACTGGAAAATAAGTTATGTAGTCAGAGTAATATCGGAATAGTCTGATGTGTGTGTCGCTAATACAACTGTGCCTTTTTTATTTGATTAGCAGATAAAATGTTGCTGAGAAACATGTAAATCATCACTGCATATTGCTGCTGAGTGTTTTACGTAACTTCACTTTTTTTAAACAGTTTTTTCTTAATTCATTGGTGTGTCTGATGTATTGGGAGAAAAAAAATGCTTTGGGTAATGTTGGCCATGGTGCAGTCCACAAATCCAGTCATATGTAAATTAGGGATGGGTGAACTATTTGAGAGTGAGGAGAATGTGAGAATTGCCTCAAGCCAAGCCTAAGCCAAAGTGTTTTTTTTCCTAGTTTGAAATAGCCTTCTTTAAATGTTTATGTATATCTATGCTGCTTAGCAACTGAAAAGTTCAGAAGAGGAAACATTTGGAATGTAACTATGGGCCTAATTGTGTTCTCACTTATGCTTATTTTGATTGTGTGTGATTTTTTCCCATGGATTTCAAGGTTGTTACTCCTGGGTATATGGATGTAAGAGAATCAAGCTGTTTTATCCTATTTTGTTCTTACAGCAAATAGTACTGAGAATATCCCAAGAAAGCTCATTTTTCTCGCCAGGTTTCCTGATCAGTTCCAAAGAGGCTTGGAAAAATTTGGGCTAATCATGATGGACCACTAATGTTTGGTTACATTGATAATGTAAATCCCAAGTTGCTAGACTCATATAACAGAAGGCAAGAATCTGCCCCCAAGTGTCTGAATACTAAATTCAACTAATCAACCTTGTGAGGTTCTCCATCACTAAGTGTAAATGAGGTAGTGTTGCGTGGAGGGAAATGTAATCACTGAATAGCATGTAACATATAGAAATATGAGGAAGATACTATATACATATATTTGGCCGAATTTTGCCTTCTGTGACAGTGAAAGTCTTGTCTCACATGAGTTGTTCCTCAGATGATATAGAGAACTGTGACATCATCCTGGGAATTAGCTCTTCCAGCCTGAAACGCCCTCTGCAGGCCGATATCTCACTTGCCACTGGCCCCCGTGTCCCTCCTGCACCCCGGTGCCTTTTACATCAGGGTTCTGCCCCCAGTGGTAACCCACAATCTGGGTCTCCCCACCCAGGGAAACCCCCAACCCTCTATCCCCACCTTTCCTCAGTGGCTACTGCCAGTCACCATCTAGCTCCAGCTCACTGGGGTGGACTGCAGTCTGTAAACCACTCATCATCTGCAAGGGGGATTAGGACCTGCTGCCTTTGCCTATCTCTGGGCTGCCCCTCTGCAGTCCCAGTACCTATTTGACCCTTTTTTCAAGGCCTGCAGCCTGGGGTTTTTCCTGGCTGGAGATCCCAGATCCCTCTGCCCTTCCCCAGTACTGCTCCACCTCAGGTACCTTTCTCAGCTCCCAGACAGCCAGGCCCTTCTTTTTCAAGAAGCGAGAGAGAGAGTATGTGTTAGCTTCTGGCCCACTGCCCTTTTATTAAGGGCCAACTGGGCCCTGATTAAACTGGCCACAGCTGTGGCTGCTCTCCCCATCAGCCTACCCTTTCCCCCACCCTAGCCCTCTCCCAGGGCTGTTTTAAGCCCTTCAGGGCATGAGAGAGGTGACCACCCCGCTACAAGAACCGTCTACCTTATGCAATCAGATAGACATGTGGACACAGGGTTTAAAACTTTGCCATCCTAATCTGCAAGGGTTTATATCCACTTTCTATTCACTCTATGCAGGCATCAATGACTGCGTAAGGTGCAAGGCAATGGAATCTCAGTCCCACTGTGTTTGGTTCAATGTAGAAATATTAATATTGCTCCAAGTTCTACTCTCCAAATTATGATATTTAAAGTTCATCTACACTGCAGTTGGAGTGTGTGATTCCAGCACATGTGAATGTGCCTGAGATAACTTTAATCTAGCTAGCTGAATTACTGATAGCTATGAAGCCACGGTAGCTTGGGTTTCAGCACAGGACGTTGGGTACTTTCTTGGGCAGCTAACCCGTGCTCCTGTGGTTTCACTGCTCCAGTACCTGTACTAGCTAGATTAAAGCTAGTTCAGATATGTCTAAGTGAGCTGCATGGTTGCAGTGTAGATATACTCTTAGGGTATGTCTACACTATGAAATTAGATCTATTTTATAGAAGTTAATTTTTAGATATCGATTTTATATGGTTGATTATGTCCACACTAAGCTCATTAAGTCGGTGGAGTGCATCCTCACTACCATGGCTAGCATCAAGTTACAGAGCAGTGTACTGTGGGTAGCTATCCCACGGTTCCCACGGTCTCCACTGCCCATTGGAATTCTGGGTTAAGCTCCTAATGCCTGATGGGGCAAAAACATTGTCATGGGTGGTTTGGGTACATGTCGTCAGTCACCCCTCCCTCCATGAAAGCAACGGCAGACAACTGTTTCGTGCCAGACACCTGGGCGATTAGAAGAGCACAGCAAGTCATGCTGCACATCAGAGAGGCTTTGAAAACCAGCTTCATAACTGGCTAGGCTTTGGTGTGTCAGTTGTGTGTGTTTCTGCTTGATGCAAACCAACCCCCTTTGTTGATTTTAATTCCTTGTAATCCGACCACCCTTCCGCCTTCGAAATAAAGTAACTATTGTTTGGAAACCATGTATTCTTTCTTTATTAATTAAAAAAAATGAGATGACGGACAAAGCCCGAGTGGGGTGGAGGAGGAGGGAAGGACAAGGCCACATAGCTTATTGTAGCCACACAAAAATCAAACTGTTTGAATGACAGCCTTCTGTTACTCGGGCCAGCCTCTGGAGTGGAGTGACTGGTTGCCTGGAGCCTCCCACCCTGTGTTCTTGGGCACCTGGGTGAGGAGGCTATGCAACATGGGGAGGAGGATAGGTGGTTATACAATGGATGCAGTGGGGATCTGTACTCTTGTTGGCTTTCCTGCAGCTCCAGTAGATGCTTCATCATATCCGTTTGCTCCTCCATTAGCTTCAGCATCACGTCCTGTCTTTGCTCTTCGTGCTCACTTAATTCTTTCCTGGCCCCTGCCACTGAATGCCTCTGTGCATTAAGCTGTCCCCTATCAGTGCAGCAGGACTGCATGAGCTTGGAAAACATGTCATTGCAAATGCAGGTTTTTTTTACTTTCTAATCTACGATAACCTCAGGGACGGAGATGATATGGGGAGCATAGAAACATTCTACACTCTATGATTCTGGGGGGACTGCACGGTCACCTGTGCTGCTGAGTTTGCCACGCTGACCAAACAGGAAATGAAATTCAAAAGTTCCTGGGGATTTTCCTGTGTACCTGGCAAGTGCATCAGAGTTCAAAGTGCTGTCCAGAGCGGTCACAATGGAGCAGTCTGGGATAGCTCCCAGAGGCCAATACCGTCGATTTGCATCTGCACTACCCCAAATTCGACCCAGCAAAGTTGATATTAGCGCTACTCCCCTCACCGGGGAGGAGTACATAAGTCTATTTTAAGAGCCCTTTAGGTCAACGGAAAGGGGTTGGTTGTGTGAATGCATTCGTTTTTAAATCAACCTAATGCAGCTAAATTCGACCTAACCCCATAGTGTAGACCAGGCCTTAGATACTCCAGTGATAGAATAGATGGAATGGACACACGTTGTGGAAATACCAGCAGAACAGCCCCAAGAAGGCACTCTCTTTCTAGACTTTTTTTTTGATTGTTTATTTTCACAGCTAGGTTTAACTGCTTTTAATTAATAAATACTGGTGTATTGTTACACTGATAAGACTCTAAAGGACAAGTCTATCAGGACAGATCCTGTGCCATGGGTACTGGTATATAATATCCTGAATGTTGTGCAGCCTTTTTGAGGTTGAGGACCATTTATTTATCACCCATATACCGCTGATAGACTTCTAACTGTGCTGCAGGGATTTGATCAAACTATGCACCATCTGCATAGCTTGTGAGTCTTATCCTCCCCCTCTTTCTCTCTGAACCTGACTTTGGCCACAATGTGATCTAGAAGTGTGTTGCTGCTAAGTGCCTTTTTGGCTTAGGGTTCTTTGTGTCTCATGGTTGGTTTGAGAGTTACTCTAGGTTCTTTGATGCCCCGGCAAGATTTTGATGAGGTGCTGGAGATAACCCAAGTGGGTTGTTACTGATGAGAACTGTTGTGAGCAACTCTCTAAGGACAAGAAAGTGAGTCAGTGGAACAGACTCCATCCTACAGCTCCAGAACCCATAGGCTGCCTGCTGCAAGTCACTCTTCTGAAGAATGTTCCTGCCACCATCATTCCTGTTCACCTCATAGTTTGGCATGATTTATTTAGGATAAATATTTGTGCTATTTGTAGAACATCAGAACTGTTCATGAAGTTTGTGCCGGGAACTATGAAACTGACATTGAGACAAAAAGCATCATATGCTGCTTATGTGGTGACTAGTAATGAAAGGAAAACAAGCTTGCGACCTTATCTCTAAGTGTATTTATATGCATTCAAGTGGGAAATAGAAAATTTAATTTTGATCACTAACTGTTCACTCATATTCAGACTATATTGCTCCAACAACTTGTTATTTTTCTCTGATAACTTAGAAGTCTTCATTGATTTAGATAATGAAGAAAGATGTTCCGTATTATGGTGCCAATATAAAATGTATAGATGGCAGCAAACAAATGTTGATCTGTTGTACTCACTTGCTCTCATAGTTGCATCTAATTACTTCACATCTGTATTTGTGAACTAATGTGAAGAATTCCGTGCTCATCTGATGATTTCTTCAACAGAAGAGAGAAAAAGTTTAATTGTTTTTCCTCTGCAAAATATTGTAGCCTCAAGGTATTTGAAAGAAGGAGGCAAGACTACATTACCTTAAAGAATCCAACAGACTTGAAAATAGCCCTGTGATGGAGTTTGCAAATCCCACACTGAGCAGAAAAGGGATAACACAGGTGCTGTGGGCTCAATCAGCCACGCCTTCCATCACCTGCAAGAGCTGTCAGGCTTGGAGGATATGGTTAAAAGGAGAGAGCCAGCTCTCTTGAGAGGAGGCTGAGGAAGAGCAGAATTCTTACACTAACTCCCTGAAGGAAGGTCTGACTGGAGCTAGACCACAGGGTGCTAGAGGCTCCCTGAGAGAAGGTAGGCCTGGTGTTGGAGTATTGCATTTTCTGTTCTACCTGGGACCTGTTTACGGTCTGAGTGGCACTGCTTCAGATCACACCTGTGCTTCCACCTCCAAGGTGGTGATCATCTTCAATAAGCATTTGTTAGTTTGCCCCCTATCAGAGTACATGTCATGATTTGTCATGAGCCCCAAAACGACATGGTCACAAGCCTTCATGCTGCAGGACCTACTCTCCTCTAGTTGAGAACAAGTTATGCCACTCACCAAAAAAGCACTTTGTTAATTTTTGCGTTCCTGCAACCTCTCTCTTAAACCACCTGCAGTCCAGTCACTGGGGAACAGGGAGTCCATTACAGCATTACTGTTCAGTCCTGCTGATACAAAATCATTTAATTTAAAAGAGAAGTCTCATCGCTACTAAAAAAAGGGATAGGAGCTACCTCTTTTACAGAACTTAGCAACAAGCCTTGATCTTTCTAGTGCTATTCTAATATAAATGAATAGTAATAGAAAATTCCACTCAATTCCTTACAATAAAAATGAGGTGGATAGAAGTTCCTTTGTAGTACCATTCCTAGATACTACTGTGTTAGGAGCATTGTAAATGCATAGACTAACAATCACATATTCAACAATCATATTGTGATCTGACTAAACAAAAGAAAATTGATTCTGATAGTGCAGGAATTTCGCCTGGGAAATAACTGTTGCTTTGATCTCCTTGATCTACTTTTCTCCTCAAAAATGTCTTGACAGACTATAAAGGGGTTTTTTGATGGTTAAAAGTGAATTGAAATGTGCATTAAATACAAAACCCTGCTTGTACTATTTAAGGATCCAATCCCGAAGCCTTTATTATCTTGAGCAATCCTATTAAAATCAGTGGTAGTGCTCATGTGAGTAAGGGTTGCAGGATACAGCCCATACTTGTTAACTGAATCATAGAAACATAGGACTGGAAGAGACCTTGAGAGGTCATCTAGTCCAGTCCCCTACACTCAGGGCAGGGCTAAGTATTATCTGGACCATCCCTGACAGTTTTTTTGTCTAACCTGCTCTTAAAAACCTCCAATGATGGAGATTCCACAACCTTCCTAGGCAATTTATTACAGTGCTTAACCACTCTGATAGTTAAGAAGTTTTTCTGAATGTCAAACCTAAACTACCCATGCTGCAATTTAAGTCCATTGCTTCTTGTCCTAACCGCAGAAGTTAAGGAGAACAATTTTTCTCCTCCCTCCTTGTAACAACCTATGTACTTGAAATCTGTTATCATGTCCTCTCCTCAGTCTTTTCTTCTCCAGACTAAACAAACCCATTTTTTTCAATCGTCCCTCAGTGATCAAGTTTTCTAGACATTTAATCATTTTTATTGCTCTTCTCTGGGCTTGCTCCAATTTGTCCACATTTTTCCTGAATATGGGGGTAGATTTACAAATGATACATTTTAATATAGACCATTTGAATACTGTTTTTTTCCTTGTTCATGACAAGGTACATGAACCTCAGTTCATGTTAGGTACTTCTTTTATAAGTATATGATAGGGATAACATGGGGAGTTTACATTTGATTGGTTGGCGAAATCGAAGTATAGAACTTGCCACCAGTTTGAGGTTTGTGCCCTGTTTCTTAACAGTCTGCCCTGAGGCTCGTACTCATGCTCTTGAGCCACTTCAGAACAGCTTGACAGGCTCCCCTTTACTGTTATTGGTCTTTTGGATGGGGCATGGCCTAGCAGTCTTGTAACCTTCCAGCCTAGCTGGCCTGCTCCCCATCCTGTCACTTCTGGGGAAAAGGGATGCCTGTTCTCCTCCCTGGCAACATACAGCAATCCAGGAAATGGTGTAAGGATTTTCTGGGAGGGTGCTTGGGAAGGCAGGTATCTTGCCTACCTTTTCCTACAACATTCTTCCCATTCTTGTCGTTAGACCTTTAATACCTAACAGCCACTTCCTTTCTCAGGCCATAGGGTTCTTTGTTTGAGGTGCCCCAGAATGCACAAGGCTAATGTATAGTGCTAAGGGATGGAATTTTCATAGTCCTGCTGCTACCAAAAGCTTCCTACTATCCAGAAAATGTGGAGAAAACCAGCTAACACTCCTGAAAATGTCTATGTGTGGTGGGGGAGCAGAGGGAGGGGAGAGGAGGAGGGAGATTTTAGATTACTAACTGTTCTCCTCTCCAATGAGAATGCACTAAATATTAAAGAGGGAGCTGGGGTCTGTTGAGTGACGTGTAAGAGAGGGGGCATTTGACAGAGCTAAATCTTACTTGGGGTCTGCACCTTGCTAAGTATTAGATTTTTTTTTAAGTGAGAGAATGGGATTTTGGGGCCAAAATAATAAAAAGATATTAAAGTTCCATTAGCAATATTAACTCAGGCACACTGCACAGCCTGTGACTCTCTTTAAATAAATATATCACAAAAGCATAAATAGAAATAAATGTACTATATTAAACCAACCCATTTAAGCAAAAAATGAAGGCTTATAGACCAGTATCATCTTAAGTGCTTTAAGTAATTAAAAATAAAATATATATTTTTTAAAATCCTACAGTAGGTAGAGACATTTATTAGGGCATTTCCTATCCCCCGCAGGCAAAATCTTCCCTACTCCAAATGTTAAGCCCAAGAAATGTTGCTCAAAGATAATGAAAAAGGAAGCTGTTTAAAGGCCATGTAATGCATATTCTCATCCTGCTTCTTCATCTCAAGATGAAAACTCCTTCTTTGACATGCGAACTCTTCTGTTTTTGAGAATTAGCGACTGCAGCCCCGTGGTTTCATGAACAGAACATAATAAGGAGGTTTAATGCATATCCTGGCAAATCAATAGATCACTTAAAGTGATGCTATTCTTAAGACATTGAAAATAAATGGGTTCACTTTACAGTAGCTTTTTAAATTGTTTTGGACCACATGAGATTAATTTTTAATTACAGGTCATGTGTTATGGATCCATTTATTAATGCATTAGCCTTTGTATGTGGAAATCAGTTTCAAATTAGCAATTGAAAAGGCTAAAATTCTCTTCAGTTTAATAATTTCTGTGGTCCTATTTCTAGAGCTCTATCAATCCTATGTGATTAACAGGTATCTTTCACTAGTTTATAAGGTGACAGAATGTCTCAATTTTATAGGGAGAGTCCCGATATTTGTGGGTTTGTCTTATATAGGTGCCTATTACCCCTCCACCTCCTGTCCCTATTTTTCACACTTGCTGTCTGGTCACCCTACTAGTTTAGGCCCTGATCTTTCAAAGAGAATCATGCAGACCGACTCCTGCGTGGAACGCAATGGCTTTTGTGGGGCTCTGTGTGGGTTATTCATTCTGCCAATGTGCCGCTGCTTGCAGGATCAGGACTTTAGCATTCAGAAATCTTGTAAGTGTTCTTTCCCTCCTAGGTCCAAAACGTATGGGGTGGAGTGGGAGGTAGAATTAACCATTCAAAACTTGCAGCAGATGTAAAGATGCAGAGCATGACCTACCAGCTTCGTATCCCCTAAAATAAATCTACTCATCTAAGAAATATGTGTTTCCAACTCCAGGAGTTATGTCACTGGTCGTTTAAAATGTCCTGTGAGGAATGGTAGACATGAAAACTTGCGTTCTGGTGGAAAATCTGCTGCAGCTGTTAACTATTTAACCTACTGTAAAACCATTATGCTGTATTCAAGTACAGAATTTCCCCCAGCTATTATTTAGCTACATGAAGTGTAATGATGCTGAAACTGGGCTCTTCCATGAATCCCAGACATAAGCTTTCTCAGTGCTTTTCTCTACTAATTCCATTTTACTTCATCGGCCACAATGTAGTAATTCAATGTTGGCTTCTATTATGGAATTATTTTCAAATCCTCTTTTGTCATTGGTGCAATAGCTCTGAAAATGAATTCTCTACCACAGTCTGGTATGCGGGCATTAGAAAAATTCATAGCCACAGATGCTGCTTGGAAGGGAAGGAGGCATTTAAAGGCAGCTAAGTCCATCTGTAGGTTCTTCCTGGTATCTAGACTGGTAAGTAAGAACAAAGGAGAGACTTCAACACTCAAATTTAGATGCTTTTTAGTTCTAAATCTAAAGTCTACTTTGATGGAATATTGATGGACAAAGAAGAATATTTGCTAATTATCATTACTTCTATTTTAAAAGTCAGAGAAATCTGTTCAGGAAGAAGAAACAATGTGACTTTGGTGACCAATCAGTCAAGACAAATTGGGATGAGGGATTTAGTTTTTGTGGGATTATCTATAAACTGGAAAACCTGTTTGGGGTAGGGAGGGATGCTGAACTAAAGCATTTATAATTTTACAACTTTAATTACATATCTTTAAATTTGGGGAGGTACTTAGAACTCTGCATAGTTACCAAAGGGCAGTGGGGGGAGTGGAAAGGAGGGAGGGAAGGAAAGAGCAAATAGTCAAAATGAATTCCCTGTAGACTAAACTTTGTTTGCATAAACTATTTGAGATAACTTTATGGATCACAAGACACTTTATTTGCAATTAATAATTTGTCCAGCTTTAATAGAAATATAATACAGCTAACCCATTTGCTATTTTAAGTTCCTGATCTTGCAAATAGTTATGCACAAGTTAGAGGTAGATACATGAATAATTCCTTGAAAAATAGGGACTGAATTAAGAAATTTCTAGAACTATAAAAATCAAAATCTTAAAACACAATTTCTCTTTTATTGAGAAACAAAACACTTTCTGCCAGTCCAGGGGATTTGGGCTTATAAACAATATTTGGGCATTTTCCTATTTACTGAGTTAGTGGCTGACTGAAGGACTTTTTTTTTCTTTTCTTTTTGAGTCTCATTAACACTGAGTCAGTGTGATGGGTGATTCCGGCATTTATAGCAAAGAGAAACTAAATGCAAATGTAGCAAAAATATACTCTCTTCATTTATTACAACACACGTTCATTTATTACAACACACAGCTTGACAAGATATGAGATGTTTGAAACAAATTATAGGAACAGCAATAGCTGATTCTGCTGCATACTGAAATATTATAAGGTAGTATTCTAGTGTACTGTACAAGAAAACACAAAATTACTACTCACATAATTGGGCATATAATTTCCTAACATTGCACCATATAAATAATGCTTTGAGCACTATTAAAGTTTTCCAACTATGTAAAAGTTTAATAATGACCAGTAAGACACCAAGGTAAGCATCAAAACCATGCATGTCTACACATTTTATTAATGACTATATCAATGATATATAAGAAGTCAAATAATAGAATTATAGAATATCAGGGTTGGAAGGGACCTCAGGAGGTCATCTAGTCCAACCCCCTGCTCAAACCAGGACCAATCCCCAACTAAATCATCCCAGCCAGGGCTTTGTCAAGCCTGACCTTAAAAACCTCTAAGGAAGGAGATTCCACAACCTCCCTACCTAACCCATTTCAGTGCTTCACCACCCTCCTAGTGAAAAAGTTTTTCCCAATATCCAACCTAACCCTCCCCCTCTGCAACTTGAGACCATTACTCCTTGTTCTGTCGTCTGGTACCACTGAGAACAGTCTTGATCCATTCTCTTTGGAACCCCCTTTCAGGTAGTTGAAAGCAGCATCAAATCCCCCTCATTCTTCTTTTCTGCAGACTAAACAGACTCAAACATAGTGGACTATGCTCACCTGCTGTTAAAGTGACTATATCTGCATATCACTTAACCAACCAGATAATTTGGTTATGGAATATCACCCATCCATTTACAATGAGAGTCTGGCACACATGAATGCTGCCAAGAAATTGAACTCTATTTCTTGGCCCTAGTCACATCACTTGGGTTAATGTTATGAAATGAAATATCTCTGTTACCCTCGTAAGAGTTAATATTTTCAGATTTCAGGGGCTACTGTTATCATATCCAGACACATTTTAAGATAGCATTGAAGAGAATAATTCTCTCTCTCTTATAGGACTCTGTATGGTTGCCCATCACTGTAGAATCCGAGAACTTTCCAGCTTAACAAACTGCCTTACTGGACTTCATGAAGTCTGCAGCATGTGTCTTTCTAGGTTATAGGAAGCTTTATTTGGGTTAAGAGTTCTTTTGGAGGGGAGGACGGAGAGAGTGGGGTGTGGGGAGAGTTGCCATAGCAGCTGTAAATGTCATTCTGCAGTGTAAATGTAAATACACTTCCTGTAATTCAAGCTTTTAGTCAGACATTCAAGTATAGTCTCCATGAGAATCACAAACTGTCACATATTATGTATTTAATTGTGTATAGTATATCACTTGTGCAATGAGAGTGATATTGTTTTTAACTGACTGACTGAAGACAAAAGCATGAAGGTACACAAGCAGTTGGCAGTATTAAGTGTATGAATACCTTTGGAAAACCCAACATGTCTTTCAACCTCAGCTTGATTTGCTGTTGCTGCTTTTCACTTGTCAAGCCTATAAAGTGAAAGCCAAGAAATCAATACAAGTGTCAGTTGTTCTGTGATATTGTAAAAAAATTCTTGTCAGAGTAGACACGTACTGGTACTAGGAGCTTGCTAGATGCCTATGGCATATAAAGATATTAATTATTGTAATGATATACATAGGCAGCATAAGGGCTCTTTATAGGCTGAACATAGAAAAGTTCTCATGTTTGCGCCATTTCACTGTTTATGGCAATTTCCTCTGTTTCTGCTGTGGAGCAGTACTCACAAATGGAAATTCTCTTTCATAGCCAATCTTCTTTGCTTGTTTCAATCCAAGAAATTGGAATCCATTTGGAAATGATAGAACTCATAATTTCATGGTTTGTGCTATGGATCTTACTGGATATTTTACATAATGTGCTGTTCTTCTGGAGCTCTATAGTTGGGATATACATTCATAAACTGAGAATGTATTTAGAGAACCAAGAGTAGGTTAACTCATCAAAGAAGATATGGTAGATTAATTTCCCCAACTGTTGCCTGATCTAGCAGAAGTACTATACCAGAGACAAAATTAATGGCGCAGTCTGTCACCTTGTCCCTCACAAAATCTTAACTGCAAAAAACTTGTAAATAAACAAACATCCATTAATTAAAAGCAAAATTATTAGAATGCTGGATTTACAGAAGCAAACACCTTTTAAAGTGAGGAAAGCACAGTTAGGATTTTGCAGTTTTGTACTCCTACTCCTCCCACCCCACCCTCTTCCCTCAATCCCAACTAATGGGGATACCTCTTGTAGAGGTCTTGGAAATTATAGATTGCAATAAAAAGTAATACATTATACGGACATGTCAAGTCCTTCATCTACTCCACAGTAAATAGGTGATGTGTATTTTTCTCTTGTTGTTCTAGACTGATTTGATGAACGGGCTCCTCTGAGGTATTTGACTTTACTCGAGACGATTGGGTAAAAGTGAATATATGGACTGTGTCTAGATATTCCAACTCAGGTGAATATGAAATATATAGTGGAGTTCCCAATCTGTACAGGGAGGAGGATGGGCTATGCTGAGCTCTCTGGATCACAGTGGAATGGTCAAGCATGTTGTTTCAGGACTCATTTGGAAAGTAAGATGAAATATGTTGTGTTCTCTTGGCCAGTGTGTGAAATTCAGATGCTGGAGTTCAGTCATCTGGTCTGCAAACTTTATCAGCTATTAAAGACTTTTCTAAGTTGAGCATAGGAGTATACAAGATCTGTGAAATTCTGGCAAATTTATCAGAAAATGCCTCAACATAGAGTACAATATTATTTAAAGTTTCCTTATGGCTCCTCAGTAACAAGACAGACAATAGCATCAAGTGAAGTCCTCCCATAGAAACAGGTTGCAGGATTTCTGGACTATGTAACTATTGGCTGAAGCCAGCAATGTGTACCTTAGATAGGTTATAGAAATTAGTGTATTCAGGATGATGGTTGGAAAAGCTGGGGCATTATAGATCCGTTCTGTAATGTAAGATATTTATATTCACTTGGACTGCGGACATTCTTCTGAGTCTTGACTAGATTGATGCAGCTTCTGCTTTTTGTACTATGGCTCACTGCTCCCATGCTGACAATTCTCATATTTCAGCTCCTGGACAGATCCCCTGCACATTGTCTTTCATTGCATCCTCTGCATCAGAATAAGGATAAGAATCTGGACAGCTCCTTCCGTATAGAGCTCCTTTGGGTAGAGCAAATCTGGACTCAGGATATTGTTACATGGAATCATACACATTGGTGCTGGCATATGAGTTCTGCATTTAACTTCAGGTGTTGAGAAGACTTCAGAGTACCTCCCTTCCTCCCAAGTGAAAATTTAGCAAGGAAACTCCTTCCTCTGCCCCGTGAGCTGAGGGGGGAAAATCCTTATTTTTAAAAGGCTTTTGCTGAAAATTGGAAGGCTCTGAGGTTTGGGAATGGGGTTAAAACAAATGTTTTGCTATGAGATCTCTAGTTCAAATCTGGCCAAGCTCAACAGTAACTAAAGTTTGCTACTATCTGACAATTGTTCAGAGTTCTATATATAATGTCTGGTTTCCATTCAGTTCCCTTTGTAATTTCATATTACAAATTTCAGTAAATAATCACTAATTAGCCCTATTTCTAGCAATGTCAGCACAGAGTCTGAGGACTGAATAAGTCCTAGAGGCTGACTTCATTATTCTTTCAGACGTCCTCCAAGGTATAGGGTGCAGCACACTGGTGCTAGTCAAAGTGTTTGCGTGAGATCTAAGTATCTTACTGCTCATGATGTACCTGATCTCTAGATACAGAGTTCAATATCTGTGGCCTTTAACCCAACACATTTCACAAGCACTGTATAAATATGTGTTAGTTTAAAAAAAAATTCTAGTTTTAAAGGATTGTGCTGTAAGATGGTGTGAGAGGACCATCTTCTCATTTAGATCACTTGATGTGTATTCTTCACCCAGATGCAGCCCAGAGCTATTGCTCTGCAGGCAATAAAACTAGGCCAGAGACCTCAGTGGGAAAAGCCAAGGAGGGAGCCATGCCTGATGGTTCACAAGAAATGAAGCTGCTTCCTCCCCAACTTTATTCTTGAGTAGATGCTGCCACTACCACTACCCAGATCCTTTTCAGTCTGACCCTCCTCCATTCCTGCTGAGCTCTGTAGGATTATGCTCAGGGAATGGAAATTTCCTTACTCCCCTCATGCCCCCTGCTGCAACCAAGCATCCCTGAATTCAGGGGAGCAGCTCCTTCTATTGCCTCCACTCCCCATGACTGCTGAGATCCACAGCACCAGCTTAGAGTAGAAGCTCCTTCTCATCTTCTCCTGCCCTAACAGTTCCTACAGCTCCTGAGCAGGCCCAAAATCAGGGGAGTGTCTTCTCTTCTGGCCCCTCCTGCTGCCTCTGCCACATGAGATGGAAGAAAAATGTCCCCAGTGTGTGTGTGGGAAGAGTAGGGGGCATAGAAAATAGGAAAGGGGGTTGTGTGTGTCAGGAGGAGTGCCTGACTGCACTATGTGCTTATTTGGTTAGGCATGGAAGGGGTCGGAACATCATCTTCCTGGAAAAGGCTTCAGATGCAGAGCAGAGTGACTTAATAAACAGAAAACAATAAAGGCCTTTCCATTGCCGTTAGTTAGACTCTGGATTTTTAAGGCCCTTTTGATGATATTGCAATTTTACCCGTCTCTTGTATCAATTTAGGGTCCAGTTGTATCTTGTAGGCAGGGGAAGCAGGGGCAGCCTCAGGCACCAGCACGCCAAGGGCGTGCCCGGGGCGGCAAGCCACGGGGGGGATGCTCTGCCAGTCGCCGTGAGGGCGGCAGGCAGGTTGCCTTCGGTGGCATGCCTGCGGAGGGTCCGCTGGTCCCGCGGCTTCGGTGGACCTCCCGCAGGCGTGCTGCCGAATCCACTGGACTGGGGACCTCCCGCAGGCAAGCTGCCAAAGGCACGCCTGCGGAAGGTCCACCAAAGCCGCACGACCATCAGACCCTCTGCAGGCATGCCGCCGAAGGCAACCTGCTTGCCGCCCTCGCGGCGACTGGCAGAGCGCGCGCCAAAGGCAACCTGCCTGCCGTGGTTGGGGTGGCAAAATACCTAGAGTCATCCCTGAGGGGAAAGGGAGGAGTTCAGAGCCAAATCACACCCGGAAATGTTTCCTGGAGTTCCCAGATGCACAGGGGTTGCATACCCACTGCCAGCTCCTTTAATGACTGATTGATAGAGGAAGGGGGGTAGGGCTTAGCTATCTCTCTACCACCTCTCCACTCCTGGATACCTCAAAGGAGCAGAGTGAATCGGAAGCAGTCTCTGAACTTCCATGAACTCAGGGAAGTGAGTGAGTTCAGTGACAGGAAACCTGCCTTGCCTTTCTGAGGTGCACAAGAGGAAGAAGCCTTCTTGTGCCTCACCTCCTCATTTCCCTCCAAACACGTTGCAGAAAAGTCAGGCAGAATCTGTCTGTAGTGAGTCCTTGTAATGGCTAATAAGGGGTTCTCGTGTTACTGTTTGTCATGGTAAGAATCTATAGAGTTGGAAGCTGATCATAGCAGGGAAATGCCCAAAGCTGTTGCTGAATATATATCTGTGACAATTTAAGCTTTATTTTATTTTGTTGCTTGTATTTTACTCCTATTTTTTTAAATGTAATGTTGTGCCTATTATTGTAACACTTACATTTTCTCATGGAATAAATTGTGAAAACTGCATCAACTATCTTATAAATCAAAGCCTGATGCAAACATTTTGTTAACAATATACCTTGTTTCAGACAAAGCTTTATGGTTTAAATAGTAAATAGAGTGAACAATGATGGCTTTATTCACTCAGGTGGTTGTCATCCTAATAAATTAGCAATATAATTTGAACAACAGTTGAATGGACTAAAGATAAGCAGATGAACACACACTAAAAGGCAACTAAACATTTGTCCTGGTAGAATATAAGTGAGAGAAGGAAAAATAGTCTTTTGGGGGAAAAAATAGTCTAAACTTACTACTAGATGCAACCTGTTAACTCTCCTCATGCAGCATTTATTTTTAATATATGGATGGCTTGGTGTGAAATATGCTGTGCCACAGAAACGTAGCACTCAATTCTACCCTCAAGCAAATTCCTCCCATCCCATTGAAGTCAATAGGCCAATCACACAGGAGTAACTCAACTGAAATGGATTAAAGCTGGTGGATTTACAGAGATGTAATTGAGAATAACTTTAGCTCATGCCTTTTTCTTTCAGTTCAGAATTGTGATATCACCAGGCCCGTGTAATTCATAGGAGTGATGCCAAACCAGGATTTGTGAGAATTTTAGAATGCTTGTCCTCAGTACCAAGATACTGAGTTGTACAAAGGAGCATAAGTATAGAGGAAGGCAAGTGACTGCTGAATTTGCACTTCTGGATAGTCTGTGGTTACCTTTACAAAAGAAATGAATATTCAAGTACCATAACATGAAATAAAGCTGTGTCAGTTGTTCTTTCTTCCTGACTTGTATTCAGTGCCAGAGTCAGGCAGTACTCCAGACTCACTGTATTGGATTAATGTAATATATTACATGCATAACATGACTGACTTTTCTCTGTAATTTTTAATTCCTAAAGGGAGGAAGCATGGTCTTATTGTTCAAAAAATCCACACTAGCATGAGGGGAAGGAGAAGGTGTAGGGCGGCTGCTGCATAAGTGCATTCAACCCAGAGTAGGGCAAATGGTGTTTCATCACCTCCCTGTTTACACAGGGCAGGTGAGCTCAGCTGGTGTCTGGAGCTCCATAGGAGGGCTACTGGAGGAGAATGTTCTGGCTACACTTACTTTCTAAGATGCACTGGATGGGCTCCATGGCAGAGTGAGATCCACAAGTACCTTATGCTGCTGCAACCTCTCTGCCTGGTACTTGTTGCTTCCAGAGACTGCACTAGGGTCCACAGAAAATGGGGCAGATCCAAGTAGGAATTAAATCCCATTGTTGAAGATGAGAATTCTGGGTTCTAGTTCCCTTCTGCTACACACTTGCTATGACTTTAGGCAAGTCAATTAAGCACAAATTTTCAAAAAGTGTCTACCAATTGGGGATCCTTCAGTACCCTATTTGAGTCACCTAGGTTTCTCAAGGTTATTGGACTCTAGAAAATGTAGGCTTTAATCTGAATTCTTCACTTTCCCGATCAGTAAAATGAGGTATATCTACGTATGATTTTAGTGTTTAGATACCTAGATAGTAGTTGTCTTAGAACTTCAATATAGGATAGGTAAAGGACACCTCACAGGGATGTTTTGAGGCATAATGTTCATAAAAAGGATTGAGATCTAGGATGGAAGATAATTCAGCAGGAAACAAATAATTGTTTAAAGATTTATTTCAAGGGGAATCTGTATAAATTGTAAGTTAAATCAAAGTCCTTGCTGTCAATCACTATCTGGATAAAGATGAACCAGGGCCATCTTGCATTTGGGAGTTTATTTTTGCACCTCACTCACTTGTATAAACAATATAAAGATTAATGTTAACTAAAGTTTCCGCATTCAAGGTACTTTTTTCCAGATTAAATCAACATATTTGCATGTATACGGGTAAGTGTCAATGAGATGATAAATGGAACAGAAAGATGTTACTGTTTTTCCTGCTTTTACCACACAGCATCTCCTGTAATGTCATCAATAATAACTTGTCAGAATTATTGTTCCTGGGCATTGTTTGACTAAAAGTACATGAAAACAATTGACAGTATTTCACAAACTTTTCAGATACAAAGAGAGATTTAGGCACTAAGTATTCAAGACCCATTTAAAAATATTTTTTCAGGCAACGTTGTACATGGTCGTGCTGATAGGATATAAATGGTCTAGGCAAATTGCATGTTTCCTATAGATTAACTACATTACCTGATCATTTGACGGAGCATGGTGATACGGACCACTCCAAACAGACCCAAGAATAGCAGGACTAGAGAGGTGCTCCACCACTTCTCTTTTCCTTGGTCATATTCTCTATACCAGAGACTGCACGGTGGAATATTCATTACACCAGTGACATTCTTCAGTAGCTGTCTGCCCATTTTGCACCAGAGATCAGACTCCATAAGTCTAATTGACACCACCTTACACATTCTCTCTCAGTCTGGTCCCAAGCCATATTCATTTATTTTAAAGAAGTATACATGAAAGACAAATAGAAACCAGAACTCCTTGTAAAACTTCAGCCTGCAGATCACTGAGTGAATTAGAGCTTGGGTATGTTCTCTTTCCAAAATGATGGATCTTTTGGACCTTCATAGTCACCTCTCACATGCTTCTAGATTCATATTAGCTATGCAGCACAAGTGGTGGATCTTGAAAAGGAAAAAAGGGTGGTGGAAGAAGGAAGGGAGAGGACACTGAGGATAACTGACTTGCTTTTTACTTCATTCCTCCTTTTGAACTTTTTCTAATTTGTGCTATATACTGACTTGGTGTTCCAAAAATGCTTTAAAAGGTAAAGTATTGCCACCTCCATGATATTTCTCCTTAAAGCCCCAGTTCCTGGAGTCATGAGATTACATAAAAATCTCACTTTAGAAAAAATTCCTCATGGTTAAGGTGAAATTTTTGGAAATATGTCCCAAATGTACCCTAACATTTCAGAAACCAGAAGAGAAATAACATGAACCCAATATTTTACTGTGGCTTAAAATTGAGATTTTTAAAAAAATAAATCTTACTATTTTTGTGATTTGACTCATGATTTATGAACATTTAGGGCTGGCAATATTGTGTCATATGTCACAGGCTCTCAATGGGCCTGTGATAATCCTCCCTTTTATGTATGGCTAAACGGAAAGGTTTTCTATTGTAACATGGAATCAGAGCATGGAAAAGTCTAAGAACCACTTTTTATATCTCATGTAACTGGATGTAACTGACTACCTACTAGTGTTTATTCTTTTAGGAGAGTTGAAAATGAGTACTTTCAGTCTCTGAGAATTATTTCCCCTTGCTGAGTAACCTTTTTTCATCCATTTAATTTTCTCTTGTGAAGGTATTCAAATAGGTTGTTTTTTCTCTGTATAGAGGGGAACTCTGATAGGTGCATGTTTGAGTTCAAAATATAGTTTGTTTTCAGAGTGCTTGGCCAAACATTAGTCACTTCTCCAGAAGTCCAGGACAGTAGGAATATATGTTCAAAGATACTTAAAGCACAAAACATGTCACTAGTTAGTCCCAGTTTGCTCATCTTCTCTGATTCAATGAGATTCAAAATTTTAATTTGTAAATTGTAAACTGGTGTTTCCAGGAACTTTTTAATCTGAGCCTGTGTACACAGCCCCATAGTTTGAACTACAGGCGTGTGAATTGCAGCACGCGCTAGCGTGTTGCACTTAACTCCTCCATGTGGATGCTAAGGGTGTGAACTGAAAGGTATCTAGTTTGTTAGCTTTAGTTCTCTTAGTGCATGCTGCAGCTCGTATCCCTGTAGTCCAAACTGTGAGACCATATAGACAAGCTCTAATAATATGTAGTAAATCATGCTGCTCATTTTTTTCTGAAGAGGAATTTAAATCCAGACTTGCTGTTCCCTTTAACATGTGCTTTGTGTGGGTCTCTGGGACATCATAGTTGCTATTGTATTCTGGGATGAGGGTGATTTTGTGTGGTGCATGTTGAAAAATGCAGACCAGCTTGCATAGGTTTTCCTAGAAGAGCTAGAGACTGCATGGGTAAGTTAAGGTTTCATTAGCAGTAGCTCTTACTGTCATCATGGGGAAGAATTAATGTCCATAATGGACTTAACTCTTTCAACTTCAGCCTCACTCAACTAATATTAATTTAAATCAATGTAATGACTCTAACGAAGAGCCCGATTAGCTCTAAATTCAGTTTGGGTCAAGCAAAAATAGGTCATATTTGACTCATGAATTAGTAAAAGCTGAATTTAAATCTAATAAGACTGACTAAAGCTGTGGAGTAGAATGCCTATCACTAAATGCCTATATTAAGAGAATATGCTTTTGTACCTAAATTTTTGGGCCAAGTTCAGATTAATATCAACTTAATATTGAGTTCAGGGATCCATTTTTCAGGGGTTTCAGGAAATCTTATTTCAAATAAAGTACCAGGGGCAATTATTCCTAAGGGCTGGTTTAGAAGTCAAGAGAAGCACATTACAAAACTGAAAAAGACTTTTCATTGTTACAAGTAGAAGATTGAAGAAAGGTTTTGTTCCTACACAAAAAATTGGACTGAATTTCTGCAACAAGAAACCCTGGTTTCTGCAGCAGACAGCAGATGATATGGCAGCTTCAGATAAATAAAACATGGAGGTTCTTGGTGAATTAAATATGAAAATGTATGAAAGAGACAGTAAAGGAGTCACATGTTAAAGTGACTGACTGACATATATATCTTCAATATGCTATAGAATTTTATATTGAAAATGAATAACTAAATTATAACAGGTCAGAGGGGAAGCTGAAGGCTTTTACATTTGGCTAAGGGGCAGTTAAGGCTTTTAGCAACAAATCCGGAGTAGGAGGTAGTTGGGTTTTTGGGATAAACACAACAGCTAAATGTTTGATCTAAAGTGAAATTATCAATGTTGACACTGAAATCTTCAGAATTAAAGTTCAAAGTTAACATCAGAGCAATTGTTTCAGGCTGTCTGCAAAGTCCGGCAGACCTCACTGCATTGTTTCACTCTTCATTCCCTTTGGGAATGTTTTCCTAGCAACTATTAGGGATTAGAAACTTCAATATTTTTAAATAAAAGCATGGATTCTAAGGCACAAATCTGTTGCAAATTCATGGCATTACCATGGAATATGCAATACCTCAGATAGAGGAAATTTAGAGAGAATGTCTTTTAGATTGTAGTGATATATAGAATGATGTTTAAAAAATAAAATATTCTTCAGATGCTAATTCTATTCATGTTCAAGCAGCACTTGTAACACTCATAAGAAATATATACCAGTTTATATACACACACACACACACACACACAAATAAATAACTGTATTAAGAAATTACTGCTCTCTGACTGCATTCTTTTCACAGAGCCACATTGTAGGAATTGTGTATGTAGATATCCAACCATATGTATAACTTCTTAGAGTTTTACTGAAGTTAAAGAATCACTGACAAGGTTAGAGCAGCCTTTAGCTTACAGCTGCCATACCTGGGATGCTTAGCCCAGAATTCCCATAATGCTGAGTGCTATGACCATGCCCCTCTCCTGCCCAATTCATCCTGGCACAGCCCTTTCACTGGTGTTTAGGGGAGGGAGATGATGAAGGTAGGTGCAGCATATGGCTGCTTAGATCTTCCAGAGCAGTGACTTAGGGCCAGAGAGGGGAGCAGGATCCAACCCCAAGAGTTTTGATATATTTTTCACATCTGTGATTCTTTATCATCCTCAGCATCATTGCTTAGCCACGGAAGACCAAAAAAGCACTGATGCTGTAGCTTAGTTCTTACCCCTAGGACTCCAGCTAAATGAACACCTTGGCAGACCATGCTTTTTGTGTATGTTAATGGAATTATTGTCAGTGAGCTGAGGAGAAAATACACCACAAGAATTGAGCCTGGTCAATGAAGAGAGATTCAATAACAAAGAATAAATAAAAGAGAAGATTGCTTATCAAACTGTGGTTTGGGTTTTTCTTTTTGTGCTGAATTTCTAGCCATATGGGTTTTGTCACTCAAAATTACTGGTCTTTCATATGTCGTTTTTCTGCTGCTAGGGTGCATACCTGTGCTTTCTCAAGCTTGCCTCACCTTAGTATGAAAAATGAAGAGTAAAATACATACTGAAAGCAAACAAATGCTTCTACAGATTCAGATGATAATTCTGACAGTGATAACGATAACTCATGTTTTGACAGCTGAGAAGTGAGTACAAAGCTGGAGAAAGCTTTGAGATTCATTCTGCCTGACACTCTATTATTTGACTGAGTTGATTTCAATGATGGGGATGTAGCTGAATGAAATATAATAGGCACTGTTGCTCACATATAACATGGCAGTTTGATAAAAGAATTCATATTTTTGCTGACTGTAAGTTGATAGTACTCTCTGATTACCACTGGCTATCTAGATGCATGAATTTAAGCTTTTTTTAAAATAAATTTTTTATTTATGATAGGCTTATCTGAAGAGAAGTGAGCAAATTTTGCTCAGAAGTGAACCTTACAAAAAAAGAAATTGGATGATAACATACTTATATAGCATTCTCCTCTGTTGCAGCAGACAGATTCCAATCTAAATTTTATCTCAGCTCAATTTCCTTTCCACTAATATCCCTGTTCACAACACACACATTCAGACTACATTGGTAGCAAATGAGCTCTTTGCAGAACCAGAGGTAGATCTAAGAGTTGGGCAGAGCATTCACAATAAACTGCAGTAGCTACTCACACAGGACCTGGGATTTAGGGACCATTGTGTTAGAACCTCAGATGATGATTATAAACCTAGTTTGAGCTTTCTCAGGTTTGTTTTCAAATGGCCCTGTAACAGGATAGCCTGCCCCTAAAAGGGCCAGGTGTCTTGGACCAGCCAGTCTGGTTCATTGATCAGACCCAGCTGGAAAGCAGTAAGGTGTTTTCTATAAAGAGTTAAGAGAGCTCAGTTCAAGGGGACATGCATGAAATATAGGGGAAGAGATTAGCTCCTGCAGTTAGCTCTAAAGCAGACAGGGACAGGGACAGGGACAGGGAGAAAAAAAAAAGGCAGGGCATATTTTCTTTTCAGCCCTGAGAGAGGCAAGAGAAAGGGCCTCTGGGAGTTGTAGCCCAGGGTAAGTGGTGGAATTTTTTCTTTTGCTTATGTTTTATGGTTGAAGAATAAAACTGTATGAGAAAGAGACTTGGGTGTGGCAGTAGGAAGGTCAGGAAATCCAACCTGAATAAAGAGAAACTAAGAAAGCTGCTAGCCCAAAGCCAGATCAGTTAAGGCAGTGCAGCTACAGTTCCTGAAGACCTATCCCTGCTGAAATCTTTGCCCATGCTAGAAATTGATAGTGCTTGTCTGGAATGTCTCTTGACCTTACATGTAGCAGCTACCAGTATCCCTAACGGTTATCTCTGCTTTAAATTTTGACTGATCTCAAAACTGTTCTATAAATCATGTTATAAAAATAACCATGGGCAAGGAATGACTTTACAAAAACAAAGCTCTCTGCTCATGCCATTCTGACATGCATGTTTGTGTTTCCTTTACACAAGAGACAACTTCTTCTCTATCTGTTTGGTATTTTCATTAATCCTATCAATAAATTGCTCTGAATGATAAAACACAATACTCTTGGGGGTGGGGGGAGAACATAAACTTTAGGCTATTATTTACCACTTAGAAATAGGAAAGGGACCTTATTCTGTTTCAGGAGGATCAGGCAAAGGCCCCACTTGGTCAGGATGACTAACAATGCTTATTAGGTGATTACATTAGAGTTATTCTAGCTTTGTCTGCTGTAAGAGAGTAGAATCAGATCCATCATGTATTACTAGAGCAGCTACACAGTATTTCCTAGGGAACCCTTATCTCATCACCCTGTTCATGGACCCCATGTTTTCCACCCACATGGGCAAAAGTTGAACCCTGATTTTCCCTTCCTCTCAGTGATTAAGAGAAAATCATAGAACCAAGGGGCAGCTATTTTTTTCTTCCTTGGAGTTATTTACAATAACATTTGCATTAGGATTATGATAGGCCAGAAAGAGTAGTCATGTGTTCAAATTAACTGTTAATCTTGATTTTAGTTCTTTAAGAGCTATCAAGTGGAAGGCAAGATTTAATTTGGTAGATACTGTATTTAATTAAAAATGCAGTACTGGTGGGAATTGACCTCTTCATGCATTCTGACACAAATGGGATTGATTGGAAATAAATTAGTAGATAAGAAAGCAAGACCATCTTATCCAGTGAAATGGAAGATACCTTCAGTGCCTTGTTCTCTCCGTGACCAACAGCATGTTGCTGAACCACCTTTATGGTTGTTGAATCACAAATTGATTTCCTCTGCCCAGTCTGCCAGATCAATCTTTGCATGCCAAAGAAAGGCAGTTCCCAATATCAAGGAGGGTGAAACCTGGGTAAAACCTCACCTGGGTTAGCCTGCTTGTTGAAGTGGTTTACCAGGGTGTGGTCACTGTCACATGCAAACAGCTACTTGGAGCCACAGGTGAGAGCTGTAGGTGGTGACCAAAGCAGATGAACTACTCCCTAAGGAGCATGATACGTTCCTTCAACAGAGGTACTACCCCTCCTTAGTATCCCCCATCCACCCCTCATGTTTGTTAAATGCTTATAGATAACATCTAATCATAATTTATTTAATCCTTTGTCACTGGAAAGTTAACATACAGGATAACCCATCTATATATGTACCCACATTTATTTGATTAGTTTACTTCATGTGGGTCTTTCAGCACTGAGGTCCTGTCTGCTTTTACATGGACATTAAAGATACCTGGTACGTCTGGTAACAATAGCAGTTGGTCAAGAATACCTGAACTAAAGTTACTTCAGCTGTTGTGGGGTGTGCTATGTATTGGCTGACTCAACCCCTTTGCCCCAGAGATGGCTCTATTTCAGTAGTCTTGTCTGTATATAGCTTGAAAACTCCCTTTGGGTTGAAAGACATTATACAAGTATAAAGTATTATTTCTTCAGCCTCAACAGAAGTTTACAGAAGAGTCTTTCTTTAAAAGGCTGAGCTGATAATATTTATGGCCCCATTTACTGTACAATAAAAAATTCTGGCAGCCAATGTAAAGCTCTGTGACAACTTGCTTTATGAAAACAAAAGGGATATATCCCTGGATGGAGTTGAACCAGTTATTAGGGCAAGGAGAACTTGGCAATATTTTGCCTTATTGCAGTTTTCTAGGAAAATAAAATGTTTGAAGGTCACATTGTGATGTCTGATCATTTTTCGAATGTGTTGCCTAATGGTTCTGTAAGACAATGGTAATCTCTGCTACTGGGGCCTGTGATTGTAAAAGTCTTGACAGTTATTAAAAAGTGAATGAAACTTATGACTCAAGCTGACATCAACATAAAGAATGTCATAAAATAAATCCATCCGTCATCAAGCTGGCATACATGGTGAGAAGATTTCTTTGCTTATGAAGAAATCTCGCATATGCCTGTAGATCTAAATAGTCTGTCACTTCTTTGAGACAAATAGCTTGGAGATATGCTTCATGATATAATTTAATGTTCATATGTGGTAGGAAAAACATTCCTGAGTTTGGTAATTTACAAAATAGGAATATTAAGGCCTGGAACTTTGGCATCTAGAGGAGTAAGGGATACTGAAGTCACTTTCTCTCTGTGCCACCATTGTGATAACTGATCCTTGGGTTAATGTGTGCTAGGCCAGTCTGCTATGGCAAGTTACAGTATCTGGAAGGAAGAATTAAACAGCTATTGTGCCTAGTCCTTTGCTTTGGTCAACATATTTTAGATGCAACTTTTTTCTGTCAAAACTGAAAATTTTCATGGAAACCTATCTGTTTTGACAAAAATATTTCTCTGGCCCAAGATTTGTGGGGTGGGGATAGGGCACAGAAGACACACACACAGGTTAGGAGGTACACCTGGGATGTGGTAGTCCCAGCTTCTAGTTCCTAGTCTGCCTGATTCAAAGCAGTGACTTGAACCTGAGAGTCCTTTATCCCGGGTGTGTGCCCCAACGACCAGTGTTAGTCTCTCTCTCACCTGGTTATTAAATTATTTCTTAAAATTAAAATATATGCTTTTCAATGTCAAGGATGTTGTCTGACTATATGTATGGACAGCACTTATTTCTAATTAGACTCTTTGAACACTACTGAAATACAATAGTCTTGCTATATACTGGTGCAACTTACTCCAGCTCTCATCTGTGGAGTTACACCAGTGCAAGCAGAATGGGACCTTACACTGTGTGTTTATACCTGTTACCTATGTCTTTGGATATCGTATTCTCCTCCTCCTTCAGAACTGTCATCCTCTTTTCTTGTAGTGTCAAGAAATTAACAATTTCAGTTAATAACAAAATACCTAGGAAATTTCTTCAGAGAATTCTCTAGGTATTCCATAATTGTACTGTTTTTTCTTCAGAAGCTCCAAGTGACTTTATTTATCTAAATGGAATGGAAAAAATGTTTATAAAGTCTCTTCATTATGAATTACATTAGAGCACAAGAAATGTCAGATTTGGAAAACAAATTTTGTTTCATACATCTAATCCTTCAGCTGTTATATAAGAAATATCTATCACCCCATTCACAGAATGAGTCACCACATGCTTTAATTGACATAAAAACAATAGATTTTCAGAACCAGTTTAACACACACAAAATACTTATGCTGTTGTAATGGGATTTGAAATTAGCCAATACATTAGTACCTTCTTAACTAGCTAGGTGCAGTTTAATGCCAAACTTTTGAGTAGAGCATTTAAATTTAAATGTAATCCATGAAGCAATAAATACATCACTAATTAGCATTAATGTAACATGATTGCAAAATAAACATTTGATTAGTACATTTAAATTTCAATGTAATAAGTAACCACTGAACTAATTGGTAAATAAAGTGCCTTTAATGTAAACCTTCAGCTGAGGTGATTACATGTTTGGTAGAGAGAAAATGGTTGTGTGTGGGATAGAGTTTTTTCTGCATTTTGACAGGGAGGAGGGATATAAAAAACTTAATAAATAAGTAAATCCTTGTGAATGCAACCCTGACGGGGGGGATTTTTTTATTTTGAGGTGGTCAGTAGATATAGACTATTATGTGTTTTTGTAAGTCTTATAGAAAGGTACTTTGCAAGCCTCAGCACATGAGGAATTAATCAGACCTCAGCCTGTTGGATGGATGACTGCGTATGGAGGGAAATACAATCAAGGTAGAGGGGAATTGGCTGTAGTGGTTCTGGGTACCTGTCCTCCCTCCACAGCTGGCTAAGTAGCAGGGAAGGTCTCTGGAAACTGGGACCTGCTGTGGTGTGTGTGTGTTTTGGAATCCTTTGTTTTTGAATGACTAAAAGAAAGACTTGAGGAAAAGGATTCAAACTCTGCTGCTGTTGAGACCATTATTCATCTTCTGCCCATCTGCCTGTGAATACCTTGGTGGGAAAGAAACAATCAAAAGGATGGAAGGCTTAACTGAGCTGGGTGTTTTAGGGCCCTGGGATTCTTTAAATCTCTCGAGAGTTAGTCACCTACTTCCCACTGAAAATCAATGGAAGTTGGATGGGTGCAACTCCCTTTAGGAATTTCTGAAAATCCAATCCATTAAGGTTTTCACCCATAGGCTCAGCAGTTTAAATTATGCCCAGTTTAGTGGTGACAAAAGGTTTTCACCTTCTTATGACCCTTTATTGGTCTAAGTGGGCAGCTGTCTTCTTTGCAAAATCAGCAGTTTGTTAGCAGATTACTGAAAAGGCCAAGGATTGAATGGACATTGAACCTGAATTATCATTCTGCCTCATACAGCTGCTCATGACTGAGGCCCGTTGATGGGGCACTGTTGGAAAACTTGCACTGCCACTGCTCATGCAGTGCCTGTGCATTTTAGTCTCCATTTCTTTGGCATCTTCCACAAGCCCCAAACTAACATGATAAAATACCAGTGAAAAGAATGATAGAACATTAAGCAGGTATCCCAGCCCAGTCTGGTTCCTGGTTTGCTGGGTTCGAATATCCCTACAGGGCAGAATGGTTTGCTATTCTGGAGAAAATGTGACCTCATCTGACCAAACTTGGAGCAATATTGACAAGCTCTGGAGTGAGCTGTATGTAGACACTTACGTACAAGGGATGGGTTGGTCTGGGGCAGGGACTCTAATGCAGGGGTGACCAAACTCAGCCTAAGAAGGAGCCAGAATTTACCTATGTAAATTTCCAAAGACCTATAGTAATATGTCAGAACCCCCTTGCCCCAGCTCCTAGTGCCTCCAATCCACCAGCAGCCCTGCTGATCAGCACCTCTCTCCCTTCCCACATGTTCCAATCAGCTATTTCGTGGCATGCAGGAGGCTCTGTGGGGGAGAGAAGCGAGAGCATGGCAGGCTCAGGGGAAGGAGTGGAGTGGGGGCAAGGCCTGTGGCAGAACCAGGGGTTGAGCACTGAGCACCCCCTGGCACACTGGAAAGTTTGCACCTGTAACTCCAGCCCTGGAGTCGGTGCCTATACAAGGAGCTACATATTAACTTCTGAAGAGCTGCATGTGGCTCCAAAGCCACAGGCTGGCCTCTCTCTCTATCTCACACACACACATTAGAGCAGGAGAGAGAAAGATATGGAAAATGAGAATAATGGAGAGAAATTTTTAAGAAGCCCCACATACCCAGAGATTGATTTGTCCTATAGAGTTTTCTTATATATGGATAGCTTTCTGGGTATTCTCAAATTCAGTCCAGAAGAATGTACAAGATTGGTTTCTAAGGGCTCAGTTATGAATGAATTTTTCCATGCTGATGAATATTATGTGACTAATTAGTTTTTGTTTTAAATTGTCAGTCACGCTGGTGCTTCTTTATGACGACAGTATTTTAGCACGTTTTCCTTCAAAGCTACTCTGACAACTTTTAGTGGTGAAATAATAAGCTCCTCAAGAGTTTTCAAAGAGTTTTTACATTGGTTTTAAACCCCTATTTCAAGGGCCAAACTCAGTCCTGTGTTACATCAGTACATAGCCATCTGAGACACTAGGTATGTACTCAGAGTGACTAGCCCCTTCTGCAGCTCCCACTACTCCAGTTACACTCTATTTTAGCTCAATCAGAGAGTGTGTGGGTACATCTTCTTGAGCTGGGAATTACATCTCCAGGTAAAAGTGTAGACATACGTTCACATCTGAAATAACTCCTGGAGTGAGCAGACATAAAGGGGTGTAATGTAAAGCCGCTTCTGCCAGATCCTGCACTGAGTGCAGTTCAGACAAATCCAAGGACAAGACACTACCTCTTTCAGTAACTAATAACAGATGTTGTCAGATTCTTATAGAAAGTTTATTTCATTGCTGTAGTAATTATTTTCCCACTAGCTCATAGCACAGAATGTGTTTTTGATTCACTTTTATAAGACAAAGATATCTGACTTTTAGTCCCACAATGAAATTTTCATCAGTTGACTGAGGCAGCTCCTGTAGCACAAATAGAAAGCAATCCTTCCAAACTGCTTTTCTAGGTTTCCAGGGTCATTTGCTGTGTCAAAGTGCATATAGAGTTAGATGAATGCTTTTTTAATGGCAAATCAGTCCAAAAGGTAATCTTCTTTCATCCCTCTCTTCCTTATTTTACAAAGTTGGAGATATATCTGTTACTTAAAAACTGTTATAAGAAATATATAATTAGCTTATCACTAATATTTTACAGCAAAATTATACTTAGATTCACAGGGCCTTCTTGCACAGGTCAGTTTATTTACATCATACAATTATACACTATATAAAATACACTAACAAACAACAATGTAATCTCAATGCCAGATGAGCATTTATGTCAGTAAGAAACTCTGCCAATGATGCATAATCATTAGTGCATACAATAAGTTGCAATGGTCACCATGTGTTTTTAAAAAAATGCACTTATAATCATACAGAGTAAACTACAATGATGTTAGAGCCACAGCTAATATTTCCATCTTCTAATGCAACCACAGCTGACTCTATACTCAGAATGTCTTCATTGGTACTTAATACTTGACAGCTGATGCATGTTAATGTTTTTTAGCTAACTTAAAGAATGATCTATAGACATAGGATTCATCAGCCCCTATTATATAGAACACTTGCTTGAAATCCCTGTTTTACCTACCCCAAAACAGGCTTATGGGTATTTTTCTTACTTAGTGCTATACATTATCTTATTCAAGTAACAGCAAAATTGAATGCTTCAAACCCTTACTCATCTGAATAGTTCCATAAACTAATGGGACTACTGTCATGAGTAAGAACTTTAGGCCTGGATTCACAAAGGTGTTTATGCACTCATATTCCAGTCTTAGGTGCCTAAACCCCATATTTAGGTACCTAAGTCCAAGTTTCAAGCTCCAAAGTGGTCTGTAAAACTTCTGCTGAACCCTGTAGACCCCTAAACTCACTTAGCAATTAAATTTCCAGGATAAAATTCCCCTAAGTGCCTGAGTGTTTTGCCTGTGTGTGTGCACCTCTGCCTCATTATGTGCATCCAGACATCCTACCTAAGTCCCAGAGTTATCCGCAAACTGGGGAAGACAGGTGCTCTTCTGCCTATCTTTACGTGTGAAGCCCATAGAGTAGGAGTGCTCAGAAGCCGCCTACTTCCAAAATCTGTCAGGAGGTGGTGCCTACCTTTTGCCCAGTGGCTAGAGCACCTACCTGGGATGTGGGAAACCCAGGTTAATTTCCCTCCTCTTCTTGAAGCTGTTCCCCTGTATATATACTGGGCATGTACTCATGTGAGAGGGAGACTGACTGTGTTCTGCTGCTTAGGGCACCCACCTGGGAGTGGGGAGACCCAGGGACCAGTCCCCCTGCTCCAATGACTCTTTAAGTATTTATAGGCTGTACAACAGCTTCAATAGGAGGAAGTGGTGGAGTCCCATATCAAATTATCCCTTAGCTCAGAGGGGGACTTGGAGAGGTCTCTCACCTTTCTCCCTCTTAGGCAGAGAAGCAAATTGAACCTGGCCTCCTGAATACCATGTGGGTGCTCTAGCCACTTGGCAAAGGTGGGCAGCACATCCCTTCTCCCACAGCTGTTTTGTGTGGAATAAGGTAGGTGCCTGCCAAATTATCACAGAAACTGATGTAGATACTTAACCTGTATGACTCCATGAGAGGTGTTCCTAGCTGTGAATTGCTAGCAGAGACAGGTGCATCCCTGCAGCCTATCTCCAGGAGAGACATGGGACTTAGAACACCTCACTCTCCCTGGTATCTTCTGTTGGCTGGCTTAGATGGCTCCCTGCCCTAGTGCAGCGGATTTTGTCGATCACGTTCTGAGGCACCTCTCTCTCTTCATTCATTCTATAGGTAACCTAGGCTTTGTGAATCCCAATGTTGTATAAGGAGCCCTGGTGCCTCAGTCAGGTGTTGCAATGATCAGTGTCACACTGCATAAGTATCTTTGTGAATCTAGCCTTTAGAGAACTGGATCCTTGTATCACCAGTTGTGATGACATCACAGTGGTGTACTGACAATGGAGTGTGTATTCATTTGTGCTGGACAAAATTTTTCAGTCAAACTGTTTTTTTGGAGGGGTGGGGGCATTGGGAATTTTTTCATTCCCTTCCCCCAATGGAAAACTGGTCTTTCAGTTAAACAACTTTTTTTTCTACAGTCAGGAATAACTTAGGTTGGGTTTTTTGTTTGTGGGGTTTTTTGTTTTTGTTTCGACAAATGCCAACACACCTAAGGCCCAAAGTTTTGTTTTGGAAATGCTGCCAGGATGCCTCATGGGAATTACAGTTCAACAGTTTCATGCCCCCATTCTCCTCTATGGGCCCATTCCCTAAGCCAACTACACAGTCCTGGAACTCCACAAGCACCACACTGACTCTTCAGGAGGGAACCCCAGGGGTCTCTTAGGGCCTGATCAAATGACTCCCATTGACTTCAGGGGACTTTGGATCAGACCTTTTGGAACAGTGGGCCAAATACTGGTCTCCTTCACTTTGGACTTCAGTGGAATTCACTCTGGATATACACTAGTGTCATTGAATAGAAATTGGGCCTGTATCTCTTGATGTACAGTTCAGCCAGACAGTGGACTCTTGTGTAGCATTTGTGAAAGAGAGTAATCAAAGTATTGCATCTAATTTTCTCTGAACCTCTAAATATGTCTCTTCTCTGCAATCTTCCCTCAAACCCTGTTCTAACAATTATTTTGTTTACTGCTTCTTTTGGATTGATTTTGCTGTTACGATGTGGTGATTCAAATATGCTTTCCCTTGATTTCCTGTTCTTCAGGGTACCAAAAGGCTTTCCTGCTCATTATGTTTGTCTAGATATAGTCATGTGCATCTGATCTTAAACAGTAGTCCATTTTACTGTCATGGCATTTTCCTTGTCCTTCCTGGCAATTAGTCAGTGTCACTGTGCTCACTGCTCTTATTTAGCTGTTGCTACTCTTCTATGAAGCAAATAGTAGATAATGAAGATATTGTGTATGTGCTAGTTGATCTCTTCCTTTCAGAGTTGCATATGTCTCTCATATTTCATCTAACAATTTATTCATTTCATTACTTTTTACCTCTATGGGCTCAGTTGTGACTTTACTACAAGCAACATGTTATGCTGTATCTGAACTACACCAAAAGAGAGACTGAGACTGAACTGTAATCTGCCTCCCACTTCCCTCTGTTCTGTGAGGGAAAATAAGGTGTGTCTGGCTTATTCCTGGTGTAGTATATGTCCTCTGGCATACTGGTATAGCTATACTATGTGGTACATTGTGGCCTCAACCACTCTGGTCTCCATCCAGCCCACTCCCACCCACTTGCATGGAGAGGGAAAATGAGAGTATAGAATGTGGGTTGGAAGGGACCTCAGGAGGTCATCTAGTCCAACTCCCAGAAAGATTTTTGCCCCAGATCCCTATAATGGCCCCCTCAAAGATTGAACTCACAGCCCTAGTTTAGCAGGCCAATGCTCAAACCACTGAGCTGTCCCTCAGTCTGCTACCTTTGCCCATTGTTACCTGCAATCTGGATAGTTAGTGCGGGGGCTGAGGGAGGTTAGTCCCTTGTAGCACTGTGCAAGCTGGTCCACAGTCTGGGCCATTGAATGCTGTTGAACAGGAATGCTAGTGAACAAAGCTTCATTGTCCAGGCCCACATTCTCATGTCTTGATTTCTGTTATAACTACTTTGGCATCCCTGACAACTTACGCCTTCCTTCGGTCCACACAAAGCACAGCTGCTGAGATCTTCCTTGCCCCTCACTACCAGTGATTGGCAGCGCCCTCAACCCCTTCCCTGCCTTTCTTTCTCTTCTGTGGGGATTTTAGCTTGGCTGCTTGGGGGTGGGGCATGTGGTATGTGCCAAAAATGTTTTCTGCCCTGGCCAGCAAAATGGCTACAGCCTCTCCTGTCTTCTGTTACAACTGTTCTCATGCTGTCTTTTGTACCACCCCCAGTAGATACCTATGATAAAACCTGTAAGGCCACTACCCTCCCCTCCTTCAGACCCCTTCTCAAAACCCACTTCTGAACTTGGAGAAACAAGAGATCGGACAGCAGTTGATGGCAATTTTAAGGGGGAAAAAATCCCTCTCCCCCACCCCCCATCCCTGAAACTTCTACATGATGTCAAGCCAGCAACAAGCCTTGATCCTCATCCCACTGAAGTTAAAGGAGGATTTGCCATAGACTTTGTTGGGAGCTGTATTATGTCTACAGCTAGCCTGCATAGCTGTGTGAAGTTATTACTGTTACTCTCATGCTCCCCCTCCTTTCCTCCTATTGTTTGCTGACTCAAATTTCCTTAAATTAGATTGTAAAAATTTTTTGGGGAGGCTGGGGGACAGGGACCATATTGATGTGATTGTAGACTAATTAGCACAATGGAGCCCTGAACCTGATTCGGCACTAACAGCAGAAATAATAATTCTGTAGTTTCTAGGCTCATTGTCTTTTGCCATATTGGATGGGGTATGTCAATAAAGCACTTTTAAGTTGAAATGGGTTGTGATTGAAGTATTTCAGTTGTAGGTATGTTATCTTAGTGTTCATAGAGGTGCACTGAACACAGAGGCTGTTTTCTTTGTCATTGTGGCTGTAGATAAGGAAACAGCAAATCAGCTGGCACTGCAGTGATTTTCCTGGATGTTCCACTTTTGTTCACAGTTTAAGGCCAGCAGGGGCTATTAGAGTACCAACTCTGACTTCCTGTATATCATACTGTTATATTTCAACCAGTTATCCCTACAGTGAGCAAATAATTTATCTGAACCATTTTTAGCGCTGCAGTGCTCTTGGAATAATGTCTCAATGACAGTGAAACGTTCCTAAGGATAGGTCAGCATGACTCAAGTTTTTACCTTCAGGTATACTTAGCTGATACTTTGCAAAATGAGTCAAAGAAAATGTCAGAATTCACACAAGGGAGGGCAGCAACAAGAGGGGGGAAGTGAACAATTCCGAACGACACTTGCGAAATACTTCTGTTTCTATTGTATCTTTGAGAGTAAAGTAATGGCTGAAGCTAAACTAGTGCCACATTTTATGCAGAAGATGACATCCAAAATCCTGGTAGTTCAGTGATCCTAATTAGCTTCTTGAATTCATTACCTCATCTGCTGTTAAAAATGGTTAATGACAGTAAATAAGGGGTCCAAGTTTCCAGGCAATTGTTTTGAAGTCGGGGGTGGGGGGATATAGAGTCATAATCAACAGTTTTCCTCATAAAGATTAATTCCATTATAGAATTGCAGGACATATGTCCTGTAATCTTGTGAGTATAAAATATATCTCTATGCTATTTCATTTGTGCTTGGGTTATGCCATTGAGGTCCACTGCGTGTAACTGAGAGAAATATAATATACATGGTCATGTAATATACACTGCTTATGAAAGAACAGCTTGGGTAATCCAGAGACAAGATAAAATATGGGAACCACTCATTAGAAAGGGTAACTTTCTAAATAGTAAGCTAGCCAGATTCTGGTCTATGCGAAGACTTGTTTGTAGAGCAAAGGGACCTTTAAAGAAGCATTAAACAGACAGCTGAGGATTCCCCTGGCATGGAGAAATTCTCCTCTGGTATAAAGCCATTGTTGCCAAACCCCTCTCTATGATCTCCTCCTTCCATGGTATAGAAGCATGATGGAAGTGGGGCTGGAGGACACTATACTCAACAATCCTCTCTAGCATAATGGCCTTCACGAAGCTGTAGTAGCTGGAACAAAGTAAAGCAGCCAAAAGATGCTCTAATTTGCCTCTGGAGCTGGTTGGGCCACCAGCCTACCCCAGTTTATAGCACTTTGCCATCCTGCATCTCAGCCACACCAACCCCTGCTCCAAAGTAGCTGGGGATTTAACCCAGTAGTTAGAAATTGAGACACTGATTATGAAGTCTATAAATGGGCAAAATTCTCACTGAAGTCAACAATGTATCATCTTTGTAAGGACTGAAGATGTAGGTACCAAATAAGTGAATAATAATTAAATAACTTAAAAAAACTATATCTTTTCTATATCTTAATATTAAGCAAAAATTGTTATTTTTTTACAAAGTTCTCTGAGGAAGTCAAATGAAGGAAAAACATTTGCTCTTCCTGTGCAGTCTTCCCATGCAATTTACATTTCTCATTAAGGTTTTTTTTGCAATCTTTGAGGGGTTTTATTTTAATATTGCCAGGAGGAGAAAAATATCTTCTGTACCCAAAACAGATTTTGATTGGCATTGGTTAAGAAATTGCATTCATTCAGAGTTTGTATTACAATGGTTGGAAATACAGTTCTATCTAGAGGAATTACTTCAATTGAATTTGAATTTGCATTTTAAACTCTGGATCCTTTGTTATGCAAAAAACTATTAAAGAACTCTGAGGAAAGAGATGTGATGGAATAAATGTATATAGCAGAGTTTTACTAATTTATATTCACAGTCTGAGACTTCTCATTCTGGTTCCAACTTTCTGAAAAACATGCATATGTTCATTACTTTAATACTGAAAATGTTTAGTATCCTTTTTAGTGGTATGCTTCTAATATAAATTTTTAAAACAGCTTTATGGATTCAGGAAAAGGCATATTGCGTGCCATCTAAAAATATAAAATGGTGAGACTCTAATTATAAAGCTGTATTTCATCTATGGAGTACAGATGCCTTGACAGCTTAGTACCATGTGGTTTTATTCAAAAATCAGGTACCAAAAAATGCAGCAACATGTACAGAAAACATATAACAGGGAACCAAATAGAGGATCACTAGTAACTTTGCATTTACATTTGTACAGCAGAAAAAGAAAAAAGAGGCTATTGTCAATTATCTAAGTAAGAGAAGTAATATAAAATACCTGTAGTTTTACACAGAGATCCAGGCATTATTGTGAACACATTTTGTCCAGCAAGTTAAATAAAGAATATATTACAAAAATATTTTCTTATGTATTCAACAGTTTCACTATATGTCTTTTGATAGTGAAATTTTTCTATGTTCTTAAGAGAAGCCATTTATATATCTGCTTAAAAAGCTTAGGATTTCAATCCCTCAGGTATCTTATTTTTTTATTATAATGGAGATATACCCATCTCCTAGAACTGGAAGAGACCCTAAAGGGTCATTGAGTCCAGCCCCCTGCCTTCACTAGCAGGACCAAGTACTGATTTTTGCCCCAGATCCCTAAGTGGCCCTCTCAATGATTGAGCTCACAACCCTGGGTTTAGCAGGCCAGTGTTCAAACCATTGAGCTATCCCTGCCCCCCCATGATTAACTAATGATTAACAGATACTGTGACCTGTCAGGAAGCACAGATGGTTTTCTCATGTTTGTTTAAGCTTATGTTAAATATATTGATGTAGGATCAAATCCTGAAATCCTGGGTCAGTTTGTCTTCAGGTAACTAATGTAAATGATCAAAGCTGAGGAGAAGTTTGCAGTATTGCTTTAGTACATTCTGGGTGAGGGCAAGTCCTTATATATATTTTAAGGAGTTGTAAAAAATTGGAGTATTTGGGTAATAGGAATTATCTTCTGTTTTAAAATCAGTTGGCTTTGTTTGGAGTGGGAAGGGACTACTGTGTCTTAGAAACAGAAAAAATTAAATTCTCTCTTAAAAAAATCAAGTACATTAGTGATTGGCAGCACAGAGCTTGATTCATTATTTGCAGGTGTAGAGGGAGAAATCCTGACCCCATTTATGTCACTGGAAAAGCTCAGTTGACTTCAATGGGGCCGTGATTTCACTCATTATGTATGCTATCCATGAGTACTCAGACACTCACCTAGTATTCTTTTCAATTTTTCCAATAGCATGCATTGCAGGTGAGAAGTGAGCAAAGCTTCCTGCACTCTTACAACGTTAGAATGCCTGCAGCTACCATGTATTAGATACAGTTCATGACAAAAAGTATTGGGGCTGACTGTTGCTCAAGGACATAACACAGTTAGGTCTTATGTAGGCTATCCACTTCTAATTTATCCAATTTATCTGTTGCTGATTCTGCAGTGTCAAATCATTTTGAAAATATATTAAATTCATATCTACCCTTGCTACGGTAGTTCAGATGTTTAATTAACATTTCCTTCTTAAGACACTCTCAGCAGACTTTCAAAAGCTCTCCCCTTGGGTGGCATCTTTTATATTAAAACCATTGTATTTATTAATTTACATATTAGCTTCTGGGCTGATGTTTTAGATTGATTGTCCTTTGTCATATTTAAACTAGACACCACTAAATATAATGTCCACTGGAGCTGACAAGTTAAGGACAAAGACCAAGATTGGCAGTTGGTTATATCCTCAGTGAAAGGCCACTAGTTTGTACTGTATATTTGCCATGATGCTTGGTGAAATGTATTTAATCAGACAGGCTGTAAGAAGGCTCTTGCATGTGCCAAATCCTTGTATGAAAATGTTTGAGACCATGTAACATTCTCTGCTCTCTAGTGATGAGGCTTAATGCATTACTCAAAGCTCTTATAAAACATAAGAGCCTTCCTAACTTGTTTTTGGAGCCAAATATTGGTAATAGAACTGAGTTCTAGAGTTGTGCAAAACCACTGGATTGCACTAAAGTTTTTTCATATTTTTAGGAAATCAAAAACATACCCAGATCTGAAAATTCATCATAACTTCATTTTACTGAAATTTCATAAATTTGTATCTGTGGGGATGTGTACATCTTCCTTTTAATCTGTAGCAGGAGGTGGGCAGGAGGGGTAGAGTAATGCTGCAAGCAGAAGTTCTAAAATAAAGCTGAAAGAGTTTGAATAGTTTTAAAAATAATTTTCCTTATAAAGTTCCTTGTTCAGTGTTAGAAGAAAGTGCTTTGTACTGTTCTGTTCTATTGTCACATGACAGTATCTGCACGGCTTATGCAATTTAAGCTCAGAGTTGTTTTTATATTGGACATGAAGAAATAAACTTATTTTATATAGTATCCTTCATGACAATTATTGCCAAATATTTCTTTATGATAAATGGAATATTGGAGGTGTTTTATATAGCTTGCTGCAGTGAATTTATGCAGATACAGGAAATGTACAAAGATGGACTACACTACAGAAAAGAGGTAAATTTTAAGACAATGATTCAAATATTCTTGCAGTGAAGAGAACGAAAATATGGTAAAAGATGGGTTTAGAGTCGATCATACATTACACTAACTTCCCTTCAAATTGAGCTAGTTTAGTCAGAAAACTCAGTAGTGTCTCAGTAAAGCAATATGTACTATTGAGTGTATGTATCATTGCCCACAGGGAGATGATAATCCAGTATAGTGCTTTCTATCTAAAGATTCCAAGGTGTTTTATAAACCTTAGTGAATTAGGCCATCAACACCATGGTGAGGTAGGCAACTGTTATCTCCATTTTACTGATGAGGAAATTGTTTCCAAGAACACTTAACATCTGAAGTCCCAGAAGCTTGCACAAGTACAAATACCCAGTTTGCTGACCACTGAAAGGGAAAACAGGCCAAGGGATTTTCAAAACTTGTGTGTGAGAGTAGTAAAGTTTTCTAAGCAACCTGGAGCTTGCCTGCTAAGCCTGATGTGTTCTTGCACAAACATGGGCAACCTTTTGTGACCATAACATAGACCTTTTGTGACCATAACACAGCATGGTCCATGCATGAAGAATTTATGTAGCACTGCCTTTCTGATTGTCTTTGCAGCTGCTTTATTAAAAGGCAGAGGGACAGTGTGACAAGTGCTCATGGAGGGTGAGTTATATGGGCAGTCTTTTTTCAACAGGTTGATTGCAGAGGATGGTAACTGTGGGGTGCATGTGTATGAAGGGGATGTGGGCTTTGGGAAATGGTTCATTGTCTTGGTGGGTTATACATACAATCACGAAATGGTTCAGATGCACTTATTTGGTCCTTGGTTCCCTAGCTCTGTGGTGTTCAGGTTCTCCACTCCTGTGGTAGAGGGAATTGATCTCAGGATTCTCTCTGATTTTGTGGGGTAAGGTCAGAAGCTCCATCTTGCTGGAAGGAGGTTCCTTCCAAGGGAATGAGACTGGTGACTTTTTGAGCAGCAGGGGAGATCCCTCTAATTGCTTAATTATCCTCTACCATCCCAATGTGGCCCCCAAAGCATAAAGTGGAGTCATGAACTGCACCCACAGCCTGCTTTTAAACCACCCACCACTGGCTGCACAGTCTCAATTGATACGTTAATTACTAATTAACGTATGTAAATATGCTACTTGGGGTGCTTGCTTCATCCTGAGAGTCCAGGAAGCGTGGAGGTGTCTGTGCATTTTGATGATGATGTTCATTGGACTCAAGTACTTCTGACTCCATCCCTCATCACAATGTGGCTTTGCCCAGCCACTGATATGTGCATGCCTGAATGCATAGGACAATAATTGGACACCCCTTTGTTTGTCATTTGCATGAAGCAAATCACAGAGAATCACCTGTATTTCTGGCATAAATCTTTCCCTTGTTCTTGCTGTGCTGCTATTCAGTAAACCTTATGGCTAGCAAGTAGGGAATGTAGAGGTTCACTGTGCTGATTAAGCATTGAAACAGCAAGAACCAAAAGTGGGAGCTGTTCATGTGGACATGGTTAAGGAAACATGCAAGAAGGAGCTGAATGATTTTTTAAATCATACTCTTGTTTCTTTGATCATGGCTCTGATTTTCTCAAATGCATACGTTCTGGGCAGCTGCAGAAAGGTACTCTGCGAAGCTGCCATGATGACTGATTTGCATGACTCTGCAGACAAAGACTAACCACAGGTGGGGCTGACCCCAAACATCTCCCTTTGAATTGAGCTTATATGAACAGAACCATCATCAGTGCTTTGGGCCGCTTTACTTCAGCTGAGCCACTGCAGAGTGGCCACAAAAGAGACATAAGCACTGGACACTCAGGGAATACTCCCAGTGTAGGAGGCCTCCCATATAGGCAAAGAAGTGGCTGTGTTACATTGTGCCTCTAGCCCCACAAAAGCCCCCATGCAGGCCCTACAATTCGAACAATTTTTTTAAGTAACAAGGATGGTCTAAAACCTATTTTCTGACAAACTTTGGCTTGGCTGGCCAAACAGTCTGTGAGTGACCCAAAGAGAGGGTCCTCAGAAAATTCACTTTTAAGCTAACTGCCATATGGGAGATCTGTGACAGAGTAAGGAATAGAAGCCAGGTGTGAGGAACTGTACCATTTAACAGGCTCACGTTATGTAAAGCAGACACTGGGTAGTTAGGTACTGAATGACAAGATCTGTCAAGCACCTTGTCTGTGTGATTACTGCACACCACACAAGGAATCAGGTGCTGCCTTCATTTGCACCTATGCAATTCCACTGAAGTCAGATAAGGCTTGAACTTGGTCCCAGATATCTTGAGTGATTGTCCCATGCTGTAACCACAAGAGCATGCCTATCTCCGAATGAATCAGCTGCTACTTGTGTCTGGAACATTAGAGGGTAATAAGAGTACAGACCACCAGGAGGAGAGGCAATTAAGGAGCCACGTGCTGCATGTTTGTACAGCATATGTGGGCACAGCATGTTCAAAAATATGCAGCTAAAATTAACCTCCCAAAGTTAGTCTCCTTAGCACTCAGGAAACCAAAACATAATATAATGTATGTTGGGACCTCAGGTATTATCCAGGTGCTGATTAGAAGCTTCCCACAAGACATTTGTATCTATTGGTGCAAGTAAAATGACTATAACTTCAACTAGCTATTACTGTCTCAAGGTTTGCCTGAAACTGTTTGAAATGAAAGGCCAAAATGGTCCATTTACATTACTTATGGCAGAGAGACACGTTGCAGCACTTACCCCAGCTCAGACAGCAGATTAAGAGCTGTGTATGTTTTTACAATTAAGTGCTATGGATCATAACTATCCTCCTTGACTGAATCAGAGGTTAGTGAACTGGAGCACTGAACTGAATTTGTTAGGTCTGATGTTAACTGATCAACAGTTTCCTCCTTTACAAACTGTTTCTTCTGCCTCTGCTTGTGAGTTTTCTCTGGAACATATTCCAGCTATCTACACTTTACAATGTATATTTTGCCATTGGCACAAATCATTTGTAAACAGGAGCATTCTGTGTTTCTTTGATATCCAGATTTATATATCACTTGAGTCAAGTATTGATTCTGCTAGCTCTTTATTTTCAGAGCTTATGTTTGTGGGAAATGAAACTTTGGATACAACACAGTTTCCTGTAGTTAAATGCAGACTAAACAGAAGCCCTCAGTGACAGCATTCCTTGGTTTTTAGGAGCAAGTTATGTAATGGAGCATTTAACAGCTCTATTTTGAGGTCTACTTTGATTTTATTTTCCAGTAAATGTGTAAATTTATGTTAATTCTTTCTCACTGTTTGTATAATCTGAATAAAATTATGGCCTTTCCTTAAAGAATTACGTGAGTTTTAATAACTCTGAGGATTTGGTTTATTTACATTGTAAAGTCTTCAAAGGTGGAATCATTTAATTAAATCTGGATTTTGGCTGTGTTTCTCAATATATTAAACCATTTGTAAACATAAGCTCCATATTGTGACTTATGCTGCTTATCCTGAGTGATGGGAAATGAGATTCTTTTTGACATAAATTTAAAAAAGAAGAAATGATGTAAAACTTTAAAAACTCATAAATTTGTAGTACATTATCTCCTCTTTGCAAGGAAAAATAGAAAACATTCCCATGCCCTGCATATTTACAAGAAGTTTCAGATCTATGGTGCTCATGCTGAGAAGCTGACAATAATTTTGCTTCATGTGGGGCAGCAAATAGAAAATTGAGCCATTTTATAGTAATTTAGAGATGGAGCATTTTTTATAAAATATCAGGCAAAATAAATAGGATTTAAAGTAGAGGATCTTAACAAAGCTTAGCTTTGACAACATCTGAAGATGGTAGACAAATCATCAGTTATTTTTATTCCAAACCTTTCCTTTTACTCTCAGAATCTAGCTTTCATCCTTCATAATTCATCACTTTCCTTGCTATGATCATTGACTACTCTAATGCAGTTTTGTGGCCCACCCAGCAATCTTTTGGTTTAATGTCACTTCATGCAAGAAGCAAGCAGTTGCTCAGATACTAACAAAAAAATTAAAAAATTCAAATGCATTAATAGCATTGTTTCTGTAGCTACCAGTCCATTAAACAATTGATTTGATTTCCTTACTTCTGGGCAAGCCTAATGGGCCTAAAGATAGTTCCTGTCAAATCCCAGGTCCTTGTTCCAGAAAGTAAATCATGACAGTCAGTAAAAACAGAAGTTGTGCATCTAATACTGTCTGTCTTACCTTCACACTTTAAATAACAAATTAGAAACTGCTCTTCCATAGATCTGATTTAAGGATCTCTATTGGCTATTCTGCACCTGTGGGGCCTGCTGAATCTGTCGATGTCAATGGGAGTTCTGCTGCGGGGGCTGAGACTAGAATATTAGATGTGCAGTGCAATGGAAGGGAGAATTTTTGCCCTAACTGCAGAATTGGAAAGAAAGCATAGGCAGGAGTACTGATAAAATTGAATGTTCCTGAAAAAATAACCATTCTAGGTAATAAGTTAAACAACCCAGCACACCCACAAGGTAAAGCTTCCCCAGAGAATGCCTCAAACAGGGTAACACACACAAAATGTAGCAGCAACAAATATGTAGCCTTCATCCAGGGCTTAAAGTAATCAGGAACATGAAGAATGAATCTCCCCATCCTCCCTCACTCCCTGCCTGGGAAACCTCTGCTCCCCTTCTTTTTGCCTAATGAGGACTCCCCAAGGAGAGGGGAAGATGAGGTGGGAACAGCAGTTGGAGCCGTCTTCTGGCTGAGGAGTTTTGAAGGCTTCTAGCCGTGCTACAGAGCGGTGGCAGTATCTGACTGGAGAAGAGGTGCCTCAGCCATAAGTTCCCTATTTGCTTCCCTAAAGGAAGATCTATTCTTTCGCTGTTATCTCCTTCCTTCTGTCTCACCACTTCCCTCCTCCCCTCTTCCAGACAGAACAGGCGAATCATTTTACTTTTGTATGTAACCTCTTATTTTTCAAATGTCTTTAATTCTTCAGAATTCCTGTTTAAAAAATTCAAAGCCCAGAAGGGACCATTGTGATCATGTTGGTTGACCTGTATATAACAGGCCATAGGACTTTCCAGAATCAATTCCTGTTTGAACTGGAGCATAGCTTTTAGCAAAACATCCAATCTTCATTTTAAAGGTGGAGAATCCACCATAATCCTTGGTTAATTGTTCCAATAGTTAATTGTGCTCACTGTTAAAAATCTCTACCCTGTTTCCAGTTAGAATTTGGCTAGCTTCAGCTTCCACCTGTTGGATCTTATTACACCTTTTTGTCTGCTAGACTGAAGTCAGGTTTTCTATTCCTTTAATCATTCTTGTGGCTCTTCTCTGAATTCTCTTCCAGGTATCAACATCCATCTTGATGGTGGATAGTAGAACTGGACACAGTATTCCAGCCATGGTTGTGCTACTGCCAAATGCAGAGGTAATCTAACCACCTACTCTGAGATTCCCTCCCTCATTCATACATCCCAGTGTTGATCCTTCTGACCACAGCATTACATTCGGAGCGTGGGTTCAGGTGGTCATTCATCTTGATTCGCCAGTCTTTCAGATTCACTGCTTCCCACGATAGCATCCCCCTATCCTGTTAGTATGGTATACATTCTTTCATCCTAGATGAGACTTACATTTGGCTATGTTGTGTTGCCTGCAACCAGCCTACCAAGCTCTGTTGCAGTGACCTGTCATCTTCATTGTTTATCACTCCTCCAATTTTCATGTCATCTGCAAACTTTATCAGTGATTTTGTTTTCTTCCAGGTTAGTGTTAAAAATGTTAAATAGCATAGGACCAAGAACTGATCCCTTCAGGATGCCACTAGAAGCATGCTCCCTTGATTCCCTGCTCACAATTTTATTTTGAGACCTATCAGTTAGCTAATTTTTAATCCATATAATGATGACTTTGAATCATACTAGTTATATCTGACATCTCAGTTTCTCCTGATCTCCAATTTTTTGTTTTAACATTCAAAATATTATGTATATCAGGGTACATTTTAAGTGATAGTATTTCCTTGCACAGATCTATGCATTCAATCTCTTCTCTCCATTGTCTTTCTCTTGTAGCATTCGGTCACCACAAGATGATGTAATGCAGCATCAGTAGGAATCAGACACACAAGATAATAGCCTCCAAAATTGTAGAGACTCCTTCCTATGTTAACACTCATCAACTACTGCCCTCATCCTTGTGAATTTTAACTGGCAGATGCTCCTTTTACGATGTTTTGTGGTGTCAGCAGCAGACATTACAGCACATCATGTTTAAGGATGGGCTAATATTTATTACTGTAAACGCTGAACATTTTTAAAGGTGTGCCAATATTCAATTACCTTCTACATTCTCAAATTCTTCCTGCTCTAACATTAACCCATAAAAGTTGAATAAAAAAATCACAAAAGCATGAGAAAATTAGGGTGTCTATATATTTAACATAGATTATGCAATTGTCACTGACCACAAAATGAAACTAGTTAGAGTAATGTCAAAATATTGAGGTTTCTTTTTGTGAACACTCTGGAGACAGTTCCTAAAGCCATATAACAAGAAGACACTGTGGATACGGGGGAAAGGGGCAGGGGAACAACTGTTTTCCTTAGAATAAAAGGAGATACTTTGAAAAGTAAAACTATTGCATTACTTGTATCAATTTAATATAATCTAATGTGACTATGTTGGAGTGAACTTATACTATGAAAGATTGAGTCTTAAATGCTTGAGTGTGGATAGTCAAGGTCTTCAATTAAAGTCATATTAAGTGTTGCTATTCTTTTATCATTTAGTAGCTCCGATGTTTATTGGTTTGTGTGAAAAAACTTTTACAGGGAAAAAGATTGTAGCTACAGAGATCGAAGTGTCAAGTTCTTTTATTGCTGAATCCCGCTCTGTGGGTGTCATGAGTCCCAATGTCAGAAGCCAGTGTAAGAAGGAACTTTTTAAATTATAACAATGTCATACATACATAGGAAGGAAGTTGTGAAAGAAGGGTCAAGGTGATGGTGAACTCAACACCACTTGTGGTCAGTTTGCCTTGTCCTGGGCATTTGATTTAGATTGTCCACTTCCCAAAGCAAATTACGGATTTAAGGCAATTAGTTTTAGATAATTTCTTTTTGCATCCTATGATTAACTTGTCTATTTTATTTTCAGTGTATGAACTGTGCTTCATACAACCAAATGGCTAATAAAGAACTGAGGGGGTTAAATACAATTGATCAGTTTGGAGCAGCAAAGGAAACCTTAGCCTCTGTGCATGTGTGTGTATGCGTATGCACCTGCATTTTTATTCTGTTTGCAGTAGTGTGTCTTAGTTTTGCTAAAGCTGCCTGCATGCCTGCTGATTGCAGTTGAGCATAGACTGGCTCACTGTACATTTTGATGGCACCCAATAAAGTGAAAGGACCAATAGGGAAGTTTCTATCAACGTGACATTATTAAGGTGGTGGTTTATTTTTAATCTACGTAAAGAACACATGATTTTTTTTGTTTTGAGCTGATAATCAGTAGGTTGCCTTTTATTTTTATTTTATTTTCTCTTAAGAATGCGCCAGTTGGGAAAAACTCCCTCTTGCTATTCATTCTACATGGTCAGACCGAGCAGCCTTACCTCTGACACAGTTACTGGTGGCAGTACAAATTATCTGGCTCATGTAATGATCTCTTAGAGTATAAGAAACCAGTGCAAATTAGCAATAAGAAATGCTAAAGCTATATATCACTGGCAACAATTTAGGAATAATATCTCTCTGCCTGAAGCAGATTCTGGTGATTCATGAGTAATTTGCTAGAAGCCTTTCAACTTGATTCTTATTTGTGGAGTTAATGGTAGGTTATTTTGCATTGTGATTGAAAGACCTGACAATTTAGTTATTATTTAAGGGTGTTGATTCCCTTCCACGTGGAAACTTACCCCATTTTAAAGCTTTTTTTTCCCTCTCATGACAAAAACATCTTATCTATATTTTAAAATAGTATGCTAATGTAATGAACTGTCTTTGTATATTTGCAATCTTGCCTTCTGGTAGTTGGCCTACAAAGAGATTAAGGAATCTGCTGCTATTGCTCAGCTAAGGACATCCACCATAAGCACAAGTGATAAATGCTAGTGTTTTGGGAAATGAAGTCTCTGGGTTCTAGCTCTGGATACCCAATGGTGAATGTGGTTTTATATAGTTGTTGTCTAGCATTGCTATAAATAAAGTCTGAGTCCACATAGGCTAATATACCAAAGGATCATAATCAGGCATTCTTTGGGAGTAGAGAAAATGGAGCCAAACTTCTTCCTTATTCCATGATGACATAATGTGCCTAGAAGATCATGCCATTTTGTACCATATCCAGGAGAGAGTGGGGGAAAATGCTCCTGGTTTTCACAGATCGCCTTACACCATATTGCATTGGTTACAGGAGTCATGGGATCCGATTTGTGGTTTTTTTTTTTTTGGAGCATGTAATTAAAAATGAGTTTCTTATGGCAAGTCCTACAGAATTAAACATAGCCATCTTAGGGGAAGTCCTATGGAATTGTAGTAAGTGAGATCAGCATCCTATAAAAATTGTGGAAAAAAACCCCTGAAGAATTTAATAGTGAATTGAGATCCTTGGCCCCATCCTCCAATGCTTATGGCAGGGATATCATTATCTACTTTGATTTTTATAAAATAGCATTATCATTTTTTACTCACTAAATTTTTTAGGACACTTCTGTAAGAATATATTTTCTCCCTGACTGTCTGATACTTCATCATTGGGTGGGTGGGAGTGATGGGGCACACAAATGCTCCATATCCATGGACAACCTTAGGAGCTGCCAAGGTAAATGTTGGGTTTTATGAGATGCTAAGAGGAAACTGAGATTTAATAAACAAAACTGCAGTGACACTCAGGATAACAGCAGTGAACTCTGAGAATTTTAATTTCTCCAGTGGAGGTGAGTTTTCTCTTTCCCCAAAGCTTACAAAAATAAACGGTTCTCTTGCTCTTTTTTTTAAGATACTGATTTACAAAGGTTAGTTCTGTTATGCCAGCTGCTACAGTATGTTTCAATTTGTCCGTTTTTATCATAGAATAAGCACAGTTCTAATTGCACTACAGTGGCATAATTAAGTTTATGTCGGGGGGGGGGAAAGGGTTGTAATACCTTACATTTTCAAAAATGTATTTTCATGACTTTTGTCCTTTTTTAATATCCTGTTTCAGCTTTGCCTGAGAGAGATTTGCAGGAATTAACTCTCTTAGAGACCATGAAATTATTCATTCCTTTTTTAAAAAATGCAAACCTATCATTTGGGGCTAATTGAGACAACCCAGGAATATCAGATATTAATACTAAAATTCTTTCTGATTGTTTTTTTAAATACACAAAAAAGCTCTTAAGATCAATTCTTGTTTGGTGTAGCTCTATTTAAATGAGTATACAAGAATAACCCTATTTAGTAGAGTACTATATATTAGAAACCTTTCTGTAATATTGGGCCAAGTTCTTCTCTGTTACACTGATGTAATTTCAGAGAAATTTCGCTGATTTTAGTGAAGTTTCTTTGGAGTTACCCCACTTTAAGTGGTGGCAGAATTTGCCCCACTGGCTTTTATATCCAGTTAAGTGGCAAATGTCAGGTTTTACCAATCACTCAATACCTTTTTAATCTTTATTTTCATATGTTTAATCTTGCTAGTGGAGGTGCAACATGTTTTTCACTGTAAAGTGTGGGAAGGCAGGAAGTGCTCTCTTTGAATCATGCAAGCCTAGAACTGCCATTAGGAACAGATATCTGGATTTCAGATGGTATCCTTCCTCTGGAAGGAAATATATGTGCATTGATGGGAGATATTAATTCATTGTGCTACCTCATCCTGTGGTCCTCACTCTTCCACTGCCCTGCACCTTTTGAGTCATTTTCACTATTGTGATATGCATGCATTGTATACCTACTTTGCACTGACTGTGAAAGGCTCTGGGGAATCCGGCCCCTTTTTTCTGAAACATTTTTTTTCCTGTTTATTAGAGGGCATCTCTTTCAATCCTTACTCAAGCAAGATTCCTGCTCTCTTCAAGTAGAGGTTTCCCTGAATAGGAGTTGAGGGCTGTTGTCCACATGGGTTGTTCCCATGTAGGTAACAGGAAATTCCATGTTATCCAGTTGAGATGTACTCAGCATATAAACTGCATTGGGGTGGGAAAGGTGGCTTTGAGACACTATCCTGCCTCTTAGAATTGTGGGCCTAACTTCTGGTATAAGTTACAGCAATCTCAGGGCTGTTCAACTTGCATAAGGCAGCCTGCACATAGCAATGACTTGTGAGGAGCAATGGTGAGGAAGCAATTGGCTAGGTCTACACTAGAAACTTCAAGCGCTGCCATGGGAGTGCTCCCGCAGCAGCACTTGGAAGTGAGTGTGGCCACGCATAGGCCCTGGGAGAGCTTTCTCTCCCCACGCTCCTGCTGTTAATCCGCATCCCAGCACTTGGAGCCTGTCCACACTAGCACTTTAAAGCGCTCAAACTTCTGCGTTTGGAGGTGATTTTTCACACCCCTGAGCCAGTAAGTTAGAGAGCTATAAAATGCAAGTGTAGACAAGCCAATGCCCAGAGAAGGCTCTCAAGCAAGGGGTGTTGGAGTGGTAGTAAAGGGACAGATTATGATGGAGACTCTGGGCTTACCTACACTGGCCATTTACAGCGCTGCAACTTTCTCCCTCAGGGGTGTGAAAAAACACAAACAAACACACACACATACCCCCGAGCGCAGTAAGTTTCAGTGCTGTAAAGCACCAGTGCTGGGAGCTATTCCTCTCATGGAAGTGTTTTTTGAAGAGTGCTGGGAGAGCGCTCTCCCAGTAGTACAACCACAGAAGGCAGGTTAAAGCACTGCAAGTGTAGACTAGCCCTCAAGCTCCATTTACATAATGCCCTCTGAATTCTTCCATTGGAGAGGAGAGAACCTGAGATCTAACCAGCTTTAAGGGGATCCAGAGGGCACAGAGCAGAAAGTGTACAAGCCCTGTGTTTCCAACTGTTCCCTGGTTACCTCTACCTGCTCAGCAGAGTTCTTCACCAGCTCTGTCCCCATAATTCCCTTGAGAAGGATTCCACAGCATGGAGGGGAAAAGTAGGCAACTTGGTACTGACAGTGTAACAATGAAAAAATCTGATACATTCAAAGAAACTGTATCACTGGTGCACTAACTGCAAACAAGGTGATCATGGCAAAAGACTCCTCAAAACCAAAAGGACTGGGAGGTGTTCATGTGCATAATGCCATAGTGCAGGAAGAAGCATTACACCCTGTCATTATGAGAGAGCTCTGCAAGTGTTAAGTAGGGTGACCAGACAGCAAATGTGAAAAATCGGGATGGAGTAGGGGGTAATAAGAGCCAAAAATCAGGACTGTCCCTATAAAATCAGACATCTGGTCACCCTAGTGTTAAGTGGTGTCCTTTACATTTGGATTTGGATAACTACATTTTTAAAAATAACAAAAACAGTAAAATTTCCCTCCTTTTTTAAGAATAGATAAATATTATATTAAACTCTTTTTTTGTTTCTTTTATAATTTATTTCTACAGTACAAAATTTCAACTGGGGAAATTAATGCCACATGCTATGGTTATGCAGGATACAAGCAGAATTATTGAGACTGTTGGATGCTGGTGTGGAACTCAGCTGAACCTGGTTCTAATTATGACTGTCATTAACCTTTTTGTGTGACCTTGTTCAGGTTACTTCACCTCTTATCTCAGCTGGGACCTCAAAGTGCTATTGTAATGCAAATAACATGATTTTGAAGTATAATGGCTTTAATAAACTTAAAAGTGATAAGTGCAATTAATCATCCATCTCTTTTAAATTAGATACACCCTACAGGTAAATGGCTGAAATTGTGACAGTTTTATAACATGGAAAAAGGAAAGGTTTGTATGCCTGAGCCTGTCATGTGTGACCAGTGATGCTGGTACTTCACATTTTGTGGCAAAGCAGGGCATCAGTGATTGGCTGCTCTCAGTTGGCAGCTGGAATCACTCCAGCATCTTTTAGGTTCCAAACTATCCTTTTGAGGATCTGTATTCCAAAGCGCATAATTTCAGCAGATGTCAATGAAAATAAATCTAGTCTGAAAAGAAAAGACATTCATTTTTTGTTTCTTAAGTGAACTTGTCTGTGAAAGGTAATGGATCGACAGCCTTGGAGCCAGACAAGCAGATATTCTTTTGATTGTCCACAGAATCAGTGTAACACTGTCACACTGCCCCTTCTGTGTGCCTGAACGTTAGCCTGGAAGACCTCTGGATGTAGGGCTGGAAATGTGATTAATTTCCTGGCTTAACTGTAGGCCTCTACTTCTCCTACAAAAGATACCAGTTAGTGCCATGTGAGTATTAGCTTTGATAATACGAGCAAGTGATGTAAACTCTGAACAGTTATCATACAGTAATAACTGTTCTTGTTCACTACTGACCTGCCCTGGATTCAAATTGGCATCTGGTGACAGGTTCTGTGCTCCACTAATTAATAAATCCTGAGTATTTCATGTTTTGTAGTCATGAAATTGTAGTACAGGTGTATCTAGTTGTATCAGTATGTACAAAAACAGTTTTTTATTATATTTTTCCCTCCCTCCCCAAAGCACACTTTAGAGCGGCAGATTCATACTGTTCCTTTACTTTCTATATATCTTATGACTATATAAAATTAATGTCCAGTGTTTTTTACTAATTAAAGAAAATACTTGCTACAGTGCAGCTTACTTTATCCTTAGGTGGTCTTTTTACATGACCCACTTTGTCGATCAGTCTGTTTTTCACAGTTAAAAATGCTTTACCAGAATCTGATAGTACCAATCATCTATAAAAGGCATTGTAGTAAACTGGACTAATCCATGCAGAAAAGTAGAAATTTCAGGAGTTTCAATTTGTAGAGTTTCTTGAATTCTCTCCCTGAGATGGTGAGGTTTGCCATCCATTCTCACCCCTTCTGGAAAATGTCCCTACATTTGGTGGGCCCTGCAAGATCCATGCCATTCTTAGGGAGCCAGTTGAAGCAATGATCCTACATTTGCCAAGATTTGAACTTGCCTTTCCCATAGTTTGCAGGTAGGAAGGAGACTCAGCAGAGACCAACACCTCAGTGGACAAAGCACGGGGCTCCAAACTGAAATTCTCTATGGCCCTGATTCTGTAATGACTTAAGCAGGTAATTAAAATGAAGCACTTGAATCATCCCACTGTGTGTTCTCATGTGACTACCCACACTCTCACATTTGTGAGATTCTTCTCTGCCCCCCTCAGGATCAGGGCATATTTGACAGTTTTGCTGTTAACCTCATGACCAGGATCATAACTTATTATGCCAATGTAACCCTGACCTCTTTCACCCCTTGTTCCTCAAATATTGTTACAAAATTAGCTGATGAAATTAGGTCCTTCTCTTTTATATTCAATATACTTTAAGTTTAAACAAGCAGGTCTTTTATCTCACTGAACTACTTTTAAAGGCACCTCTTTTACATGATAGCTGTTAGAATGGTACAGTCACTGGAAAGGGGACATGACTAAAGATAGTTGTTAAAACTAAAATGACTTATTTCATAACATTTTGCGTTAGCAGGGTTCTAGTTCAGGTACAGCAGCTTTTCAGTGTCTTTTTCCCAATTTGCACAAATAATTGACAGCTCATTAACAGCTCAGTGGGAGCACAGAAAGCCAAATGAGAAAAACAACTTGAGTACAACAGAGCGAACAAAAGTCTCTGCTTGACAATTATGCTGAAAGCTTCCAACTAGATTTAAAATTAGAGGTTAGAAAACAACCTGAGTAATAAATTATATGGGAAGAGAAGATTAAATTCTTTTCAGGGAGATTTAGCAATCTCCAGTCAAGCAGTGTGCGTTCTCCCTCACATCTTAGCTGAACTGTGTGGACATGGGCCAGCTTCTGTCTTTCCCTGCTTGCAAACATTGTGGGCTTCAGTGCCAGTGCAGGCCCATGCTTTCCACTCCATAGATCTATGTTCAGAAATGCAAGGGAAGACTCCTTGATTCCTACGGAGCAGCAGTTTTTATTTTTCACCAACATCTTGTAGCACCAATAATCTTTCTTTATCTTATCTTTATAGCCACAAACTTGGTGCTTCATCTTGAGTGCTGCCTCTGATGTCAAATGAAGCAGCATTGCACACCTGGAGAATAACCAAATAACCACATCCAAACCATTTACATAGGATATTGCAAGAAATTACCCTCCCAAATCAAAGGCTAGATCCTCCTTCAGAATGTCCTGGTAACTGTTCCTTTGTGCAGAAAGGATGGGGAGTTTTCCTCCCTTTCATAGAAAAGGCCAAGATTTCTGTCCCAAATCCCACAAGATTTCCCACCTACTCATCCAATTTGTGCAGATTTCAGGGATCCTGTGAAAACAATACTTGATATACTGTCTGCAATAACTGGCATCCAATAGCTTCCCCAATGACCGGGGAATCCTTCCCAAGGATGGGTAGGTCTGTCTGTCTTGGTTTCTATCATCCTCTTTGTCATGTGCTTAACATACATTTTTAACAGTAGGGGTAATTAACCATTGGAACAACATTCGAAGGGTTGTGGTGTATTCTCTATCACTAGCATTTTTTTTAAAAAAAAAATCAATATTGGATATTTTTCTTAAGATATGCTCTCATTCAAATAGGAATTAGTTCAGGGAGTCCTGTGGCCTTTCTTATAAAGGAGGCCAGACTTGGATGATCACAATGGTCCTTTCTGGCCTTAGCTATGTGCTGTTGTATGAGGTTACATACACACTCTGAATAAATGGGCTTAACTATCTTGGATAAAGTTCAGGAGGAGGATATTGTGGTACTTCTAGAAAAAAATCTTCAACCTTGTGTTGAGATCAAATTAATTCTTCATATCAATGTTCCATGTACTGAGAACAAGGACTCGATGCTTATAAAACAAAACTGGCAGCTCCTGGTGAAGTCAGTGCAGTTTCAGGGAGTTGGCACTTTGAACACTCAGGCTCCTGGTTCCAAGGGGTGTAGGCTGGTGAGACTAATGGAAATCTAAAAAGATGGTCCTTTCCTTTTGTAAAACTGGTGAAGAGATGTATTTTTAACAGTGCTAGCCAATAATTTATGCAGTTGTAATATTTTCTTTCGCTGCCATTAAAATCAAGATTGGTCCAGCATGTGTCCATAACTATGGTGATCTAAAAATGTAGTCAAATATTCTATCAATATTTTATTTCCTTGTTCTTTAACGTGTAATATGTGATCCACAAGACCCCAAGTAAAACCATTCCTTTAAAGTATTTTAATAAATCAAAAAGGAAATGGTGTGTGTGGAATGAGGAGAAAATAAAACAACCTATTCCCCACTTGTAAATCCTGTCTAGAGTTGTTCTGGTTTTTTCTGACTAGTATCAAAAGGTTTTTCTCTGCTTAAGTGACCCACACTCTTGCCATCTGTTCATCATCATAGCCTCATACAGTTCATATGTTGTATTCATGAAAACAAGCTATTCAAATTGAAGTTAAATTATTTGGTTTGAGAAAAGGCATCAATACTTGAAACTATTATTTAGGATGAGCTGTGGTTTGAAAGCAAAGTAGATCAGAAAGCTCTTCTAAACTCTGTGCTAGGATAAGGGAGATAATTAAGATACTGTACGTAAAATGATAGTAGTTGTGGAATTTCCAGGCTGGCTGCATTTCTCATGCAACTCATTGATGAATAGAGATTTTTCTTTAGTTCACAGGTTCAAATCCAGCCCAAGCTCTAGTTACCAAAGTTGTTTACCATCTGATAGTAACCAAGTAACAGTGAAAGATCTTGGTCCTCTGTGGGAGAGGGGGGACTAAACCTGGGACCTTTAAGATAAATGTTTGAGCCTTTACTGCAGTAGCTAAAATCCACATGGCTCTTAGCTAAGAGTGTGGCAGACTCATTAATCTTTAAGTGGTCTCAGTGCCACTAGCAGGAACAGAATAGCACACCCAGGAGGTGTGTGGGTTACATATCTAAAATGCTTAAGAGCCTTCTGAGGGTAAACAGTTTCTGGTGATCTCAGTTCACTTCCCAAAGAACTGATCTCTACATCATCAAAAGTCGGCTCACCACATTTAACACTAAATTCAGAGTCAGCAGAAAACCAAATGATCCCAGACACCCAATTATCTTCTTACCTCTATAGGTGGTCCTATGAGGCCAGGGTCGAATGCACACTGGCAAAGTTGTGTGGAGAGGCTTACGCTGCTCTGTACTGTTCCTGATCTGTGGATAAGCAGGATTTCATTCTCCTGGGCTGTCAATTCAGCAGCTTTCATGAGTTCTATGTTCAGACTTTTATAAAAAGAAAATGGATTTCTACAGGATTTGTGTTTTAATCGAAGTCAGGGTTTGGTTTGGTTTTCTTCACCTCTGTAATCTGAATAGGACCTAAGACTACAGCATTCCTCTATTTACTGTTCATTGGGTAAAGGTTTTCACTACTTGCATTATTCAGATTTCTGCTTTGAATCTCCAAAGGCAGATAAATTCATCAGAGATTCAAATTAACACTCAGTTTGAAAGAATATCCAGTGGTCATGAGCAACCAGTGGCTGCTTTCTCAAGATAATACAACATTAGTTATGCACGTAACTACAAGGTATCGTGATTGGGAATTAACATTTTCAATAAAAACACTGACTTGGAGTCATGATCCTTGTATCTCACTTTGGGGCCACAAAGAACTCACGTTGCTAAGATGTATATTTTGCTGCTTTATTTCTTATATAAAGTTGTTGAATGGAATATGATGTGAAGGGAGGGTGGAGGGGAACCTTCCTCCTTCTACTCTTTCTATGTCTTGACATATTGGCAGACAGTGAAATGCCAGAGGAATCATATGGGGATGAGCCAATAAAGAACAAATAATGAAACTCAGCCAGAAGAATGAGGCAAAGAAACAAGATCATAAATATTTAAAAGGTAATTTGTTCATTCCCCATATCCTATAACCCCTACCAATAACAAAAAATGGACTTTATGGAGGCTTTGGCACTCTTTTTTCTTTGCAGGGTAAATATTCTGTTTGAGATACCACTGATTATTTAGATTTCCTGTTTTATTTTTTGTGTTTTTAATGGTAAACCTTTTTTAAATATTTTTCCTATACATTTTTTTCTAAACAAAATATTTTGTTTTTCCAGTTTGAAATTGTCACTTTGAAAATTGTTGTTGAAATGAGACAACCTCAAAATTGAAAACCCAACAGTGGAAATTCATTAAGGGAGCCTTTTTTTGCAAAAAGTTTTGTTTCAACGAATCAGCATTTTTTAACAGAAAAATTCCCAATCAGCTCTATTTGTAATTGTTGCTGAGTATTAAGCAACCATTCTCTGAGCTACCAATGAGATCTGAGGGGGGCTTTTTCTTTCCTTCTCTTCTCTGCTGTGAGTGTTTGGGCCTCTGTGTACATGAAATGTGTAAGTTATTTCCTACCTCCTGCTTATCTGCAATCAGTTTGAACTGCCATTGTGTTGCCCAATTTCTAATAATCTGAGTAAAGCTATACACTGTACAGGCTACTGAAATAATAGATCTATATGAACTGAAGGAAGCAAGAATAAAAGAGCAGCTGACTTTTCAAGATAAAGTCTCCGGTTTGATAGCCTTATCAGTATTCCACCAGATATTAGAATAATCAGACTCCCTGCAGAAGCAGCTGCTATTTTTGTGGAATTTCTAATTGGTCATCAAGGCCTATAGTACTGTGAACTGTATGTGGCGTATTGAACTTTTATTAAAATAAGGCATGGATTACAATATAGCCTCCTGCAACCTTTGACAATCCCTTAATTGACTTTGATCCACACAGTTGAGGAATAACATGTAGTGAGCAGTTAATTCCACAAATATTCCATGTTTTACATTACAAGTAGAGCTGAAAGTTCAGGAAAAGGCTCCCAATAAGACATCAAGCCTTTGACACAAATTAAAATCATAATTATTTATTTAAAGTTCCCTGCAAAGTTTATAACCATAAGGGGAGATTAATTAAAATCTTTAGGGATAAATTAAAATTGCCAAAATTTAGAGCAATGGGATAATAATATCTAGAAAATCTGAGTCAATGGAAAGGAGAGTCATAAGAAAATAAATGAAAAACATTGCTGCTTAGTTGTACCTTTCATTGTTTGAAGTGCGTACCTTGCACTGTAAGACTACATTGCCTTGCCAATACATCAGTGTCTTAATTTATCTGAAAATAAAGCACTGAAGGAATGTCCTACAAGTGAACTAACTTGAAACATGCAAAAGCTTTGTTTTGCTAACAGCATAGGTGCCATTGACAAAGGTCCCACTGGACTCCCCAGTTGTTGTTTTTTCTGTGTTCTAACCACTAGTTTAGACTGGTTCAAACCATTTTCAACACCATTGCCATAAGTCCACTAGGATTATGTCTTCATTGCAGAGTTAGTCTGGGCAACCCTATCATGGATGGAGCATCCCCGCTGCAAGGCCAGTCTATGCCACGCTTACCAGTCTACATCCACAGTGTATTAGCGCATCTCCTGGGCTGGGTTTCTAGTGGGATACTGCATGGATTTGACTTTTCACCATAATTGTGATCACTTGTGTTCAGTCTCCTTTGCTGTGAGCTTCTTTGAGATACCAACATAGAATGTTGATTTCAGATACAGTTCCCCAAAGGATGGATCTTAGTGATATCATACCACAGTTCTACCAGAGGGCTGGCCAGCTGAAAGCACACTGGGAGGATGTTTTGTTGGATATCATCTCTGCACAAATGTAGTAGAATGCAGCAAGCAAACATGAGGTTAAAATGCTATGCAAAGTGATGTCTAGGGCAGAAGAAGGAAGGAGACAGAAAAGAAAATGCAGCCTAGATGGAATTGAGCATTTGGACGGGAGGACTAACAGCGCTGTGGCTTGACTGTGCTGTGTTTTCAGTGTAAAATAGGTTGCTAGCACAGTTGCCAACTTTCACAATTAGCCAATAATCAAGCTAATCTCATTTCAAAACAAGCCAATCCCTAAGAACCCCAGCACTCTGTGACTAGATCCCCACCCCCCCAGCCTGCAGTCTGGGACAGTGATGGGCCTGGTGTGCACCCCTGACTCTCTCTCTCCCCCTCCTTGCCCCTGCTTGCCTAATCTCTCCCCTTTGTCCTGCTTGCTGGGAGCTAATTTAAAAAAAAAAAAGCAACAAGCCAAAAACTAGCCAACAGGCATCTTGCAAGCCAATTAAGCCCAG